>NW_028128987.1:20820000-21441875 GCF_055761805.1 Camellia sinensis | reverse complement strand
TGCTTAACCTTGCTCTGATACCATGTAAAATTTAATGTATAAAGAGAAATAGAGAGAGAATAAATTGTATGTATTATTGATTGATGAATTGATATTGATTGATATATGTTGATGTGTTACAAGATTGATTAATTACAATTCCTATACAATCTATATATAGAAGAAAATGTGGTAGTAGGTGTAGTGGAGGTGATAGTGGGTTAGGTGAAGTGGAGTGTGTGGTGAAGTGGAGGTAGGTGAAGTGGAGTGTGTAGTGGAGTAGGTGAAGGTAAAGATGGGAAATTCTAACAAAATTGTCCAAAATTATCATTTCCCCCTTAGTCAATAATTTGATTTCCTTGACTTGTGTTTGTCTAATTGCCTCAAGAAATCCGCAGCCACTTGTTCTACATCATAAACTATGTCTTCATTAGAAGTTGTACGATACTACTACGCAGTAAGGGGCACATATGGGATTTTTCTTTTTTCATCCCCCAAATATGGATATAATTTTGGAAGGTGGACCCATCTAGGGTCTAATGGTCTAGTTGTTTCTCTCCATGCTTGTACCAATACACATAACAAATATTGGTCACTCCATGAATATACCTTACATTAACTCCATATGTGACCAATTCAAAGTATCTTGATAATGTTACTAATTGTCCTAAAAGTTTAAGCTAGCAAGAAATGGGCCCAACTTTGTATATGAAGCTATCTAACACCCTTCCTCAAATATAATCTCGTCTTCCATGTGGAGATGCAAAGAGACATTCATAAAGAGAATCAGAATGCAAATGGGAAATAAATGCAAACATAGAGACTTGAACCCAAGACCTCCCCCAACCTAATCTCTAATTCCATGTTAGACCACCAATTGTCCCAAAAGCTTAAGTTATTAGGAAATGCGCCCAACAATGTATATCAAGCTATCCAACATATATACCCAATATTACATGTGATGTGACTATAAGCCTAGTGAATCCCGTTGAAACATACTTTGTAATTGCAAATACAGTGGAGACTACATCACTCTTCAAGCATACAATTTGGAAAATATAAAATGCATGGCTGTAAGAATGGTAACAAATTATTCCAAGAGCTTGTAAAATCAGATTTACATACATCTCATGACGAGGCAGTCAAATGAAAATATTACAACCTACCTTGCCCAAGCTTTAGTATTGCAGCGGTGATAAACACACTCAGTACTTTGAAAACATCAGAACTGAATATTGATCTTGGTTTCCCCGTATCATTCCAAGCAACAATTATCATAGCCTTAATACAAATCAATTACAACAATATGTCAAATCAAAAGCATATGTATATATTCATACATAGAGACCCTATTGTAAGAGGGAGCTTTGTACACTGCGTATGACATTCAAATATATATGCATAGATATGGACAAGGATAAATATTGAAGAAACAATTACCTGCAAGCACAATATAAAAAAACTCCACATTCTATCAAAGCTTCTAAACATATGCCAATATGATCGTATCTCCACAAAATTGACTTTCCCTATCCACTGATCTCTACCAGCTGGCTTGTTATCCTGAATTTGACAATAATCCCACATTCATTAGAGTTTCGTCAGACAATCCCTTCAAGGTGAACTTAACTTCAGAAATCTACAAGTGACATGAAGAATAGTTTTTTTTTTTTTTTTTTTTGAATTAGTCAAGGCTATAGAAAAAATAACAGAAGAAAGATGAAACTCAGTAAGATTGCAACTCCAAGAATGCACAAAGAAACAACTTTAGCCTATAGGTGATAATTTTATCACAAATTTTTATTTTTATTTTTAATAAGAGATCTGTGGTCACAAATATATTTGATTTACTTACAGTCAGTGTGATTGCCGAAATAGAAAGATACTAGCAATATTTAAAACTGAACATGAACAGAAGTTAGACCATTCCTTAGATCCCTACTAGCATGCATGAGCTGTCATTATGAAGTCTCTCACCAATAAAACAAATTACCAATAGAGTTATTTAGTAGTCATAAAAAAATATAGCAAAATGCATGAGAGGCAACACCAAATAAATTCAATGCTTCTCTTAGGAAAACAAACACCAAGCACAATAACACACAAGAAATTCGAATTATTAGAGAATATCACCTTACCCTCATCTATCCTCATCTGTTAACCCATACATTTGACCCCCTTAAATATAAAAATCATCACCTTCACCCTCCCATACATTTGACCCCCTTAAATATAAAAATCATCACCTTCACCCTTTCAGAAGATGGGGTATTTGGGTCAAAACATACAAGGTCATAGATGAGTGTGGTACAATGATATTCACCAATAGTTGACGGGTTTTGATGTAATTAAGCCCATTGTTTTGAAAACCGGACGGCCCACTGTTTTGAAAACTGGACGGTTAGACCGGCTGACCAGTCTAGGTTTTGGTCCGGATACAACCTCAAACCCGTTCTAGTTTTTTTGAACGAAAACCCATTCTACCCTCGTTTCACTGAACCAGTAAATCCTGTGGTTGAACGGGTCAACTGGAAGAACTGGCACTGGTTGGAGCAAACTGGCCGGGCTTGACATGCATGGTTAGGCTTTGAAAAATGTAGTTCACAAGGATTGAACTCAGTACCTCAAGCATGAGACTATTATTGTTTACCAGCAAGCAATACTCCTTATTGATAAATTAGTAGTTATATTTTATTTATTGTATTCTAATCATTTTCTCTCATATACTAATATAATTAACATTTTTATTTAAACATATATAATTCGTAAACATATTTACATAAATATATAATGTATATTTAAAACCTATTTTTTATTTAAGTATAATTTTTAATACATTTATTACTCAATTATGACATCATGATTCGATCTAGTTTGACCCAATCGTTGAATTGGTGACCCATCCATCCAACTCCTTTTTCGATTCGTTCACAGATCTGGTTTTTAAAACCTTGATTAAGCCTATAATACTTCTCTGGCAATATAACTTTTCCCAATCCATAAGAAAAATAAACCATCCTGCCTTTCATCAGGTAGCGATGCCGGTTTCGATCTTTCTTTCATGATTTGCCACTTCGACTGGGCCGGTTAGAGGTCGAGCTGCCCGGTCAGCTCGCGGGGGTCCAAGGGGCAACGCCCCTTGGTGGGTCCTAGGGCAGCGCCCTGGCGGGGTTGAGGGGCAGCGCCCCCAAAACAAAAAATGCAAAATGCATTCGAAATTGCTTGTCCGCTCGAGCGGCCGTTTATGCACTCAAGCGGAGAATGTTTGGTTTCAGAAGTTTGACCTGTCTGCAAAAGTATTGGGTTAGTGTATTTGATGCTCGAGCGGGGCATTCCACACTCGAGCGGACCATGTTATATCAGTTCATGAATCTGATATTTCATATCACTTTTTTCAGTATCCTCTCTCACTAAAACTCTCCAGAATTCCAGATCGGGAGCTTCTCTCTCTAGAAGTCATCTTCTCTCTTTGATTTCTCCAAATCCATTGGGATTTAGACCTAAGTTCTTCACCAAAGTTGGTTATCATCTCGAGGGCTTCGTTGTGTGCGGTGAAGATCGAGTTTTGACACAGTTGATTTTGGGAGTTTCATCTCATTTCTTCTTCATAACTTGAGGTAGGGATTTTCTTAGAGTTATATATATGTTTTTGCAAGATCTAGACGATTTTCGAAATCATCATTTGATTAGCTTTGAGAAATTGATTGTTGATTTCAAGAAGATGAGTGATTTTGAAAGAGGGTTTAATTTTTTTTTCCTTTTAAAATAGAAATTGAAGATTTTGAACCATATTGATTGAAGAAAGATGATTTTGGAGATATTATTCTAAATATCTTGGAGATGAATGATTTTGGTGAGAAAACCTAGAAATTTGGTCTTTTCTTTAAAAGATGTTGAAAATCCTTAAAAGATATTGTCATATTTATTTTGTGTACTAAAATAAATAGATGTTTTGAAAATTGTTTATTTATATATAAATGAGGAATTTTGTGAAAAAAATGAGAAATGTTGTTTATTTTAGAAATTGTTGTCAAAATGTTGATTTAGTCTTGAATTGACTAAATTGTTGAGATTGCTCGAAATGTGGGAATTACATTATTCTCTTGAATGAATTGGATATTAAAGTATATATATATTCATCTTGTGGAATTGTGTCAAAAAAAGGATTGAGAATTTTGATCACAATGGTATATTGTGTGGAACAATTGAATATGGAAGTAATGTTGCATTGCATTATTAAGCATACATTGGCATTTCAATTCATTGGACTACGTTAAGTTTTGGAAATTTGCATTGAGAAAAGAATGTTGGGAAATGGGTTTTCATGAAATGGTTTTGGGGTAAATACAGTGATAAGTCTTGATAGGTGGTGTAGATGAAATGGTTTAAGTTGGCCTGAGTGTCCTTGGTGAAAGACCAGAAAGTCGCGCGGATAGGTGTCGAGCCTTCCGGTTAATACCGGTAAAAATGACAATTGGTAGTACTCGTATAGTCTACTTGCAGACATCGACCTAGGGATTACCAGAGTTGTATTTACCGCCCCCCTTTAATTAAATTGATAAATTTTGAACAGTTAAAGTTGCATAACATCATTGAGCATGATGGTTTTCAAAAGATGAAGATGTGTTTTATTTTCAAAAAGGCATGGCATGACATGTGCATTCATTTCTTGAGACTTGCATCAAATGTATATACTTTGTTAAGGATTTCCTACTGAGCTTTATGCTCACCCTATCGGATTTTTGTGCAGGAAAAGACATGGTGAATCTGCCAAATTGAGAGCGTGGAAATGTATGTGTTGAGAGCACTAAAATTCTCATTCGTTGTGATCATATTTGTAAGCCAAGGGCTATGTACGTGTGGGTTTGAATAACCATTTTGTGTACCGGGCTTAAGCCTTGGAAGATTGTAAACCCTTGGGGGTGCTTATTTGGTTATTTACTTCTTGTTGAATCAACGTAATATCGCATGAGGAACTATTATTATTATGTAATCCAAGTATGAGAAGTTATATTTGGTTTTCTTTTAAGAGAGCCATGATTGTTGCATTGTCATTTGGGCTAGAAATTTGGGGCGTTACACGTCTTTTTGTCAACAACAATGAATCAAGCATAGATAACTACCGCACATAACATAATATGGGAAGGCAGATAGTGCACAAGATGCAATCAATTTCAATCTTGCCAAGAAAATAGAACTATGCTTCTTTAAGTGAATGATGCATTGGTGTAAAAGAAATATGCAACTCAATGGCTAATATCCAAACAAGGGAAAGAAAGAACAAAGTAATTGTTAGAATTTACCATTCACACTCACCTACTACACTCCACTACTCACACTCACCTACTACACACTCACCTACTACACTCCACTACTCACACTCACCTACTACACTCCACTACTCCTCACCTACTACCCAAACCCTCTCCTATATAATGCCACTCTGATTTGTAATACAAAACAATAATCTTGTAATCTATCAATCAAATATCAATCAATAATACATCATTATTTTACATGGTATCAGAGCGATAAGATTTAGGCATATACTCCTTTCTTTCCGGCGGGCAGCCGGCCGGCAACCTTGCCTTCGCTGCCCGCGGGAGTTTTTCAACAACATCACCAAACCAAACACCAGAAACCCTATTCTTTATCACTTTCTCTCTGCTTCTAATGGACGGAGGAGCTCAGTACAATCCTCGCACTGTCGAAGAGGTTTTTAGGGATTTCAAAGGTCGACGAGCCGGCATGATCAAAGCTCTCACCACAGATGTTGAAGAGTTTTATCAGCAGTGTGATCCTGAGAAGGAAAACCTGTGCTTGTATGGATTTCCAAGTGAGCAATGGGAGGTCAATTTACCTGCTGAAGAAGTGCCTCCAGAACTCCCAGAGCCTGCATTGGGTATTAACTTTGCCCGAGATGGGATGCAGGAAAAGGATTGGTTATCCCTTGTTGCTGTCCACAGTGATGCATGGTTACTTTCTGTCGCCTTCTATTTTGGTGCTAGATTCGGATTTGATAAAGCTGACAGGAAGCGACTTTTCAATATGATAAATGATCTTCCTACAATATTTGAAGTTGTTACTGGTGCTGCAAAGAAACAACAGAAGGAGAAATCTTCAGTCTCAAATCATAGTAGCAACAAATCCAAGTCAAACTCTAAAGTGCGGGGATCCGAATCTCAAACAAAGTTTTCAAAGCCACAGACGAAAGATGAAGAGGAGGGTTTGGATGAGGAAGATGAAGATGAGCATGGAGAGACCTTGTGTGGGGCGTGTGGGGAGAACTATGCATCGGATGAATTCTCTCTCTCTCACAGTATCACTCTCTTTCCTTTCTTTTTATTTTAATCTTCCCATTCCCTTTTCTCCTTATTATTCTATCCTCTTTTCCATTCTCCATCCAAAACCATTATCACACATCCACCGCCCATATCCCCCACTTTCTTTATACCCATCTTTTCTTTTATTTTATTATATATATATATATATATTAAAATAATCACTCATAACATCAAACCCCTCTGCTGGTTCCACCCATGTGAGCTTGTCCTCTCTTATTATTATTATTATTATTATTATTATTATTATTATTATTATTATTAAACAAAAAAAAAAAAAAAAAAAAACAAACAGGCAGACGACGACCTTGCACAATAGACTCATTTTATTCATATCAGGATCAACTCCGATCACCATTTTACATAACCAAAAAAAAAAAAAAAAAAAAAAAAAAAAAAAAAAAAAAAACAACAACAACAACAACAACAACCTCATCCACAGGCGGAATTTTTTCTCCTCTACTCTACTGCAGGTCTCTTCTTTTTGCCTCCGTCCTGGGCAGCCCTTGCCGGTGTTGTCTCCATATTTCCCACGCCACCGAGCACATTTACTCCCTGCTCCTCCACTGCCGCATATGGCGGCCCTCCAAATCGGAACATCACGGTGGCCTTCCGCTTCAGGTCCTTGTTTTCTGCCCTTAGCACGCTTATCTCTGCTCGCGCATCCTTATACATGCGTTGGAGCAGAGCCAGTTGGGCGTTTAAATGCTGCACCTCATTTGTCCTACTCTGCAGCCGGTTCGACAAATTTGTGACCGCCGTCATGCTTTCCACACATGCCTTCAAAGTATACTGATTGGCCTCCACATCCGACAGCACTGCCATTCTTTGCTCCACAGACCGCATCGGAAAGTTCAACGGAGTATACTCCGGGGCGCTTGGTTGAGTTTCCAGTGCCACCGCACCAGTTCTCTCTCTTGTTGACTCATTGAGGTCGGGAAAGAGAGTGAGTAGACCTCGGGATGAGGATGCCGTATTCTGGGTAGCTGAACGGGAAGAAGAGGCCATTGTTCAGATGTTTCAGAGAAGGTTTGGATACAACGTCTTTACAGAGTGTTATACAGAATCTCTCTCAGAAATCTCTCTCAGCACAAGGAACTCTCTTTCTCAGCAACACGAAGGATTTTTCAGAGGTTTCTCTCAGTTTTTCTCTGCCTCAGCCTCTGCCTTCGTCTTGGTTATATAGCCAAGGCAGCCATGCGCATCGCGCGCCTCTTGACGCCCGACAAACTGGCACGCCTTTTCATGGCACATCTTTTGATAAAGTGGGCACGCCTTTTGATGGCACGCCTTTTGATAAAGTGGGCACGCCTTTTGATGGCACGCCTTTTGATGAATTGGGCACGCCTTTTGATGGCACGCCTTTTGACAAAATTGGGCACATCTTTTGAGGGTGCGACTCTTCAAGGGTCCGACAAGACTCTGTAAACTGTCCCGACATTGATTCCGGTTAGTTTCTATAAGGGTCCGACAAGACTTTGTAAACTGTCCCGACATTGATTCCGGTTAGTTTCTATAAGGGTCCGACAAGACTCTGTAAACTGTCCCGACATTGATTCCGGTTAGCTCCTTTATGGGTCCGACAAGACTCTGTAAACTGTCCCGACATTAATTCCGGTTAGCTCCTTTATGGGTCCGACAAGACTCTGTAAACTGTCCCGACATAGATTCCGGTTAGTTTCTACAAGGGTCCGACAAGACTCCGTCAACTGTCTTCTACAACGGTCCGACATGACCCCATAAACTGTCTTCTACAACGGTCCGACATGACCCCATAAACTGTCTTCTACAACGGTCCGACATGACCCCATAAACTGTCTTCTACATCGGTTTGACACCCCCATACAGTGTCCTCTACAACGTTATGACACCACCATACAGTGTCCTCTACAACGTTATGACACCACCATCCAGTGTCTTCACCAACGGTCTGACACGACCATACAGTGTCTCCTATCCTTTTTTATTTTTATGTATTTTATTATTTTGTTCCTCTCTTCAAACTCAAGTTGGTTAGTTTCTATCCTCCTTGAGTTTGCGGGGGGCTGTTAGAATTTACCATTCACACTCACCTACTACACTCCACTACTCACACTCACCTACTACACACTCACCTACTACACTCCACTACTCACACTCACCTACTACACTCCACTACTCCTCACCTACTACCCAAACCCTCTCCTATATAATGCCACTCTGATTTGTAATACAAAACAATAATCTTGTAATCTATCAATCAAATATCAATCAATAATACATCATTATTTTACAGTAATAATTAGAAGTTTTAAAATTAAAGCTTACCCCATTTTTTTCAACACGAAGCTTTTCAATGGGCAGACAAAAAAAGTCTGCATCAACTCTCATTGGCCAGCCTAAGTGGAAACAGTCAACTGACCTAAAAATTTAGTAAGTACAGAGTTATAACTTAAAGGTATATAAAATTAAGGACAAAATGACACCCACCCACCCACCCTCACACCAAAAAAAAAGGCGTAATACCAAAAGTATTCATTTAAATCATCATAGTTCCTCCACTGGGAATGCTTTGATATCCCTTTTCTGCTCCTTGCAGCTTCCTTTAAAATAAATAAATAAATAATAATAATAATAAAAGGAGTTGAAAATGATGTTACAGAAGTTGAAAAGAATATACAACCCAACCTTGTAAGAAATTCAAAAACTAATGCATGGAGTACCTTTGCAATCACTTCGTAAATAGGAGTAACAACTTTCCTCAAGAAAGCCTCTTCCTCACCTCCATAGGCTGGCTTCACATTCTCTCCTGTCACAGGACTGACATTCCCAGCTAGCATACCATACAATTCAAACGCCATCTACAGTAAGTAACAACACATGAGAACCAAAAACATCATCAAAATCATTATGGGTATTATTCAATTAGAGATGAAATTGTCTCGCTAAATCACACACAATATGTTTGATCAAAAGAGATTTTGTGGAAATTTATGATGTTCGACTAGAAGCAAGAGGGCCCAAAAAAGTAGAATAAACATTTCATATAGGTCCATGATATTTTTAAGAGCAAGGTTAAATAATCACCTAGTGATGGCAAGACACAATTGTCAAATAGAACTTAAAAAACACAAAATGACAATTTGTATCAGCTTTCAAATACACTTACATCAAAAGCTGACTTAGATGATATCAATCATAAGTTGACAAAGGGAAATGAAACAAATTTATATATTGAAATGTGTTCCATATGTGGAAACTACGTATCACAATCAAGCTATTCATATCTAACCATATGCCATTATATGAAGAAAGAAACGTTTCAAAGCATACATGATGATAAATATAGCAAAGGCATTCTGGCATGAATCTTAGGTTTGCAGCTTCACCCCATATAAGAAGATATAGGCTCATGTATAATAATTTACGCTGTTGCTCTTCCTGCTTTATGGTGGGTAACCTGCAATTTGACAACACAAGAATTTAATGATACAATTTACATAAAAGATACTATGCTTGAAACCTATTTTTTAAACACTCCCAGACATGTGACTATTATATAAAGTCACTTAACTAGATTGATGCTAGTCATATCCTTTTTAGCATGTTAGACACATCCATGTGAGATGCCAAAGAAACTTTTTATGTAAAATATGGTAACTTTTCCTGACTTTGTAGGCTTTACATATAGAACATCTCACTTCTATATTACACACCAAAACTAACTATAACTCAAGAATGTGTTTGACACCCAATTTTGACTTTTCTGATAGCAATACTGAAATTATTGATTGAACAAGACTCTTATCATGAGAAGCCTCACCAAAGACTACTTTTGCGATCTAAGTACTTGCACCATTTTTTGTAGTTCTTGAATAGTTTCTTCATCACTTCATCCAATGCACGTTCATCCAACTAAGCAACCAAAGAGAGAGAAAACTTGTATTAAGCATACTGACTAAATAAAATAAAGGCATCATCTAACATACTTCAGCTATTAAAATTTTAATAATCGATTAAATTTTAACCATTTCTGATATAGAACTTCATTAATTAACAATCAAACTGTTTCAGATGGAGAAAAGGAAAAAAAGCCCTTAGCCAGATCTGGTGCTTAAAACAAGGCAAGACTGCAATGGAGGGAAGCAAAAAAGGATGAAGAGAAGAATACTCATCAGAAATGTAAAGGAATTATAGCAGCAAAATGGACAACAGACCATAGTTAATAAAGCTTATTTTCTATAAATATGAAGTTTCTTAACAAAATTGTAGGTTCCTAAGAGGTCCATCAGGCTCCCAAAAGATCCATAATCAGGAAATTAGAATTAGACTATAGCGGGCTATTTAAGAGTTCTTAAAATTGTTAATGATCTTGGCATACTATTACAGGTTCACAATGTAATGTTTGTGCATTTCAAACTGGTCTTCTCTAAAATGATCCCCACTCCTAAGCCTAATTGTTGCTTCCTAAAATCTATAATTTCTATTATCGGGTTTCTCTGTACATTCTGCTTCCATTAATAAGGTGCAATTTGCATGCTCTATACATGTATGCAAACAAACATGCATACAAATACATATGCATGATATGTCGATGATTATGTAAGGCTTCTATTTCATTAATATTTCTTGAATGCTCACCATGGTACAATTCAAAGCTAAACAGTAAGAAACCTTCTTATCATTTTGAAATTTTTTGAGCCAAAAAATTAACCAAATGGAATGGGAGGAAAACAAGTTTTTTGCATTTGTAAAAGTAGTAATCCCCAAGAAGTGTAATAGGACATCACAAAAGTGTACGGAAAAAACTTTTCAAAACCAGATGTTGCCAAAAGTCTTCCATTCAGGCAATAAAGAAGATCAGACAACCAAAATGTTAAGTTAGATGAAGGGTAATTTTGTACTTATTCACTCATTTGATTAGTATAAATACGTATGATTATAGAGGAAAAACCTAATATTGGGTTTGATGCCTCTTTCCTAAAAATCATTCTCTCTCTCTTGTTTTCTCCTCTCTTTTCACTCTCAAACTTGTTCATATAATATTAACTCAAAATGACAACAATTATTATCTCATTATGAAAAACCAACTTTAATAAGTGCCACCCCAACATTTCTCCACAACATAAACATAAACCTTGCATGCTCTGAAAACTGCAAACCAACTTATTGGAGAGATGATATCAACTAATGCAGACTGTTACTTGGATCACCACTAATCCTAAAAGCTTAAGCTTTTAAGAAATGGACCCAATATTGTATATCAAGCTATCCAATACTCTCCCTCATTTGCCACCTTGTCTTGCATGTGGAGCAACTAAATGGAGCTCAAATAAACAAGCATACCAAACCGGAAATGAAGAGACTTAAACCCAAGCCCTCTAGAACCAAAGCTCTAATATCATGTTAGATCACCACCAGTACCAAAAGTTCAAGTTAGGAAATGGATCCAACATTGCATGTCAAGCTATCCAAGGAAAACAATGAGAAATATAATGTTCTGTAAAAATTACATGCAATGATTTCACTTCAAAATGAGTGATAAAAGTAGTGGTGGTACAGTTTTATGGATAAGATAATGATAACAACAACTGTAAGGTCCATGAAGATCATAATAATTTTCAATGTATGAAGCAGAGTTGACAATGTGATTGTGGCAGTGGTCCATGAAAATTGTGATCTCATTTTAACATGATCATGGCATTGGTGTCAGGAGCCTTAGCAAAAGCAATTATAGAGGTATCCATGCCATGGGTGTTTTGAAGGAATATAGATGTTGCCGCTAGATGCAGAGGAGCTGATAGTAGTGAAAGCAATTATGGGGGCATTGCATTTGTATCGCCCAAGGAAAGAATTGTTTCAGAAGACAACCTTAGGTAGTTACTCATCACCAAAAAAAGGAAAGAAAGTAAAAGAAAAGAAAGAGGACAACCTTAGGTTGTTGATCAGGTTTGAGAAATTGCCGAATGTGCACATTTGCAAGTAATAGAATGATATGCTCCCTTTGATTTGCCACATTATCCTTCTGCAAATTAATTTTTCAAAAAATCAATATTTATGGACCTGAAGAAAAATTAGACAGTTTGCTCTCCATTATATTGAAGTAGCATTTTCAATCACCAACATACAAGAAATACAAGCATAGACAAAAAAATATATATATAATATGTCACCTGAAAACCAAATACTACTTGAAGCCAGTCTAGGATATCATCATCTTTTTTCTTCTTGTAGTCCCTTGGCCATGGAAGGCCCCTGGTGTTACGAAATGCTAAAAGAGCAGCTTGAATCTGCAAATTAAAATAACAAACAGCAGTATTTTTAACCATATTTTTTTAATCGGCAAAAGTCAGTTGTTAGTAGTTAGATAGATCAACACCTATGGGAGTCAGCCTCCCCACTCTTGCAAAGCACCAAGTGCTTGCCTCTTACTTCAACTCCCCCTTAGGAAGAGTTGAACCCACGACCTTAGTGAGAATAATATTAGTATAGTATATATTATGTGAATATTATTCTCACAGACCTCGCCCTTGGGACTAAGCCCTTAGGAGAGTCATGGTGGCCAACTAAGCTAGGTCTAGTTGGTTGCAGTATTTTTAACCATAAGTAGTCAAAGCTTAAAGCAAAGGTGAGAAATTCTCCGGAGTTGAAAGCTATTGAGAGTTGGAAACAAACCTCTTGATATCTCATAATTGCCTGATTTGCACTATCGGGATCAAGAGGAAGAATATTATAAGGGAGATAGATCTCAGTCTTTTCTGCAACTTTATCATGAGCTTCCAATATCTGTGCAAGGCAAATCATTATGCTAAGTGATATGTGGGAAACACCCCATATGCAATCAATCTTCTAAGTTTGATGGTCATTTAAGCTTTGCATTTGCAAGAAACCCACAGAAGAAATAGTTCCCTCTTAAAAGAAAACTTAAGAGAATTTGACGTTCTGAGGATTAAAGAAAGGAGGAGGCTAATCAGAAAAAAGATGTTAAACAATTAAAGGTCCAACTGATCATCACATCTGTATTGTAAGTATGAAGTTACGAATTATCCAGCCAAAGTAATAGGAATTAGACCTAACACGATTCCAAATAGAAAAACTTCAATCATTTCAATTTGTTTAAAAGAAAAAAATAAAAAATACAAGACAGGATGGCATTTAGTTTCACCTCACGATCAACTTCCACAGCCTGGGTCTGATTGACAGCCTTCAGAACCTCGAAGAGAACATTAGCAGTTTGGTACGCTTTGGTAAGCTGTGCACTAATATGCAGAAAAAAAAAAAAAAAAAAAAAAATTGACAGTCAAAACAAAACACAGTACTAGAATAACAAGTGCCAAGCATGTTGCCTGAAACTCTATCATCTCTCCTAGAAAACTCACCGATCAACTTTATCAGTAGCATTATGCAAAGCTTGAATATATTTTTTGTAGTAGTGATGATAAAAAGTCTGCATCTCACGTGGATCACTTTTGTTTACTCTTCCCATCAACGTTGAATCATTCTCCTTAGGAAAATTAAAGAAAGATAAATTAACAAATAGAAAGAGAATTATTAAGAGGTAATAATAACAAATAATAGAATGGCCCTACACACCAATGAACATACAACACATCAAGAAGCACCAGATCCCAAGTAAGGTGTTAGTAAGTTGGCTGGTAACGATGCTCACATAAAACACCATAAAAAAAATAAAAAAGACAAAAGGAAAACATTTTAGAAAATAAGTTGGGTATCCAAGTGTATTATCCGAACCTAGTAACGTCCATTACTCTTTTTTGGCTTGTGAGTAACATCGATTACACACAGCGGGCCTAACATACATCGTATGTTAAGACAAACATTCAAATTTGGTATGTGCTGTTATGTCCATATAAATTTGTAAAAAATAAATCAGTGAAAATTTTACTAATATTATAAATAAAAAATATTATAACAACACTGCCAACTATATAAAGACAAGGGCAAAATTCATTTTACCCCCTCGTGGTTTGTGGCCAGAGCACTTTACCCCCTATGTTCAAATATAGCCAGAAAGCCCCTATGTAATTTTTGACCAAGGTATAACAGTTAACTATTGATGTGAAATCACTATAATACCCTCAACCCCTATGCATTTTTTTGTTATTTTCTTTCTCTCTCTTCATGCCAAAGAGTTGAACAATGTTTTTTCATGTTGTCAAAGATCTCATACACATAATTTATAATTCCTAACGTTAATTCAATTAAATGACAATTAATCATAAATCCTTAATCCTAACATCTTAATCTAATTTTAATTTAATTATATTTAGATCACAATTAATCCTAAATCCTTAATTATTTATTGTAATTCCTAATATCTTAATCTAATTTTAATATAATTATATTTTAGATCAATCCTTAATTATATATTTTATTTTATTTTAATTAACATCTTAATCTAATTTTAGGTTTGGAGAAGATGGGGGTAATTGTCTTTTTGTTGTGTCAATTTCACTTTATTTTTCAAAAAACTAAACCCACTCGGAAAAATTATGCATGTGATATACCTTCCATTAGTTTAGATGGAAAAACTAATAGTGGCATTTTAATCTAAAACCACATGGGGGCTTTCTGGATATATTTGAACCATAGGAGGGTAAAGTGTGTTAGAATAGGAATTATGTTAGAATAGGAATTAAGTTAGAATAGGAAATACGTGATTGTGTGATTGTGTTTCCTTATGTTATACTCAGTATTATCAATGTAAAAGGAAATAGAGTCTAACTCATTCCCTAACATTTTGTCTTCTCTAAACTTTCATGGTATCAGAGCTACAACCCTAGCCCATCCCTTCTTACCCCTATCGACAGTCCTGTCTTGAGTCTAGGAGACCCGACAGCCATTGTAGACCCTCAGGTAGCCACCGTCAATCCTCCGACAGCCCAAAGCACACCTCCATCAGCCTTGCCCAGGCCTATGATAGTTCAACTGGACTCCCCGATAGCCTATGAGGCTTAGTCGGCAGCTTCTCTGAGTCCCTAAGGGCCTGTCGGCAGTCCCTCTGACTGTCTAGGGGCCTGTCGGGTGGCCCTTGTCGCCACCGTCTCTGGTGTGCGTGACTCTGGTCGGCATCTCTGAGTCTCGGTTTGCCTCCTGCCTTCGTTTGCCTTCGTCTTCGTTTGTCTTGGTTGGAAAGTCCACACCCTTTACTTCTCTTATTTCTCTTTTAAAACACAACCAGAGAAAAAATAAAAAAATCTGATGATGTTAAGAAAAAAAAAAACTAGCTTCTTAAATTCTTTATGCTTTTCTAGTTCTTCTTGTCCTGGTTCCTCCACTCTCATCTTTCGGGTTTGTGATTGGCTTTGTGATTGAGGACTAGTGAGTAGAGTCTCCATGGCAAATTTGACTAGTGAGTCTACTACCTCTCAGCCATCTCAGGGCGTGAGTTCGGTTATCCCTTCTCCTATGACTGATAACCTCAACCTTGGCCTTAAAATCACCTCCTCTCTATTTAATGGTCAGAATTTCCTCACGTGGTCGCTGAGTCTAACTATTTTCTAAATAGTAGAGGGAAGATGGGATATGCGGATGGGAGGGTTCAGGCACCCAGTTTTACTGATCCTCATTATGACCAGTGAGAGATCACCAATTCTCTAATTATAGGTTGGTTGATCCATTCTATAGTTTCAAAGATTGGAGAGGGCTACTTGTCTATAGACACTACCCAGGATATTTGGGAGGCCATAACTACTACTTATTCCAGGAAAGGGAACTTCTCACAGGCTTTCGAGTTACGTCGCTCCATTGAGAAGTCGGTGCAAGGTGAGATGAGTATCCTTCAGCATTTTACCTTCCTTAGCAATGGATGGAAGCGTCTTGATCACTTTCAGGATTACAAACATATGTCCCGCCGATTCTGCTGGTTACTGGACATTTGTAGTACAAGAATGGGTCTTCAAGTTCTTGGAAGGCCTGAATGTAGAGTATGATCTTGTTCGGAGCCGAGTCCTTACATGGATGTGCTTCTTTCTCTCCAGGAAGCCTTTGCTTTTGTGCAAAATGAGGAAAGTTCCACTCTACTATGCTTCCTCTTGTCACTAGTGATCGCTCTGCCTTGGTTTCTGCCCCTCCTTGAGATGCTGTGCCTCGTGGTTCTCATCCCTCCTATGAGAAGGATCAACTTTATTGTGATTACTACTGTAAACCTCGCCACACCAGAGAAACTTGTTGGAAGCTGCATGGCACCCCTTCTAGTGGCCGAGGAGACCGTCCTGGTACTCGTGGGGGTCTGGTCTGGTCAGTCGAGAGGCCGAGGGGCCAATGCACGGATGCATCTTTCCGACACGGTTGAGCCACCACCTTCATCTCCAGTTGTCTCACCGGCTGCTGATGTTTCGGGGTTATCTGCCTCGGATTTTGAGATTGCTCTTCGCCACTTGCTAGACTGTCGAGCCTCTCCTTCTACTACAGGAGTGCCCTCTTCTTCATTTGCCGATTCAAGTAACTTGGCTTCATCTCCATGTGCATTGCTATCTCATACATCTGTACCATGGATTATTGATTTTGGTGCTTCCGACCATATATCTGGCTCCTCTAATTTATTTTCAAAGTATGTCCCCACCTCAGGTCAGGAAAAAGTGCGTATTGCTGATGGTTACCATTTCGTCTGTGTCAGGGAAAGGTTTAATTCATGTCACCTTTTCCCTTCCTTTGTCTTCTGTCCTACATGTTCCCAATTTTAGTGTTAATCTATTATCTTTCAGTCGTATTACCTATGACTTAAATTGTAGCGTGACATTTTTTCCTGATCATTGTCTTTTTCAGGACCTTATCATGGGGAAGAAGATTGGTAGTGGTAGAGAGGAACATGGGCTCTACATTCTGGATTAGATAGACAAGCTAGCTAATTCATCTACTCAGTTACCATCCACCAAGGAAGACATTTGACTGTGGCACCGTCGCTTAGGACACCCCTCTTTTTTATTACTTAAGCATTTATTTCCTTTTGTTTTTGAGAAAAATAATGTGTCAGGTTTTCAGTATGAGTCTTGTCAACTTGAAAAACAACACAAGGCCTCTTTTGCTCCTTCACTTAATAAAAGTTTAGTTCCCTTTTCTTTGATTCATTCTGATGTATGGGGTCCCTCTCGTTTTGTGTCTTTAACCGATCACAAATGGTTTATTACCTTCATACATGATTGTTCCAAGGCTACTTGAGTCTATTTGATGAAAGATAAAAGTGAGGTGTTTTCTCTGTTTCAAAACTTCCATAAAATGATTTGTACTCGGTTTAGGGCAGTTGTACAAATTCTACGTTCTGATAATGGGGGGGAATATATTGACTCAAGCCTTACCACTTACTTCGCCACTCATGGCATTATTCACCAGATTTCCTGCACTAATACCCCTCAGCAAAATGGTATTGCCGAACGTAAAAATTGCCGTCTCCTTAATGTCGCCCGTTGTCTATCATTTGAGATGCGTGTTCCTCGTTCCTATTGGGGGGAAGCGGTTCTCACTGCCGCTTATTTGATTAATTGTCTTCCTACCGAAGTCCTGCAAAAACAAACACCTCTTCAAATTTTGTTCGAGTCTACCTCTTCCGAGTTCAACATTTCTCCTAAGACTTTTTGTTATGTTTGCTTTGTCCATAATCATTCACCCACTCATGGTAAATTAGATCCTAGATCCCCTAAGTGTGTTTTTCTGTGTTATTCTACCACCAAAAAGGATTATAAGTGTTATCATCCTCCCACTCGCAAATGGTTTGTTTCCATAGATGTCACTTTCTTTGAGTCTCGGTCTTACTTTCCGACCTCCCTGGTATCCCAGCCATCCCTTCAGGGGGAGCCTTGGTGTGAAGAGATTTCTATTCAACTTCCGCCTGTGGTTGAACAGATAGAGGATGATAAGCCAGCAGTTGTTAAGGAAAAGGAAGCAGGCAAAGTTTATATCCGGGACAAGGACAGACAACAAGTCACCTGGATGCAAGAGACTACTTTCCTTCCTTTACTACCAACTTCTTCTCTGGATGAGTGTCCAGAGTCAACCCCTTCTCCTGAGAGTCCAAGTAATTCTAATTCTAGTGCTTCTATTCCTGATTTTTCAGATCTTGGTGTTCTCATTGCTAATAGGAAGGGAGTTAGGTCATGTACTCAGCATCCTGTTACTAATCATGTCTCTCATTCTAATCTGTCTTCGTCATACAAAGTTTTTTTGTCTAAAATGTCTTCTGTGAGTCTACCTACCAATTTTCAGGATGCTCTCTCTATTCTTGAATGGAAGCATGCCATGATGGAAGAAATGAGAGCTCTCAGCAAGAGTGGCACTTGGGAGTTAGTGAAGTTGCCTAGAGGCAAAAATCCAATTGGGTGTAAGTGGGTGTACACAGTAAAACACAAAGCAGATGGGCCCATAGAATGGTATAAAACAAGACTGGTTGCTAAGGGCTTTACTTAGACTTATGGGGTGGATTACCATCAGACATTCGCACCGTTGCTAAGATGAATTTTGTGAGAATCTTACTCGCTTTTGCTGCAAATTTGGATTAGCCATTTAATCAGCTTGATGTGAAGAATGCCTTCCTTCATGGAGATTTAGCAGAAGAGGTCTATATGGATATTCTTCCTGGTTTTGCAGATGCTAAGTCTAATAGTAAAGTATGTAGGCTCCAAAAGTCACTTTATGGGCTAAAGCAGTCTCCTAGGGCTTGGTTCGCAAGGTTTGCTCAAGCTATGCTGAGATATGGGTTCAAGCAAAGTCAAGCTGATCACACCTTGTTTGTGAAACACTCCTCACATGGTAAGACCACAGCTCTTATTGTCCATGTTGATAATATTGTTCTGACAAGAGATGATGTTGAGAAGATTCCTCGTTTGAAAGAATACTTAGCCAAGGAGTTTAAAATCAAAGACTTAGGCTATTTGAAGTATTTTTGGGGCATTGAAATAGCTCGGTCCAAGGATGGCATCTTCATATGCCAAAAGAAGTATGTACTTGACTTACTAAAGGAAACTGAAATGCTTGGAGGTAGACCATGTGATACACCTCTAGAACCGGGCCAGAAACTGAGTGAGGATCAAGAAGAAGATCCTGTGGGCAGGGGGAGATATCAGAGACTAGCGGGAAAGCTCATATACTTATCCCACTCATGATCAAACATCGCCATTGCTGTAAGTGTGGTGAGTTAGTTTATGCATGCTCCGAGAACTTCCCACTTAGAGGCCGTACTGAGAATCCTAAGATACTTGAAATCTTCTCCTAGAAAGGGTCTCTATTTCTCAAAACATGACCATCTCAATGTGGAGGCATTTACTGATGCAGATTGGGCTGGATCCGTCACTGACAAACGATCAACTTCCAGATATTGTACATTTGTTGGTGGCAACCTAGTGACATGGCGAAGTAAGAAACAGAATGTGGTTGCTAGATCTAGTGTTGAGGCAGAATTCAGAGCTATGGCTCAGGGTGTATGTGAGTTACTATGGATTAAACTATTATTGGGAGACTTAGGAATCCATTCAAATGACTCCATGCGACTATACTGTGACAACAAGGCTGCAATCAACATAACTCATAATCCAATTCAACATGATAGAACTAAGCATGTGGAGATAGATAGGCACTTTATCAAGGAAAAACTCACTAGTGGTATCTGTAAGCTTTCTGTATTTCTGTATATTCAATTGTATGTATGATTACAATTAGACCTTAAATTATATAGCTCTAACTCCTAAACCAAAAACGAAAATACAATCATGCCTCTAATAGGACTCTAATACAATCACGCCTCTCATAGTACTCTAATATGTACAACCACAATCATGCCTAATTTGGAACATACATAATATATTCTCACACCCCGCTCAAACTCAAGGTGTTTTAGCAGAAAAAACTAAGAGTTTGTTAAGAAAAAACTAAAACCAAGCAGTAGTGTGAGTCTTGGTGAAGAAGTCCGCAAGTTGCAAAGCCAAAGGGATGAAAGGAAGCGAGATAAAGGCAGACTACAAATGTTGGCGAACAAAGTGACAATCAATCTCAATGTGTTTCATCCGCTCATGGAAGACAGTATTGTAGGCAATCTGAACAGCACTATGGTTGTCATAATAAAGAGAGGTTGGAAAAGATTGAGAGACACCCACATCAGATAAGAGACAACGAAGCCAAACAATCTCAGCAGTGGCGTGAGCCACAGCACGATACTCAGCTTCGACAGTAGAGCGAGCAACGACTGTTTGTTTCTTACTTTTCTAAGAGATCAAGGAATCACCAAGAAACAAACAGAAACTAGACGTAGACTTGCGATCAGTAACATCACCAGTCTAATTAGAATCAGCATAGGTCACCAAGTTCAAAGAAGAAGTAGAGAACAACAGTAAGCCCTGAAAGATGGTACCCCTGAGATAGCGAAGAATGCAAACCAAAGCAGCCCAAAGGGTAGAGCGAGGAGCAGACACGAACTGACTAACCACATGAACAACATAAGCAAGATCAGGGCGAGTAACATTCAAATAAACTAAACGACTCATAAGCTCGCAATATAAAGTGGGATCATCTAGAAGGACACCATCAGTAGAGTTAAGCTTCACATTAAGCTCAATAGGTGTATCAAAAACCTTAGTATCAATAATACTAGCATGGTGAATGACCTCATTAGCATACTTAGCCTGAGACAGAAAATAGCCCTTTGGAGAAGCAACCTTAATACCAAGAAAATACCGTAATAGACCCAGATCCTTCATTTCAAAGGTGCGGAAGAGATGCTACTTCACCTCAGAGATAGCAGAAGAGTCAGAACCAATGATGATCATATCATCCACATAGAGTAAGAGAGCAACAAAACTAGCCGAGGTACGTCGAAAAAATAAAGCAGAGTTGAAAGCAGAAGGATGAAACCCAAGCTTGGTAACAGCAGTCTAAAAGCAATCATACCAAGCATGAGGAGATTGCTTCAGACCATATAGAGCACGCCGAAGACGACAAACCTGGCCAGAGGAATAGTGAAGGCTAAGGGAAGGACGCATGTAAACCTCCTCAGTGAGATGGTCATTAAGAAAAGCATTCTTAACATCCACCTGATAAAGAGGCCAAGAACAAATAGCAACGACAAAGATCAAAATACGGACAATAGTCATCTTGGCAACAGGAGCAAATGTCTCCTCATAATCAATACAATACTCCTTAGAAAAACCTTTAGCAACCAGACAAGCTTTGTAGCGCTCAAGAGAACCATCAGAATGAGTCTTGACTTTGTAGACCCATTTGCAACCAACCAGGTTCTTACCAGCAAGAAAAGGAACCAACTCCCAAGTATTAGTTTTCTGTAGAGCAGACAATTCATCCTCCATAACTTGAACCCAATGAGGATCCTAACAGGCCTCCTTGTAAGACTGAGGTTCTGAAAAAGAGTGAATAGTAGACAAAAAAGTATGATAAGAAGCAGAAAAACATGTATTAGACCAACCTAACCTGTTTGGAGGATTACTCGCTCGAGTAGGATATCGGGGTTCAGCAGGATTGGAGTCGTCATAAGCAGGAGGAACAGCAGCACGAGCAGAGACAACTGGTGGAGGAGGAGCATTGCGATGAGAATAAACTAACAACGGAGGAGGAGAAGAAGCCGAAGGGAGAGAAGCAGCCAGAGGTGAAGCAGGAGGAGAAGATAGAACAAGCTCAGGAGGAACAGTGGAGATGTACTCATTAGACGAGACCTCATGGGTCAATGTGAACCAAATCTTTTTTGGAAACTAGAGCAGTAAGAGGGAAAATCTGAAAGTAAGACAGACGTTCGAGAAAGGCAACATGACAACAAACATAATGGTGACGAGAGACAGGATCGTAACATCGGTGGCCTTTCTAAGTAAGACTGTAACCCAAAAAGACAAACAAGACAAACTAGGCACTGAGTTTGGTCTTTACGGAGAAGAAGGGCAAAACAAGCAGACCCAAAGACACACAGGGGATCGACTGGAGAGTAAGGGAGTCGGCATGCGATTAAGAAGGAAAGCAGCAGTAAGAATTGCCTCGCCCTATAATGGTGCCGAAACAAAGGCAGAGAGAAGAAGAGATCGAGCTGTCTCAAGGAGATGATGGTGTTTACGCTCAGCACGACAATTTTGGGCAGGGGTATCAGTACAGGAGGCTTGGTGAATGGTGCCCAATTTGGCCAAATACTCACAGAATTCAGTTTTAAAGTATTCCCCACCCAAATCAGATCGGAGTATTTTAATTGTGGCCCCAAACTGTATAGTGATCATAGACTGAAAGGTACGATATATATGGTAGAAGTCAAATTTATGAGCCATAAGATAAACCCAGGTATAGCGGATACAATCATCAACAAAGGACACATAATACACAGAACCCTCTTTAATGAGAACAGGAGAAGGTCCCCAAACATTAGTATGTACAAGAGAAAAACGGGAAGCAGAAATAGAAGTACTGTTATTAAAAGGTAAAACTGTCATTTTAGCAAGCTTACATCCTCAACACTCATTAATTTGACTAGGAGAAACTTTGCCTAACAATCCTGACTGAACTAAAGACCGCAAGCGGTCAACAGACAAATGACCTAAGCGAGAATGCTATAAATAAAACTAACTCAACTGAAAATATAACTGAAAAGATAAAAGTGCAACGAGGGAGGTAGACTAAGGAAGATGCAAGCTTTCCATCATATAAAGATCTCTAACTCTACCGTCGATCCTAATCTGCTTCTTGGACACCCAATCCTGCACATAACAAACAAAAGAAGAAAAGATAACATTAAAACCAGAAGCATCAAGCTAACTGATAGAAAGCAAGCTAACAGACAGTTGAGGAACATAAAGAACAGAGGGAATAGTAACAGCAGACATAGCAGAGGGTAAAATAGACCCAATAGATAAGACAGACATACCACACCCATTAACAGTATTGATAGTAATAGGAAAGGAGGGGGGATACAGTATTGGAGTAAGGAAAGGTGAGGAGTCATATGATGAGAGGCACCAGAATCAAAAAGCCAGACAGAAGAAGGAATACCTGAAGAGGACCCAAACAAACTTGAATAAAGAGAGGTGAGAGCAAAGGCAGATGAAAATGACTGAGAGGTAGACCAGAATCAGAAGCTCAGAATCAGAAGCCGGGGCAGAGGCAATATAAGCAGCAGAAGGGCGAAAAGTACTCGAAGCAGGACCTCGGGACTGTAGCTGAGGTGACTAAGAAGACTGAGCAGACTAACGGCCCTTTTTGGGACAGTTGTACTTCCAATGGCCCTTCTGATAGCAAAAAGCATTCATCAGAGGCTAGTGGCCCTTTCTTGGGCTTTGCATTGATCTGATGATGTTGGGGGTTTGACAACAGAAGAGACGAAGTAGAAGCCAAGAAGACAGATAGAGACAGAGTCCGACTAGCTATCTTAAGACGGGTTTCCTCGGAGAGAAACTCACAAACAATAACATCCACAAAGGGGAGAGGAGGCCGATGAAGGAAGCCACCACGGATAGCCTCATACTGAGGGAAGAGAGCCGTTAAGAAGTACACTAGACGACCTTGCTTCCGAAACTCAACATAAGCATCTAATGTCTTGAGGCTACATGGTTCCATAAGAGCCAGCTGATCCTAGAGGCCTGTCATCTCAATGTAGAAGTCTTGAATAGACAAATCCCGCTGACAAGCTCCTTGAATGGCTGTTTCCAAGTCATACCGTTTGGCAAATTAGACTGCTGATAAACACTTTGTAAGTAATCCCATACCTCTTCGACAGCGCTATATTTAGAGAACGTCATCCCGATACGATCATCCACAGAGTTATGAAACCACGTCAAAACTTGAGCATTATCACAATCCCAGTGTCACAGGAACTCAGATATTCTTCTTGTTTGGGATCTAATGAACGAGGAACAGAACCAAAAACATATCCCCATTTTTTTTGACCGAGAAGAAAATTTCTCATAACACTAGACCAATAAGCATAGTTGTCAATTGCAAGCTTGCATTTAATAGCTTGGATTTTATCTTCCGACATTGTAATGAGCCAGAAATTAAAAAAAAAAGGGAATTGCTAGGGCACAGTGATAAAACCCAATAAAGTTGAGGGGTCAACCTGTAATAATCCAAAGTTGAGACAGAGGGGTGAACTATAATCAGAACACAGAGAGCAAAACCGAAGAGAGAAAGAGCAAAATTGAGAGTAGAGACCAGAGAGAGATCCAAAGCAGAGGTCGCGAGAGAGTGAGAGATCCCTCAAGCCCAAACCAGACTCACGACTTTAGACCCAGCACCAGAAGGCAATCGCAATTTTGGCGAAGACAGAGAGGGCTATCGCGACGTCAGAGAAGACTGTCACAACCCAAAAAGGCCTTTATGGCTTTGGAGAGGGCTGTCGCGATTGTCACGACCCAGAGAGGGCTGGCTTCAATCGACCCAGAAAGATCCAGTAAGCAGGAATGAAGAACTTCGAATGATCAAGGCCAGACCTAGGTTTTGGACGTGGCTCTGATACTATGTAAGCTTTCTGTATTTCTGTATATTCAATTGTATGTATGATTACAATCAGGCCTCAGATTATGTAGCCCTAACTCCTAAACCAAAAAAGAAAATGCAATCATGCCTCTAATAAGACTCTAATACAATCACACCTCTGATAGGACTCTAATATGTACAACCACAATCATGCCTAATTTGGAAAATACACAATACATTCTCACAGTATCATATGTATTCCATTGTGAAGACTGAAGACCAACTAGCCGATGTTCTCACCAAGGGACTAGGGAGCAAACCATTTCATGGCATTCTCAACAAGCTGGGCATAAGAGATATCTTCGCACCAGCTTGAGGGGGAGTGTTAGAATAGGAATTATGTTATAATAGGAATTAAGTTAGAATAGGAAATACGTGATTGTGTGATTGTGTTTTCTTATATTATACTCAGTATTATCAATATAAAAGTGCTATGGCCTCAAACCATAAGGGGGTAATATGAATTTTTCCCTAAAGACAATAAACAGAACAAGGAAACCTCTAAAAATACCCCATGACTTTTAATGCTCCAAGGAAGAGAGAAAATTAAAGAGTGATGAGAAAGAATGACAAAAATGAGCAAAAGTAGAGTTTCATTATGATTTCTCTTATTAAAGAACTTCAAATGAATATCATATAACTTAATCCTTTTAGCTCTCAAATCTACTTCCCAATGTTCATTCACATGTGGACTCCTCCGCCAAGGGAGAGGAAGTAATTCATTTTTATGGTTGCTCTCTTGGAACTCTTGGCCAACTAAGGGTAGGAGGTATTACCAGAGATGATCAAGATGATAGGTATTACCAGAATGACCAATATGGAAGATATTGTGAAACAAAGTTCCACATCTCCTAAATACTAAAGTAATGTAAAGTATATAAGCGTGAGGGCACCCTCACCTCAACAACTAGCTTTTGGGGTTAAGTTCTTGTAACACCCCAAAATGACACTACGCGATACAAGTATACCACTTTAATTTCCTAATGTCTTGAGTTGAGTTAGCCCTCTCATTTATGAAATGCCTACGTAAAACTTAGAAATGTTAGATTTATCACCCAAAAAAAAAAAAAAAAAAAAAAACTTAGAAATGTTATGGTTGTGTTGCCTTGCACGTATAAGTTTCCTTGTTAGGTATTTAGAGTTAGGAAAGGTGATACTCAAAACAATGAACATTCCTTGTCCTTGTTTCCTTGTCTTACATTGCATAATCACTTATGACATGAATTACTTAAAGTTGAGTTTGGAAGTCAATGTTAATATAGGGCTTTGAACATAGGAACCCTTATGTCTTGTATTAAGAGTTAGGGAATGACTTCTAGGTTGAATTTAGTGAGTTTTGAGTTGTCCTATTTAAAGAATGAAGAGAATAGAATGGCTTAACCTAGAATGGAGGCTAGTTTGTGTATATATACAGATAGAGATTTACAAGATAGGAAATAACATAAAAGGAAACAAAATCAAGGCCTAAACCATGGCCATAAAATAAGACTTAATTGATTCTAATTCCAACACTCCCCTTCAAGCTGGTGTGAAGAGATTCTGCAAATCTGGCTTGATAATAGATGACTGGAATAATGTTGGGCTAAGAGACTTTGTGAACATATCGGCTAATTGCTTAGAAGAAGAGACAAAGGATGGACTTACAATACCAGTCTGAACCTTTTCTCGAATAAAATGTATGTCAACCTCCATGTGTTTCATCTGCTCATGAAGTATTGAATCAGAGGATAAAATAATAGCTTATTTATTATCACCAGTGTTATTAAAGGTACACCTAGGCCCAAGTCACATCCAGGCCCAAGGTTTACGCCTTGCAGTGTTCCAAGCCAGGCAACTTCGATAAGTCGCGCTTAAGGCATGCGACTAAGCCAAGGCAGAGTAAAGCCCAAGGCCTGCACCTTGAGGGCTTTTTTTTATTGTTGCTTTGATTCGTTTTGTTTGAAATCTAACCATTAATTTAATATGGTGCAACTACAGAAGATCCCTACTATTAAATACACATGCCAATACATTGGGCATTCAGCCCCAAATCAACGATAGAAGAAAATTTAGCCCTAATTCCTTATCTCCGAAGAACTCTTTGTTGTTACCTGCCTTCGTTATCCAGTCCAGCAGCTCTAAATATTTTCTTCACGTTGTTGTCTTCTTCTTCTCTTCCTACGTTTCTCTCTCATTCTCTCTTCTTCTCTTCTTCTTCTCTACATTGTTGTCTTATCTACTTCTCTTCTCTATGTTGCTTTCTTCTTCTTCTTCTTCTTCTTCTTCTTCCATCTTCTTATTCTCATTCTTATTCTCTGGTCTCCTTCTCGGACTGATCTCTCCCCCCCCCCTTATTGTTCTTCTTCTCTCCTCTTCTTATTCATTTTTTATGTTAAACTTTAAAATGATGTTCATTTGTCTATATTTAAATAATAGTGTTTGTTGGTATTTATATTTTTAAATGTTTAACATTTCATTTTGCTTATATTGAACCCTAAATTATTTGCTTATATTAAATTATATATATATATATATATTTTACATACAAGGTGTGCCTCACTTTGATAAAGCCTGCACCTCACCTTGCACCTAGGACCCAAGAGACCTCGGTGCCTCGGTGCACCTATCACCTTTAATAACACTGATTATCACAAAATAAAGGAAAGGAAGCATCCTTAGCAAATCTGCTGGAAATTGTGTTCATGCATATAATATGATAGTGGTGTTGGTGGTAGATAGTGGCATGTATAGAATATGATAGTGGTGTTGGTGGTAGATAGTGGTATGTATAGAATATGATAGTGGTGTTGGTTGTAGATAGTGGCATGTATAGAATATGATAGTGGTGTTGGTGGTAGATAGTGGCATGTATATAATATGATAGTGGTAGATAGTGGTAAAATATAATATGTAAGTGGCATATAATGGGTTATGATGATGTTTGTAATATCTCCTATATAAGGAGTGTCATTTGGTCTTGTAAGATAAGAAGTTTTGAATATAACTGAAATATATTCCTTCTTCCTCATATTTTTCGGAGTTCTTCTTCTTCATATTTTCTAAGTTGGTATCAGAGCAACAAAAAACACAGCAGCCCTAAAACCGTCATAGCCATGTCGGAAGTCACGTCCGGAACCACTTCAACCCCTGCCGCTGCCATTCCGGTGAAAACGTCCAACTCTCACTCTGTCCAAATCACCACCATCCGCCTAAATGGTGATAATTTTCTCCGCTGGTCACAATCTGTCCGGATGTATATCCGTGGGCAAGGAAAGATCGGTTACATCACTGGTGACAAGAAGGCTCCTGCTGTTAATGATCCGTTGTTCGACAATTGGGACGCTGAAAACTCCATGGTTATGACATGGTTGGTCAATTCCATGGAGGAGGATATAAGCTCTAATTACATGTGCTATACTACTGCACAAGAATTGTGGGATAATGTTAGTCAGATGTATTCTGACCTAGGAAATCAATCTCAAGTTTTCGAATTAACTTTGAAGTTGGGAGAGATTCGTCAAGGAGATGATTCCGTCACCAAATATTTCAATTCGTTGAAAAGGTTGTGGCAGGATCTTGACATCTTCAACACATACGAATGGAAATCGGTTGACGACTGCAACCACCACAAGAAAACTGTGGAAGACAGCCGTATTTACAAGTTTCTTGCCGGCCTCAACATTGAGTTCGATGAAGTGCGAGGAAGAATTATTGGCAGACCTCCTCTCCCATCCATTGGCGAAGTATTTGCTGAAGTCAGAAGGGAAGAGAGCCGAAGGAGCGTCATGCTTAAGAAAAAAGGTAATGGTGAATCAATTGAAATTTCTGCTTTAATTAGCGATGCTGCGGCCAACAAGGCTGCAAATTACCAGCGTAGGTTTGATGATAAGCCACGAGTCTGGTGTGATTTTTGCAACAAGCCTCGCCATACACGCGAAACGTGTTGGAAGATTCATGGCAAACCTGTCAACTGGAAAAGCAGCAAACAAGGAGAGAAGAATCGTGGCTTTCCTACCGCTAATGAAGCCGATTCAGGTCCCTTCAACAAAGAGCAGATTGATCAACTCTTAAAGCTGATAAAATCCAACTCCTCAACCGGTACTCCTAGTGTTTTGTTGGCACAAACAGGTAGAAATCCTAAAGCCTTCTCTTGCCTAAACTTCTCTCCGTGGATCATAGATTCCGGTGCCTCCGATCACATGACTAGTTTTTCCCATTTATTTAGTACCTATTTCCCTTGTTCTGGTCATGACAAAATCAGAATAGCCGATGGTAGTTTTTCACCTATTGCAGGAAAAGGATTTATTAAACTAACTGAGAAAATTAATCTCAATGCTGTTCTTCACGTCCCCAACTTAGCCTGTAACCTTTTGTCTGTCAGTAAACTATCTAAGGATTCTAATTGTCGTGTTACATTTTTTGAATCCCATTGTGAATTTCAGGACCAGAACTCGGGGATGATGATTGGGCGTGCTAGGATGCTTGAAGGTCTTTACTACTTTGATGAAGTACCTGTTAGTAATAAAAAAGCTCAGAGCTTTAATAGTACCAGTTCAATCTCTGTTCGAGAAAAAATAATGCTATGGCACTATAGGCTAGGACATCCTAGTTTTCTTTATCTGAAACATTTATTTCCAGAATTATTTAAAGGGATTGATTGTTCTTCTTTTCATTGTGAAAGTTGCATTTTTGCAAAATTTCATCGCTCTACTTATTTGCCAAAACCTTACCAGGCTTCAAAACCTTTTTATTTGATTCATAGTGATGTTTGGGGCCCTTCTAAAATCACTACTCTTTCTGGTAAAAGATGGTTTGTTACATTTATTGATGACCATACCCGCTTATGTTGGATTTATTTGATGAATAAAAAATCTGACGTGAAAAATTTATTCACAAATTTTTACAATATGATTGAAAACCAATTTCACACCAAAATTGGTATTTTACATTCTGATAATGGAACAGAATATTTCAATGAGCAGTTGGGTGAGTTTTTGAAAAAAAATGGGATTTTTCATCAATCTACATGTCGGGATACCCCTCAACAAAATGGCATTGCAGAACGAAAAAATAAACATCTACTTGAAGTAGCACGTGCTATAATGTTTTACATGCATGTTCCTAAATATTTATGGGGTGAAGCAATTTTAACAGCCTCTTATTTGATAAACAGGATGCCTACAAAGGTGTTAACATACAAAACACCTTTTGATTGTCTCAAAACTTTTTTTCCTGACACGAGGTTGTTTTCTGATTTACCCGCCAAAGTTTTTGGATGTACTGCCTATGTTCATGTTCCCAGTCAATTTCGTTCAAAACTTGACCCCCGTGCTATAAAATGTGTTTTTTTGGGTTATTCCTCAAACAAAAAGGGGTATAAGTGCTTCGATCCTCAAAACAAGAAATTTCATGTGAGTATGGATGTGTCATTTGTGGAAACAAAATCCTATTTCCCCAACACTTCTCTTCAGGGGGAGACAAGTGGAGTAGAAGACCGTTTTTGGGATATTTCTATCCCGCTCCCCAATGTCATTTATCCTACACAAAAATCACATCTGTCTGATAATGATCACTTAGGAGAACCAAGTTCTATGGTGCCTAGTCAAGAAGATTCTTGTTTAGGGGGAGAAGTACTACAAAATGATCTAAATCCTGAGCTTCAGGTTTATACTAGGAAGCGATTTCATCTGAGGAATAATGACCCGAATGTCCATCCTAATGACCCGAATGTCCACCCGAGTTCTGGCATCGAAATTTTAGGTAATCCTATTCCTTCTATTTCCGACCTTGATGTACCTATAGCAATTAGGAAAGGTGTCCGAAATTGCATTAAACATCCTATTGCAAATTACCTCTCCTATCAAAGACTGTCTAAAAACCATAGAGCTTTCACATCTAGGATTTCACACTTGTTTGTTCCAAGGAATATACAGGAAGCATTGGATGATCCGAATTGGAAATTAGCAGTCATGGAGGAGATGAATGCTTTAAGGAGAAGTGGTACTTGGGAGATAGTTGATCTACCCAAAGACAAGAAAACAGTTGGGTGTAAATGGGTGTTTACGATAAAATGTAACGCAGATGGAAGCGTTGAGAGATACAAGGCGAGACTGGTAGCTAAAGGCTTCACTCAAACTTATGGGATCGACTATCAGGAGACGTTTGCTCCTGTTGCTAAAATAAATTCCATCAGAGTACTGTTATCTCTTGCAGTAAATTCAGATTGGCCTCTACATCAACTTGACATTAAAAATGCATTTCTCAATGGTGATCTTGAAGAGGAGGTGTTCATGAGCCTACCGCCGGGATTTGAGCAGAGACTTGGAAGTGACAGAGTATGCAGATTGAACAAGTCATTATACGGACTCAAACAATCACCAAGAGCGTGGTTTGAACGCTTTGGGAAGGCAGTTATCAGTTGTGGCTTCTCGCAGAGTCAAGCAGATCACACAATATTTTATAAACATTCAAAAAACAGTAAAATTGCAATTTTGATTGTTTATGTTGATGACATCATTTTAACTGGTAATGATGAAGCAGAGTTAGCAGCCCTCAAAGAGAAACTCGCAAAAGAATTTCACATTAAGGATCTGGGAGCCCTCAAGTATTTCCTCGGAATGGAATTTGCAAGATCCAAGGAAGGTATATTCGTTAATCAGAGAAAATATGTTCTTGATCTCCTTGGAGAAACAGGTATGCTTGGTTGTAAGATGGCGGAGACTCCGATCGAGCCTAACTTGAAGCTACAAGCTGCTAAGGCTGAAGAAGTCAAAGAGAGAGAACAATATCAGCGACTTGTAGGGAAATTGATTTACTTGTCTCATACGCGGCCTGATATTGCCTTTGCAGTCAGCATGGTAAGTCAGTTCATGCACTCACCAGGGGCAGAGCACTTTGAGGCCGTTTATAAGATCTTAAGATATTTGAAAGGAACTCCAGGGAGAGGCTTACTATTCAAGAAACATGGACATCTTCAAGTTGAAGTATACACAGATGCAGACTGGGCAGGAAGTGTTACAGACAGGAGATCAACATCCGGATACTGCTCCTTTGTAGGTGGGAACCTAGTTACTTGGCGGAGTAAAAAACAGAATGTGGTAGCTAGAAGTAGTGCAGAAGCAGAGTTCAGAGCTGTTGCCCATGGAATCTGTGAAATAATGTGGATTAAAAGAATTCTTGAAGAATTAAAGCTTTCTCACCCGACACCTATGAAGGTCTATTGTGACAACAAAGCAGCTATATCTATAGCTCATAATCCAGTTCTACATGATCGCACCAAACATATAGAAGTGGATAAACATTTCATCAAGGAGAAAATCAATGCTGGCATAATCTGTATGACCTACCTTCCAACAGGTGAACAATTAGCTGATGTGCTAACGAAGGGACTACACAAGAAGCAATTTGATAAGCTGACTAGCAAGCTGGCTATGGAAGATATCTTCAAACCAGCTTGAGGGGGAGTGCTGGAAATTGTGTTCATGCATATAATATGATAGTGGTGTTGGTGGTAGATAGTGGCATGTATAGAATATGATAGTGGTGTTGGTGGTAGATAGTGGTATGTATAGAATATGATAGTGGTGTTGGTTGTAGATAGTGGCATGTATAGAATATGATAGTGGTGTTGGTGGTAGATAGTGGCATGTATATAATATGATAGTGGTAGATAGTGGTAAAATATAATATGTAAGTGGCATATAATGGGTTATGATGATGTTTGTAATATCTCCTATATAAGGAGTGTCATTTGGTCTTGTAAGATAAGAAGTTTTGAATATAACTGAAATATATTCCTTCTTCCTCATATTTTTCGGAGTTCTTCTTCTTCATATTTTCTAAGTAAATCTTAACTCTGCAAGAATCAAGCAAAGCCACAAAACTTCGCATGCACCCTATGCCATTGCCCGATACTCAGCTTCAGCAGAAAATCTAGAAACAACTGCTTGTTTTTTACTTTTCCACAATATAAGATGATCACCATAAAAAGTATAAAAACCAGACGTGGACCGTTTATTAGTTTGAGATCCTACATAATCTGCATCAATGAAACAATAGATCCCTGATTGATGACCACCTGTGAAAAATAACCCCAAACCAAGAGAAGTCTTCAAATACAGCAAAATATGATGAACAACATCAAGGTGTTATGTACGAGATGCATGCATAAATTGACTCACAACACTAACTACAAAAGTCAAGTCGAGTCTAGTGTTAGTCAAGTATATGAGACGGCCAACAAGGACTGATGCATGCCCGGATCCTTCAGTAACTTGCCAGACTCTAATGTAAGCTTGATGTTAGGATCCATATAGAAGTAGAAGTTGGCTTACACCCTAGCATACTAGTGTCTTGAAGAAGATCAAGAACATACTTCCTTTGGGACAACGAAATCCCCTGACGAGAGCGAGCAACCTCAATACCCAGAAAGTATTTGAGAGGACCCAGATCCTTAATATCAAATGCTTGACTCAAATCCCTCTTTACTTGAGCTATGCCAACTAAATCATCTCCTGTAAGAATGATATCATCAACATACACAAGCAGAATAATACACTAACCAATGAAATTTCTACGAACAAAGCAAATATGATCGAAGTGGCACTAAACAAATCCCATGGATAAAATAACTGAGCTAAAGCGGCTAAACCAAGCCCGAGGAGATTGTTTAAGACCATATAAGGACTTGTACAGTCGACATACTTTCTTGGCATACTCCCCCTTAGCCCGAAAATCGGGTGGAGGATCCATATAAATAATCTCAAGTCCCCATGCAAAAAGTCATTCTTAACATATGCAGAGGCCAAGAATGGGGGGCATCAAGAGAAATAAAAAGCCTGAGAGAGGTAAGCTTGGCGATTGGTGCAAAGGTAGCCCCAAAATCCTTGTCATGAACCTAAGTAAAGCCCTTGGCAACCAATAGTGCTTTGCAGCGGTCCACAATGCCATCTGCAAGATACTTAATCGTGAACAACCATTTGCAACCAACAGTCTTTTCAAAGATGACAGAGAGACAAGTTGGCAGGTCTGCTTCTGTTCCACAGCTGCCTTCTTTGTTTGCATAGCAGTCACCCACTTAGGATTCTAAAGAGTTTCTGACACAGAACAAGGAATAGTTTCCAACTCGAGCTTGCCAAACAAGAAACGATAGGCAAGGGAGACACTGTCATAATAAAGATATTAGGAAACAGGATGATTAGTATTGCTAAGATAACCAAAACAATTAGGAGGATGCCTATCACGAGGAGGGTTGTGAGGAGGAGCAGTAATCAAACGGAAGAATTACCTGACCCACATATCAGAGAGGCTGTTGGTAGGGGACGAGGATGACAAGACTATACCTGTAATGGAGGAGGAGAAAGAGGAGGAGCCTCAAGAGAGGAAGCCTCAACCTCATCAAAAATAGGAAAAGGCCTAACATCAGAATCTACCAATGGGACAGAAGTGAAAAAGGAATCCTACACAGAAGGGTGAGTACTGAAAAAAGGAACCTCTTCATGAAATGTCACATCACAAGAATGATAGTACTTACGAGTGCTAGGATCATACCACCAATACCCTTTCGACATAGTGGAATACCCTAACAAGATACACCTAATGGCCTTATCATCTGACTTAGTTTGAGTAGGACTTCTTGATGCAACATCTATTACGTGGTTAAACAAGTACGATAGGTTATGGAAACCCAACACAAAATCTAAGGGTCCTATGTTCGTCAAGAAGCCTTTTTGGTCCAAAAAGAAGTGTCCATGGTAGTGTTTAGTAGTTAAGGGTATTATGGTAACTTCAGTTTTGCTAGACATGGGTTGTAGGGTTGCCCATGGGTTCTATTTTGGGTCAAGTTATTAAATGAGTTATTATATATGAGTTTTATTATGTCTAAAATAATCTTAGTGGTTAAAGTCCAAATTTCCTATTTTGATATGAAGTAGAATTAGAAGTCATTAAAGTTTCCTATTATGATTGAAGTAGAATTGAAAGTCATAATTGGTCTAGAATATTAGTAGTTGCTAAATATTTTTAGTTTCTAAATTTGAGAAATAGTCCTTATAGAATTAGGAAAGTCTTTAGTCTATAAATATATGTGTAATCTCAATGATTGAAGAGCAGAGTTAATATTATGAAAATTTGAGATTGTATTTGTGTGATTGGCCTATCCCTTGTGAGGGTGAAGCACTTCTCTTTCTTTCTCTCTTCTTCTTCTTCTATCCAGCAAGGTTACTGTTCACCTCACTGTTCACAGTGCTTAGAACAACCACCCAACTGCTCCTAAACACTTGTGTTTTCATTCCCAAAACCCTACCCTTTTGCAAACCCTTAAACTCTTATTCTTTTAAATATTTCTGCAGTTACAAAATCCCATCAAATCCAGCCCTATAAGTCTATTGGTGCTGCTGCCAATGTACTTAATCTGGGCTCACTACTTGTAGGAAAGTAATCCCTACTCGTCCTACATCACTTCTGTTCTGGACAAAACATGTACACCCAAAAACTCGAGATAGGAGAGGAAACAGAGTCTTGGTAGGATGCAAGACCTTGCAAGACATAACTTAGAGTGCGATTAATAAAATAAACTGCAGAAGAACAGCATTATGCCAATTAGACTTAGGAACATTCATACCCCGAAGAAGATAACGAACCACATACATTATGTGATGGTTTTTTCTTTCTGCAATCCCATTTTGTTTAGGAGTATTAGAACAAGTTGTTGAAGTATATCAACCTGATTAAGATGGGAACGAAAAGCATCAGTGATGTATTGCCCACCATTATCAGATTGGATATTTCAAACAACAGTGTGAAACTAGATTTTAACCATCTGGGGAAACTGAACAAATATGGAAAAGATATCAGATTTACGTTTAATGAGATATTCCCAAGTACAATGAGTATAGTCATCTATAAAGGTTACATAATATCATTGGCCAGACAATGCACCCAAACATCATAATAAATAATATCAAACACAGAAGGAGCACGATACATACGAGGAATATAAGTGATACAGGTATGTTTAGCTAACTCACATACATCACATTGAAACTTATAAGTCTTACAAGCTTTATTAAAAGTTGGAAACAATAAACATAAATAATGAAAATTTGGATAACCCAAACGAGCATGCCACAATGATAAGTCTTAAAAGAAAAAAACATAGGAGGAGAAATCCTCAGGTAACACAGTAGTAGAAAAACTAGAAAGAGGCGAAGGCAACTGATCTGGTGGATTTCCAAAGTAGTATAAACCATCTTGCTCATATCCCCTACCAAAAATCCTCTTCGAATTCAGACCTTGTAATCAACAAGAATTGGATAAGAAAATGACAGCACAATGAAAAGCTTTGGCAAGTCAACCCACAGACAAAAGATTATATGCAAAATTAGGGACATGTAAGTCAAAGGAAAGAGTAATATGAGGAGATAAAGTAACAATGCCCCGATGGTGCACAGAGGCAGTAGAACCATCAGAGAGACACACAGTTTGGGCTGCAACAAGAACTAGAGAAGAAAGGTAGGAAAGCTCACCCTTCATGTGGTCATTAGCCCCAGAATCCAGAACCCAAGTAAGAAATGCAGAGTGAACATGGAAAGCAGTAGGAGTACCTATAGACAAGGTGGTAGCCGAGGATGATGGCCCCAGAGAAATCATAGAACCAAACTGAGCCTAAAGATGACCAATTTGAGTCTGAAGGAGATATAAATCTAGAGTAGTAGAACTCGGGACAGTCTCCACAACAACAGCGGTGCTAGAGGAGCCAGATGGGCGAGCACGGGAGAAACGTTGTCGCAACTTAGGATGAAGTTTGAAATGGCCCAGTTCTCCACATTGATGACAAATTACCTTCCCAGCAGAAGGACGAAACCCAGACTGTACAACAAGAGCCATCTGATCAAAGGAACCAAGAGGCTCAGAAACTGGAGTAGAGACAGGCTAAACCAACCGGCAGCAGCACTCATCACTATCAATAATAGCAAAGGCCTCGTAGAGAGAAGACAGAGGAGATATGTTTAAAATCTGAATGCAAAGAGACTAGAACTCAGAGTTTAAACCCATCAAGAACTGATAGATATGTTGCCGAGCAAGTCGCTTGGTCATAAGAGAAGCCCCCTCGATTGGAAGATCAATCATAGGCTCATATTGAGCTAACTCTTCCCAACATGCCTAAAAATATCCAAAGAACTCAGCCACAGAGATACCCAAAGAAGACTAAGAAACACAAGCAATATCCTGATAGAGCTCAAAGATGCGAACATCATTATAAGCATGAGCATACATCTGAGATAAGGCGCGCCATAAACTAGAAACGATATCACAAAACAGGAACATATGATAAATCAAATCCGCCATGGAATTGAACATCCATCCCAAGATAGTGCAATTGTCAATATCCCACTGACCGCATGTAAAATCTGTAACGTTTGGCTAAGTAGTGGTAGATGAAAACCAATGAACTTTTCCTTTTCCCCCTAAATAAAGTTTAAGGAAACGACTTCAGGTAGCAAAATTTTTCCCATTCAACACCACTCGTGATACGATAAACAGGAGTATGGTTTGAATAGAAAAATCTGGATTAACTGAAATGGGTTTAACTAGTACCACAAGGGAAACATCAGATGGAGACTCCGTCATGGTGGCTAGAGATATAGGTGATGTGTATAGTTAACAAAATAGAACAATACACAAATCACAAAACACACCGGACAAACGGCGTAACTAATCCAACAAGTGCTACCAAACAAGCCGGTAGCCCACCAACAAAAATAACACAAGAAAAAGACTTACCACATCAACACCAAGTCCCGAAACAAGGGACAAAACCTGCCGAATTGCCCTAGAGGGGCTGTTGGCCTAAACTAGGGCTGCCAAACAACCTAGGAATGGTTGTCGGCCTCAACCCAGGAAGTAGGTGGCCTGGGTGAAGTTTAAGGGGATTGGGCAGGCCTTTTGGGTGGAGGAGAGGAGCTGGGAAAGGTTGTCGATGGCTAGGAAGGAAGAAAAAGGCAGCCGGAGGTGATGGGTAGGGTTGTTGGGTAGAGAGAGAAGAAAAAGGAGGCGGCTAGGATTTTTTCTTAGGCTCTAATACCATAAAGAATGAAGAGAATAGAATGGCTCAGCCTAAATTGAGACTAGCCTGTGTATATATACTGATAGAGATTTACAAGATAGGAAATAACGTCAAAGAAAACAAAATCAAGGCCTAAACAATGGCCATAAAATAAGATTTAATTGATTCTAATTCCAACACTATTCACCAATCAAGGAGCTTAAAGATCTTAGACTAATGTACTTGACAATTTGATGCTAAGTATAAAATGTTAATTAGGATTAGTGAACTGAGTAGGATTAATTAAACCTAATCAAGATTAATTAAGCTAATTGGGTATAAAAAAATCCTGACCATGATTAATTAGTACAAACCTTGATTAATTAAGCTAAGGAGGGAGAATTAAAGATTTGGTGAAGCAAACATGTTGAAGCATACACTTAGCTGAAGCACACATACAACACTTTAGGTTCTACAACATCTACTTGGAGGATGGTTATCAACCCAAGACAGACAAGCGTCTGTTCAAACCAAACCAAACCAAGCCAAGCCTTAAGTCCCATCAAATGAGGTCGGCTACATGAATCCTTCTTATCCACTCGACTCTATCCAAGGCCATTTCATTAGTCAAATTAAGGAGACTCAACAATCAGGATTGTTTGGACCTCCTGACTTCAAGTTCTCCCATTCTATGTTTATATTGTCAACAAGAAATTTAGAAGCAAGTCCAAACAATACATAAACCTAATTTATGCTATTTTCCCGGCTAAAAAATGTCAAATAACTACTGGACACATATACTAAGCAAATGCATATTCTCACCTACATCACAATTTACAAGCACATTTGTATAGATTTAGCAAGTCACTCAAGTGAAAAGGGAGGAGAGGGAGGAGAACTATCAGTGCTTACCCTTTCTAGGCGTTGAAGAAGTGCTGTTTTAAATTGACGAACACCACGTCCACTAGAAGAGGGATCCAGCTTGTGAGCTTTCTCAAAAGCACAGAAACGACCTACACCCAGAACCACTATTTATGAATATTTCAAACCATAATAATGGAGAGCATACATTGAGACCAGATTGCACAAGATAAAGAGCACGAAATAATAAAACAAAAACAAGAACTAGGAAACTAATAGTAGCAAACAAGTGATAAAGTTATAATTGCACATATCCTATACCTTTACCAAAGTGTCAAGTGTCCAAGACTGATATTTCATACATTAAGAAAAGTCCTTCTAATATATCCTGTAATTCTCCCTTTTATAAGTATTGTCCTCATAACTTAAAATGGTGGTTTGGCATACGTATTATCCCAATGATAAGACTTGTCGTTGGCATCGTTGGTGGCATAGGTTCAAATCATAAAAACAACCTCTCCAAAAGATGGGTAAGGTTGTGTACATCTTGTCCACCATTTGGCAAGAACTGTTAAGTCGCCAATTTTCACAAATGCTCAAGTAATTGGGAAATGGGCCCAACAATGAATATCAAGCTATCTAACACCCTCTCTCATATGCAACGCCATCTTACATATGGAGAGAGACAAAAAAAAGAAGCAGTCAACCAAACAGAAAAGAAGAAACCAAATACAGGACCAGATATCAAATGTCAACGGAGAGACTTGAATCCAAAACGTCTCTCAACCAAAGCTCTGACACCATGTTTAAGTTACATAAAAGGACAAAACCACTTGATCGAACAATTTATCAATTCCTATACAACCATTTTCACAATTTGGATATATTTCAAGACCCTTGACTCAAAAGATTTGTTGCAATTCTGCATATTCCAAGACCCTTATACTTCATTATTCAAAATAAACTCCGAGAACAATAAGAAAGATTGCAAAAAGGGGCCATTGTACCTAGTATTTAACTAGTTATGACTTTGAAGAGTTTGAATTTGATAAGAAGTAGCAGCTTAACCATTAGGCAAGTAAGCACACCATCTAAGGTTCCGCATCAAGAGAGGCCCCCATTTTAATGACTTGTGTTTAAATTGGTTGATCAATTGTTATATTAGTTGAAAAAATTATTAGGACACCAACAGTTATACACAAAAAAATAATATATACTCCCTCCGTCCCAAAATATTAGTCCATTTTCAAAAATCAAGGACTAAAACAATATGAATTTCCTATTTTGTCTTTTTTTTAAAATTCATAAATAATACAAAGTACAATTATGACAATTGATATTCCCCAAAAAATGTACTATCAAAGGGTAATTTTGGAAAATTAATATTTTTAAAGTGCAATAATTGTACTACCAAAAAAAGTCAGATTCCCAAAAGGGATTATTTTGGGACGGAGGGAGTATATGTCAACACACTCACAAGTTTTGGGTGGCCTCACACTAGATGGTAATAAAGGCCCACAAAGATTATGAATATTGGTAATTGCCTTAGCCGGTATAATTATCAATATGTTAAAAAAACTTCTATTGATGGACTGAATTATATAAAAAGACTAAAACATTTTCTAAATGTACACTTTGTTTACATTGACAATATAACATTTGAAGAAAGAAAATTTTCAATATTAAAATTGATAAAATCCTACCTAAGTTACTGTAAAAAGATAAAATGAATTAACCATAATATTCAATTTAAAAAACGATTCTTTTTAAAGAGCTCATAAGGGAAAGAAATTATCAAACTCAAGAAAGAGCCCCCATAACGAAGGAAAATATGAAAAATCTTGTACTTGAGAAGGATTGACCCTTGACCACCTAGTTGGAAGTGTACATGGCTAATTGTCCTAGTCAATTCGATTGAAAAATGATATTTTAGGCAACTTGAACACAAATGATTGATTAGTGATTTGGTATTTCAAAAAGCAAGAAACATAAATTTTTAAATAAAAAAAACGACTACGTAAAATGTAGAAAAAAGGTTTCATTTAAGTTTTTCGCCTTAAGCCCAAAAAATGTTCGACTGGCTCAATAAGAAGTTAGTGAATAGGGCTTTTAGTTGCTAAATTTGACAGGTTACCTCATTAATACTCTCTTTAGGGAAACTATTAATCAAGCACACTAGAGTTTAATTTACATACATCATACATTTATATATATATGTGTGTGTGAGTCTGCATGGCCCTGAATTTTTTTGAGCCTTAAGCAAACTCCTAGGATGGTGCCCTTTATACGTATTCACGAAGAAAACATTTGCCGGTAAAATGGCAAGTACCTACAATTTTTTTTGTTTGTTAGTACTCACACAAAGTTTGCTTACATATATTATCGCTAAAACAATATACTGAAGTTTACTTACATAGATTAAGGGTTCATTTCGGAAGTGGTTTTTTGACTAAAATATCAGGTGAAAAAATAGAAGTTCTTGGGAATGGCTTTGACTTTTTATGGAAAAACATGCATAAAGTACATAGAATGAGAAGGAACCTTTTGACTTTTTTGTATAGTTTTTTGGCTATTTGGCTAAAGTGTTAAGTTGCCAAAAGAATCATAAGATATGAAGAAATCATTACAAGAACTCCAAAAAATTAAAATTTTGGTCTTGTTCCTTTATAATTTAGCAAAATTCAATATATAACAAGAAAAAACACCAAACAACATCTAAACTATAATACTAAATAAAAATTTAACCAACTGCAACAAAGTATTGCTTAAACGTTACTCTTCTCGCATTTAGCTTCAATACTACTAATGGAGTTTGCATAATCTAGATAATCTACCACATCCATTTCAGATAACATAGCTAGTCTATTCAATTTGTCTCGCAACATGGTTGATCGAATGTAAGATTTAATCAATTTTAACTTTGAAAAATTTTATTTCTTTAGCTACAGATGTAATAGTAGATACTTAACAATATTTTGAAAATAATCGATGCATTTGAAAAACAAACATTCATTACTTCCAAATACTTCACAATTTTAATTGACTTTTTAATTTTTTTGGGTAAAGCTTTATTTTTCAACTACTAATAGTATAAAAACTTAAACATTTAGGAGCCTAATTTTTCTAACAAAATTTGGATAAAAGACACAACAAGAAAGAAAGAAAAAAAAAAACTTACAGAGATTAGCAACCCTTGAGTTGGTATTTTCAACTTCATTGGCAACACGAAGAATCGGAGCAATCTCTTCAAGCGACGAAGGCACAACTTCACTGTCGATTATCGACTCTCCTCCCAGAATCCCAGCCGTCTGAGTCCGCGTGAGACGCCGCTGTGGCGGATGATCAAACCCCCGGCCTCTCGAAGAGGACGACATTTTCACTACACTACACTCTGCTCAATACCTCAAAATCAAAACCCAATTGAAAATTGAAAACCCTAACCACCACCACATTTACCAAAACTATCCCAATCAAAAAGATGAATGATAACACAAAGATGAGCAGAGAAAAAAAATGTGAAACTGGAGAGAGTTAGAAAAGAGAGAGAATCATTGAAGAAGCGATGAAGTTCAGAGAAAACCAGTGATGCAATAATGTCAAGTATGAAAATGAAAGATTGGTGAATCATATTTGAGGATGCCAACTTAAAAGCTATGTATGTGTGTGTATGAGATAGAGACAGAGAGCGAGAGCGAGAGAGAGAGAAGAAAAGATGAGTGTTGTTTTCAGTGACTGGATAAACACTAGGAAAGAGAAAAAGGCGGGAAAAAAAGCAGGTAGATTTTAGAGAGAGAAAGAGAAAGGGTACTCGAAGGGGAGGGGTTTATGGAGGAGGCGGAGGATGACGAGGAGAGACTGCTACGACTGCTACTTTTGAGGTGCTTAGCAACGAAGGAAGCAAAAACGTTTGGTTGGCGTTGGAACTTGGGGGAAAAGAGAACATGCATGCCAAACAAACAAACAAACAAAATTTCACCTAATAGATTCCACTTATTATAGTTTTCACTTGTTATTTCACTATATTCCTCTTACTATTTAATAAATTTTCACTTGTTATTTCACTAAATTTTACCTACTTTTCAATGAGTTTCCACTTCTATTTCATTACACTTCACTTAGAGTTTCCACTTCTATTTCATTACACTTCACTTAGTAAAATCATATTATAAAAACTTTCTTAATTTTCTACCGAATCAAATGTTATTTTAAACATATATTTTTCAATTAGTTGATCAATACACTCAACATCTCGTTCGGTTGGTAGATCATCAAAATTAAGGATACTCTTTTGATTGTCAATGTTGTACTCACCAGTGTCAAAACCATCATCATCATCATTATCGTTATGTAATTCATATACGGTGTTGTTATGCCCAATGTTGCCTTCTATATGTGTGGTAAGTATAATAAAATTAATTAGATTAAATCAAATGATAAGTGATATTACAATTAATCAATTAGATTTCACTTACTACTCAATTAATCGTACTTACTATTTAATAAGTTTTCATTTACTACTTCATTAAACTTTACTAATTACTACTTAATTAAATTCCACTCATTACTCAAAAAATAAATTCCACTCATTACTCAAAATCTCTGCTTACTACTTCATTACACTTCACTTACTACTTTATGAGCTTCCAGGTACTACTTCATTAGACTTTATCTACTACTCAATCAAATTCAACTTATTACTCAATGATACTCGACTTTCTACTTCATCAAATTTGTCTTACTATTAAAAAAAAATCCCATGTAGAGAGTTTCTACTTCATCAAATTTGTCTTACTATTAAAAAAAATCCCATGTAGAGAGTGTCATATTAAATGATGAGTCAGCGCAAAACAAATGACAAGATAATTCATAATGAGTGATAAACAAATTTAGAAATCTAACCAACTTTAGAGAGTGTGATAGTATGATCTCATTCATTACTGAATGAGATTTTACTTACTATTTCATTAAATTTAACTAACTACTTTATTAAATCGCATTTACTACTTAAGGAGATTTCACTTACGACTTCATTTGACTTAACATACTGCTTAATTAAATTTCACTTATTACTCAATGAGACTTCACCTACAATTCTATTAGCCTTGGCTTATTACTTAATCAAATGTCTAACTATTGACAACCATAGATTGATAATTAGAATTAGAACAAATAATAAGTATTATATTTAACAGTGATAAGTATTGTGATAATATAAGTACTATCACAATTGATTATAAGTAAATTAAAATGGTTACTTAATATTTGATTTGACTTGACTTAATATTTAATAAAATATGACTTATTAATCAATGAAATTTTATCAACTACTCTACTTACTATTCAATTTGACTCAACTTACTATTATATCAAACTTAATTTACTAGTCAATTAAACCTTACTTCGGCCAAGTTTGGGAACTTGTAAAAAAGTCAAAAAGTCAAAAAGTTACTCAAAAAGTTAAAAAGTTAACACTATTCACCAAAAGTCAACAATTACCGCTACACAACTCCCAATTCGAATTTTTCCCTACAAATCAATTTTTACAATTTTTTATTACACATTTTTCCATAAAAAGTCAAAAAATTAACTTAAACATCCATATTTTCAACCTCAATTTTTTAGTCCAAAAAGACAAAAAGTGCACTTATTTAAGACACCTCAAACAACTCCTTAGTCAATGAAACCCCCACTTATTATTGAGTCGTGAGTAGAGTCCAATGACTGGTAAATATTGTGTTTACGAATGGTAATTAAGACATATAAGTATAGTCATAATAATTGGTAATTATTGTCACAATTTATTTATTATAAGTAAATTAAAATATCCACTTACTACTCCATCAAATTTGACTCCCTATTTAGTCGGGCATAACTTACTACTCAATAGTACTCCACTTATTGCTCTATCAGATTTGACTCACAATTGTGAAATTTATAAAACAATTAATTAAAAAATATGGATTCAAATTTTATTTTAAAAAAATTATATAGAATTTATAAATAATAACTTACCATTTATTTATTTTTAATATTATATCAAAAATTAATTTTTCACAACAATGACTATTTTAAAAAATTAGTGAATTTTAACAATTTTTAATAAATTAATATTCACATATCATATTTTACTTTTTACAAATCATAACAAGACAAAATATGGAGAGAAAATAGTTAAGTATCATGTGTCATTAGTTTTATGTATTTAAAATGCAAAAGAGGGCACAATTTTCAATAAATGAAGGTGACATATTTAGCAGGTAATATTTTAAATAGCACGGTTATTCATAACAAATAGTAAGTGAGTGAATAGCAAATAGTAAGTATCTTTGTAGCAAATGGTAATTTAGTATCATTTTTTTAATTTCAAAATTAACTAAAACTACTCTCCTTTTTGGAAAATCACCTTACTTTTTCTACCTACTTTTACCATTTACTCATCTAATGGCTATTATTTATCCTATCTAAATTTAATTGTCCATATTTTTTTTATGTACCATACATGAAAACCACTTTCTTGTATGGTAAAAATTTCCCTCTATGTACTAAAGATGATTTCATTAAATAAAGATAAAACCTTGTAATTGTATAGATATATACATATATTTTTTAGATTGTTAAGATCTTGTTATAAATAAATAAAAAAATAGAGTATTGGAGAAACACAAGTTTAGGTACCGAAGGCTTTTCAACAATCCGCAATCCTATATCTTTGTTCTAAACATTACACAATTCATTGCATCCAAGACGAATAGATAGTGTGAGAACCCGAATTTTTGAACTTGGGTGAAGTGTTATGCTGGATAATCAAGCTCACTTGCTCTATGAAAGGACTTTTTTAGACACGTGTGTTCTAGATTGTGCTTTTGGGTGCAAAGGTCCATGAGATACTTGGCATAGTGTCACGAGTTGCCTTGAAAAATTAATCTGCTGCGCCTTTAAAGGAGTCGGCCCATGACACATAAGAAGGGATTTGCTTGATGGCATTAAAGAGTGGAAGGTTGATTTTCACTTGTTTAAAGACCTTCAACATGTCTTCTTGTTAGTTCCAACTCACATGCATGCAAAGGAGAGAGTCAAAGGAAGGATGGCGTACAAGAACTTCCACCACAGGTGAAGGAAGCCTGAGCTAAGCATCTCTCCCTTCTCTTCATATTCTTGCCATTGTTGGCTCTCACCATTCAGAAGATAGAAAATTTTGGTGGGTTTGTTTCCTCTCTCTTTCTTTCTCTCTTATCTTTTTGTACAAATAGAGACGAGAGGGAGAGGATGAATTGTATCAGAAATTTGAGAGATAAAGAGTTGTGAGTTGAGTGAGAGTATTTCCCCTCCTCTGTTTTCGTATTTGCTCTGTTTTAGTGAAATTCTTGTTTCTGTCCGTGGACGTAGGCATTGGGGCGAACCACGTAAATATTGGTGTCTCAATTGTGTGTGATTGCTTGTTATTTTATTTTTCTAGGTGTCCATGATCCTAACAAAGTGGTATCAAAGCTGGTTGAGTGTTTTTAGACAAAATAGAGTGTGTTCTTCAAAAATTGCCCAGAATTCAAATTGGTCAAAATCTGGCTTTGATCACACCAGCATAAAGGTCTCAACGAGACGAGCACAGATGTGAAAATCGCGTCGAAAAAAGACGCCGGAGTAAGCCAATGCGCCCCACGCGCTTCTGACACCATACTCATGCGCCGGCGACTAGCCGCACGCACTTTACATGCGAACCCAGTGAAGAAGACGATCTGACGTCATCACCGTCATCTTGTTGACGTCATCAATCCAACCCGCTCTGACTCATACTCCGAGCCGCTGACTGGAGCGGTTGACCAAGCCATCGTTGACCAAGCCGAGCCTCTATTAACCAAGTCGCTGACGTCATCCGGACGCCAGGCGAACTAGAGAAATTATCTTGTGTTTCTCAGCCGCACCAGATTTCACCAATATGAACCGTTCAACTTATTTTGGTTTGATCTGAGCCATTCCGAGTCCGGTTTCGACGATCTAATAGTGTTTTCCAACTATTTGGAATATTTCGAACACATTCGTATGGTCAGATTTTTCAAATCAAATTTCAAAAAAATTACAGTTTTTATTTTGGCAATCCAAAGTGTTTTTTCGACTAATTTGGCCAGTTTGGACTCCACAGCGAAGCCTGATTTTCAGAAAGAGATCATTTTCTGTAGAGATAAAAGTTGATGGAGGAGTCAACGTCGACTTCGGGATCCATGATAAAGCTAAATGCTTCCAACTATAGAATTTGAAAGCCAAGAATAGAGGATGTCCTGTACTGCCGAGATTTGTTTGACCCTATTGAGCTTAATGGAGTTAAACCAGCAATGGAAAATGACGAAGATTGGAAGCGAAAGAATCGGAAAACCATTGGCCAGATCAGACAATGGATCAATCACAGTATCTTTTACCATGTTACCTAGAAGACTGATGCCTATTCTCTCTAGACAAAATTAGAAGACATGTCCCAGTCAAAGACTGCTCGGAACAAAGCCCTCTTAATGAAAAGACTTGTAAATTTGAAGGTGAAAGGTGTCTCTGTTACTGAACACACCAGTGAGTTTCAAAATTTGGTGAATCGACTGGCAACTATCAAAATGGAGTTAGATGATGAGATGCAAGCTCTATTGCTGCTCAGTTCTTTGCCAGACAGTTGGGAGACGTTGGTAGTGTCTCTCAGCAACTCTGCACCTGAAGGAAAACTGACTATAAGCATGGTTACAAATGCTCTATTTAGTGAAGAGGCAAGAAAGAAAGACATGAGTGGAGATCAGTCACATGCCCTTGTCACAGAAAACAGAAACAGAGGTAGAGGCAAAGGCAAATGCAGAAGTAGAGAAAGAAGCAAAAGTAGAGGACGCAGCAAAGGAAGATCTCAAGACAGAAGGAAGTCCAGAGATTGTAGAAGCTGGCCGAAGTTCAAGTGTTACCACTGTGGCCAGGAGGGTCACATCAATAAATATTGTCATGCCTTGAAAGGAGAACGAAAACAAGGCAATAGATAGCCAAAGACCGAAAATGGAAACACTGCAATTACTGTCTCAGAAGATACTGCATTATTTTATGTTGAAGAACAAAAATGTCTCCATATGTCAGACAACGACACCGAGTGGGTGGTAGATACAGCAGCTTCCTACCACACCACAACCCAGAAGGAGTTCTTCAATACGTACCAAGTTGGAGATTTTGGTATAGTGAAGATGGGTAACTCTAGTTTTTCAAAGTTTATGGGAATCGGTGATGTTCGCATCCAAACCAAAGTTGGGTGCACAGTGGTGTTGAAAGATATCAAGCATGTTCCCGATTTACGCCTGAATCTTATTTCAAGGATAGCCTTAGATCGACAAGGCTCTGAGAACTACTTTGGCAAAGGCATATGGAAGCTGAAAAAAGGATCTCTGGTAGTAGCCAGAGGACAGGCAAGTGGCACACTGTACAAGACTCATGTGGAGGTGAATTTAGATTGCCTCAATGCAACAAAAGAGGAGGTATCGCCAAATTTGTAACACAAAAGGCTGGGTCACATGAGTGAAAAAGGGTTGCAGATTCTGGCAAAGAAGTCTTTTATTCCCTTTCCTAAAGATGCGAAATTGAATCCTTGTGACAACTGCTTGTTTGGGAAGCATCATAAAGTTTCCACTCATCATTCAGAAGACAATCAGAGTTGTTGAGCAGAGTATACTCTGATGTGTGCGGTCCCATAGAAGTGGAATCCTTGGGTGGCAGAAAATACTTCTTGATATTCATTGATAATGCATCACGAAAGGTATGGGTTTATGTCCTAAAGACCAAAGCTGAGGTGTTCCAGCATTTTCAGACATTCCATACTATAGTGAAAAGAGAGACCAGAAAGAAGCTGAAGTGTCTCCAAACAGACAATGGAGGCGAGTACACATCAATGGAGTTTAAAGCCTACTGTGCTACTTGCGGCATTCGACATGAGAAGACTGTTCCTAGAACCCTACAACACAATGGTGTAGCTGAAAGAATGAACCGGACCATTGTAGAGAAGGTCAGATGTATGCTCAAAATGGCAAAGTTGCCAAAGCCATTTTGGGAATAAGCTGTTCGTGGTGCTTGCTATTTGGTCAACAGATCGCCATCAGTTCCACTGAATTTTGAGATTTCAGAAAATGTATGGTCTGGAAGGGAGATTTCTTACTCTTGCTTGAGAGTGTTTGGGTGCAAAGCATTTGTACATGTCTCCAAGGAGCACAGACAGAAGCTAGATGATAAAGCCACTCCATGAGTCTTTATTGGCTATGAAGAATTTGGATACAGATTATGGGATTTGAAAAACAATAAGGTCATTCAAAGCCAAGATGTGGTATTTCAAGAAGGCCAAACCTTAGAAGACTTTGGGCAACCAGCCAAACCCAAAGTTGATGATGTTTTAGAAATTATTCCCAATCTTGCACCATCACAACATGCCACTAATGAAGAGTTGCAGGATGGATTTGCAGAAGAAGAAGATCTAGAAGAAGAGGGTGTTGAGCAAGGGGAACCACAACCCCCTCCATTAGAGACTGTTGGTCTACAGTTACGAAGATCAACAAGACAGTCTAAGCATTCGTCAAAATACCCTGCTTTTGAGTATATTTTGCTTATTGATGAGGGGGAGCCAGAAAGTTTTCAAGAAGCTCAGAATCATAAGGAGAAGAGTAGCTGGCAGCAAACTATGCAAGAAGAGATGCAGTTCTTACAGAAAAATCAAACTTATGATTTGGTAAAACTTTCCAAGGGTCGAAAAGCACTGAAGAACAAATGGGTGTTCAAGTTAAAGAAAGATGGCAGCGGAAAGCTAATCAAGTATAAGGCTCAATTGGTTGTCAAAGGTTTTGGGCAGAAGAAATGTATTGATTTTGATGAAATCTTCTCGCCAGTTGTGAAAATGACATCCATTCGAGTAGTTTTGGGACTAGCGGCCAGTTTGAATTTGGAACTAGTATAAATGGATGTGAAGACGACATTTCTCCATGGTGATCTAAAGGAAGAAATTTATATGGAGCAGCCAAAAGGTTTTGAAGTAAACAGGAAAGAAAATTTAGTCTGCAGATTGAATAAGAGTCTCTACGGCCTCAAACAAGCACCGAGACAGTAGTACAAGAAGTTTGACTCATTCATGGTGGCTCATGAGTACAAGAGAACTGCTGCAGACCAGTGTATTTATGTCAAAAAATTTCCCGGTGGAAACTTCATTATACTCATGTTCTATGTTGATGACATGTTGATTGTTGGACAGGATGCCACCGCAATCAAATCACTAAAGAAAGAGTTATCATAGTCCTTTGACATGAAGGACCTAGGCCCTACACAGCGAATTTTGGGCGTGAAAATTATGTGTGACAAGGAAACCAAGAAGTTGTGGTTATCACAAGAAAAGTACGTTGAACGGGTGATTGAGAAGTTTAACATGAAATATACCAAACTAGTCAATACTCAGTTGGCTCATCTTTTTCAGCTAAGCAAGAGTTCTTGTCCCTCCTCTACTAAAGAAAGAGAAAAGATGGAGGCTATTCCCTACTCATCCATTGTAGGGAGTTTAATGTATGCAATGATGTCCACCTGACCAAATATTACTCATGCTGTTGGAGTAGTAAGCAGATTCCTTTCCAGTCCAGGGAAAGAGCATTGAGAAGCAGTCAAGTGGATTCGGAGGTACCTCAAGGGTACGACTAATATGTGTTTGTGCTTTAGAGATGCTAAACCAGTCTTAGAAGGCTATATGGATTTAGATATGATGGGAGATCTTGATGGTAAGAAATTTACATCAGAATTTGTGTTCACTTTGCAGGGAAAACTGTGTCTTGGCAGTCCAAGCTGTAGAAATGTGTTGCTTTATCCACAACTAAGGCAGAATATATTGCCGCAGCAGAAGTTGGGAAAGAAATGTTGTGGTTAAAGCGATTTCTCCAAGAACTGGGACTAAAGCAAGAAAAGTTCACAGTACATTGTGATAGCCATAGTGCTATAGACCTGAGCAAGAATTCTATGTACCATTCTCATACGACGCACATTAAAGTTCGATATCATTGGATACGTGAAGTGATGGAAAAACAGTTATTGGAACTGATTAAGATCCATACAGATAAAAATCCAGCTGACATGCTTACAAAGGTGGTCTCGAGAGACAAACTCGAAATTTGCAGAGACATTTCCAGGATGGACTTCAAGGGAGAAGTCAGTCATGCATGTAGGTATGGAGGGGGAGAATTGTTAGTTCCAACTCACATGCATGCAAAGGAGAGAGTCAAGGAAGGATGGCGTACAAGGACTTCCACCAAAGGTGAAGGAAGTCTGAGCTAGGCATTTCTTCATTCTCTTCACGTTCTTGCCATTGTTGACTCTCACCGTTAAGAAGGTAGAAAATTTGGTGGGTTTGTCTCCTCTCTCTCTCTTATCTTTGTATATAAATTGAGACAGGAAGGAGATGATAAATTGTATTGGAAATTTGAGAGATAAAGAGTTGTGACTTGAGTAAGAGTATTTCTCTTCCTCTGTTTTTGTATTTCCTCTATTTTAGTGAAATTCTCATTTATGTCCGTGGACATAGGCATTGGGCCAAACCACGTAAATATTGGTGTCTCAAATGTGTGTGATTGCTTGTTGTTTATTTTTCTGGGTGTCCATGATCCTAAAACTTCTTTTGTTGCTCCCTTGTTGTCAAATGGAGATGGTATCTCTAAGCAGTATGGAATAGGAGCCTTGGGCACATACAGTGCCAGTGGATCACATGAAGAATGAAATGGTGGATCATCCCTCCAGTACTACTATTGTTCCACTCCTTGAACCAAGGGTCTAACTTCCACTCTTTTCCTCACTCCCTTTTGTCTTCTTAGGTCGGGTATCTAACTCCCGCCCATTCTTAAGGTTGATGACAGCTTGAACTTGCTAGTAGTATGAACCATTCATATAAGAACTTTACATCCCATATTGTAACGAGTCAACTTAAATTTTATTTATTATTACTTTTGTATTGGTTTAGTAATTTTCATAATATTTTTGCGGGTTCGGATATTTGTTGGAGTTGGATTGGTATGAATTTTAAAATCATTTAATTGTATTGTTATTATTACAGTTTTAGTGTGGTGGATCATTCTAGTTAAATATGTGAGATCAGATTTCATTACTTTTTTCTTATTATGTGCCTTTGTGAGGTCCTCAGCAATTTTTGAGTTTGTATTATTTATTGTTTTCATAATTTAATCGGTGTATAAATTTAACTTTTGGGTCTTATTTAATTAGCCTATATTTAATTATTTTGACTCATATTTAATTATGTAAATGGTAGGAACGTTCATTTAAAATTATTTCATGATCAAATCTCACTTGGTGAATTATTTTAGATTATTAAATTTTATTCTTTTGGACTTAATTGATTGAATTATGACTCGTTTATAATTATCAGTTATTATTATTATTATTTGAGAAAATTAGTGATAAATCCAATCTAAAGAGGATATAAGACGTTTGGTCTCATGATTATTATTATTATTATTATTATTTGTGAGAAGTATACTCTTTATAAAATATTGAGTTAAGAAATATATATATATATATATTATTTTAAAGGATATTTTGTTTTCAATTTTACCCCTTAGCATATTTGTTCGAATCTTTTTTAATTGTTTATTTTTTTTGAACCTATCTGTTCAAATATTTTTTTATCTGTTGAATTCTTTAACATATTTTTTCTTATCTCTTGAACATATTTGTTCAAATCTCTCTCTCTCTCTCTCTTTCCATAAGCCATTAGATGTTCAAATCTTATCTGTCGAACATATATGTTCAAATCTGAGCCATTTTGAATAGATCTATGCCACGGGAAGTCCTATCTATCAACTACACAGATCTAAGTCTCTCTCTCTCTCTCTCTCTCTCTCTCTTTCCACTTTCTTTCCACTCTTCCTTAGATATTTTTAACAATATTTTCAATAATCCAAATAAACAATCCAAATCTGAAGTCACAATGAGACTGAGACGGATGAAGCAAATCTAAGGGTTTGACGTGCTAAAATGTAAGGAAATTGAAACTAAGATATGGGGCTATATTTATTATGGGCCATCAAATCGAGATTGTAGAAACATAACAGAGACAGAGAGATAACTATCATTGATGATAAATATGGGGAAGAGAGATAGAAAGTGAGAAAGAAATCATATATGGGCCAATTACTCAGAAGTCTTGATAGAAAGGCTTGTTTTCCATTTAGTCCCACAACCTTTTGGGTAGACCAAAACATTCTAAGCCTCGTTCCTTCTTCTCTTTCGCTCTCTGATATACACTCATCGGCAACCACAACCTAAAGCTCCTTCATTCTTCTCTTTCTCTTTCTAATACACACTCATTGGCGGCCACCATCGATTGGAGTTCACCGGCAACCATTGACTCTTTACTTCACTCTCACCGACGATGAAGGAAATGAGTTTCTAGCGATATTTTTGACATAGATCTACTCAGATTTGGCCAAGATTACAAGACAAGACTTACCAAAATGTTCAGATTTAGAGCAGATTTGAGTAAATCTACATCAGATTTAGCTAGATCTAAACTAAAAATGTTTGCTGGAGTATGATCCTCTCGCTATGTGTGTTTATCTCATTCAATATCTCTGTTTTTCTTTTTTTTCTCTGTTACACACTTCATTCGATAAAAACTGCAAAATTTTGCAATTTTGAAAATACATTCATGCTTTTCTCTATAACTTTAGCCTTTTTTTTTCTCTATTAAAATAATAAAAAAAAAACAGATATTGACAAACTGAAAAAGCTACAAACCCCTAGAAATTACTGATCTGATATCTCTACTATCATCGCAATGGAAAATTGTGTTTTGATAAAATGCAAATGAGCAAACTGATATTTTTTGTAGTTTTAAAATTGCAAATTTATGTAGTTTGATTGGCAATAAATTCAAACTCTAAATTTTTACAATTTTGTGAACTGAAAATTATGTACTCTGTATGATGAAGAGTTTATTTTATTTTATTTTATTTTTTCTTTCGTGTTTTGTGGTGTTGGAAATGATATGGTTAAATTTTGCTATGCTTTCGCTCTAATTTCTCCATTTTTTTTTCTCAACGATGTTTTGGACATTCTAGCGAGTCTCTTGCTATATTCTTGACCTCCAACATCATTCTAGATATTCCGGCGACTTCCAATAACGTTCAGAACAACCCAGCAAATTTTCAACAATACTTCGGCTATTTCTGTTGATGTTGAACATTCCGATGAGTTTCAATGATTGTCAAACGGAAGTCCAACGATGGTCCAATGATGTGACAGTGTCTTTAAATGTAAAAAAAAAAAAAAAAAATAGATTTTTTGGTAACAATTAAAAATGTGTAGGACTAATTAGTGTAAGTGTCTTGTTTTGAGACCAGATGGATTTTGAACTTTGTATATAGAATCTACGATCATATATAGGCTGGATTTGGAAATAGTGCTTTAAACACGTCTCATCTGGCCCACAAACTACATTATATAATATATTTTTATTATAAATATACATATTTCTATGTATGTTTTATACTAGTAAACACTATAGTATATACCCCTCAAAGGATGTGTACCATATAGAATCGAGATCCGCTCCTTCATCTCTCTTCTTAATTCCCTACTTACTAGGCTATTGGGCCTACTTTTGGGTCCAATTTCAATGATCCGAACCATTCACATTTTAAGATTTGTTGAGTATATCATACTTGTAAAAAATTAAGTTGATCGGATATCAAAAATTACGTGTTCGGAAAACTGTTTATTAATTTTTTTTAAAAAATGGTTTGTAGTTCGATGATCTAAACACGTTGTTTCTGATATCCGATCAACTTAAATTTTTACAAGTATGATATACTCAACAAATCTTAAAATGTGAACGGTTCGGATCATCAAAATTGGACCCAAAAGTGGGCCCAATGGCTTAGCAAGTAGGGAGTTAAGGAGAGAAATGAAGGAGAGGATCTCGATTCTACTATATACACCTTATAATTAAAGAAGAAAATGACATAATTTCATATTTTTTGAGTCAACTAAAAAAAAAATTGTTATAACTAAACACAATATGAGACATAATTAAAAAATTCATAAGTCATAACTAAAATAATGTTATGACTAAAGAAAAAAAAAATGGTCATAACTAAAAAAGAGTGATATAACTAAGGGTGCATAAGATACACTCTTTTAAAAGGTGTGTATGTTAGAATTTTCCTATATACTTATTAAGTTCATTTTCTTAAAGTACAAATATGTACTACTAGTTATATAAAATATTAGTTATAAAATTTGAACTACTAATCTTAAAGAGACACACAAATAACTAAATTAATTTAGGGTAAATTACACTAACACCTCCTGAGGTTTATGTTTATTACAGTTTTTCCGTCATTTTTTGGAAATTACATCTCCCCCTCTGAGGTTTGAAGTTTCATTACAGATTCCTCCTTTCAGCAATTTAATTTTTTTAAATACCAATTTTACCCTTATTGGGTAAATTACATTGACACCCCTCACATTTTAGAAATTACAACTCGGGTAAATTACACTGACACCCCTAAGGTTTATGTTTATTACAGTTCCCTCCCTCACCTTTTGGAAATTACATCTCTCCCCTAAGGTTTGACATTTCATTACAGATTCCTTCCCTCAGCAGTTTAATTTTTTTAAATACCAATTTTGCTCTCATTGGGTAAATTATATTGACACCGCTCACATTTTAGAGATTACAATCCCCTCCCCAAGGTTTAAAGTAGCATTATCAATTGCACCATTGGTTAGTATTAGTTGGAAAAAAAAATTCATTGAAAAAAAAAATTAATTGGAAAAAAATTAATTGAAATTTTTTTTTATTAGTAAAATTTTTAAATTTTTGTTTAAAAATCAACGTAAACTCAGTTTTTAAATTTACGTTTTTTCATCAAATTTACAAACGGAAACAAACCATTTATAAACCAAAACAAATTATCAAATAAGTTTTTATGACAGTTTTTTAATTTTTTGTAAATATAAATTGCAAACTGAAAATGAAATGATTACTAAACAGATCTCAGATGGTAAAAATGTCGTAAAATTAACAAATAACTAAATAAGTAACCAACGTAGGAAATGACTTATCAAAAGTTTCTTAGGCTATGTATGGTTTGATTTTTAGAATTTTTTTTTTAAAAATTAAAAATTAATTTGGTTAAGAAATAAAAAATAAAAAATAATTATCATTTAAGGGTAAAAAATAATTATCATTTTAACTTTTGGGCATGTTATATACATACGTATGGCTGTTTCAATTTAATTTGTAAAAAATTATTTCTAACTACTCAAAAGATAAAAATTATATAAAAATGATAATTATTTTTTTATTTTTTATTTCTTTATCAAATTAATTTTGAATTTTAAAAAAAAATTTCTAAAAATCAAACCATATATAGCCTAAGAATCTTTTGATAAGTCATTTCTTACGTTTGTAACTTATTTAATTATTTGTTAATTTTAAGACATTTTTACCATCTGAAACCTGTTTGGTAACCATTTCGTTTTTAGTTTTCAATTTATATTTACAAAAATTTTAAAAACTGTCATAAAAACTTGTTTGATAATTTTTTTTGGTTTATAAATGGTTGTCTCAATTTGCAAATTTGAGAAAAAAATGTAAATTCAAAAAATGAGCTTGTGTTGGTTTTTAAACAGAAATTTAAAAATTTTACTAACAAAATTTTTTTTCAATTAATTTTTTTTCAATGAATTTTTTTTCCAACTAATACTAACCGAGGGGGCAATTGGTAATGCTACTTTAAACCTTAGGGAGGAGATTGTAATTTCTAAAATGTGAGGGGTGTCAATGTAATTTTCCTAATGAGGGCAAAATTGGTATTTAAAAAAATTAAATTGCTGAAGGGAGAATCTGTAATAAAACTTTAAATCTCAGGGAGGGAGATGTAATTTCCAAAAGATGAACGGAGAAACTATAATAAATATAAACTTCAGGAGTGTCAGTGTAATTTACCCATTAATTTATATGCATATTGAATTGATATTTTTTATTTTGTTTTCGAATGTGCTTGAGAATAAAGCATACGCGGGTATCTTGGATTGGGTTTGGAAATGATTTCTAGTGTTAGAGCGGCCCGACTCATGCCCAGGTGTGAAAATGGAATAAAATACAAGATATGATTAGTCTGAAAATATGAACTTTATATTACAAAAATACAATGGCTCCACCTAAAATAAAAATGAAAATTTATCCATAAATTCCATATGGAAGAATGTTGACCTATTCAGTTTTAAGAGTTTTTTTATGAACTAATTAGTCTTTTTTGCTTTGAAAAATTATATTTATTTGATTTTGTGTCATTTGAGTTTAAGTAAATGTTATTTTGTAATTTATTTTTTCAATTTTTTGATTCATTTTTGGGATGTGAATGAGAATGTGAGGTGTGAAAGATATTTTTTTTGAAGGGATTAGTAGTTGAAATGTTGATTGTTGAGTATTGAAATCTACCTTTCTTTAAAGTGTTATATTATTACGTTTAAAAAAATACGTTTCAATTTTTTGATTCGTTACATTAAAGTGTTATATTATTACGTTTAAAAAAATACACTAATTTTTTTAAAATATGTTACATTAAAATGTTACGTTTGAGAAAAATATACAAAAAGTTTTTGTGTATTATATTGATTAGAGTGTTACGTTTGAGAAAAGTACAGTAAAGAATTTTTTTAAAATGTTACGTTATTACACTTGAGAAAAATACACTAAGAAATTTTTTAATGTATTACATTAGAGTGTTATGTTTTTTAAGTATTACATTAGAGTGTTACTCTTAAGAAAAATATACGAAGGAGTTTTTTTGAAGTATTACGTTTAGTAATTTCAACATTATAAGAAAACTCATATTTATCTCTCAATACATAGCACACACGTATTTATACTTGACCCTTTATATAATTCACACTACAATTGAACTTTTGGGTCCATAAAAAAAAATGAGAACCAAATAATTCATAAGAACACTATTTAAAATTTATTAGTATTTCACCCAAATTAAAAATGATAAATTATTTTGGAGTGAAAATTGTAGAGACATGAGTGACGGGGGAGAGAGTTGAAATGGTAAAATGGTGGAATAATTTTTGGTAATAGTTGTTAGAGAGACTGCTGCTGCTGCTGCTGTTGTTGTTGTTGTTGTTTATTCTGGAAGTGGAGGGGAGAGGAAGGCGGCAGTTTTGAAAACAGTTTGAACATTGACTAAGAAATGCATGCCTAACCTATCTATATCTATATACAGAGAGAGGCCTGCAAACAAAAAAAACACACTAATAAGTTTTGCCAAACAAAACAACAACATAAACAATTTGTGTGTTTATTTTAGCCTTTCTCGTTTGTCATCTTCCATTTGTTTCTCTTTCCCTTGTTCCCCATTTGTTACATTCCTCCATCTTCATCGCTTCTCTTTCCGTTTCTCTTGTTGTCTGTCTGTCTGTTTCTCTCTTTTTATTTTTTGTTTTTTCTTTTGTATTCATTCATTCTTTCATTCCTTAATAGCAACACACAGCCCAATCAATGGGTTTTCTTCAACCACCATCATTCATTTTTTATCGTGTCCTCCTCCCAAGATTTCATATCTTTCGTCTAAGATCACTCTGCTCTTTCTTTGCCTTGAAATTCTTCTCTTCCCTGTTTACTCAAGGAAAGATACCATTCTAGATTATGCTTGTTTTCTTGACGAACAATCTCACAGGTATAAACTCTATATACCTTTATCAATTATATATATATACAGAGCTTGTCTTTGATTATTAGCTATCTCACAAGTGAATTAAAAAATTCTTTAATTCTTTGTATACATGCTTGTAGGTATGTATTTGTTTATTTGGATATGGATAGTTGATTTCAGACTAGCTATTTGATTAAACGCTTTTTATTTCTGAGGTGGCGGATTAAATTTTCTGTGAATTTTATGTAAGATTGTAAAGGGGTTCAGTAGCATAGCCAAAAAAAGAAATGAAAAAGAAAAGAAAAGACACAGAAGGTTTTATTGGCATATATATAAGCATGGTAAGATGTTACACACACATATGTAAGTATATCTGTGCATATGTACATTAAGCTTCTAAATTTGATATTTTTTGGATCGTTTGGTGGTGGATTTTTTTTTATTTTTTATTTATTGAAGGTTTTGTACAAAAAAGTAGAAAAAGTGGTATTGATTTTAAGTTTGCTTCATATTTGTTTCATTTCAGTTATAGTTTTGACCAAAATTCAAAGAACAGAACTTTTGTAATTAACTATTCAGTTAGAATGTTTTGTTCCTGATTTTTTATTTTTTATTTTCCTTTTCAAGATGATCTAAATAACTAGCTGAAAAGTTGTAAATAACTACTAAGATAGACACAGTAGCTGAAAAGTTTGAACCAAAATTACTGATTCAATTTTCCCATCAAGGCTCTTTGATTACTTTTGAGCATAGGATTCTTTGCAAATTTTGTGATTTCCATGATGTGTTGTGGAAATGAACTCCACTGGAAATATTAGCATAGAAAGGTAATAAAATCTGGTTTTATTTTGCCAGAACAAGTTGCGGTGCTGAGAAAGATATTAGTCATACTGTAAATGGCAATGTCATTAGAGGAGCTTCTTGCTGAGGAAGGGTTCACAGGGAGGAGGTCGAAAATGTCGGCGAGAACTTCCTTCAGATCAGAAGCGGCAAGTATGCCACATTACTCAAATCGATACCAAGATAAATCAAGCTCTTCATCACGTGTCAAAAAGACCGAGAGGGCAAAGTCTGATTTACCTCGGTATGGTTTGAGAGATGAATTACCAACAAGTGATAGACTAAAGGGACGAAGACCAAGGGATAATCTTATAACAAGAGAGAAATCAGATAAAGGATTGAAAAAAGAAACTAGAGAGAAATTTGAAAGAGTTTCAAATGATTTTAACAGAATTAGTTTTGATTCATCAAAAGACTTTCAAGGTAGTGAGATTGTTGAGATTGGCGTGGAAGATGGTAAGGGTTATAAAGATACATATTCAAACGAAATGTATAGCCCTGGGAGAAGTAAAAGTAAATATTCTGGTGGCGTTGGGGAAAGGGAGAGGCCCAAAAGCAGGTCAGGGAAGGATATAGAGGTAGATAAGGGGTGCGGGAACAAATCTAAAAACCATGTGCTTGGGCGTATGAGTTATAGTGATAATTATAGGAAAAGCTTGAAAAAACCTGAGAACTCATACAGTCGATCTAATAGTTCACAAAACAGCAAAAGCATTGATGACAGCAGGCGTCAAAGGCAAGCTGAGATTGGGCAGAATGTTGTTGAACCTGCTCTTGATGAAGCTGCGGTCCGAGCCTTGATATCTATCTTGAGTGGGTATATCAAACACTTTCTCAAAGATAAGGATTTCCGTACAGCACTCCATCACAATTGTTTTGCTTCGCTTAATTCTGTTGAATTAGAAGAAGGCCTTATGACTGAGAGCAAAGTCCTATCCAATCTTGAACAAGCCATAGAAACAGTAGAAAGAGCTGCTGAGGAGCGTGCAAGTGCAAAAGAGTTGAAAAAAGCTTCACTGCAGCTTGGTGTGATAACAGTTTTCAACTCAGATGATTTGAAAGATGGTTTCACATCTGGGATTCCCAATTCTAAGTTGTCAGCTTGTGCTCATCTCTACCTCAGTGTGATATATAAATTACAGAAGAAAGACAGGATTGCAGTAAAGCATCTTCTGCAAGTTTTTTGTGATTCGCCGTTTCAGGCTAGAATGATGTTGTTGCCTGAGTTGTGGGACTATCTGTTTCTTCCGCATCTTTCCCATTTGAAGGCGTGGTACATTCAGGAAGCTGATTCTCTAGCAGATACACCAGTCAAGTCAAGGAAACTGAAGCTTCTTGAAAAAGTGTATAATGAAATTATGGATTCTGGAACGTACCAGTTTGCATTTTATTACAAGGATTGGCTCACAGAGGGTGTTGAAGCTCCTTCCATTCCCTCCATCCACATCCCTTCCATATCTGTTCGAGGAATTCAGAAGGAATATCTACAGAGCCACTCTGTTCAGGAAGTTCACCAGGAACGTTGGTTTGGCCACTCTCTGGATGTAGGAAGTCCTACTGGTCCCTTTTCACCTCAGCCCATGGTCAGTAAAAGATTATATGAAGCTGTTTTTGGCCAATCAAACAAACCAGGAGCTAATGAAGTTGTGGAACATTATAAAGGGTCAGAAAACTTCGACACTACTAGTATAAGAAGCTCTGATGGTTCTGCTATTGAAGACAAACAAGCATTGACATGGTCTTCTGGAAAGGTTAAGCATATGGATCAAGTTATTGAACGAGATAATGCATTCCATCCTGTGAGTTGTTTTCTCTAAATTTTAATTCTTTGTGCCTTTTGCTGCATTGTTACCACTGTTAATTGCCATTCTAGCAATTATCTGTGTCATTTTACGACAGTAGTCCCTATAGTTTACCCTCTCTGTCATCTTCGTCCTTATAGTTTTAATTGACTCGATTTTGATCATAGATTTTGAAGTTTGGTTGTTTTGGGAGTAGGCTAGGAAGCACGGATACGGATACGGGATACGGATACGATACGATACGGATACGGCGATACGACAAAATTTGAAAAACTAGGATACGGATACGGCGGAGATACGTTCGTAAAAAATATTATTTTAACAATTTTTAGTAATGCCGTATGCATAAAAATAAAACCTAAAGCAAAAGACAACTTGATAAAAGAAGAAAGATTCCTATAAAACTAAGAGTCTTCAAGGTCAATAGCTTCAACTTGTTCCCCTTCATCAGTGAATATCACAAAACCTTAGCTAAAACCAAAAAACTATTCTTAAATAAAAATTTTAGCAAATATACTTTTTTAAGTCATCAATGATAGCCTAGGAAGCACAGATACGGATACAGATATGGTGATATGGGGATGTAGATATGGCGATACGTCAAAACTTGAAAAAGTATGATACGGGTATAGCGGGGATACATTCGTAAAAAAAAAAAAATTTATAATTTTAATAATGTAATATGCATGAAAATAAAACTTAAAGTAAATTAATAAATAAAGAGAGGGATTCCTATTAACCTAAAAGTGCTCAAACATTCATAAAACATCCAAAACTAAAAGCAAAAGCAAAAGCAAATACAAATTAAACATCATCCTTACATGCCAACATCAAAAAAAGAATGAGAGCAGAGAGAAGAAACGTGAGAGAGTGAGAAAACGAGAGAGAAGTGAGAGAGACAACAAGGATACATCAATTTGACAAATTCTATTACTTTAACTCTCACTATATTCCTCTTATCAAAGAACTAAACAAAATATTATAAGTAATATGTAACTTCGAGTATCCGATACTTCAAAATTAAGTATCCGATACTTCAAAATTAATTAAGAAGTATCCGATACTTTTAAAAAGTATCCGATACGTATCCGCGAGTACCCGAGGAGTATCGGTATCCGATAAGTATCCGATACAGATACGTCACCCTTTTTGAAGTATCCGTGCTTCATAGGGAGTAGGTTAAAAGCTAGCTTTTTTTTTATTTTTTATTTTTGAAAAAGCGTGTAAAAAAATAGAGAAATGAATTGATTTATGTCATTTTAGTCCAATTTAAATCGAAAATTAAGAAATTGAACGGAAAATTTGCATTAAATAACATGTGATTGATTTCCCAGGGCAAAATAGATATTTTACTCTCTCTCCTTCCTCACTTACAAATAGAGCCACTGAGCCACCACTCCACCTCCTTCCACCACCCAACCAATACCAAACCAATCCCAGCATCCACCATTGTAGATCCACAGATCATCATAATGAAAAATAAAAATATTAAGCACAAAATCCAATTTCCAACCCCTACATAAAATCACTACACAAAATTAACACACAAAGTTTAGATCTATCCACATTCCCAAATTTTGAAACCTTGGATGTACAAATCTCCATGTTAAAACAAAGGAAAAGGAACATGAACAGAGATGGAGAAGATGAGAGAAACCATAAATGAACTATTCCCTCTAATCACAATTAATCTTTTTGATAAAAAAAAATTCTTCATCCAGTCTTGTCTTTAGCAGATGAAATCATCAATATCCCATGATCGTTACAAGAACCTCAAATGAGAGACACAAAGAGAGTGATTGAGCAGTCATTGGTCCCTCTCTCTCTCTCTCTCTCTCTCTCTCTCTGTGCACGTGTGTTTTGATAGTTAAGTGAGTTCATCTTGAGTTACCGAGTAAACTCAAAGGGTTTGATAGAATATGAATGAGTTGACAATTTTACCCTTTAAAACAATGGGTGTGTCTTTCACGTGCAAAATTTCCGTTCAATTTTTTAACTTCCGTTTTCAATTAGATCAAAATGATACAAGTTTCAAAATTTTAGATCAAAATCGAGTTGATTAAAACTGCATGGACCAAAATGACACATAAAGCAAGCTATAAGAACTATTAGTGTAATTTACCGTTTATATTATGTGATGGATCATGCTCTTAAGGAATTTCCATGATCTCTGTAGGAAGATGGAGTAATAGCTGAGGCGTGGAGATTGCATAGTGATAGTGCTCTTGGTGAAGGTGATGCAAATGACAACTTTGGTAACTCTTCACCATATCCAGAAAATCCAGAAATCACCCACATATTACATGGACATCCACATACAGAAGAAAATGAGCTCACACTCAAAAGACTAGCCAAGGCTGTTTTTGATCTGCAACACACTGAGGGACCTCTTGACCTCACGGATTCCACTTTTTTGTCACAGACGGAGAATATTGATTCTTTTGCAAATGTACAGAGTTGTTGACTATTCAATTTTTATGTGATTTACTATTATTGGTTTCTTCTAATCTTGTTTTACTTTTTGAAATGCAGTCAATCAAAACAATGTCCTCCGATGAAGGTATATGAGAGGGGCACTACCCTTTACTTTTTCTTTCCAGTTTTTATTTTTATTTATAACAGTGCACCTTAGTGTCTGCATGCTTTCCTCCCTGTAGAGTTAAATGGTAATTTTGAAAACATTGATGAAGAATCCTCTTGCTCAAGCATACCCCGGGATTTTATATGCCCTCTCACTGGACTTTTATTTGAAGACCCTGTGACCTTGGAGACTGGCCAGACCTTCGAGCGAGCAGCTATCACAGAATGGTTTAACCAGGGATATAGAACATGTCCAGTGACAGAGAAAACACTGGAAAGTCATTCTGTGCCACATACCAACTTCATTTTGAAGCGAGTTATTGATAGTTGGAAATCAGTACGTTGCAGGCATCTGTTGGCCTTTGCCTCTCAACAAGAAGGAGAACACAGACCTAAACTTGAGGCTGAAAGAGCTGCCTTCATATTACAGCACCTTCTAACTTCTTTTAGTAAAGAGGAAAGAATAACAAATGCCAAGCTGCTTATGTCTCTAGGAGGCCTGCAGTTTCTAGTTCGAAGGTTTGATTCTGGAAACTTGACGGAGAAGACAACCGTGGCTGCATTATTTTCCTCTTGTATAGAAGCAGACAATGGCTGCAGAAATTACATAGCTAGGAACATTAAGAAACCATGTCTTCTTGAGCTAATCCACAGCAAGCAGGTTAAATCAAGAGAAAATGCAGTGTTGCTGCTGACAGAACTAATATGCCTGGACAGGTATTATTTTGCTTTTTCTTTGTTGTGCATCAATTATCAGTAGCATGCCGTAGAGCCATCCTTTGCCTATGTACTACATCATTCCGCACGAGTGAGATACGCTTATTTCAGTAATTTCCATATTATGCATGTTTTGCAGTGTTATTGCTATGGATTGATTGTTCTAACCATAAATTGGTGCTACTGTTTCTCATTTCAGGAGGAAAGACGTTAATTTTTTTTTTAGTGGCTTTCAGAATGAGGGAATGCTGGATACAATGCATGTTTTACTCGTTTATCTCCAGAGCTCTCTGCCTGAGCAAAGACCCTTGGTTGCTGTTCTGCTTTTACACTTAGATCTTCTGGTATGCTCCTCAAGTGAAAATTCTTTTGCTGATAGTGAACAGAAGTGTTAATTAAACTATGATTCTGGTGTCTCTGTTTGCCTCTGTGAGAATATACTTGTCTATATTAGGCATGATTGTATATATAATATTAGGCATGATTGTGTATATATTAGGTAGTATGGTTGTATTTCCTTGTTTGGTTTAGGCGTTAGGGTTACATAAACTAAGGTCTTGATGTAATTAGTACACAATTTGAATATACAATACTCTTCAGAAACTTAAATGGTATCGGAGCCGGATTCGAAACCCTAGTCCTCATCTGAGTTCGAATCAACCATTTTATTTTGGTTCAGTCTTTGGTTCGTGGTCATCAGACGACCTCAATCTGAAATCGCAGCCGTGGTCGCGACCCGACTGTGCTCTCTCTCTGGAGTCGCCTTCTCTGGTTCTGGGGTCGCCTTCTCTTTCCCGACTGTGCTCTCTCTCTGGTTCTGCAGTCAACACCTCTGGTCTTCTCCGATTGGGCTCTCTCTGCTCGTAGGATTTCTGGTTGGTTTGGGTTAGTACACTTAAAACTTTAGTTTAGGTTTGTTACTATTTGACCCCAGCACAGCACCTTCTGAGTATTATAATTTTGACTAATTTTGACCCATTAATTCTATAAACCTTGTTTTATTATAATGTCGAACACTGAAAACCAAGCCATCAAGGGCAAACTCACTCGTGACAATTATGCTTATTAGGCCAATGTTATGAAAAACTTTCTTCTTGGCCAGAAAAAATGGGATTCTGTTTTTGGTTTTGTTCCTCGTCCATTGGATCCAAAGGTGGAAGGATATCTGACTTCCTGTGATACTTGGGATTGTGATAATGCCCAAGTTCTGACCTGGTTTCATAATTTTGTAGATGACTGTATTGGAACGATGTTTTCTAAATACAGTACTGCCAAGGAGGTGTGAGATTATTTACTGGGTGTTTATCAGCAGTCTAACTTTGCCAAGCGGTATGAGTTGGAAACAACTATTCATAGTGCTCGTCAGCGGGGTCATACTATTCAGGATTTCTATATTGAGATGACAGGTCTATAGGATCAATTAGCTCTCATGGAACCACCTAGTCTCAAGATACTAGACACTTATGTTGAGTTTCGGGAGCAGAGTCGTTTAGTGTAGTTCTTAACGGCTCTTTCCCATCAGTATGAGGCTATCTGTAGTGACATCCTTCATTGGTCTCCTTTTCCTTCTATGGATGCTATTGTTCGTGACCTCCTCTCCGAGGAAACCCATCTTAAGACGGCCGGTCAGATTCTACCCCCCTTTGTCTTCTTGGCTCCTGCTAAGCCTTCTTTGTTATCAACCCTTTCTCCTCATCAGCTTCATGCCGCTGCAAAGCTCAAAAAGGGGCCATTAGGTCCAGATGAGTGTGCTTTCTGCCACCAAAGGAGTCATTGGAAGTACAACTGTCCCAAGAAGGGACTTCAGCCTGCTCAATCCCAGCCACCTCAGACATAGCTCCGCAATCCTGCTCCAAGTACCTTTCGGCCTTCTACTGCTTATACTGCATCTGCTCTGACTTCAGATCCTGACTTGGCTTCCTTGAGTGCTCAGCTTGCTCAACTTCAGCATATCTTGTCCACCTCTTAGCCATTCCCATCTACCTTCGCTCTTACTCTTTTCATTCAGGTTTCTTGGGTCTTCTTTAGGTATCCTTGTTTCTGTCTGGCTTTTTGATTCTGGTGCCACTCATTATATGACTCCTTACCTGTCCTTACTTCAAAACTGTATTCCCCCACCCGCTCCTATTACTATTAATGCTACTCATGGGTCTGGTATGTCGGTTCTATCTATTGGGTCTGTGTTACCCTCTACTATGTTTGCTGTTACTATTCCCTCTGTTCTTTATGCCTCTCAGCTATTTGTAAGTTTATTATCTATCAGTCAATTTGATGCTTTTGGCTTTGATGTGATCTTTTCTTTTTCTGTTTGTTGTGTGCAAAATCGGATGTCCAAGAAGCAGATTGGGACCGGTCGTAGAGTTGGAGACCTATGTGGTAGAAAGTTTGCATCTCCCTTTACCCACCTCTCCAGTTACACTTTCCTCATTTCAATTAGATTCTCAATTGAATCAGTTTTATTTATGGCATTCTCGCCTAGGTCATTTGTCTGTAGACCGCTTACAGTCTTTAGCTCAGTCCGGAGTGTTGGGTAAAGTTTCTCCTAGTCAAATTGATGAATGTCGGGGGCGTAAACTTGCCAAAATGTCAACTTTACCATTTAATAAAAGTACTTCTATTTCTGTTTCTCCATTTTCTTGTGCATGCTAATGTCTGGGGACCCTCTTCTGTTCTCACTAAAAGGGGTTCCGCCTACTATGTATCTTTGTTGATGATTGTACTCGCTATACTTGGGTTGATCTTATGACTCATAAATTTGACTTCTACCAAATATACTGTACATTTCAGTCTATGATCACTACACAGTTTAGGGCTACCATTCAATTGTTACGGTCTGACTTAGTTGAAGAGTATTTTAAAATTGAGTTCTGTGAGTATCTGGCCACTTTGTGTACCATTCATCAAACTTCCTGTACTGATACACCCACCCAAAATGGTCGTGATGAGCGTAAACATCGTTATCTCTTCGAGATAGTTAGACCTCTCATTCTTTCTGCCTCTGTTCCAGCTCCCTTTTGGGGGGAAATAGTTCTTATAGCTGCTTTTATTCTTAACTGTATGCCTACCCCCGTACTCTCTGGTCGTTCTCCTTATGAGGCTCTGTTTTTCCAACTTTCCAATTACTCTCTCCTTCGTGTTTTTGGGTCTGCATGCTTCGTCCTTCTTCCTTGGGAAGATAGGACAAAACTTAGTGCCCGTTCTGTCCTGTATGTCTTTTTGGGTTACAGTCTTACTCAAAAGGGCTATCGTTGTTACGACCCTATTTCCCGCCAACTTTATGTCTCCTATCATGTTGCCTTCTTGGAACATCTGTCTTACTTTCAGCTTCCCTCTCTCATTGCTCCAGTTTCAAAAGCGGATTTGGTTCTCATTGACCCATTTCTTTCTGAGGTCCCGTCTGATGAGTATATCTCCACTGTTCATTCTAAACTTGTTCCGTCTTCCCCTTTGGCTACTTCTCCTCCTCTGTTATTATTCTATTCTCGTCGCAAGGCTCCCCCTCCACCAGTTGTCTACCCAGGTTGCTGCCTCTTCTATTTCTGAAGACTCCGATCTTGCTACACACCGATATCCTACTCGAGAGCGTCATCCTCCAAACAGGTTGGGTTGGTCTAATACATATTTTTCTGCTTCTTATCGTACTTTTTTGTTTGCTATTCATTCTTTTTCAGAACCTCAGTCTTACAATGAGGCCTGTCAGGATCCTTTTTGGATTTAAGCTATGGAGAATGAGTTGTCTGCTTTGCAGAAAACTAGTACTTGAGAGTTAGTTCCTTTACTTGCTGGTAAGAATCTGGTTGGTTGCAAATGGGTTTACAAAGTCAAAACTTACTCTGATGGTTCTCTTGAGTGCTATAAAGCTCACTTGGTTGCCAAAGGTTTCTTACAGGAGTATGGCATTGATTATGAAGAAACCTTTGCCCCTGTTGCCAAGATGACTACTGCTCGTACTTTGATCTCTATTGCTGTTGTTCGTCATTGGCCTCTTTATCAGATGGATGTTAAGAATGCTTTTCTTGATGTCCATCTCACTGAGGAGGTTTACATGCATCCTCCCCTTGGTCTTCCTCATTCATTCCTCTGGTCTTGTTTGTCGTTTTCGGCGTGCTCTGTATAGTTTGAAGCAATCTCCTCGTACTTGGTATGATAGTTTTCAGACCGCTGTTACTGAGCTTGGGTTTTATTCATGTGACCAAGACTCTGCTTTGTTTCTCCTTCACACCTTTGCTGGTTTTGTTTCCTTATTACTGTATGTGGGTGATATGATCATTACTGGCTTTGAAGCTTCTGCTATGTCTGAGGTCAAGCAACATCTCTTACGCACTTTTGAAATGAAAGATCTGGGACCATTGCGGTATTTTCTTGGTGTTGAGGTTGCTTCTTCTCCCAAAAGCTACTTTCTGTTTCAGGCCAAGTATGCCAATGAGGTTATTCATCGTGCTAGTCTTGCTGACACTAAGACTTCTGATACCCTCATTGAACTTAATGTGAAGCTTAACACTACCAATCCCACTGGATAATCCGACTTTGTATCGTGAGCTCGTGGGCTGCTCAGTCTATCTGACCGTTACTCACCCTGATCTTGTCTATGTTGTTTATGTGGTTAGCCAGCTCGTTTTTGCTCTTTGCTCTCCGTATTGGGCTGTTTTGGTTCGGATTCTTCACTATCTTCACGATACTATCTTCCAACGCTTGTTGTTGTCTTCTACTTCTTCCTTGGATTTGGTGACTTATGCTAATGCTGATTGGGTTAGTGATGTTACTGATTGTAAGTCCACTTCTGGTTTCTGTTTGTTTCTTGGTGATTTCTTGATTTCTTGGAAAAACAAGAAACAAATTGTTGTTACCCGTTCTACTGCCGAAGCTGAGTACGGTGCTATAGCTCATGCTACTGCTGAGGTTGTCTCCTCTCTGACTTGGGCATTCCTTAGTCCTTTCTGACCTCTCTCTACTGTGACAACCGAAGTGCTATTCAGATTGCCCATAACACTGTTTTCCATGAACGAACAAAGCACATTGAGATTGATTGTCACTTCGTCCGTCAGCACCTACAGTCTAGCTCTATCTCACTTCCTTTTGTCCCTTCGGCTCGACAACTTGCTGACTTCTTCACCAAAACTCACACCACTTCTCGTTTTTGGTTTCTTCTTGACAAACTCTCTGTGTTTTCGGCTAAAACACCTTGAGTTTGAGTGGGGGTGTGAGAATATACTCGTCTATATTAGGCATGATTGTGTATATAATATTAGGCATGATTGTGTATATATTAGGTAGTATGGTTGTATTTCCTTTCATGGTTGTATTTCCTTGTTTGGTTTAGGCGTTAGGGGTATATAAACTAAGGTCTTGATGTAATCAATACACAATTTGAATATACAATACTCTTCAGAAACTTACAGCCTCCTCTATATGATTTGCCTTGGACTGATTGCTGGAATATCTTGCCATTTGAAAGCATTGACTTGCTGAATACCAATTGAATTCATGCTTTGTTGTATGTTCAACTTGAGTTGTATTTCTATCTCTTTTGAATGTTGATAGATCGGAGTTTTGGATTGTAGGCTTTTAACTTCACAATTGAATTTATTTTTTTATTTTTGTAAGTATCCAGTATTTACAAATATCCTAAATATAGTTTCCATAAACCTCACTACTAATCCTATATAAGTTGCCAACCAAGGGGAGTAGCCATAGTTTGGAAAGAACTGTCACGCCATATCATATTATAGGAACATTATTACCACCTAGGAAGTGTTGTTCCCATGGAAGGGTATTTTGAAGACTATAAATCCTTCCAAGGTTTCTGTTCTTGGATTGGTGGCAGTTGATGGGATGATTCTTACCATCTATAATCTTATTAAGAAGAGAAAAATCATCACACATCTATACTGTATATATTATATGCAAAGCTGGAAGATGCAAGGGGTATTTTGGAAGATTAAAGCTCCTTCCGAGGTTGCTTTTATTGGATTGATGGCAGCTTATGCGGAAATTCTTACCATCTACAATGTCATTAACAGAAGGAAATCATCACACATCAGGGCTGTATGCGCAAGGGGGGTGGAGCGTCGATGAGTAAGCAAGTTCTGGTTTTGGTGTTTTTTTTCATGTTTCCTAAATTGGTTAGAATTTTTTTCCCCATTTTTGGAACAGGTTTAAGATGAGCGAGGAAAGAAAGCTTGGTGGTTGTAGACTAACCAATAACAATTAGAATGGTTTGTGATCGCTCAACTTAAAACCAACCTACACTAATTAGCTGTTGAGAACCTCAACCAAAAGAAAAAGAAAAGGCTAGAAAGATTTAATGCAGCATGAGTTTGGTGAAAATTTCCACCTTTGGCCGTGTGCCAAGAAATGAAAATGCAGATATGAGTTAATTAAAATTCCCGATAATATGTGATAGTAGAAAAGGGTTTCGATGGTGTGAGTTTATTTATTTTATCATTTTTGGACAATGATAAGTTGACATTACAATATTGTACTTCGGAATGTTTATCCATGATCATAATATGATGTAACCTAACCCCACCAAAAAGGTAATTGCACAAGACTTAAATATTTGAAGAAATATGTATTATTTCATTTTAAAATTATTTTCTATTTCTACTTTTATTTTTTCAAGATATAATGTAGCAGGGTTGGGTGACATTGTTGGCATGCTTAAAACTATATTTGAGTCATGAATTTAGTGATGGGCATCACTAAGAAATCTGTCATTTATGTCTCTTTACTTGTATATCTTGTGGACTTCATGCAGTTGTCAAATGGAACAAGTGATTGTACTTGTCTTGTTCAATATGTTGAAGATATGGGACAACATTTAAAAACTAACATATTAGATTTTTGGTACTCATTTTTATGGAAAATTATAAGTTTTTGTTTGTTGCAAATCCTTATAATCAAATACAAGTTTGCTGAGACAACCTTGTATTGCAGGTTGAACCTCGGAAATACAGCATATATAGGGAGGAGGCGGTTGATGCCATTACTGTGGCTTTGGATGGCAGCTTATACAATGAGAAGATCAGAGCAAAGTGTTGTAGAGCGCTCCTAATCTTGGGAGGTCGTTTCTCTTCCTCTGGGAAGATAATGATAGAGGATTGGATCTTAAAGCAAACTGGATTTCTTGTTGGTTCTGATCCGAATTCTCTTGAAAATGAAGAAGATGGTGTATTAGTTGATGAAATTATTCCATCAGTATGTTTTATTCTTCATCTCTCTCTCTCTCTCTCTCTCTCTCCAAACACACTTACAGAGACTTGAGCTTCTAAATGTTACTGACAGGTGTCCTGATTTCTGTTGTACATTCATAGTATGTCTGCAACTACTCCATTAGCATTTTTAATCACACTTTTTTGCCATTATATACAATGGAAAGTATTCTGATTACAAAATATGGAGTTTGCATTTGAATTTGATTTCTTTTGGCAACTACTTTCCTGCATTCATCTTGAGTGCTTAGTGTGGGCAGTTGGAAGGATGCTTGTTGCAAATATATGGAACCAAAAAACCAGAATTGTTGTGTTGTGTGTAGTTACGACATAATAGCAGTAGTTGACCTCCTGATTTGACCCCTTTTTTTCCTGCAAAAATCCAGTAAGTGCTTCTTTACCACCTAGCCAAATCTGTCACCTTTTTCAAGTTATTGATATATTTTGAATGGAACATGAAAAGTTACCAAGAGAGAAATGTGATACAAAAAGGGCTGCAACAGATGAGATTGCACATTACAAACAGTTCAAATAAGTAGTTCATCTATTCTGATGTGATGCACTCTTCTGTTAGCTTGCTGATGCCCTTGAATTATCAAAGAAAATATAATTTGCAGAAGATTTCAGTATTGAAGTTTGAGTTTTACAAAGTGCTTTCTAACTTTGTAACTCAATGCAAGGCTTGAGAATTTGGACTCCATTTGACTCCTCTTTACTTTCAGTCTCATCTTAGTGAATAGGTTGCAAAATTAGATTTCATGTGAAACAAAGTCCTCATTGCAATGCAATTTTCACACGTGCAATATCAATAGGTTTTTTTTTTTTTTGTGTGTGTGTATGTTTTCTGTTTCTGTATGGTGAAACCATGGAAGTATTTTTCTGAAGATTTGACAACTGGATATAGGATGATGAAGAGGAGGAAAGGGAAGACTGGTTGAGGATTTTGTCAGCATCACTTATTGGTGACGGGAAGAAATCATTTTTGGAGAGTATTTCCAAGTGTTTAGGTTCTGGAAGCTTGGATTTGGTGAGGGTGTGTCTAACCACAGTGGCATGGTTAAGCTCTGCACTTGCTTCATTATCTGATGCAGAGTTCCAGCTTCCTGCCTTCTCAGCTCTCATCTCTCAGCTGAAAGAAAGACTGGAAAATGGTGACCTGGTTGAGCACAAGATTCTTGCTTCTATGTGTCTGCTTAATTTCAGCAAAATTCCAGGTTCGCAACTTTTTTTGACAAACATTTTTGTTAATTGCATCAAAATGGAAATAAAATTCCGTCTATGTAATTGTGTAATATTTGGGCTATTATTCATGTTGCATAATAAAGTATATTCTTAGGATATCTGCTGAGATAAATGGCTATTCATATTTTAATTCCTTTATTTATATAGTAATAGTCTATCAGCCATTTTGCGGGGTTTTGAAAGATCAATCTTTGCTGGCATCCTTCTACATATATAAAGTTCGTTTTAGCTTCAGCTGGTTCTCCCTATACTTTAAGTGGGGCTCTTGGAACATTTGGATATTAATACCAGTGTCTGATGCTCTGTTTGTTTTGGCAGAAAACATTTTCCAACGAAAAACATTTTCTACAAAAAAAATAAAAATAAAAAAATAAAAAATTTCCCTGTAATGTGCTAGTGTTTGTATTAGTGTTGAGGTGGGAGGTAGACGTGGTGGTAGTGGGGGTGGAGGTGGCGGTGATGGTAGTGGCGGTAGAGGAGTGGTGGTGGTAGAGGAGTGAAGGTGGGGGTGGCAGTGGCGGTGGCAGTGGCAGTAGAGTGGTGGTGGGGTGTTGGAGGTAATGGTGGCGGTGGTACTGGTAAGACGTTGGTTTGGGAAGCATTTTTCACCCTTCAAAAACGGAAAACATTTTCTGTCTAAATAAACTTGCTTTAAAATTGACCACAAAAAACGTTTTTCATAGCACCAAATACCAGAAAATGCGGACCGGAACAAACTGCGCATAAACCATGTTGTGGGTTCTCAAACGCTATAGCATTTCACATTACAAGTTAAGTTTTAATATGCTTCAAAAATTCAGCTAGCTCTACAAAATTTGACATCTAGTTTACAACAATGTAGATCTTATAAGTGGGTCAGACTACTTGTCAGGGATGACAATCTTCTTGAAATATATAATTTAGTTGTGCAAAACTTGCATGAAAAATACTAATATTAAAAGTTTGAATTTAATTGCTTAAGCTATTTTATTTTCTGTCGATTTCAGAATGCAGGGTCCTGTTGATGACAATTGCAGAGGAACTTGCGGTTCCTCTGAGAAGCCTTGCAGAAGTAACCTGGACAGCAAAAGAGCTTTATGCTACCATTTCCGGAGGAGATTCATAATTTGAAATTGAAAGCATATTGGAAACTGTTGACCTCCTTGAGGATTCTTAACAATATCTCTGCCGTCCATTTCAGTGAAATTTGGTGTCGTTTATTTTTTCCTTCTGGAACTGTATTGTCAAATATCCAGAAGACTTGCTAAATTTGTGGTGTAAAGGTGATCAATAATGTCGGCATTACAAAGCTTGGATCGGGAATATCGTTCGAATGTAAGGAGATCTGAAAAGTATCCTAGGGAGTTCATCTCTTTCCATTTTCTGTGCAATCATCTGGCTTGGAGTTTTTGGGACATTGATGGCTTACATAAAAAGGCTTATGGTTGTTAGTGACTCAAGAGATAGTTGTGTATACCTTTCCAATTTTTACTATTGAAATTTGTTTCATGTAGTGTCACTTTATTTTGTGTTCTTGAGTTGTGGTGTAGTGATGTGTACGACACAGTTTGTCACTTGGGCTATGGTTAGTGATTTTTTTTGGAAGCACGATCCATTTACTTTTTGATGGTATCAATGGAAATTTAACTGCATTGCTTTTTTACCCATACATATTTTGAAGAATTGATTTGAGTTAGTTTATTTACATGAACTGACCTTGAGATTTCAATAGCTGTAAGAAATGCTTCCTAGGATATAGTAGTTTTGGATGCCATGAAGAAGCCTCTTTGGTATTGAAAATTCTTGTTCTGTGATATACTAAAAAAATCATATTTGTTCCTTCAGACTTTCAGTGGAGCTGCTATTAGCAAATTATATTTCTAAGGTGCAAATAAGGCAAATTTTGATGGTTCATATTGTAATTTTTTTTTTTTTTTTTGCCAATCGATAGAAGAATATTACAATTTACAAATATTAAGACAATGAAGCATGTAAATCTATATTTAGTCAACAAAAGACAAAGGTAGGGTCACTGTTTCTTGTGAAATTTGCTTCTGCTTCTCAAATAATTCTACATATCTTTAAAAAGCTGTAACAGACTGACTACTTTAGAAATGCTTTTCAGCTTTGGATAGGCCAAGATCACAATCAACCCCATGAAATTTAGATTCAGTACAAGCCCAACTAAAACTATGATATCCAAAAATTGTCAGAATTTTGTGCCTTTGAAGAACTTGAATAGAGGCATTTTCAATATTGTTTCAAGCTAGAATTAAAGATCAAATCAGAAAAAGGATAACACCAAATCTGTCTCATGGACAGCTCTAAAAGTTTTAATGTAAGAATGCGCTACATGTGTTTAGTGTTCAGAAAAATCTTTTCTAGGTTAACCATATGCTGGGTTTTACTTTAATGGTCTTTTTTTTGGTAATGTTGGTAAGCCTGCATCGCATGTATAAAATACTAGCACCTTTGAACTTTGCTTATTTGTCGTCTCATATCTTGCTAATATCTATGTTTTGATTTAAATCTAGTTGATTTTGGAATAATGTTGACATTTACCTAGGAAATTATTGAGGAAGCACCAATAGATCTGTTGCTGTTATTAACAAAATATGGTGACAGTCTTAAACGTATCAAGCACAAATGTACTTAGAGATATCTCATTGAATGCATAAGAGAGTAAAGCGTAAAGCATAATGATGTTAAATAGAAGTCAGAGAACTATAATCCAATCACCGTTATCCCTCTGTTGTTTTCATTGGCGCATTTTGCTTTAGCCTGAATCGTTGAATCTAGCTATTCATAATGGTATTTTAGATCTGACCTTTACTACATACATCAAAAAGCTATAAATTTGTCGGCATGTCGTGTCTGTTATTTCTGTTATGATAATAACAGTCCCAACTGAGTATAACGATATTTGAAGCTGTAAATTGAGGGGCATGCATCATACAAAAAGTACAAAAACATTTTGTAGTTTCAAGATATTAATGCGCAAGATTAATGATTATCTCCTTTTCCTGCTATTTTTTTGTTAGTTCGTTATTTATGATATGTAACGGTTTTAACGGTCATTGAGTTAAACACTAGCCTTACCTGCATACAACACCATGATATTTAGATGATTTATTCAATCTCACAAGCTAAGAACACAAGCAGAGAGATAAAAAAAAAGAAAAGAAAAGAAAAGAAAAGAAAAGGAAGTACATTTTAATAACACATGATAAAACAGGCACAGATTTTAACCTTCTCCCAATAAAAACATAAAAATAAAAAAAAAAGGAAAAAGAAAAAGACACAGCTTTTTAAGGTACTTCCCACATCCTAAAACAAACAGACCTAGTTAGGTTCTTCCTCAATCACCACACTGTGTTTCACAGCCATTGGAACATCAGTTGATTCTTTCTTCACAGCCATTGGAACATCAGTTGATTCTTTCTTCACAGCCATTGGAACATTAGTTGGTTCTTTCATCATAGCCATTGGAACGTCAGTTGGTTCTTTCTTCACGGCAGCCTCAGTTTTGACAACCATCTTTGGCTTCCTGCCTCTTTGTCCTTTAAAAGAAACTCCATGGTTGTGGCCTATGCCTGTCATCTTAAGGGACTGACCAGGAACAGAAGCCACTCCTTGAAGGCTGTCCTTGTATTTAGATTTCCGTTTTTTCAACCTTTCAGCTGCTTTTTCAGATTGGTAATGAGCCATCACATGAGCTGCATAACATTGGGTTGTGATAAACACTTCACCACATTTGACACATCTGTAAAAGGTTGGAGGTTTCAACTGACTGGTTTCATTAGGGAGGATCACTTGGACATTTGATTCAGGAAAGGGCACATGAAATGGTGAAGCAGCAACACCACCATGTGTTAGAACTCCCATTGGAGTTTGATGATGCACTTGATTGATGACAAAAGCAGGGTTGATGTTTTTAAAAATAGATATGGATTGGTTTTGGTTTGGGAAAGCAAAGGGATGGTTTGAAATAGAAACATGCTCTCTGGTTGAGATTGTCGTAATGACATGATCTCTAACAACCTCGGTGACTTGGAAATCACCATGAAAAAGCATCGGTGGGGCTTGCATCAGATGAATGCCAGTCACCCTGCTACTGGTGCTAACCCTGTTTGATGGACATATGGTTTTTTGATGAGTCACTGTCTGGTTCAGACCAAGTTGGCCTGAAATGGGCATTGGATGATGGTTCTGTTGGTAGCTCAAAGGTTGAATGGTGGGCTTATTATCAGCAACCATTTGATTTCTAATCAACCCATTGTTGGAACCACCAAAATCAGTATCTTCCATCAAAATGTGTCTGATATCGGCATCGCTGAGGTATTCATCAGAATGTAGCAACTTCTGCATTGCCATGGCTAAAAGAAATTCAAATGGGTTGAAGGAGAAAGAAAGAAACCTGGGTAATGCAAGAGGATGATGAATTGTGTTGAGTTGTGGTGTTGCAAACAGATTTATATAGAGGTTTTGAGTGGTCCATTAAGCCTTGTAATTGCTGTGCTAAAGCAAACTATTGAGTCTCTTCAAAAGGGGCAATTAATGCTTGATAAGAGTGAATCTCTCCAGCAATGCACAGAAAGTAAGAAACAGATGTGATATGGTCATCCATATTAAATGCTCTTAGTTTTGTATTATATTACACGAATTAATGACTTCATCTCTATGAGCAATGAATTAAATGTCTCGAGAGCACTATTCTGCTCAAGTTTATCATCACCGGATTCTTTGTTTCAAAATTTCTATCTCCATCTTCCGATTCACTTTTACGAAAATCTCGAGACACGGTTGCGCAGTTGGTATGCATTGGGACAAAAGGACAGAGAAATTGTGGGACAAAGAATTGAACTTCAACCCCATACTAACCCAATAATAATTTTGTGCCATTGAAAAAGATGTGGCTACTTACGGAAGATGTGGTTTGGCAGGATGGGTGTATTCTGTGAAAGAGGAGCAATGACTTTCACACCAAAGCAAGAGTAGATTATGAAAATTTTCGTTTTCTTTACTTCTTTCTTATCCATGTAATCTTCTCCTATTTATTAGTCATTTGACATGTTGGTAACTTATTATAATATTATCAGAGATTCTATTACAGTAATCGGAGGTGTTAGTTAATGTGCTCTTCATATCTATATATCTAAGAAGAGTGATTCTACTTACACCACTACATTACCTCTTTACACCCTCTATCTTATTACACCACTAAAAAAAAAAAAAATGTGATTTTCATTACACCTATTATATTACCAAAACTAATCCTAAAGTAAAACTCTTCAAAACCCTTTCATCTCTTTACACCAATAGTTTTTGGAGGGAAAATAAGGGAATAGAGAAAGACGCAACAAGGGGAAAGAGAAAAACGCAAGGAAGACAGTGAGTGGAGCCCACAGCGAAGTGCTTGTTCGGTCACATAGTGCTAAACAATTTACATTCCTCCGGTCAAAAATAGATTTCTCCAGCATTTTGTTGCTATACATTTACAGAGTCATTTTCTTTCAAACAATGATTTTTAAATTTGTGTTGGGCCTATTCGGTAATACAATGTTAATAAATTTGAATTAATCCAGTGCCATGTTACTAGACAAACTTTTTTTTTCCCAAGAATATGTTGCCGTTCGATTTGATGATAACAAGAAATTAATTCGGGGCCACTTGTGAAGTGCATGTTTGGTGATACGTTACTATACAAATTAAATTACTCTAGTGTCATATTGCCAAACTATAATAGATTTGTCTAGTTAGGTGTCGTTGTACGTTGAAAGATTTACTTTTTCCTTCAAGCATCTATAAAAAACATCCATAAATCAAACACGCATCCATAACATCATACATAAAAAGTATCCATAAAAATATTTATAAAAACATTAAGTGTACGAACATCCATAAAAGCATCTATAAAAACTGTCATTGTTTGCATCCATCAATCAAACATGGTATCACAATTTGTCTATATCGATAGTTTTGGTAATTACTACATTAGGCCTGACAAGTGCACGGAATTGATGTATGATTTCTCCCATCCATTAGCATGCGGGTGATGAAAATGAATCCAATTATTTGCTATCGGACGTACTGGATGACCAGGTTGTAGATAAACCTATAACAAAGACATCAATAAGTAGAATTACAAAATAAGACATGGTAATGATCTAAGTAGGCTCGGTAATTTATACCTGCACGAAATGGTTTCCATTTACAAATCCTATGCAGATAGCTCTTCGATCAGGTGTTGCAATCGGTGTTGATCCAAGTGGTAGAAACGTCAAACACTGTTACATGGATAAATGATAAAGAACGACTCAGTAGTATGATGCTATCAAATGGCCCATGTCGGGAATAGTCATCCAATGATTAGATTCTGGGCCAAATTCGAAGTAGGATAAGATAGAGGTAAGGTCATCAACCCTTTCTTGTGAACCAAATAGTTGCATGTAGTGCACTACATTCGAATGCAGCTCAAGTGCAAGTCTTTGTTTTCTGCCATTATCTCCCGCATCTGATGTCTTTATAACAATGACAAATTCAGTCTTCTTCCCAACGTCAGAAGCCTATTTAATTAATGCTTGTCGACTAGTAAAAATCTAAAGATAATAAATACATTTATACATCAAATTATTAATAAAACTCGATACAAATTAAAATAAGAAAAAATTGTATTCATAAAAAAACTTAACAAATCTCGTTTATAATGAAATTATGATTGGAGTTCACTAATATTTGCATTGTTGCAATGAGTAGACGCATAATCCTTTCAAGCAAAAAAAATAAACAATATAAAAAAATGAAACTAGAAATACACGGTAATGAGTAGTTGAACAAATTAACAAAATTTGGCCTTGGGTTACCAGAAATGTATCTTTTATTCGACAGTTGGTTACCAAACATATATTTTTTGTTTGGCAATATGATGTTGGACTATTTTATTTTGTTCGATTTCGAAACACTGTACAAAAGTCGAAGAACAGTCCAGAAAAACGAAACAAAAACCTACCAAACAAATAAAAAAACTCACCATTTCACTTTTTTGATGGTTCTTGATCATTGTTTCTTCATCCATTACTTTCTTTTATGATCAAAACACCATGATTCTCACTTTTTGAAAAGAGATGTATAAGAGAGAAGAAAAATTGAGAAAGGAAGAAGATGAGTAGGGATTGAAGATTAAGGGGTGTAAGGAGATAATAAAATATATTTAATTTTAATGTTTGTCTTTAAAGGTAATTTCACACATAGGTAAAATTGGAAAAAAAAAAAAAAAATCTCATATGAAGTGTGTAAAGAGATAAAATAGTGGTGTAAGTAGAATCACTCATCTCAGAATAGCTTTGGTTGAGAAGGCTCGTCTTTTGTTGCCTATTTTGTCCTTAGCTTCTTTTGAAATTTTCTATTTTGCCCTTTAGTATGGGTGGTGAATTAATTTGGGTGGTGAACTTTTGAAAATTATGTAAGAAATTTTGAATCATTGTAATTAGGCTAATAGTCCAAAATGAGAGATTTTTGTGAGTTTTTATTTTTATTTTTTAAAAGGGATGTTAGAGTGATTATTTATATCGTCGTTATACTTGCAACTTTTGACTATTGTATTTTTTATTTTTTGTATGACTAAATACCAGTCATTTAAAAAAAAATCCAAAATTACTTTAGAGAATCCGGACTCATAACTAAAACTCTTAAAAATACATATCCACAAAAAAATGTTTTAATCGTAACTTTTACCAACATTTTAACTATTCAAGTTTGGTTTGACAATTTTTACAAGTTTTAAAATTTGTTCAAATTTAGTTCATTTAACTTTTTTATATTTACCGAACAAAGTCAAATGAGCAATTTTATTGTTGGGTGAAGCACCAATAAATCCTAAATAGTGATCTTATGAACTATTCAGTCTTTCATTTTTTCTTATAGACCCAAAGGTCTTATTCTAGTGTGAATTACATAAAGGGCGACGTATAAATGCGTATGTTATGTGTTGAGGGTCAAATGTAGATTTTCTTATGATGTTGAAATTACTAAATGTAACATTCCAAAAAAAACTCCTTACGCTTTGTTTGATTGGGGATTTGAGAACGAATTTGGAAAGAAAAAGGGAAAAGATGTGTGAAACTAGGTGAAATGTAGGTATATTTTATTTACATTTTATCTACTCTTTCTATTTCCATTTCCATTTCCACATCTCTCCTCAAATCTTCCAACCAAACACATCATTAGTGTATTTTTTTTTTCCAAATCTAACACTTCAATGTAATACATTAAAAAATTCTTTAGTGTACTTTTCTCAAACATAACAACGCAACATTTTAAAAAAACTCCTTAGTATATTTTTTCTAAACTTAACAATTCAGTGTAATACACTAAAAAACTCCTTAGTGTACTTTTCTCAAACGTAATAATGTAACACTCAAATATAACACACTTAAAAACTCCTTAGTGTTCAATGTAACATTTCCTTTTTTAAATTTGTTTTTCTATGTGTCAAATAATTTCGTTTTTAACTCTAGTATGGTTGAATTTTTGACAAAATAAAAATTCACACAAATAAGATCAAACAACATATAAAATTGAAATATAAAAGCTGAATGTTAAAAATTAAATACTAAAAACTAAATGATAAATTTATTAAATTGAAAAGTTGGTTGTTAAAAAATCAAGTGTTGAATATAAGATCAAATTTAAAATTTATTATTTTGAAACAGTAATTTTTAATTTTTATATTGTAATTACAGTGGCAACAATGATAATAGTGATGAAGGTGGTGATGGTAGAAAGATAATGTAGTGAAGGTGAAAAAAAAAAACCAAAAACCAAAATCAACCACAAAACTTGTAACCTTGCCACAAAAAAAATGGGCAACTCACCCATGCCTTGCACGGCCCTACTTACTAGGAGTGTAAATTTGGTCACGAGCTCGTGGCCCACCCGAAATTGCCCACGACCCAGGTGGGTTAGGCCCCTGTTTGGCTTGTCCAGGCCCGGGCCTGAACCCAGCTCGGGACCTTGGGCTGTGTTTTTGAGCCTATCCCGTGGCTCGACCTGACTTGGCCCAAAACATTTCACTCCCACTAACCCGGCCCGAAAAGTTTTGCACCTTGTCGGCCCGGCCTTCCCACCCAACAACTCCCTGCACTATGCAACAGTAACAAATTGGAAAAAAAAAAAAATCAAACGATCATTTGGCCAGTAATTCCATAATGGCTAAATTTTTTTATTTTTTATTTTTTATTTTTTTATAGATTAAGCCCTCCCTCTCCCAACTCCTATAAATATCACCTCTCTCATTATATTTCTCACAAATAAATCTCTCTCTCAACTATCAATTCTCTCAATTAATTTTGAACTCTCATTCTTAAGTGTCAATTGCAATTGTGCAATAAGAAGCATTTATCATAAGCAACTAATTTTTATATCACATTTACCAGTCGGTAATATTAATTATTTGAATTAATATTTATTAGTTACTTATTTTTTACATTAATTATTTTTTAACATATATTAGTTGTTATTGTTTACTCATTATTTTAATTAATTGTTAGTTCATATATATTATTTTACTTGCATTACTATGGATCATAATATTCTTAATATTTATGTCGATATTGATGCATATACACAACAAGAATTTGTTAATTATCCTTCTATTAGGAAATTGTGATGTTTAAAAAAAACATAAATGACACAACACACAAAACAAAACGAACGAACAAGGACAATGAAAATTCACATCCTAAAGTTATCACTTATGCTAGAATTAGGAGAGAATGTCTCTTTATTAGCCGTCGTCGCCTAGCCACCACACTTTGTTCTTCACCAATCGTTGCAGCTCTCTCTCCCTTCTTTTAACCCCTCTCCAACACCCAACATAAAAAACATAAAAAAAAGAAAAAGAAATAACAAGGAGTAAAATATTTATAATTGAAACGTATATATAAAAATTATAAATAGAAGGTATATAAGATTTTAATGTTTAGAGATATTTCGGTGTGATTTTATATCATTTTGATGTAATTTTGTGTAATTAAAAAATAAATAAAGTTGAAATTTAATTCAACTTTGACTCGTTGAACAAACCAAGAGTATTTCAGCCTTTAATTTCCAAACGCCTTAAGATTGTTTAGACTAAGGCCGAATGTGACCATTTTTGCCAATTTTGATTCGCTTGGCAGGTCTATTCTATCAAACCTTGATTGATTAAACAAAGTTCAAATGAATAAAAAAATAATAATAAGTAAAAAAAAAAAAAAAAAATTATCTTCCACATCAATACCATCTCAACTCCTTCCATTCCCTAGCTCGCCATCATGATAAATAAAAAAAAAAGAAAAAAAAAAGAAAAAAAAAAAAGAGAATAGGGGGGCGTAAAAATAAAAATGCAAAATTAGGGATGAAGATATGTTTTGGCATTACTGAGGATGTAAAAGGAATCTTTTCAAATTTCAGTTTTCTTTTAATAATTAATGAAATAAAACAATAGTGTAAATATAAAGACCCATAAAAGAACTCAGAATTTGAATTAGGAAATACTAATTCCTAGATAGATACCAAATAATAAAAGGAAACAAATATTTACCTAAATAGGCAAAATTAATGCAAAATTTGAATACTAAAATGTTTGAAAAACCATTTCTAAATAGACTAGAATTAAGGGGTTGTTTGAGATGTTCTAAATAAGTGTACTTTTTGACTTTTGATGAAATATGAGTTGAGTTTGAAATGATGTGGTAGAGAGGTGATGTGACTTATATAAGATGATGTGATTTAAATAGGATAGTGACTTTTTGACTTTTTTTGAACATCCCAAACTTAGCCTAAAAATTGACATTTTCTAAAGTTATAACCAAAACAAAACTTTTTAAAAAGGAAAAATTGCTAATTCAAAGAATCAAAAACCCCACAGGAGCCTCACTAATGTCAACTAGACGATGTGTCATATCAAATAATAAACAAAAACTGATTTGAAGAAAAAAGAGGATATATCTAACGCTGCTCAAATTATTTTGACAAAAATATTAATTTTTATGTTGTGTTTGGTTGAGGGATTTGAGAAGGGATTTAAAAAAAGAAATGAAAAAAGTAAGTGAAATGTGAAAAAAATATACCTACATTTCACACAGTTTCACACACCTTCTCCCTTTCTCTTTCCAAATCCCTCCCAAATCCCTCAACCAAAAACACAGCATTAGTGTCTTCAATATCACAAAATAATTTGAAACCAAATATTGCCAAAACGTCCATCACTACCAACACTGAAATAAAAAAATTGGAAAGAATTTTGAAAACATCTGTGAATGGGCGTTTAGAAACCTAATTGTAAAATCTTGCAACTCCTAAAAAAACAAAAAAGACTCGTGAGAGAAAGGAAACAGAGACTTCCTCAAACGTCCAAAGGCATCACAGTCATACACTATTAAGGCCGTGTTTGTTTGGGTGGACATGAGCTTGGGATTGGACTAATAGTCCAATAAAATTATTAATTCGATATTTGGTTAAACAATTGAAGTACGGACTAATTATTTTAAACTTGACGATTAGTTAAGATAGGATACATAATCCAACGGATTCGTAGTCCTAGGATTATTAGTCATGGGAATGCTAATCCAGTCCGCCCAAACAAACATGGCCTAAGACTACATGTTCATTACATACCAAAGCCAAAAGAGGTTGCAGTTTAACTGGAAGATAAAGACACATACATACTAACTCCCTAGCTAACGTGAGAGAAAGGAAACAGAGATTTCCTCAAACGTCCAAACGCATACGTAGTCACAATCATACACTATTAAGACTCTGTTCATTACATACCAAAGCCAAAAGAGGTTGCAGTTTAACTGGATGATAAAGACACATACATACTAAGACTCCCTACCTAACATAGCAGCATAACTACTAACTACACACACCTCATCATCCTCATTGCATCAGAATCAATACTTGTTTTTATACCAAAATACACCTTTGGTGGTGGTATCGTCATCTGATTCCACGTAGAGACACTCTCTTGCCTCCCTCCACATCGCCTTGTAAAATGCAGTACCATCAAACTGGTAATACTCACCGAGAATAGGCTTAATCGCCTTTGTGGCCTCCATTGCATGGTAATGTGGCATTGTAGAGAAGAGGTGGTGAGCAACATGAGTATCTGTGATATTATGGAACACCTTGTTCAGCACTCCATAATCCCTATCCATGGTTGACAGAGCTCCCCTCAGCCAGTCCCATTCCGATGAGTCATAATGAGGCAGAGCAGGATGAGTGTGCTGCAGGAATGTGATCAAGACAAGGAACCCGTTCACAATCAGTAACGGAACCCCATAAACACAAACAAGCCAAGCCAGCCCCTTTGCGAAAGCAAGGCGACAGAGAACATAAACTATAGTGATGATACCAACATCAGAGATGTAAATCTGGAGCCTTTCCCGGTTGTTGTAGATCGGGCCATATGGGTCGTAGTGACATGCAAAACGATCATAAGGTCTCCCTGATACATTGAAGGCCAAGTACAAGGGCCAGCCAAGAGTGAGTGTGATCACAAGCGTGACAACACGACCCACTGGGTTGTTCAAGTATTTGGAATACCATGCGAGTTTGCATTTGGGTTTCGGGACAAAAACTTCATCATGCTCAAGGGAACTGGTGTTGGAGTGGTGACGGCGGTGACTGTATTTCCATGAGAAGTAGGGAACTAAAAGGGTGGAGTGAAGGATGAGACCAACCGTGTCATCGACCCATTGGTAATCACTGAATGCATGGTGACCACATTCATGAGCAATGACCCACACACCAGTGAGGACACAACCTTGAAGTGCCCAGTAGATGGGCCACACAAGATAACGGAAGTGCTGTGGAAGGAGGTGGATGTAAGAGGTGGTGACGTAGTAGAAAAGAAAGACGAGAGAGAAGTCATAAACAATGTAGGAGAATGAGCGGAGGAGAGAACGTTCAAAGCAGTGGGGTGGGATGGCTTTCTTGATTTCACCGAGAGTGAATGGTGGCTTTGAGTGAGGGGCCCTGTGGGGGGTAATCTGCTGTTCATGTTTGGTTGCTGGGAGAGGCATTCGTCCACCAGCACCCATTGTTGTTCAGCCAGTTGTGATCTGAAAAAGGTGAGAGATCATTTTCAAAGTGAAACAGTATGTTTATATATAGACCTACAACATGATAATAAATGCAGAATCTCACAATGCTCTGCCGAAAGATGACATTGCATTTTATAGAGAAAATGCATAATTAGTTGATAAAATTTCCAGTAACACAGAAGAAGAATAACTTAAGCGATGATTGAATATACTTTGCTCGTTATGACTTGATTGAAATATAAATGAAAAGGAACAGGAAATGCGACAGCTATTGTGGATTATGATTTTGCTGTAGTAAAAAGATGTTAGTCAAGAAACTCATTGCCGAAGAAAAATTAATTAGTCAATTTGCCTTTTCATACTAGAAAGGGCAATCATAATTTATCCATTTTCACATAGCACATTGGCAAGCCAACAGGGCTGATGGATTCTAGAAGAAATCTACTTGTAATTGAAAGAAAGGGCAATCAAAATAAGAAGTTACGAATTAACTGAAAGAAGAAATAAATTTAAAAGAAAAATAATTAAATAAGATATTCCAAATGATAAGCCTAAGGATGTACAAGCAGTAATCTCCAAATAACAATTATGTGTTTTGCTTTTTGTACTAAACCTCTGTTCGTCCAAAAATGCAAAATAAGACCCAATTAGACACAAAATCCACAACAACTTAAAGCATCTACATCCAATTAGACATCGAATTAATGATATCTGCATCTACATAAGTTTTCTGCAGTGTTAGAAATACCACAACTTTGAACTCATGTAAACTAACAAGTGCTTGGCCATATAAGAGATTCAGAACACATTTCATTAACACATCTAGATGCTGCTGACATAACTACATCTGCCGGTTTTTTATGCAAGAAGAGCCATGGGCTCACTCAATATGGAGGTGTGATGCTTCACACAAAAACAGATGAATATAGGTTATGAGGTTTAAAAATATCAGGGGACTGTCAATATTGCCAGGAGATATGGTGAGGCCAAAACACCATCAATTGCAAATAACTCAATATAATCCACTCGCAGATTCATGAAGGGAATCCTACATATGATAAGTCTTGACCCAATACATATTTGTCATGTAGGGCATATCTTACTTACAGTTAACAGCCATCAATCAAAAGTTTTTCTTGCTTCAAATTACACAAGTTCATGGCAGCTGAGCAAATGCCAAGACTTAATAGGTTGTGAATCAAAAGTCATTCTCTCTACTTTTTTGTTCTACCATTCTTATTTGGACAAAGCACATTCTACAGAGGGCTCAATTTCTTCCAAATTTATTACAATTTTGGGTTCAACCTTCTCCCAAATTTAGGAAGAAAAAGGAAAAGGAAAGAGTCACCAGTTCAATTTTATATATATTTTTATTTATATTTTTATTTTCATTTTTTGGTAAATCTGTAGGGAAAAGAAAGCTGGGATTCCTTATACAATTTTAAAGAAAGAAAAAGAATCATTAGACCCCCAACGGGATGTGAGATGGACAAGGTAGATTGCAACAAACTACCTAAATTCAAAATTCATTTATTAATCCCATCAATACAGAAAAAGAAAACATCATTTCCATTAAATTAAGGTTCAAAATAGGGTACCTTTTCCATGAAAAACTGAAAAGAAAATGCAGGATTCTACTTGTTAGTTTTATGTATAAAGAAAGAGAGAGAATTGTGTATATTGAATATGAGAGAAGAGAGAAGAGAGAGCAAATGAATAACTCTATATTTCTGTGTATTTCTGTGTATTTTTACAAAGAGATGTACACTCTCTTTATAGAGAGGAGAAGACAACATAGGATGTCAATTGAGGCACCGAAAGCATAAAGGAAGGGGACACTAATTATTAAAGCTAAACACTAACATATAATAATATACTAACACTACTATAGGAGTAATTGAGCAAATAAGAATTGTCTAGAAAAGAAGTTAACGTTGTGATTGTAGTACACGAAAGATTAAAAAAAAAAAAAATAGACATTTTGGTTTTGAATAGATATGACAAGGTCTCTCAGGGCAGTGTGCTATTTAAGGCGAGAGGCACATCAAGTTGCCAAAGTCTCTCGGGGCATAGGCGAGTGGCAAGGCATATGTATAGATATTGCATAGTTTTTTTTATAGATATGGCAAATTTTGTGTGTGTGTGTTATCTACCAAGTATTAACCAATTAAACATTGTATTTTTACATAAGATTATTTGTACCACATCAACAATTTCAAATGAAGTAAATTCAAATTAACTAATTAAAAGAATTTAAGAAATTATACAATAAAGAAATTAAGGAAAGTTTTATCAACCAAGTGTTAACCAATTAAACATTGTATTTTTACATAAGATTATTTGTACCACATCAACAATTTCAAATGAAGTCAATTCAAATTAAATAAGTAAAAGAATTTAAGCAATTATACAATAAAGAAATTAAGGAATTAATTGAGTAATTAAATATTTACACAAATTAAGTATATAAAATAACCAATTAAGCAAACTAAGTTATTTGACAATAAATACTTCAATTGTAAATTGTCGCTCTCTAGAGGACAAAAGTAAAAAAGCAAAACAACAAATGGCATGTAAGCCAAAATATAAGCATGTTTGGTAACATTTATATTTAAAATAATTTTTGTTTACATTTAAAATAATAAAAAAATAAAAAAATTTAGATTCCCTTTTCCGGAGTTGCAACTATCTATTGCAAAAAATTCTAAACTTACAAGTAAATACTCAATACCTAATTTTTTATTTTTTATTTTTTTCGTTTATATTTAGGAAAATTTTGAAAACTTTAAATAAAAACTCATTTGGTATCTATTTTCGTTTTCAAAAACTTGTGATCAGTATATAAAATCTATCAAATTTTTTGTAACAAAAAAGTTTGTTTATTTGTTTAGGAAAAAAAAAAAAAAAGTTTCCATTCCTTGTTGCACCACATCCAACCATCTCCACCTCAGGGTAACCATCATCTGTGACCTCCTCCGACAACCACCTATAGCCACCACCTCCTGTGACTGTTTCATAGGCATTCTTACTCTTGGTAATTTGATTCATAGGCACCTTTTTTGGTCAATTGGTGTTGCATGTATTAACAAAATGATGTCTTGGTTAATTTCATTGGGGAATGGCTAGGATTTTGCTTCCATGTGCGTCATGTAGTTGATTTTGGGTGAGACATATCATAGATTTTTTGAAAAGGTTAAGGAGCCCCTTCTTAAACTTAAAAGAGTAAAATTATTGTACAATTTGTAGAGTTGGTGTCAGGTGTTTAGCCCTCATTGGACCTATTTTTCGATTTCATTTTCTTGTGAGTAAAGGATGATTTATAAGTTGCCTTGGTGTAGTTTTTTCATATGAGGTAATTACACTATACCCATGTGGTTTGTCCCAAAAGGTTCAAAAGTGAATACATAACTCCCATGTGGTTTGGATTGAAGTGCAAAATGGATGGCAAACCATAAGTTACAATGACACTCTGGGGTTTATGTGCTGGGTTGAATAGGCAAGAGTTTGTCTCCCAAAAGTTGGGGAGCTTCTATTTACACTACAAATTCAACTCTTTGTGCCGACTTTCTTATTTCATCAGCTGAAAAAATATATACATAATCTTCATCCTTAATTTCACGCCTCTTTACATTCACCCTCCTTCTCTTTCCTTCCCTCTCTCTTGTCCAGTTCTTCCACCACTACAAATGAGGATGACAACGAGTTGAGGAAGGATCTAGGAGATGTTTGGGGTGGTGGTGGAGTGGAACATGATTTTTTTTGGGATTTTATTTTTTTTCCGTGTTCAAGTTTTGTTTGGTGAACCAGAGTTGAATGGAGTTTCATCTCTATTTTTTCCAAATAGCACAAAATATATCAAAATGATAGAAAATCACACCAAAACATATCTTAAACACCAAAATCTTGTATTAAATTTGCTTACAATTATCAAATCTATGTTTTAACTATAATTTTTCTATATATATATATATATATATTTTCTTTCTAGTTGTTTGTTGTCAATTTTTTTATAATGTTCTTATGGTGGAGGTGTTGAGAGTTGCGGAAAGGTGGAGAGAGTGATAGAAAGGGGAGAGGGTGGCAGTGGATGTTGGAGAGGAGAAGGGATGGTGGCTGAGTGGTGGGTTGGTGGAGAAGAATAGTAGTGGTGGTTTAAAGAGGTAAGAAAGAGGATGAGGTGCAAAGATAAGTTCTAATAACATTTTTTAAATGTTTTTAATCCGTAAAGGTAATTTTACAAAGATGTAATATTGTAATAAATTTTTTTTAAAATGAGAGGTGTGATGAGTTAAATTCATGGTGTAAACAGAAGCACCCCAAAAGTTGGCCCAAAATTCATGTGTAAAATCACTTTTTGTATTTTTTAATTTACACACGAGCAATGATTGAGACTCTCACCCCCACAAGACCCTCAAAAGACCCCCATAAATTTGGACCACTTGTGATGTGGACCCCACACATATATGAGTGGGCCCCACACATACATTAAGGGCCATGATTACTTTGGGGTGTGGGGGTCATCCCAAAAGGAGTCCTAAACATTTTCCTTTACACACATCTAGTGTTTGAGTGAGAAAGTGAGAAGATAGGGAAAGAGCACAGGTGGGTCTAGTTTTGATAGAGAAAGTGAGAGAATGAGAGAGAAATTGTGATTCATACAAAAGAAATTTTGAGAGAAGAAAAAGGGGGCAATTAAGACTTTTCCCCAAAGCTATTAAAATAATTCTGGACTTTGCAGTTAGGAAAATTCTATTTGTATACCATACAAAACTCTCACTACACACGTGTTCTGATATAAACTTTCGAGCAAATGTTAAATGTTCGGATTTAAAGTTATGAACAAAAATAAATTGTTCAAATATACATTTTATTCAATTATTTATATCCGAACAGTATTTGGGGTGTGTATTGAGTGTTTATATGGTGTGCAAATAGAATTACCCCTGCAGTTTTGTCAAAACCATATGGTGGTTATGTTTTTAGGCCAAATCAGGGGATAGAATGTAATTCCCTTATTTGATCTTGTACAGCATCCACCTTTATCGCCCATTCAAATATTCTTATGTTTACTTATAATAAAAAAAAATTAGAAATTAAAAAAAATCTTAATTCTAATTCCGATTATGACGATAATCGCACGGTGATGACTATAATGCTGGGAAGCATTTTTTATTTTATTTTTTTAAAAATAAATTTGATGGTGTTTCGTTCTTCTTCTTTTTTTCTTTTTTTTGAAAAGTGATGTTCCTTTTTTGGAAAGTGATGTTTCTTTTCTTCATCAACATAGTTTGCATAAAGCAACATTTTAGTGGGAAGAGCATTTCAGGTATTAAAAAAAAAAAAAAAATGAAGGAAAAATACCCGAAAAAGGTAATTCACACTAATTTGTGGAAAACAATATTCCACATAACCCAGACAAAAAAATCAATGGAAAAAAAGAAAAAGAAAAAGAAAAAAAAAACCGCGTGAGGAAGCAAAAGCAAAAACTGTTCCAGTAAACCAAAAACAACCGGTCCACCAAACAATCATTTGAAGGACCCACATGCGATGCATGGAAATTTCACAAACGATTTATAGAGAGAGATCCTTATCTATACCGATATCTAAGACAAGAGACATATACACAAATATGCTTTGAAAATTGAAATCAATGGCATTGTAACAGAAATATTAAAGCTGTGTGTTCGGTTAGGGATTTGAAAAGGAATTTAAAAAGGTAAAACGATGCGTAAAATCACGTAAGTATATTTTGTTTTCTTTTTGTTTCTAAATCTCTTAATCAAATTCCCTAATAAACACAGTCTAAAATATCACGAGTATTTTTGAGAAAAACATGACATTGGTTCACAGATCCATCCATAGAATCACAATGAAGATTAATTTCAATGGCTGAAACAAATCAATAAAAATAACATTATATATATATATATATATATGAAAATCCTGATAATCAAAGAAGGGCAGAATATGGGGAAGAAAAGTACCAGGAATGAAGATTGAAGCGAGCCTCTCTCTCTCTCTCTCTCTCTCTCTCTCCTAGCCTGAAAGCACTTGAGAGAAGAGCTTTTTCTTCTCTCTTCTCTGTTATGTGTATGTGTTTCTGAGCTTCTCGTTGGCATTCTTGACAAGAAGCCCTGTCATGTATTTAAGAGCGGTCGGTCTCTGTCTCTGTCTCTGTCTCTGTCTCTCTCTGGGCTCTCTAAACACCTCTCGGTCTTAGGTGGGGTCACCACAGGTCTCCGCACCATGCACGCTTAAACGTAACCATCACCATCGTCTGACACGCGGAGCCTTAGGATTAAATGAAATTAAGCAGTCAAGTCGTTTAGGGCTGAGCAAGGAATCCGTAAAATCCGTAATCCGATCCAGTCCAGTTCAATCCGATAGGTTTGGATTGATTTTTTGAATATGTGGTTCCGTTCCGGATTGAAAAATTAAAAATTCGTAGTACACGGATTGGTTCCGGATTCAACCCCACGGTTCCGGATTGGAACCGATCCGGACTATATACAAATAGTATATATTTTTATTATATATCCTCCCCATAGTATCTTCTCTTATTTTATATAAAATCTAAACTCAAACCTAAAACCGTTTAATATATTTTTTTATTACTTTTGTTTGTTAGTTTTTAGTTTTAATTTGTAATGGTGTAAATACTTATGGTGAAACCAGTTTTCTTATGGTTGTTTAAATTCTAGCACAGTATGTCACTATTATAGAAATAGATGTTGCTATTGTGGAACTAATATAGCGCTATGTTTATATTTTTATGAAATTAAAGTGTTATATATATTTTTTTGTTATTTAATTATGTGAATCCGTGGTCCTAAACCGATTCAATCCATATTTAAATGGATTGGTTCCATGATTTAAACGGATTGGATTGGTTCCAATTTTTCAGGAACCGTAGATAACGGATTGGTCCTGATTTTATCCCAATCCGGTCCAATCCGAACCATGCTCACCCCTAAAGTCGTTTGACAGTTCCAATCAATTTCTAGAGCACATGAATTTGGTGTCAGTGTTTTACACGGGATCATGATTGAATTGAAATGACGATAATAGGCTTTTTGCTTTTTGCTTTGCATGAGATGCGAATGTAGTGATGTTTTAGAAAGTTGGTAGAAAAATTAATTTTTTGACTTTATAATAGTGTTTTTTGGCAAAAAATTAGGTTGTTTTGGATAAAAAAAAATTGACTCTTTTAGCTAAGAAAGTTTAAAAGCTAAAAAATTGACTTCTTATCATTATTTTCAAAAGATCCAGTAGTGTTGATGACGACATGAGGGATAAGGCATGGATTATTTTAATAATTTTTAAAATTTTTTTTAATTAAAATATGAGTTTAAAAAAATTAATATGTTTGAAATAATTTTTTAATTTTTATGAAAAGATGTACAAAAAATAGTAATTTTTTTTTTGACTTTTTGATATCAATTATTAATTTTTTATTTTTTAAAAATGATTTTTTAATTTTTAAATTAAAATATTAAGTTGTCAAACGAGACCTAAATATGAGGGATAGAGGGAGAGAGAGAGAGAGAGCCAAAAGCAAATAAATACACAGAAGAGAGGATTTTAATAATAAATTCTATTGGCGTTGGCTTCTGTCCAGTTCTTAATCGGACTGGACCGTGCTGTTAGGTCCATAGGGGCCTACTACAGGTCCCGTTTTGATAATCTGAACCGTTTAATGTGTAGAACTCGTCGAGTATTATAAGCCTGTATAAAATCACGTTAATCGGATATCGGTAGCTATGTGATCAAATTAGATTTTTGTTAACTGTTAATTTATTCACCGTCTATTTTTTTTTATACAAAACTGATTTGATCACATAGCTACCGATATCCGATTAATGTGATTTTTTATAGGCTTATAGTACTCGACGAGTTCTACACATTGAACGGTTCAGATTATCAAAATGGGACCCGTGGTGGGCCTCCACAGGCCCAACAGCACGGTCTAGTCCGATTAAGGACTGGACAGAAACCAAGCCCAATTCTATTTTACTCTTGGCTAGGGCTTGCCTCCATTTGAACTGAAGGGTGTAGTCGGGCTCATTGGGCTCATTTTTGGATCATTTTTTGATAATTTGAACTGTTCACATTTTAAAATTTATTGAGTACATTATCTCTATAAACAATTACATCGATCGAATAACGGATAATATGACCTTATTTGGTTTGGCTTTAGGAAAAAGATTTTGGAGAAAATTTTTAAAAATTTTGTTTGGTTTGTAATTTTTCTCAAAAAGTTTTCAAAATCACTCTCTCCTACACATCAATCAATCATTTTTTCTCTCTCCTCTCTCATTTTCAATCACTTTTTTTTCTCACATACATTTACTCAATTACAACAAAATATCAAATCATTTCAAACTTCCAAACTTCAAAACTATTTTCAAAATATACAACCAAACAAATTACAAAAATTTCTAAACTCTCTTTCCAAAATATTTTTTGAAAACTTATCTCCTAAAGTCAAACCAAATAAGGCCTATGTGTTCAGATCATTTTTTTATGAACCATTAATTTTTTGACCGTCTATTTTTTCCTAGACAAAAGTGATCCGAATATATAGTATCCGTTATCCAATCGACGTGATTTTTTTACAAGAATAACATACTCAATAAATCCTAAAATGTGAACGGTTTTGATTATCGAAAAGGGGTCCAAAAATAGGCCGAATTGGATCGGATTATCCTAGGACTGGAGACAGTCCAGACCCTCTACTCTTACTATTACTATTTAATTCTATCAAGTTTAGTATGAACAATTAAATTTTATTTATTATAAAATGTTTTTAAAAGGTTCATTCTTTTATAATGATATATCTTATTTTAATTTTACTTCACATTTAATATCAACAATTTCATAAAATATTTTTAATGTAAGTAAAATTTGTGGGGGCCGAATAATGGGGGTCGTAAATAGGCTGAGTATATGAACTTGGGGAACTGGGATGTATGTATACTATTCGGCTTCATCCCACATCCAAATCATACCCTATTCAGTCAAATAGCCAAATAGGGCAAGAGCCAAGTAAAAAGCAATTTGCTACAAAGGAAGTCGAATAACGAACAAAAAGTGGGCCTAATCCCGAGGCCCAAGAGAGAAAGGATATAAATAGAAGAATATTAGCCAGTAAGAGGTATGTGAGAACTATTGTGCTTAATTTAGAATACAAGTAAACTTGAGCGTAAAGACTGACTTGCCCGTCGGAGTGTTAATTCCAGCACCCTCGACCGGAGTGTTTATTCCTTTTCAGGTGACTAGAAGAGGGTCACTAGCGTCTCCGAGGATCACTAGCGTCTCCCAAGATCAGAAGAGTATTTCTGAAACCATTTCTCCACAATTGGCGCCGTCTGTGGGAATACTCAAATATATCCATGGCAGGCGTAACAGAAGATCCTCCAATAGTCACTGATGAAACCACGCAAAGAGACGACCTCACTTCAACAAACATGCTTGGACTAGAGACTATCGCCGCAAGACGTGCCTTGAACTTCGCCTCACCCTCGACTTCGGAACATGAGACAATGCAGGCGATCATGGACCAAGCAAAACAAAATGAACAGAGGTTGGAGAACATGATCGCTGAGAACGAACGTCTTCGTGAAGATTTGGCCTTGGAAGTGGCGAACTCTAAACAAGCTGTACGCCTAAATCCAGAACGATCTCCGAAGACAGGTGGTCGACGACCTCGAGCCCGACAAGACGACACTGATAACGACTCTGACTCAGTATCCCCGGAGCCCAGGAAGAAGGCCGACCTGAAACTACCAGTTCTTCTGAAGAAAGTCCCCGTATAAGGCACAAGTGAAGAAGGAATAGTTCGAACGAAGATCAACACAATCCCTTCGTACGACGGATTGTAAAGGCAGTGCTACCCAAGAAATTTAAAGTACCGTCATTCACCTTGTACGACGGCAAATCAGATCCCACTGACCACATCCGCCACTACAAGCAAGCCATGACATTGCATGCAGACGACGAGGCCCTCATGTGCCGAATATTTCCCAACAGTTTGGGACCATTGGCTGTCAGGTGGTATTATAAACTGGAGCCGACTTCGATCAAAACCTTCCACCAATTACAGCAATCCTTCAGGGCCAGATTTATCACCAACGAGGTCTAGCCGAAACAAGCCGACTCTCTCTGGGCAATGCAAATCCTGCTAGGAGAAACACTAAGAGCATATTCGGCGCGATAGTGGGAATGCTTTAATCTTGTTGATGACGCTTGCAACAACTCCATGGCCATCACCGCCTTAAAAATGGGATTACATCCAAATAGTGCCCTCCACAGTTCCCTGACTAGAAGACCCCCCAAAACAGTCTGGGGGTTGATGAAGAAAGTAGAGAAATACTGCAAAGTGGAAGATGATGCCTTGCGGGTTAAAGCCGGACACATGGCCAACAAAACGGCCCCTCTTGAAATTGCACAGCCAATAAGTTCCATACCACCTCAGAGCCCTGAACCACGACAGCAGGCTAAACGAGACAAGAGACGGGATTCTCACCGATCAAGCGATCAATGCTCACACCGAGCAAATGAGCAACTACAAGTTGATAGTAGGCGCACAAAGCGCGCTGACAAGAAACATACGGAGCTGTCAGAGCCAAACAGCTCGGTTATGTCCAAAATCCAACATCTTCCGTTCTTCAAATGACCGTCCAAAATGGTGGGACCTCCTGACACGAGAAGGCAGGACAGGCGGTGTGAATATCACAAAGATCACGGTCATGATACGGACAATTGCTATGCTTTGAAAGACCACCTTGAGGAATTGGTGCAAGATGGTCAGCTCCAGCAACATGTCTGAAAGAGTGCAATCAAAACAGTTGCCCTTCGGCAGGATTCACTTCCGCTCGGCGTCATTCATATGATATACAGCTTTCCAATGCCTCTTACCGTACACGCAATTCAGTCAGCCCCCTAGATGTAATGCACACCAACGAAACGGCCCCACGAAGCTCCGAGTATTATCTTCGACGATTCCGATCTTATCGGCATAACACTCCCCCACATTGATCCATTGGTCATTGAACTACACGTAAACCGATTTACCGTTGAACGTGTCCTCATAGACCAGGGGAGCACTTCGGAGGTTATGTATTACGAGACCTTCATCAAACTCGGCTTCAACGAATCAGACCTGTCTCCGGTTCCTTATCCATTATTCAGCTTCATCGCAAATCTAGAGTACCCGCTGGGGAAAATCACACTACTCGTTCGAGCGGGCTCCCACACAGTGGATGTGGAATTCTTGGTCGTCGAGCTCCTTTCGTCGTATAATCTCATCATGTGGCGAACTTGGTTGCATACTATTCAGGCCGTGCCAAGCACCTATCATCAGCTGCTACGCTTCCCGACCGAACACGGCATCAAGCAAATCCATGGTTCCCAGCAATCCGTACAAGCATGTTATCCCTTTTCTGGAAAGACACCAACGAATCGAAACAGCCTCGACAGTATCGGGCGGCTCCCTAGTGAAAAGCCATGGAAGCCTTAGGTGATACCAGCAGTAGCTTGGCAAGTCGCATAATCAACGCGTTCAGCTGCACCGCTACGCACCGGGAGAGTTGATCCTGAAGGTACTTCTGGATGACAAGAAACCGGTTGATGGAAAATTGGGTCCTAACTGAGACGACCATTATAGGATAGATTCCACATCGGCTCAGAAATATGTCAGGAAGGAGTCTGCCACGGCCTTGGAACTCGACGCACTTGCGAAAATTCTGTCATTAAACCCAACTTCTAGGGAATGATCCTAGTTCTAAATGATTCGCCATGTACACATTCCACTTTTGTAATGCAAGGATTCTTGTTAGAAAGTTATAATCCCACCCACTGCGAAATCCAGTTAAAAAGTGCTCTGACGCAAAAAGCCTCCGGATTCGGAGCCCCATCGGCGCACGACGTCTTTGGATCGAAAAAGCCTCTAGATTCGGAGCACCCTTCGTGGATATCACGATTGGCCAAAAAGCCTTCGGATTGGGAGCCCCATTGGCACATGACGTCTTTGGCCGATAAAGCCTCCAAATTCGACTGACCAAATAGTGTCCCACCGGGTGACGCTCAAGCGCCGAGTAATATTCCGAATTCGAAGCACCCTCCAGAATGAAAAAAACATTTACACATCAAAGCAGGGATATGTAAGTTGAGCCGGCACAACCGCATGAACAAAGAAAAACGTGCCAACATTCGAATAAGATGCTTAATTAAGCATATAAATATTCAGAATGAGATACAAACTTTTAAAATAAAACATTTTATTCGATTAAATAGTAATTACAAAAACGCAATCCGCGTTTGAGCATTACAATATCTATTTTCATACGGCGTCGACTTCATCTTCACCCTTCTCAACTTCGAAGGCGAAAAAGGGGAAGTGGCCGCGTTGGTATAGCGACAACGCCGAATCAACGCCCGCTACTCGGAGAGCATCCGCAGCTTGAAATGCTTTGATCTGACCCCGCTTAAATTCACGATGTTCACACCGGTGAGACAATCACCCTCGAGGTGGAAAGCTTTGACACCATAGACAACGTTAAGGCCAAGATCCAGGACAAGAAAGGAATTTCCCACAAAAACAGTAAAACTCAACGGTCGCGGCGCTACGTCGGCCTCATTTCTCAGTCGCAGTTGCAGAGAACTTCCCCGTTGCTGTTTCTCTCTTCGGGGTGATCTGCTTCAACGACCTGGAGGTTGACGTTTTTCCCGTTCTTTGAACGTCCTACCTCTCGCACGGGTGGGTTCTCTGCTGCGATTCATTGCAGTATCAAGCTCAGCCAAAGTTCGAGCTTCTCTTCTACTATAAAACTCCATTTGACATTCACACTTATCTAACCCCACGCAACAAAATCGTTTTAAATCGAGTCTGAACACAGTAAGTGAAGTTACTGGCGCGAAGATTCCGAGGTGATTTATTTCTAATCCTTGCAGTGACCCCGAGGCGATTTCATTAACACTGAACTCCAAAAGACGGATGCCGATCGATATTGGCCACAGCCACTCCATGTGCTAATTTTTGATTTTTTGGAGTTAAAAAGGCCTAATTATCTAAACGACAATTATAGATGGGCTGACAGTCTCTGGATTCACAGCCCCTGGTGCGCGACACCTTTGGGCCGTTTAAGCCTTTGAATTCGAAGCCTTGTCGGCGCATGACGCCTTTGGGCCGATAAAAGCCTTCGAATTTGGAGCCTCATCGGCGCATGACACATATGCCAAATATATATTTAATAAAGAATGCTCATGATAAGTCTGCATATAACCGTTCGAAATTAAATGCCTAGTTGACTCGGGCCGGTCAATGTTTATACAATGAAACACATGCAAACACGTGTGTGCCGAATGCAAATTACAATGAAACATTTAAAATAGGACGTTTTATTCAATTAGGCAATAATTACATAATTACATAGTATTTTTATACAGCGTCGCCCTCATCCTCACTCTTCTCGACTTCAAAGGCGGAAAACAGAAAATGATTACGTTGGTAGAGTGGCAATGCTGAATCAATGCCCGACACTCGGAGAGCTTCCGCAGCTTGAGATGCCTTGATCCAACCGTGCTTAAAGCCATGATTTTCACATCGACAAACTTCTTCGGCGAGTTTCTCTTTGGTCTTCTGAATTCCGACCAGTCGGCCGTCATGGAAGCCTTTTTCATAGGCCGCGGCTCTCGCAGTCTCAATCGCGAACATGCTAGCCGTATTACAATCGGCGATCGCATCACTAATCAGCCTTTGAGTAACCCCCTCTTCGACAACCGGGTTGGGGTAGCTGGTTGATTAGGGCCTAGCAGACTTGATTTTCCTTAGCTCACACTCGGCCTTCTCGGCGCGAGCTTCTAACTTCCGAATGCGTTCATCTCTTTGTTCTATGTCGAAGTGAGCAGCGCAGAGATGCATGCCGATCTCATAAGCTGTGTACAGTTCCCTCACCGCCCCGCGAACGCCTTCACGAAACACTTTGAAGTCCGGCCGACCTACCTACCATCGACTGCTGAACTTTAGGTGGAAAAATCTGTCGAGCAAACTCGACTACCACATTTGGATCCCGAATGATCGAATCCGCCTCTGTCATTGGTTTATTACCCACGAAGATTGCGAAACTCAATGGGTGAGGAGTCGCGTCGTATAGCGATCCCGGTTGTCCCTTTACTGTTCTGTTGTATTCCGGACTCGGTTCCGTGAAGTTGGTAGTAGTATCTATCTTGTTGCCGTCCTTTAATTCCACTTGATTGAGTTTTAGGATGTTTTGAGTAGGGTTGTTACAGGTTGGTTAGGCCTTGGTTTCAATTCCTTGTTGCTCAGTTTTTAGGCGGTCCGCTCGAGCGGGTCTTCTTGCGCTCGAACGGGAATTGCAGGGCTCCAGTATTTCGTGTTCCTGCAAAACTTCTGCAGATGTGATTTTTACGCTCGAGCGGGTTTGTTTACGCTCGAGCGGTAGCGCTCGAGCGGGTTTGTTGGCGCTCGAGCGGGTAGTACCTTCTGGATATAAGTTCTAGGAAGGGAAAATCTACGCTCGAGCGGACTGGTTTTCGCGTTTGAGCGGAAGTGTTTTATTCTTGTGTCTTGGTGCTCGAGCAGGAATTATTGCACTCGAGCGTGTCCAGATTTTTGTTCTTGGAGCTCGAGTGTTGTGTTCTCCGCTCGAGCGGGTCATGCGTATATGAGTTATCCGCTGGGTGATTTTAAATCACTTTTTACTTTCCTTTCTCTCTCCTACTTTTTCTAAAACCCATTTTGAGAGCTCCTCTCTCTAAAACCTTGACTTCTCTCTAGGTATTGATCTAGTAGGAGTGATTTCCTCACCTTTGGCCTTTGCAAAAAAGTTGTTGATCGTCGAGGGTTATCTTTTGATCCGAGAAATTCGTGGGTTGGAGCATTTTCGTCTTCTTCACCTTCTTGGTTGGGAGTCATCTTTGAGGTAGGGATTCCTACTTACTCTTATGGTCTTTAACCTAGATTTTTAGTTGTTTTGATAAAGTGTTGAATTTGGGAAATTTTGGGACTTAGGGTTTCAAAATGTGTTAAAGAGGGTTTTGTGATTTTGGGCTCATAATATGTATTTTGGGTTTCAAATGGTGTTATTGATGTTGGTTGTTAATGTTTAGACCATTGGGTCTATATTGAGAAATGGGGTAGAAAACCCTAATTTGGTTAAATAAATTAATTGGTATAATTAATTTGGGGAAATTGTGAATTTATGGAATTGAGTTGGAAATAATGAAATTGGCTCATTATGTTGTGAAATGATGGAGTTGGATTTATAAATCGCTCACTTTTGAAAACATTGATATTTTATCTGTTGGAGCTTTTATTATCTGTTTAGAAATAATTGCTTGGGCTACCCGTGGAGGGTAGTTTGATTGTTGTAGACAATGCATGATGATTAGGCAAACTAAAACTAATCAATTGGATATGTCATAGAGTATGACGGTTGACAGAATACATTAACGTTATGTATTGATTGATTGATTGTGTATATGACCTTTGTGTATATATGCATTGTGTGTGTGGGAGGAGATAGGGGATGTACTCCACGGTTTAGGGGAAGATAGGGGATGGACCTCTAAACCGGATGTTGTTTGGGAGGAGATAGGGGATGGACTCCACTGATACAGCTCATATGCTTGTTATTGGAAGTGTTGATACAGCTCATATGCTTGTCATTGGAAGTGTTGATACAACTAATATGCATATCTGTTGAAATGTGGGTACAACTTGTATGCTTACCTGTTGAGATGTTGATACAACTTGTATGTTTATCTATTGTGATAATGGGAAATGTTTAATATGAGTCACTGTCTCATATAAGTAGTTGGCCAGGTTCTGAGCCATTAATGTAAATTGTGAAATTGATAAGAAATGGAAACTGAAATGAAACAAGAACATAATGGTCATGAGATGGAAATGGGTTATGAATTGGTTTATGAAAATTAGACATTTATCAATTGCTAATGTCTTAGTTATTGCTCATACTGTGTTTAGCATATCTCTACTGGGCGTTGGCTCACCCTTTATGGGACATTATTTTCAGGTACAGGTAGTATGCCACCTCCAAGGACATAGCTTGGGAGGCTAGAGGCGGACAGACTTTTGTTGTCTTATTTCCTTTTTATGTATTACATGTAAATCCAAGCCTAGGGCTTAATGTGTAATTGAGTTAGTACTCTTTTTTTTGTAACCAAGTGTTAACTTGGAAAGCTGTAAGCCCGTAGGGCATTTGCTTTTGTTGTTAACATGTGATACTTTTGTAAAGAAATACTCTGATGAATTGAAGAATGTGGATCTTATATATATAAATGCATGTTTATATTGATGGGTTTAATGTTATTATTTTGAGGGCGTTACACGTCGGATTCCCTTCCAGGACGAGGTTGAGGAGACTTACGCTATGGCTGTTTGTCTCTTATGGGCGACCTACTTTGACGACGAGGAGATTGGTGTCTCTTCCGATCCCTCGAAGTCCTACTGCCTATGCGTGAAGGTTCACCGTTTCGACTCATGGCACCTCCCAGCTCAGCTAGTGTCTTCGCTTCACCTCTGTTGTTGAAGAAAAGCTTATTTGACATTCGCACTTGTTTAATCTTGCTCAAAGAGCTGGACTGAGTTGCTGACTGAGCACATAAATAGGACCCTCGTTCACGAATTACACGCCTATTTATTCATATGCATGCAGCGCCCCCGAGGCGACGTCATTAATGCCAAACACCAGAAGCCCGATGCCGATAGATGTATGCCGCAGCCATTCAACGAACTAGGCTTATTCGGCTAACGAAGCTCGTGCACTGGTTGGGGCAAGGGCAGATTTATTAATCTGATCGGCTAAATATTTAAGCCCAATGTCGATAGATTTATGCTGCATCCATTCCATGAACTAGGCCTATTCAGCTAACGAAGCTCGTGCACTGGCTGGGGTAAGAGCAGATTGATTAATCTGATCGGCCAAATATTTAAGCCCGATGTCGATAGATGTATGCCGCAGCCATTCTACGAACTAGGCCTATTCGGCTAACGAAGCTCGTGCATTGGTTGGGGCAAGGGCAGGTTGATTAATCTGATCGGCCAAATATTTAAGCCCGATGCCGATAGATTTATGCCGCAACCATTCCACGAACTAGGCCTATTCAGTTAACGAAGCTCGTGCACTGGCTGGGGTAAGGGCAGATTTATTAATCTGATCGGCCAAGTGTCTATGCCTAATGCTAATCGATACTTGGTATTAAAAACAAAGTGTAGCCATCTTGTAGTCAACAACAATATCATTCATCAATAACAAAAGCTAGCACAGATAACAGTAAGGCAAAAAAGGACATTTTCATTAGGAAATTGGGCACAAATTGTAGCCATTTTACACATGAAAATTACCAAACAAAAAGCTGTAAAAATACATTCGAAAACTCCTAAAATAGCAAGCAAAAAAGGTGTCGCCCAAATTAATCCTTGGAGTCAGACTCCAGCAGCTCAATATCCACTTGCTCGTATGGAATTGGCATAGCCAATGTCACATCAGCAGCAGCAAGGGCTTTGAGCCAGCCGTGTTTGAATCCCCGATTTTCAAATTTGGAGACTTCGTCTACATATTCGGCAAGGGCAGCACTTTTTCTAGCCTCTAATGCCTTAGAAGTCTCCGAGTCGGCCGCTTCCTTCGCCTTCTTTACTTCCTCCAACTCAGTCTCCAGTTTGGAGACCGCCTCCTGGGCCAATTTCAGCGCCCCTCGCTCGCGTCCGCCTTCTCCATCTCGACTTTGGCCCGCGCGCCTTCCATCTTCGCCCTTAAAGCCTCAAACTCGGCCCTGCTCCTTTGGCCCTCAACTTCCCTTTGAAGACGGCCGAGTTGTTTGATGGCGTCATGATGGCGACGGCCCATCTCCGTTATCCTTCCGACGGTCTGCAAAACAGGAAGTTAAGACCAAAATAGTATTTGCATAAAAGTGAAAAAACAAAGTCAAGATTTTTACCAAAAGTGCCGATTGTGCGGCCAATGCTATAGAAACCAGATCCGGCTCCGCCCGGGAAGCCGCCTTGTCAACCGGCAGTGAAATGGATGTAGCCATGCTAAGCGCGACCACTGGATCTTTAATTACCGAAGCATCAGAAGGGATCGATGTGTTTTTTACGTTCAGTTGAATAACGAAAGGCATGATCACATCTGATTCCTTTAAACGAGGTCATTTGTCGGCACGGTTATCTTTTGAGCCGGCCTCAACCTCGGCAGAGCGCTTCCCGGCCCTTAGTTCAGCCTCTCGATCGGCCTGCACAACCAACTCAGCCTCGGCACTTCAGTTTTCTACCGTTCCCTTCTCAATAATAGACAAGGAGGGCTGAGATTCGCTAACAGACAGGGAGGGCTGAGTTTCGGTAGCAGGAGGCATTCCGGTTTAAATAGCTTCTGCCCTTCGTCGTACTGCCATCCTTTCCGCATTCGCCTTTTTGGCAAGCTGTGTGAGGTTTAACCCAGCCATATCTTCGGGGTAAACGCCGGGAAGGTTCTCCAGACCGTGAAAAATGTCGGGTGGAAGGTCCTCTCGGCCCGAAGTGGATGGAGGGTCGGCTGAGTTGAGGCCAGCTTCCTCAAAGGTTAACTGCAAAACCTCGTCTTCGATTTCGGACTGATCGAACTCGGCAACCTCAACTACTTCTGGTCGTTCTGAATCGGACCCCTCAAGACCGACTTGCCTCAAATTCTTGAAATCGGTCAGGATAAAGGCGGTAAGAAACTCCTCACCCTTCGGAACTGGGATGTTCTCTGCCGTCGAGAAGGTCGTATAGATCGGCTCATAGCGGAGAAGAACATGGGCCGCCCTCCCCTGTTTTTGAAGACTCGGCCGGCCAAAATATCTGATCATAACCTTGATTTATGAAAGAACGACGTTGTTGGTTGAAGTCAAGACTTTCTTCAAATCGTTCCCTGCACAAGCAAAGCTATGAGGTCTCGAAAACGAAGCTTTATGAATATAACAAAAAATTAAATAAAGAAGCTACACGGCCACCTGGTTCACCCCTCCGTCTAGGAATAGGATTGAGGCGATCCTCGCCTTTGCCGAATTCCCAATTATCTTGGACAACGACCAAAACATCATCGACTCGCTTCCCAGAGCTGGAAAGCATAGTCACTAGTTGATAGTCGGTGTCCTTGGCCCTAAGGAAGTAACGCCCATGCCGACCAGAAGACTTGGCCAAGGCGTAACAATGCCAAATAGTAGGAATGCCGAGGTTAATCCTAAGGCGACGGTTTAGTGCGATAATCCCCATTACGATTCTAAAAAAATTAACATTGGGCTGGGAAGGGATTAAACTCCAATGGCAGAGCACAGCCCTAAGGAGTGGATGCAGTGGGAATCAGACTCCACCCTCTACGATTGATAGGAGAGGGAAGACGATCGTGAATTCATCAGCCCTCTCCATATCGAGGGCGTCGTCTGTCACGAATGAAAGACGGACGTCATCAGGAATGGAAAAAAGGTGTCGGAAGCCAGAAATTCGATTCGAAGAGAGGAGATCTTTCAGGTGTTTTTCCATTTCCTACAGTTTACACGAATGCTCGAAATAAAAAACAAACCAGCAAAGAGAACTTACGAGAGACGAAGAGGATAGTAAAGGAAAGGAAGTTGCAGAGACAACACGAAAGACAGTCCAGCGGCAAGTATCTGAAAGCGTGTGTATTTGAAAAGCCATCAAAATTTTAAATCATAATAAGTAGGAGAGTGCAAAGGGGCGGGAAGTTGAAATGATGACCGAGAAGCGTGTGTTCAGACATCTGCCTTGGAAATGGGGTCAGCCGCCGAATTTTGGCTCTGACTTTTCGAGTTCAAAACCAAACACTCCAACCAACTGTCATTAGTGGAATGTTTGGGGGGCAATTGTGGAGGCCGAATAATGGGGGTCGTAAATAGGCCGAGTATATGAACTTAGGGAACTGGGATGTATGTATAGTATTCGGCTTCATCCCACATCCAAATCATACCCTATTCAGTCAAATAGCCGAATAGGGCAAGGGCCGAGTAAAAAGCAATTTGCTACAAAGGAAGCCGAATGACGAACAGAAAGTGGGCCTAATCCCGAGGCCCAAGAGAGAAATGATATAAATAGAAGAATATCAGCCAGTAAGAGGTATGTGAGAACTATTGTGCTTAATTTAGAATACAAGTAAACTTGAGTGTAAAGACTGACTTGCCCGTTGAAGTGTTAATTACGGCACCCCTGACCGGAGTGTTTATTCCTTTTCAGGTGACTAGAAGAGGGTCACTAGCGTTTCCCAAGATCAGATGAGTATTTCCGAAACCACTTCTCCCAAAAATTATATCTATCTATCTATCTGTACGGGGAGCAGATATTCCGGCAAGCCTGTACTCCTTTCTTCCGAGCTCCGTTTCTGTCCGATCACCTGCGAGCAAATAATGGTGAGCTACTTGGCGGCGTGTGGCCCGAAAAACCCTCCGACGATCAAGTTAGCGCACACCTTAGGATAGAGAGAGAGAGAAGAGTGTCTGAGTGTAAGAATTTCCTTACAAAGTGTTCCTGTCCCGCGTATGGAGGGCGCAGACATGCTTATATACCCTTCTGCGCCCCAAATCTACTCTCGTTGGTCTCTTGACACGTGGCTCTGTTATCCCATCTGTCAGCACAAATCTTGCTATACATCACCTAACCCAACTGCCAGCCCACTCTTCTGGGAGCACGACAGCCGGGCAACATTATCTCGGCTATCAACGGCCATACTGAACACGTCGAAGTGCAGTTGATGTAGTTTCTTACTACCGGGCTTAATTCCAGCCATGCTCAACTGTATTCCGGCGAAGCTGAGCTGGAGATTGGTAGCGCCGGTCAGCCAAAGACCTTCTTGGCCAAGTTCCAAGCACCGGCCTTCCTACCGGGTTAAGGTGCGTGCATTACAACCTCGCAACGCGTGAGCCGGGGAGCCTCATCTAGGCTGTTCCTCCATCTTTCCGGCCTTCGCGGAACCGAGATCAGATAGCTCGGTTCTATGTGGGCTTTGCCATTACCGAGCAATATCACAGCTTGATCTTGGAGCCCAATACCTCGGCCCAAATTTGTCCGGCTAACGTCACGGCCCAATCTCAGATCATAAATCTCCCTCTCAATTGCCCCTTAATTTCGTCCGCAAAAGCGTGATTGGGATTACTTATTTCGACCGGGATACCACTTCCTCGGCCCTCAGAATGCGAAATGGCGACCGGGCTAGTTGACATTCCTGTCTGCAAACTTGCCCGGTTATACTCCTCGGTTGACGTCCTCTTCTTCAAAAGTAGCCCGGTTGACTCAACTCTTCAACCTGTCTCTTCAGTTTTGACGCCATCATAAATGGGGACACGTGGCGGACTGCCATTGGTTCTCGAGCAGCCAACCCGCTGTCTTGCCAGAATTTGAATTTGGGCAGTCTCATCACCTCTATAAACATTTCCCCCCTCATCTTCCTTGAGCTCTTACTGACTCACTGCCATTCCAAGCAACCCAGAGCTCTTGCCTCTCCTCTGCCATTCCTGAACTCGGGCTCGAAGAAGAAGCAGCCACTGCTCCATATTGGTAAGCCCTTCAACCCTTGTTATTGTTGTTTTCCTTGATATTTCACACAATAGGGCAATAAAATGTAGTTCTTAGGACATAGGCCATAGAAATCGTCCTAAACCTCCCACTGTTCATGGTGTTCTTCATTTTCGCTGATGAACTTCGAAGGACTGGGGCGGACCGGGCTCCAGGTCTTCGTTTGATCCAAAAAACCATCCCGACCGAGCAAATAACCTGTTAGACTTAACCATAGCAAGAACCAGGATAACAAAGGTCTTGGCTGCTCAACCGGGCTAAAATCTGGTCTGCTTGGGCGGCCGAGCTCCTTGGTTAGCCTCTACGACCGAGGTGGTTTGGCACTCTAGACGACCGAGCTAAAGTCAAGCTCGCTTTGCGCGACCGCGCTCCCTTTTACACTTGCCCTCCTTTTCCTGCAGAGTCCAAGGGGACCACTGACCATTCCTGAGGCTCCCAAAGACCGAGTAGCCACAAATCACCTGACAGTGCCAAACCACAGCCGAGCTAAGTTAGCCGGTCGTAAATGGGGAAATTCCGCTTCCTCGTGGATACTCCAGCTGCGCTAGCTGCGTTCAGGGAGGAGTACGACATCCCGGCCGACGTCCACCTTGAGCTCGCAGAAGAAGAGACCACGCCTTGGGGCAGAACAGAACAATGCCCCTTCACCGTGCTGTCCATCGTCGAAGGAGGCCTCCGCTTCCCACTCAACCCACTTATTATCGAGTTCCTCCGCCGCACCGGGCTGGCACCCACACAAGTGTCCACCAACACTTACCGAATTATCAACGGCGTCCATGAACTGAACAACCGGCTAGGCACCAACTTAGGTCTAGCCGAGATATTAAGGCAATACATGATGGGTCACACCGGGGACGACCTAGCCTATTATTTGAAAATCAGACCGGGCAAGGAGAAAATTGTAACCGGCACCCTGGATAAAGACATGCATGACGACGATTTTTTCTGGGTGTCGGGCAATTACGAAACAGCCAAGGTACCGGGCTGGTTTATAAGCAAGAACTTCGGTTCCTCATGTAAGCCGCTCAAACTTGCTCGGCCAGCCTGCCTTCTTTATTCTGTAATTAACCAGTTTTCTTGTTTCTTTTGCAGCAATCCAAGCCTTGCAAGCCAACTACCAATTTCCCAACGTAGAGGCAATTCAGACCGTGCTCCGCCATCGCCACCGAGATTGCAATGAGCTGCTCGGTTACACTCCAACCTACAGATACTCTGCTCCCCGCCGGAGTAAAGTTACAGACTTTCTCCGTGCTCCATCACCTCCTTCAGATCCAACTTTGCCAGACGTTCCACTAATCCGGTTGACAGAAGAGCAAGAGATGGCCAAACGAAGCCGAATCAAAAACCTACTCACCGCAACGTCTGCCGAGGTACCAAGCGTCGTCACCCGCTCTCCAGCCGCCGGTCAATCAAGGGGCGCCGTGGTCGCCTTAGCTTCTCAAGCTGTCGGGGAGTCAAGCCAAGCAACACGTCGGGCTGGCAAAAGAGCTCGCGCGGACCCGTCTGCCGAGCTGATTACCGAACTATCCACTGAGCAACCTACCGTCACAACTGACCCAACGCCGGCATGGAGACCGCAGCTCAAGCACTGGGGAAAGGAGATCCCGGCCACGGCTTCTGTCAAGGGAGACAAAGAACATCTTCTTGCCTTTGATCTCTCCAAAGCCCTTCTCTTGCCGAGCGATGTGGTTGGCAGCGACCACGTTCCTGACACCCGGCTGGTGAAATCAGCCGTGAAGTCTATGACTAGGGTAAAAGTCTTAACCTTCTACTCCAATTTTCACTAGTGTTTGCACGGTTTCTTCTTCTCTGATCAGGTTTCCTTTTTGCAGGCCATCCAAAAACAACACTTAGTCATGGAGCGCATCCACCGACTTCGGCAAAAGGCAGCCGACACTGACAGCCAAGTCCAAAGCCTCCAAGCCGAGCTTGGCCGGGCAAAAGCATCTCTCCAAATCTCCAATGCTGACAACAACAGGTTGCACGGTCAGCTTGACGAGGCCGAGAAGAAGCGCGATGAGCTCCAGGCCGAGCTGGACACTCTGAAAAAGTCAAGAAAGAAGGACTGCCGAGATGCAAACAACGCCGGCTTCTTAGAAGCCGAGGGAAGCTACAAGAAGCAGGTCTTCACTACCCAAGACATCTACTTCAAAGCGGGTTGGAAGTTTGCCTGCGAGCATCTCGGTCAGGGTCCTGATACTGACGTCTTTGCCATCCCGCCGCTTGCTTCCCTGCCGGCCTACCTCGTGCCATATGCCAATGACGTCTTCAGTGCATTGCAGGCTAAGGCCGAGGAAGGGTTTGAAGAGGAAGAGGCCGGGGAAGATACTGACGGAGAGGACCAACCAGAACAGCAGCAGCCCGGCCGAACTGAGCCCGGTGTTGAAGACCGATCTCCAGCAGTGAACTTGGAGACAACTTCGGATGATGAATTCACCAATCTCTCCCCCTTAGCTTAGTTTTTTCTTTTTTTCTATTGCTTTTTTTTTTGTTTTGCACATGTAACCGGGCTCTCTGCCCCTCCTTTTGTATTAACTTTCTATCAATGAAAAGTTTTAATTGTATCAAGTGTTTGCACGGTTTTCTCGAACTCTATTTTCAGCAAAACATCTCGGTTTAAATCACTAAGTTGCACAAATCACCAACTAGCTTGACCGGAGTTAACATCTCGGTAAATTTAGAAAAATTGAGGAGCTTCTTCAATCGGAATAAACATCTCGGTGGGAACAACAAAGTTGAACAAATCACCAAGTCTCTCAACCGGAATAAACCATCTTGGTTGAGAATAGCTAAGCTGAACAAAACATCAACTTCTTCAACCGGAATATCCATCTCGGTTGGAAATCCTAAGTTGAACAAGTCATCAACTCTTCCAACCGGAGTAAATCATCTCGGTTGGGAATCCTAAGTTGAACAAGTCATCAACTCTTCCAGCCGGAGTAAATCATCTCGGTTGGGAATCCTAAGTTGAACTAGTCATCAACTCTTCTAGTCGGAGTAAATCATCTCGGTTGGGAATCCTAAGTTGAACAAGTCATCAACTCCTCCAACCGGAGTAAATCATCTCGGTTGGAATCTCTGAGTTGAACAAACCATCAACTCCTTCAACCGGAGTAACTCATCTCGGTTGGAATCTCTGAGTTGAACAAACCATCAACTCCTTCAACCGGAGTAACTCATCTCGGTTGGAATCTCTGAGTCGAACAAACCATCAACTCCTTCAACCGAAGTAACTCATGTTGGTTGAGAATCTCAAGTATTCAAAGCAATCAATCAAAATGCTAGGGCAAAGAAGACACTTCTATATATTGACAAAAAGAATTACATTCTGAAGTGTAAGGCAAAAAATTCCTTTGCACAAAAAGAAAACAAAAGCTAGAAATAGTACAGTTTGAGGTTGGCCGCATTCCATGGCCGGGGTATTCCTCTACCATCGAGATCCTCCAAGTGGTATGCCCCCTTGCCCGCCAGACCGGTTATCTTGTAGGGTCCTTCCCAATTTGCCCCTAGTTTGCCTTCACCTGGCACCAGGGTGTTGCCCATAACTTTCCTCAAAACCCAATCACCTATTTTGAACGGTCTGGGGTGCACTGTTTTATTGTACTTCCTTGAGAGCTCTTGTTGGTAGGCAGCGATGTGGATGAGAGCCTTTTCTCGGCGTTCTTCCACCAGATCCATTTCCAGAGCAACGGCCTCGGCGTTTAGCTCGGGTTCAAAACTTTCACTTCTGAGAGTGGGCATGCCTACTAGGAATGGCAACGGGGCGGGGCGGGGGCGGGGATCACCCTCCCTGTCCCCGATCCCCGATGGCAAAAAAATCCCTGTCCCCGTCCCCGATCCCCGACGGGGACGCCATCAACCCCCCCGCCCTTGCCCCTCAACGGGGATCGGGTTTCCCCGACCTCGAAAATCCCCGACTTGTTTGTTTGTTTTTTTTTTTTTTAATAATTTTGTTCAACACAAAAAAAATAAATAAATCTGTTTTTTAGTATATTTGTTCAACACAAAAAAAAAAAATTAATCTGTTTTTCAGTATATTTCATCAACAATCATCTTCAACAACTTAAAAAAAAAAAAATCTAAAATTGTATATATCATCATCATCAACAACATAAAAAAGAAAAAAAGAAAAAGAAAAAAAAAGAGAGATCTGAGATTGTTCATCTCACACACACACAGACATATTTATATATATATATATATATATCTATCAGCATCATCATCAATTTGTTCAGATCTGTTCAGAGAGCTTCACGTTTCACGATCGGTGGCAACGGTTCACGATCTGTTCAGATCGGTGATCGGTGGCAACGGTCACGATCTGTTCACGAGCGGCGGTGAGGGAGGAGCGACAGCCATCGGCGTCGTGCGTAAGAGAGTGAGAGAGGGAGGCGAAAGCAGCGGTAGTGAGGGAGCAGCGAAAGTGACAACCATCGTGTGTGTGAGAGAGAGGGAGGGGAAAGCAGCGGCGGTGAGGGATAAGCGGCACTGCCGTGCCGTCGTTATGAGAGAGGGGGAGGTGAAACCCTAAGCGGTGAGAGAGAGAGAGTATAGCGATCCCGGGTTTACCCTTGTTGTACAGTAATCCGAACATGTGTCCGTGGATGATAGTAGTTGGTTATTACCTGGTGTGCATCATTTCTTACTTTGTATTTGGGTTATAGGATGTGTTGGGTAGGTTTGTTACAGGTTGGTTGAGTTTAGAAACCAAAACTAGTTGCCCAGATTTTTGACCTGTCCGCTCGAGCGGGGGTTTTGGCGCTCGAGCGGGGATTGCACCCATCCAGTATTTTCCTCTGCAGGGTTGTACGCTCGAGCGGGAGTTTTGACGCTCGAGCGGGTTGTTGTGTGTGACGCTCGAGCGGGAGGATTGACGCTCGAGCGGAGACCTGGTTCTGTAAAAGTTCTGGGAGTGTGTATCCGGAGCTCGAGCGGGGGATTGGCCGCTCGAGCGGGAGTCTGTGAGTGACGCTCGAGCGGGGTGTTGGACGCTCGAGCGGGGCGACTGGGTTAAAGCTCCGTGTTTTGACTTTTCAAATCACTTTTTCACTTTCTCTTTTCTCTCCTACTTTTCCAAAAACACCATTGTTGAGCCTCTCACTCTAGAACTCTACATTCTCTCTAGGTTTTGATCTAGTAGGAGTGATTTGCTCATCTTTGGCCTTTACAAAAAAGTTGTTGATCGTCGAGAGCTACCTTTTAATCTGAAAATTTCGGGATTTGGAGCACGTTGGGTTTTGTCATCTTCTCCCTTGGGGCTCCGGGTTTGAGGTAGGGATATCCTACTCCTCTCTATGGATTTTGTCTTTAGATTTTAGTATTTTGAGATGTTGGGGTTGGCTTGGTAGTTTTGTGAAAGTTTGGGGCTTTTGTGTAATTTTACAAAAGTTGGGGTTTTATTTATAATAAACCTAGATGCATGTTTGGCATAGAGAAATGGAATAAAAGTTGAATCATTGGTGAAAATGGGACCTTAAGGGTTGTAATGTTAATTATGGAGAATGCCCTAATTACATTGTTTGATTAATTGGGTTAATTAATAGTGAGAAATGAGGTTATGAAATAGAAATGTTGAGATTGGGAATACATGGGATTAAAGGGTGTAGTTGGATCTCATGCCACTCACCTAGTTGAAAATGTCGATTTTATATCCATTTGTTGCATTTATTTTCTGTATAGAAATAACTGCTTTGGGCTATCGGTGGAGGATAGCCGTGATTGTTGTAGACAATGCATGATGATTAGGCAAACTGTAACTAATCACTGGAATGTGTCATTGAGATTGACGATTGAAAGAATACATTAAATTTATGTATTGTGTGATGATGTGTATAATTGTTGTTTATATGCATTGTGTTGTGTTGGAGGAGATAGGGGATGTACTCCACAGTTTAGGGGAAGATAGGGGATGGACCTCTAAACCGGATGTTGTTGGGAGGAGATAGGGGATGAACTCCGTAGATAGAGCTCATATGCTTATCTATTACTGTGTTGACAGAGCTCATATGCTTGTCATTGGAAGTGTGATAGTGCTCATATGCATATCTGTGGAAGAAATGATATAGCTTGTATGCTTATCTGTTGTTGTGTGATATAGCTAGTATGCTTATCTATTATGAAATGGGAAGTGTTTGATATGAGTTACTGTCTCATACGAGTGTTTGGCCAGGTTCTGAGCCATGGTTGTAAATTGAGAATTGAAAGAAATTGGAAAATGAACTGTAATATGGACTTCTATGTCATGAAATCGTAGAATGTGATAAGGAAAAATATCGGTATTGGCCATCTATCAACTGCTAATCTCTTAGTCATTGTTCATATTTGGTTTAGTGTATTTCTACTGGGCTGTGGCTCACCCTATATGGGAATATCATTTTCAGGTACAGGTAGCATGCCACCTCCAAGGTCATAGCTTGGGAGGCTAGAGGTGGACAGATTTCTTTTGTTGTTTAAGCTCCTTTTGATGTATTACATGTATATTCAAGCCGAGGGCTTAAGGTGTAGATGAGTTAGTACTCATTTGTTGTAACCAAGTGTTAACTTGGAAAGCTGTAAGCCCGTAGGGCATTTTGCTTTTGTTGTTAACATGTAATACATTTGTAATGAAACTCTGATGAATAGAAGATTGTGGATATTTCATATGTCAATGAATGTTTTATTTGATGGGTTTAATGTTATTATTTTGAGGGCGTTACAGAGAGAGAGAGCAGCACCCAATCTGTGAGTGTGTGAATGAAGTGAAGTGAATTAAACCTAAGCATACACACACATATATATATATATATATATATTGGGCATAATGGTAATTTTACATTGGGGCTATTCGGGGCGGGGGTCGGGGGCGGGGCCGGGGCGGGTTCGGGGCTGGGATATGTATCCCAGTCCCTGGCCCGAACATCATCGGGGAATTTTTTTTTAATACCATCCCCGGCCTGTAGGGGATATTTTTTGGGAAATAACCGCTAAATTCGGGGTCGGGGGGTCGGGTCACCGTCGGGCCGGGTTCAGTTTGCCATCCCTAATGCCTACTTCCAAAGGTATGACCGCCTCCATGCCATAAGCCAAAGCGAATGGAGTTTTCCCGGTAGAACGCCGCGGGGTAGTTCGGTATGCCCAAAGGACGCTGGGGAGTTCCTCAGCCCTCTTTCCCTTGGCCTTCTCAAGTCTCTTCTTCAGTCCGTCAAGAATAGTCTTGTTTGACACCTCAGCTTGACCGTTGGACTGTGGGTAAGCCGGAGTGGAGTTGTAGAATTCAATCTTCAAATCTTCACAAAACCCTCTGAATAGGTGACCGTCAAACTAGGTGCCGTTGTCAGAGATCAAAATTTTAGGGACGCCGAACTGTGTTACCACATTCTGCCAGACAAACCGCTTCACGTCTTTCTCCTTGATTGTTGCCAAAGGCTCAGCCTCAACCCACTTGGTGAAGTAGTCGGTTGCCGCGATGAAGAACTTCCGGTTGCCTGGTGCTGTTGGGAGCGGCCCCACTATGTCTAATCCCCACATTGTAAAAGGCCAAGGGCTGGTTAGGGGAAGAAGTTCTCTGGCCGGCTGATGGATCTGTTGTGCAAACTTCTGGCACTTCTCGCACTTGTGAACATATTTCTGTGCGTCGGCTTGCATGCATGGCCACCAATAGCCTTGTGAAATAGCGCGGTAGGCCAAGGGCCTGCCCCCTATGTGACTGCCACAAATGCCTTCGTGAATTTCGTACAAGAAGGCTTCCACGCTACTTGGGTGCACGCACTTCAGATAAGGACCGGTGAAGGACTTTTTATACAATGCTCCGGATGGAGAGAGCCAAAACCACTCTGATTTCACCCGGACTTTGTGCGCTTCTTTCTTGTCTGCCGGCAGAGTTCGATCTCTGAGAAACAGGGTTATAGGGTCCATCCAGGAAGGACCTAGCGCGGCGCAGAATACTTCCGTCTGCCCGGTTTCTTCAATACTGGGTCTCGGTAGGAATTCAATCAAAAGGGGGTTGGGAAATGAGCGGTCGACCATAGAGGCCAGGCCGGCCAGCTCATCTGCCCAGTCGTTTTCTTCTCGGCCGATCTGTTGGACCCTGATCGCTTGGAAGCGCTTGATGTGGTCCCTAACCAAAGCTTGGTACTTTGCCATTCTGTCGTCCTTTGCTTCATAAATCCCAGCGACTTGGTTAACCACAAGCTGGGAATCACTGTAAACCATTTACTCTGATGCCTGCATCTGAAGTGCGCTCTTGAGACCGGCCAAAAGCGCCTCGTACTCGGCCTCATTGTTGGATGCTGGGAAGCCAAGGGTGATAGAGTGTTCAATTGTCAACCCGTCTGGTGATATCAAAACAATATCTAGCCCGGCGCCGTGACGGTTCGAGGCTCCATCAACAAAAAGTTTTCACATCTCCCCCACGAAGAGCTTCCAGCATTCTGAGGGGTCCTGAGAGGCTTGAAGGTTGATGGGGTCACGATTACTCGGCTGTTCGGTTTCAAATTCTATGTTGATTGGTTCCAATTCAGTCAGCCTTGATGATTCGGCACCGGACTCAGCAAGTTGATCTGCAATGCTCAAGTCCGTAGGCGAATCACTAGGTTGCGGTATTATGCCGGCCGCAGGTTCTGAGCTGTGTGGTTCCATTTCTTCCCCCCTTGGTGATGCGGGACCGGATTGAGCAGGTTGATCGGTGATATTCAACTCCGTCATCGCATTACCGGGTGGTAAAACCGTACAAACTGAGGGTGTTTCAGTGGTGCGCACAAACTCCGCATCGCTACCTCCACCAACTGGTTGTATCTCGGATGGTCTTGCGTGCACCTCATCATCTGCCACGGTAATATCGACCGGGCATACTGGATGAGTTCCAGGTGAGAATTCGGCGACGAAGTCGGCCAAAGTCTGGGCTTTGATGGTAGTGCGCGGCTGGAACTTCATATCAAACTGTCCCAACTCGACCGCCCACTTAAGAATCCGATCGGAGAAGTCTGCCCGCTCGAATAAAGCTTCGAGGGGGAACTCGGTCAAGACGATGACGGTATGTGCATGGAAATAGCGCTCCAACTTTCTTGAAGCCATCATTAATGCCAAAGCAAGCTTCTCTAACGGCAAGTATCTTGACTCTGCCGGTAGCAAAGTTTTGCTAACATAAAAGATGGGGAGGTGCTTAATTTCTTCAGCCCGGACAAGCACCGCACTGACTGCATGCTGCGATATGGCCAAATAAAGATAGAGTTCTTCTCCAGGCTCCGGTGTGACCAACAGTGGGGCTGACGACAGATACTCCTTGAGCTCGGCCAAAGCTCGGTCACACTCTTTATCCCAGGAGAACTTTGATTTTAAGGACTGAAAGAAAGGGCGGCAGCGATCTGATGACCGGCTTATAAATCGATTAAGCGCGGCGGCCATTCCGGCCAGATGCTGCACGTCTTTCGCCGAGCTAGGCCGTTTTAACTTTTGCACTGCTTGGATTTGTGTAGGGTCTGCTTCGATACCTCGGTTCGTGATTAGGAATCCTAAAAATTTTCCGAATCCTACGCTGAAGGCACACTTAGACGCATTCAGGCGTAGCTTGTGCTTTTTGAGAATGGCGAACATCTCAGCCAAGTCGGACAAATGATCTGCCTGATGCTGGCTTTTAACCACCATATCATCAATGTAAGCTTCCATTGTCCGGCCCAGCAAAGGAGCAAACATCTTGGTCACCATCCTCTGAAAAGTTGCCCCGGCGTTCTTCAAACCAAAAGGCATGACTCGGTAGCAGAAGAGTCCCCTTGGTGTAGTAAATGAGGTGATTTCTCGGTCGGGGCCATGCATGGCAATCTGATGATAGCCGCGGTACGCATCCAAGAAACTTAGCCTGTTATGTCCAGCCGTCAAATCCACAAGCTGGTCTATTCTAGGTAAAGGAAAGCTATCTTTTGGACAAGCTCGGTTGACGGTTTTGTAATCAACACAAACCCGCCACTTCCCATTCTTCTTCGGTACCACCATTGTATTTGAGATCCATCGAGGATAGTGCACTTCTTGAATTGCTCGTGCCTCCAGCAAATTCTTGACTTCCTCTGCAACTACCTTGGCGTGATGCAGCGCCGATTTCCTTGTTCGCTGAATGATTGGCTTGGCTCCGAGGAAGACATTGAGATGATGGCAAATAAAACTTGGATCGAGGCCGGGCATGTCATAAGGCGACCATACAAAAACTTCGATGTTGGCCATCAAAAACTCAACCATCTCGGTCCGTTCTGTGGCTGTAAGGCTTGAGCCGAGCATGAAGCACTTGTCCGGCTGCTCTATATCAATTCGCACCTCCACCAATTCCTCGACAGCTTTGTCCTCGGCCTTGGTGCCCACATCATCCAAGACACCCTGGTCCTCCGGTCCCTCAATCATTTGAACAAATCCTTTGGCAGCCCGACTCTCGTTGACTGCCACGAAGCACTGCTTTGACATGACCTGATCGCCCCAAATCTCCTCGATTGCCCCCATAGCCGAGGGTAATCTCATTACTTGGTGAAAATTCGATGCCACGGCTTGCATAGCGTGAAGCCACCCCCTTCCAATGATCAAATTGTAAGTAGATGGCACCTGTAACACCCAGAACTCCACCTGTTTGACTACGGATCCTGCTTTGACTGGCAGGATAATCTTTCCCAAAGGCCACTCTGGTTGTGAGTTGAAATCAACCAATGGTGATGTCGCCGGGGCCAAATCCGTATCTCGGAGCTTGAGCTGTTTGAAAGCGTCGTAGTACATGATCTCGACCGAGCTTCCCTGATCGATCAAGATCCGTTTGACTTCAAAATCTTTGACGCGGAGTGTAACTACTAAGGCGTCATTGTGCGGTGTCTGAATGCACTCCAAGTCCCTTGAGGAGAAACTGATCACATCTTTCGCTTCCGTCTTCCCCCTCTTGAGCGCAGGCTGAACTGACAAAACTTCCCTCATGTGCTCTACCTTCCTGATCATACCACGGAGCTCGCAAACACGCGCCGGTTCCACTATGCCGTGGATGACATTCACAACCTTTTGAGGAGGTGCATCTCGGTCATCCGGTCCCCTTGGATTAACCGGAACCTGATTTGCCTTAACGGCCCCATCAATGTAAAGATCCAGGTGCCCGGCCGCGACTAGCTCTTCCAGGTGTTGCCTCAATGGCAAACAATCCTCAGTCCGGTGGCCTCGCTCCTGATGAAACGTGCAACGATACCGCGGATTGTAGCCCTTTTGTCCATCGCCCAACTTAGCAGGAAACCGGACATACTCCTCGTCTCGGATTTCACTAAGTATACGATAGATTGGAATCTTGAAGACCGTGGTTATGCCAGTCCTTGCCTTCAACCTTCTGTTTGCCTCCGCTACGTCATCTCGGGGGTAGCCATCCCGGTCATTCCGACGTCCTCTACCCCGATTTTTGCGATTCGAGCCACGGTCCGATTCCTTTGCTCGGTCACTTGAGCGGCTGGACTCTTGCCCAACTGCGTGCACTTTGCCTGCTGTCTTCTTGTTTGTTGCTACCGGAGTTGCCTTCACGGTAGATGCTGACGCATCATCCTCGACTCGGATGTGCTCATTGATGCGCTGCATGAGCTGGCCCATGGACGTCGGTTGGTGCATGGTAAGCGAGTCTCGCAGTCTATGTCCGACCGGGAGACCTCTCTTATATTGAGTGATTGCAAGGTTGACTGGGCAATCCAAGATCTCGTTGAAGGTCTCCCAATACCTGGAGTTGTATGCCTTCAGTGTGTCGCTCGGTTCCATCTTGACACTTAGTAAGTGATCGACTTCCTTTGGTGTTTTTGTGTTGGTTTTGAAGCGCGTCACAAAGGCTTCGGCCAACTGATGTTACATTTCAATACTCCCCTCCGGCACCCTTTCAAAACACTTCAAGCCCAGTTCACCCAAACTTGACGGAAAGATGAGGCACATAAGAGCATCATTCTGCCTATGTCCGGCCATGACCTGTCGGAAATGACTTACATGTATGTAGGGATCGTTTTTCCCGTCGTAAAGTGTGAACTTTGGCTGGTGGAAACCTGCCGGAAGCGGTGTTGTTTTTATTTCCAGGGAGAAAGGGGTGGCACTTAACCTTGCCAAATCAGAATCCACTAGGAGTGGCACTGCTTGGCGGGGTGGAGGCATTCCGACCTCCTCGCTGGCGTGAACCCCGTAGGACAACCGCTGGAACGCCAGTATCCTCTGAGCTTCGTGCCGGCGAGCCCGCTCCTTTAGGACCGCCCGCATATCCTCTGAATGAGCGGAGTAAGAGTACCTCGACGTCGTCATCGGACGTGAGGGCCGGTAAGTGCTATCTTGTGCGCTAGACTTCTCTGTATGCACGTCGGAATCATCGACCTGATAACTTTTGGTAATAGAAATGGACGGAGTGCGTCACTGACTTTGACCGCCTGAATGGCGGGATATGGTGCGCTCACTGTGGTCACCCACTCCAGCTACACCCTTCCCTTTGACATGCCGCTTGAGCTCCTCCTTCTCTGCCGCCATCCGCCGGATGACAGCGTCTTGGTCCCTCAATTTGTGTTCCAGACGTCGGGCATGTGATTCTCTCCACCGCCGATGACCGTCTGGACTTCGTGAATGACTATAACTTCTTCCGCGCTTATCCCGTGCGTCTCCTGAATGTTCTCCGGTGGGTGTCTCCAAGTCCGCCATTGGAAGGATGGCGGGATGTCCCTCTCTCCTTCGGGTGAACTCCGGGGTGGCTCCGTCGATGGCAGACAACGGAAACTTGTCGCTGTTCGCCATGGACGGCGATCAGACGAGCCTGGAAGACAAGGTTTTGTCTATCAATTTTCTTACAGACGGCGCCAATTGTACGGGGAGCAGATATTCCGGCAAGTCCGTACTCCTTTCTTCCGAGCTCCATTTCTGTCCGATCACCTGCGAGCAAATAACGGTGAGCTACCCGGCGGTGTGTGGCCGGAAAAACCCTCCGACGATCAAGTTAGCGCACACTTTAGGATAGAGAGAGAGAGAGAGGAGTGTTTGAGTGTAAGAATTTCCTTACAAAGTGTTCTTGTCCCGCGTATGGGGGGCGCAGACATGCTTATATACCCTTCTGCGCCCCAAATCTACTCCCATTGGTCTCTCGACACGTGGCTCTGTTATCCCATCTGTCAGCACAAATCTTGCTATACATCACCTAACCCAACTGCCAGCCCACTCTGCTGGGAGCACGGCAGCCGGGCAACATTATCTCGCCTATCAACGGCCATACTGAACACGCTGAAGTGCAGTTGATGTAGTTTCCTACTACCGGGCTTAATTCCAGCCGTGCTCAACTGTATTCCGGCGACGCTGAGCTGGAGATTGGTAGCGCCGGTCAGCCAAAGACCTTCTCGGCCAAGCTCTAAGCACCGGCCTTCCTACCGGGTTAAGGTGCGTGCATTACAACCTCGCAACGCGTGAGCCGGAGAGCCTCATCTAGACTGTTCCTCTACCTTTCCGGCCTTCGTGGAACCGAGATCAGATAGCTCGGTTCCATGTGGGCTTTGCCATTACCGAGCAATATCACAGCCTGATCTTGGAGCCCAATACCTCAGCCCAAATCTGTCTGGCTAACGTCACGGCCCAATCTTAGATCATAAATCTCCCTCTCACTATCTATCTATCTATCTATCTATCTATAACCAAATGTAGTTGTTTTGTTAAAAGCTTTGAAATATTCATTTATAAATTCTTATAATTTTGGAGAAAAAAATAATTATATGGCACCTCCTTTCACCTCATTCTCGGTATTCAGGCTTTCTTACTCTCTATTCCTATATAAAGTTAAAAATGAAAATAAAATAATAAAAAATTAATAGGTAAATTACACTAATACCCCTTAAGGTTTGGTTCAATTACATCCCATTTCTTGACATTATGGAAATTGCATTCTCATCCCCTGACGTTATAGAATTATATTCTTACCCCTATGATTAATAGTTTCATTTCACCCCCTACTTACATAAAAGGCAATAACTCCTAGTAGAAAAATAGAGAAAATTACATTAAAAAAAAAAGTAAAGCAAAGAAAAGGAAGAAAAAAGAAGAAGAAATAAAGCAAAGTAAGAAAAGAGAGAGTGTATAAATTCAATATCTTTTTGATACTAACGTTATTTCCATATAAACAATAACAATAACAGGGGGTTAGTGTAATTTCCTAAATGTCAGGGGGTGATATGTATTAAACTCAAATCTTAGGATGTGTAAGTGTAATTTATCCAAAATTAATTTATATCTATCACTCACATTTCACTCAATAAACCTACAAATATTAACTATCACGTCTTTCACCCTCAATTAAGAGACATTGATATTCAAGACAAAAAATTAGACTCACTTTTCAAACATAATAATGTGACAATCAATTAAGATATTAAAGGCAATACTGTCTCTCGTATCTTTTCTAATTATCAACCAATCATATCACTTCTACATCATTGAGTCTATAAAAATAGGTTTAGAAAGTGGACTTGTATATCATTTTTTCTCAATTAAATACTCTCCCTATATAAATTAAAAAATTAATTCATATCAATCACCCATAATTTACTCAACAAACTCACAAATATTTATCCCACTCTCAATTAAATATCATGTTACTAAAAAAGAAAGTTAAGATACCCACAACTCCCTTACAACTCCCACACACACGTCTCTCTATTCAATTTATTCCAGTCAAATTCAAATTCAATATCTCTCTCTCTCTCTCTTATCGAAACATTTTTTCTCATAATAACTCATCTCATTCATTGGTACATTTTGCAAATTTAGGAATCGTTTTAATATTTTTGATGATCTTTAAAAACCAAAATAATTTCTTACTATTTATGTATTTTTTTAGTATTTGTTACTTTATGTGCGTATATATATATTCCCAATGTTTTTCAATGACGAGTATATTCTAGAATGATGATTTAATCCAAACCCCTCTATTTCATTCATTTCTTTTTTCGTTTTTTTCTTATACATAAATTTCAATATTCTTTTTCTTACTTTGTATGCATTTTTTTTTCAAGTGTTTGTTACTTTATGTGTATATATATTTTCAATATTTTTCGGTAACAACTATATTTTACAATGATGATTTATCCAAATCCCTCTATAATTGATTTTGTAAAATTGAATGGCAACAAGAGTCCTTGAACCAAAGTCTATTTCAACTCACAAAATCACAATTTACTTAGCAATTTTGAAGTTTTTTTGCATTGTGGTTTTCTATGTGATTTTATTACTTACATAGTTTATGGTGCTATTATTAGGTCAAATGTGAATGTTCTAGTTCATCTCTCTTTTCATTTTTTCAAGTCTTCTCACTTCTTTCTATATAAAATATAAAATAATAATAAAATAACAAAAAGCACTTAACAAATCCACAAATATCACATATCACGTCTCTCACTTTCAATACAAACTCACAAATATCTATATCTTAAATATCACATAATGATTTAAATAAATTAATAAAAAAATACAAATTCACAAATATTTATTACTTAAATACATTGTTGGAAAAAAGGGGATATGGTGGCATTTTTTTAACGACGTTTTTTTAAACGTCACTATTATTAATATTTAACGGCGTTTTATAAACGCCGCATATTCTTTTAAACAAAACGACACCGTTTTATAATAGGAGGCATTTAAAAACGCCTCCAAATGCGGTAGCTACACGCGTCTTCTTTTTGAAACCTTATTTTGAATCTGAGCCCTCTCTTTCAACCCTTATACGCATATCTCTCTCTCTTTCTCTCTCAACCCTCTCTAAGCTTCATCGAAGATTCAGATATTCGAAGCTCCATCAAAGCAATTTTGAAGATCCATCGAAGATTCAGATCTAAACTCCATCGAAGATTCAGATCGAAGCTCCATCAAAGATTTAGATAGAGATTCAGTGATTTCCAGAAGCTCAGATCTGAACTCTGACCCCTCGATTCCTTGCATTTCAAGCTCCAATGGTGGTGAATAGTCTACTTTGTTTCTAAACTTTAATCGGTACTCTCTCTCTCTCTCTATATATATATCTTTGTCTCGCTTTACATAAAGCTACATAAATAGAAAGTTTCATTTTCAAGATTTCATAGAAATCATCTACATGAAGCTAATACAAACATGATGGAAAATTTAGAGTTATAATTTATGCTAATCTGGTGCCTCTGTATCTGTGTGCTGTTTTGGTGTACCTGTGCTCTGTTCTGTTGTATATGTATTCTAGTATGTTGTTACATTGGTGTATTTACTGTTACATTAGTGCTTGTTCTGGTGCTCCTGCTAATTTGGTATATCTGTGCTGGAGCTGCTTGTGTCTAGTACATTTTGATAGCTGATGGTTTTTTGCTTTTGTGTATCTGTGTTGTTGTATCCGCTATCACTGCTATTGTGTATCTGCTAGCATTGCTGTTAGCTGCTACTTTTTGCTTGATCTGTTGTAGTGTTGCTGTGTATCTGTTAGTTCCTCACCAACAGATTTTTGGAGAGTTATACATTGGTGTATATATGATTATGTATAAAATATAATTTGAGAGAGTGTAGAACACAATCAACTTCATTTGGAGAGTATGGTGCTATGTTACAATTCTAGTGGGTCAAAAGTATATGACAAAATATAAAAATTAATCTCACGTGTTATATCATATCTCAAGTTCTTTTTTGTGTATTGGTCTAATAAGTTGTTCACACATTTGCCTTATTAAGGCTTAGACAGATTAGGTCATCGAACAAAACTAAAAATTGAACAAATCATATAAAATAATATTTGATCATTCATATCAAATGGTGGTATATTAGATAATAATACTCTCACAATCAAATGGTGAGACCTTTCTTACAATAAACAAATACACTTAGATTATTTTTCTTATTCTTTGTGGTTGATTCTATAGTTTATTTAGTGTCCATAGAATTTGAAATGAAAGTAATTGAAAATAATAGATTAATGTTAGAAATTCTTGTTGATATTTAACTAAAATAGATCTAAATATCGAGTGATCAATTTGATTGATAATGGCGGGCCTGAGTAAAGTCCCGTTGGGTAAAGAAGAAGAAATAATAATAATTAAGAAAATAGTGAGATTAGGATTTTTTTGATTACCTAGTTCAATATGTAAAATTGAATGTATTTAGAAAATAAATTAAGTGTGCTTGATAATGTCGATAGAAAGTTGGCCAAAAGCCTCTTAATATAGTTTTTTAGTGGTAAAATGACAATTCAATAATAAAATTTTAATGTATGAAGTCTTTCAAAATATAGATTTCTCTTGCAACAAGGACATAAGATGGACACTTGAACTATCTCAATATATAGGTCTTTACCAATTTGTATCAATTAAGTAAGAGAAAGTGAGTGTAAAGATGATGGGACCTTCAATGTGATCTGTGCCCATTACCATCATTTATGTTGATGTAGTCCTTGTCTCTTGCCATTTTCTTCTAGCAATCTTTGGACACTATAAGAAGTCATATAGTCTTCATAATCCATGCAACAGATGAAGGGAGAGTTTGTGTCTGTATCTCTTCTATTTATGGAAATTGATTATAGAATCAAATATAAAATTTAAATAAAAGAATAAAGATTTTTGAATCAAATATCATTCAGTTGAAAATAATATTGACTGAATAAAAACATGCTAAATGTATTCAACCTAGATGTAAAGGTTTTTGCTGCCGTATAATTTGATTCAAATCCCATCATTTCATTCTAAACTTTGTGATCATGATTTGACTCTCTAACCACGATGATTTTTCTTCTCTCTTTCTCTCTCTCCCTCTCTGAAAATCTATGTCAATAATCCTTTGACTGACTTTGTTTTTTTGTGTGTGGATATTTTGCAACCATCCATTGACTTTTTTTCTTTGTGTGGATATTTTGCAATCAGTCTAATTGTTGTATGATTAAAGCAAAGTGACACTAACAAGTAGTCTACAACTAAAAGACAGCCATGATGGTCAATATGCTTCTTGCTTGATTGTCTAATTTTTTAAGGAAAGTTTCTCATGAGAATCATGAATGAGGGGATGGTTCATCAAAAAGTTTATCTAAACCTTCTGAAACATTTATATTAGTAATTGTGTCCTCAACTAATATTAGCAATGTATTTCTTGATTGATTGATTTGAGTGATTCATCATCATCAGAAGTATTCGAGCTTTGGTACACTTATTGGTCTTTATTGATTGATTTGAGAGAGTAATGTATTTCTTGAATCTATCATAATCTATTAAGAGCATTATAGAAACTTTTTGTTTCTTCATTAATATGCTTCATACTAGATATGCTTCTAGTATGCTTGATAGTACTGACTTAGATTGCACCACCGGGAGGCAATCATTAATGGTGCATGCATGCATAAATAGCCTTAGACCCGTCCAAGAATCTTCGTTAGAGATGCCTAGTCATCTTTGATGAAGCTCTTCTTGGTTGTCCAGTTTGGACAGTTTAGGAGCACAAGTCTGTGTTGTAATTAGTAGTTTTATTGCTTATAGTCCATCTCGTAGAGATTTCGTGTAGCAACTCCTCGTGTTCTCCAAGTGCATACTAGATAAGGTGTAGCAGTACACCTAGTCTATGCCATGTATTTGGAGAACCATGGGGAGATGCTGCTGAAATTTCGTTAGAGATGAACAGAGCGATATGAGCTGCTTTTTACAATATAGATTGTGCATTCCTGAATAGAAAAGTAGGATGAACCAACATATTAGAGACCAGTTAGAGGTGAATGATGTCATATCACATGCATTATAAGGTACTTAATTGAGGTTAAGATTAATTAAAATGGAACGGTAATTTTGAACTTTGTTGATTTGGCAGTGACATTTGTAGTGTACGACAGAGTCAGATGGATAAAAGTTGGATAAATCAGCATAGGTTGCACCTGAAATATATACAAGGGGTTAAGGAATTTATTAAATTTGCATGCAAAAATAAGCCATTGTTGAATGAAGTCACATGCCCATGTAAACGATGTCATAATGTCAAATTGGTGGAGAAAGGCCTGTTAGGGGAACATTTAATGATCAACGAGTTTCTTCCAAGTTACACCAATTGGATTTTTTATGGGGTGAATTTGTTGTTGCCTATGCCACACAATGTGAATGTCGGGAAAATCGATTCGAATGATGGTGATGAACTTATGAAATGCTATACAAAGGATTTGGACTTCCTCCACCATGCTTTATTCACGAGGCAGCAAGTTCTGGTATTAAACAAGGTCCAGATGAAAAGGCCAAAAAATTCTTCAATTTATTAAAAGAGGCCGAAAGAGAGTTGTATCCTGAGTGTCAGAAGTTTTCAACGCTCTCATTTATTGTTTGGTTATTAAACATTAAGTGCCTTAGTGGATGGAGTGACAAGTCTTTCACGATGTTGATCAAGCTTTTGAAGGATTCGTTCCCAAAGGGTGAAACTTTGCCAAAGTCATTTTATGCAACTTGGAAACTCCGTAGGGACTTGGGCCTCGATTATCATAAGGTATATGCATGCCCAAGGGATTGTTCACTATATTGGAAGGAAACAGCTAGTATGGATGATCGCATAGTGTGTCATATGCCTAGATACAAATAGTTTGCAGGGCAGAAAAATGATGTTAAGAAGAAGCAACAAAGAATTCCACAGAAGATTGTTAGATATTTTCCTTTGATTCCAAGGCTTCAAAGATTGTTTATGTCATCCAAAACATCTTCTTTAATGAGATGGCATGCAGAAGGCCGAATTGATGATGGCAAAATGAGACATCCCATTGACTCTCCTGTCTGGAAAATTTTTGATAATTTGTATCCCAAGTTTGCAAGTGAGCCTCGCAATGTCAGACTAGGTTTAGCAGCGGATGGATTCAATCCATTCAAGGCAATGAATGTCTCTCGTAGTAGTTGGCCAGTTATTATGATGCCATACAATTTGCCACCATGATTGTGCATGAAGCAGCCTCATATGATGATGACAATTTGAAGATGACGAAGAAATGATATGATATTGTAATTGGTTGCCTATTCACTTTTACATTTGTGTTTTCTGTACGGATATTTATGTTGACAAAATCTTTGCTTTTATACCTTTGTAGCTTTCTTTAAATGGCCATTTTTACCTTTCATGTACTCTTATTCTATTTTGAATGCGGCTTCTTTATAGATTATCATGTCCTTACTTTTATGTTTGTAGTTTCTTTATAGATTATCTATGAGTTCTAGCTCTAAGAGTTCTTCTAGTGAGAGTAAGCAATCAAGCTCTAATAGTTCTGGTTCAGATAAGACTCATGCCATACTTAAGAAGATGAGAGTCATACCCAATCCACTGGCATCATGGCATCCACCAGGCAGTCTTCCTACCACATCACATAGTGGTAGTACATTACATGGCTCAATTTCAGCTGGTACGTATAAGCTTTTGACTTTTTATTTATTTATTTATATATGTTCAGGTGCAATTTTATATAAAGTACCTTCAAAAGCCTTGCTTTCCCAAATGTGTTTAGAACCCATAATCAATTATTTGGCTCTGTTTTTGTTTTTTTAAAGGTCTTAGCTCAAGTCAAGTCACACAAAAGCAGACAAGAGGTCCCACATATGTGCATGGTCAATGGGGTATTAGTGATGATGGCGTTTTAAAACTTGTTTCAAATGAGTTGAATCAAGTAGTTGAAGGATACACACCTCTTGCTTCACATTTGGGTGTTTTGGCACGAGATAGGAGTCTTGCACCACTCACTTTTACAACTTGGCATTATGTCCCACAACAAAATAAAGATAACATATGGAGGGAGATAAATGTAATACGGATATTTAATATGAAATAAGTTGAAATGCATATTACAATTGGATTCCATATGAAATGCATATTACAAGTGTAGTTGACATTGCATATTATAAGTGTGTATAATTGTAATGCAGGCTCATATGGATGCAGATGAATCCATGAAGAAAACAATAATGGCTTCATTTGGGAAGAAATGGAGAGATTAGAAAAGTCGAGTGAAAAATATAGGATACACACCCTTCAAGAATGATGCAGAAATGTTGGTTCATCGACCGGATAGAGTACATGAGGATCAGTCGTGGGCCTTGGTCTACTATTGGGGCACTCAGAGTGCACTGGTACAATTTAATTTATGTGAAAAAATGTTTATATGTGATAATTTTTGATAATATCTCAAATGAATTTCATATTTAATAGAAATCAAGCAAGAAGAATAGAAAAATCTAGAAGAAGAAGACATTACATCATATAACAGGCCGAAAGCCTTTCTCAGTAGTTTGAGTGGAGGTATAATTAGATTTTTTCCATTTCAATTTTTCTTTCTCTTTCTATTTCTTTGAAAACATTTGTTTAATTCATGCATACATTTTGTATAAGTTTTTTCATGGTTTCATCCCTATAATATAAAGTGAGTTTTTCTGCTATTGCTAATCATATTCTAGGATTCATATAAAGTTGATGTTGATTTGTAACATACAATTTTGACAAAGCCAAAGGAAGAGTAAGTGTTGTGATACTCTAATGTTTTGTTTTATCTATCTTTTATTTATAGGAGACAAAAAAGAACAATGGGGTTCCTGCTAGTCGGCCATAGGTGTGGATGGCCGCATACATGACAGATGGGATGTTGTAGAGAAGTGCTTTTGGAAATACTCTTCTGATCCTGGGGGACGCTCGTGATCCTCAGCTAGCCACCTGAAAAAGAATTAACACTCCGGTCGGGGGTGCTGGAATTAGCACTCCGATGGGCAAGTCAGTCTATACTTTCTAGATTACTTGTATTTTAAGTTAAGCGTAATGATTCTCACCTCTTTCTCTGACGAAAGATCCTGTATTTATAGTATTCTCTTGGGCCTCAGGGCCTGGCCCACCCCTGATACTTTACATGTACTTCTACTCGGCCTTTCTTCTACTGCTCCGAATGCCGACTACTTTATTCGGCTCTTCAATTAACTAGGATCGATGCCGAATAGAGGCTATGTTATGGACCGGACTTGTCCATTCGTCTCTATTGATCCAAGGTAATTCGACTCCCACAATTGCCTCCCAAACACTCCACTAGCATCAGTTAGTCGGCGTGTTTGGCTTCTAGCCTGGGAAGTCAAAAATTCGGTGGTTAATCCTCTTCCCAATGCATGTCAGAACGCGTACACGCTTTTTGGTCATTGTAACGATTTCCCGCCCCTTCGTACTCTGCCTCCATTTAATGTGATTTGAAATTGTCTCTTCGAATGTATGTTCTGACTACTTAAAGATATCTGGCTCGCCTTCTAGTGTAACTCTTTCACTTCGCGGCTTCTGCAACTCCTTGTTCTCGTCTTTCCCTTCGTCTCCTGTAAGTTTTCTTCTCCTTCATTTTTGATCCCGATTCCTCGTCTGCTTTTAGTTTTCCATAATCCTTGGGCTAGCCAAAAAATGGCAAAACATCTGAAGAAGCTCCTTTCATTGGACTGAATCTCCGGTTTTCAACGCCGTTTTTCCATCCCCGATGACGTCTATCTGTCACTTTTGGCAGACAGCACCACTGATATGGAGAGGGATGATGAGAGCATAATTGTCTTTCCTCTCCTATCAATTGCTGAGGGCGGAGTCCGATTTCCCCTTCACCAATTTTTGAAGGCCGTTCTTCGATACTGGGGTCTGATCCCTTCCCAGCCCAACGTGAATTTCTTTCGCATCATAATGGAAATTGTAGAGCTAAATCGGCATCTTAGGATTAATTTAGGTATACCTGCCATTCGGCACTGTTATGTCCTAGCCAAATCCACTGGCCAACTAGGACGCTACTTTCTTAGAGCCAAGGATACTGATCATCACTTAGTGACCATGCTTGCCAACTCTCGCAAGCATGTCGATGACGTGATGGCCGTTGTCCGCGGCAATTAGGAGTTCGGCGAAGGTGAAGATCGCCTAGACCCTGTGCCAAGGCGAAAAGGTGAACCAGGTGGCCGATTAGATCACTTTTGTTTTTGTTATTTCCATGTCTGTATTTGGCACTACGCTCATCTAATCGTTTTGTTTATGCAGGCCACGATTTGAAGAGAGTGTTAGTTTCAGATGACGACGTTGTGCTTGCAGCAATTAAAACCGCGCTGCAGTTCGTTGGCCATCCAAACCTACAAAAATAAGGGAGGGCGGCTCACATTCTTCTGTGGTACGAGCCGACTTACACGACATTCTCGGCGACAGACAACATTCCGATCCCGCAAGGTGACAACCATCTTATAACCCTCATCTTCCCCAGCTTCAAAATTTGAGACAAATTGGTTTAGAAACATCCAATTTTGAACACGTAGAAGAACAAGCGGTCGAACTAATCGCCGAGGACCCAGACCGGTTGGCAGCGGAAGTTGACGAAGCTATTAACTCGGCCTTTGAGGAAGCCGGATTGAACTCGTCTGACCCTCCGTCTATATCAGGCCGAGGGGACACCTTCGAATATATTTTACAAATTTGGGAGACCTTTTCGGCGATTATTCTGAGGGTATGGCTAGGGAAAATCTCACACAGATGGCATGAAAGAGAAATACCGAATGCATGGCCGCCCGATAGAAAGCCAAGGCCATCCGTGCTGGACTTTTCCCGACTGAATCTGTCGAACCTATTGTTATAGAAGAAGCGGCTCACGTTGACATGGCCTAGACGGAAAAGGCGGCCGATCGGCCGAATCCAGAAGAACGGTCGATTTCAGATCAGGGAGAGAAACGTGCCGCCGAGGGTGAGGCCAACTCTGAGGAGATCCCTATCGATAAACAGCCACGCTTAGAGGAATCGGATGTGGTTCTTCCCTTCGTTGTTCAACTAAAGATAAAAAACACGCCGATCTCCTCCGAAGCGTCGGCCTTGAAGGATCCCGTTGTGGCGTTGAGCTTGGCTGCCTCTGTCTCATTGCCGGCTAACAAGGAAACCTTTCGGGTAGAGCCAGATTTGGCAGCAATAGCATTAGCCGCTCAGTTGACCCTCCTGGTATGTAACTTGTTATGGTTTTGTTTGTATGCGGTATTTCTTGGTATGTGACGATCCCAACTTGTTTTGCAGACGATCGGAAGGATCGCCGAATTAGGCCGCTGCCATCATGATGCCGTTAAAAGGATTGGCCATTTGCAGTTGGAAGTAGAGGGTCAGCGAAGTAGGGCCGAGTATGAGGCGATGAGCGACAATGGAAAGTGCACGGGCCGAAATTGAGAAGGAAAGGGCAAGGATTGCTGACCAGCTCAGAGCGGAAGCCGAGGAGAAGGCCAACGGGAACGAGGAATCACTCAAGTTAGCCAAGGAGTCGCTTGCCAAGTTGGAGGTCGAGTTGGCAGAGTCGAAGGCGGTGTAGGAAAAAGCCGACTCCGAGGCATCCGAAGCATTCGAGGCTGGGAAGGGCGCCGCTCTTGAAAATTATGTAGAAGAGGTCCCCAAATTCGAGAATCGGGGATTCAAACATGACTGGCTCAAAGCCCTTGCTGCCGCTGGAGTGACATTGAACGTGTCGATTCCATACGAGCAAGTGGATGTTGAGCCGCTTGAGTCTAATCCCGAGGATTGATTTGGGGATTACTTTAGGTATTTTTAATGTATCTTTTTGTTTTCTTAGTAGACAACTATTTTGCTTGGGGTAATTTTCATGTATAAAATGATGACTATGCTGTAATTAATTTATGAATGAATATTTCCCTTACCTTGCATTATTTCCTGTATTTAATTGTAGTTATCAATGAAGATTACTGTTTTGTTCTTGGTATTTTGGGTAAAACTATGACTGTCTCTCGCGCGGTAGACAAACGTTCGTGTAGACTTGCCGAATATCATTAGTTCGTGGGGCTTAGGTATTTGGCCGATCAGATTAATAAATATGCACTTGCCCCAGCCAATGAACTCCGAAAGCCGAATAGAACTAGTTCATGGAGTGGCTGCGACACACATCGGTCGGCATTAGGCTTAGGTGTTTTGCCGACCAGATTAATAAATCTGCCTTTGCCCCAGCCAATGTATGAACTCCGATAGCCGAATAGAACTAGTTCATGGAGTGGCTGCGGCACACTGTAGACACCCCATTTTTGACCGTCCTCAAGACTTGGACGTCACCATTTGAACACTCGGCGATTATCCATGTTTGTGTTCGTTTGGAGTTCTCGGAGGCTTCGGCTCGCGCGCCTTGCCTCAGGATCTCCGAACTCGACCGTTTAGTGTCTGGTTTCACACCAAACCCTTGCATTTTGCCTTGGAAGGGCAGGGAATGCCTTGTGAGGTATCCCCATACACCACCGGCAGTGGCTAGAGGCCACCGGCTGGTTTTTGTTGCCACCGGCCGGCACTATTTTCTGCCGGTCAGCACTATTTAGTGCCGGTCGGCACTCTTTTTTGCCAAAATGGCATTTTTGGCCGGCCGACTACTGTGCATCTGCTTTTGCAGATATTTTAAGACAGCTGTCTTGCTTTTTGCTCCCCTCCATACACGTGTATGGAGGGATCTCCCTCTTATGAAGCTTGTCTTGTAAGCTTTACAAGACAAGAAGTTCCATAAAGAGAGGGGCTCTCTCTTGTGGCAAGGGTTAGAGATTTGAGATATTTTAGAGAGATTAGACAGCCTTTTTTAGGGTTTGAGTTCTAGGGTTAGAATCCATTCACCTTCTATCTCTATATCTCCCTCTTGTGTGTGTTTTAGTGTGTTTAGTCCATACTATTGCACACAAACACCTAGTGTTTCACCTTCACTTAGCTACTGAGGTTCTAAGGGACTGATTTTGGTGTTTTGGTGTTGAATTCAAGCCAAGGAGTGCCATTGGAGCATCATTTGTAAAGGGGTCTTCAAGGGTGAGAATCTAGTCCCATTATTCCCCATTTTTGCATCTTGTTTTTACCTATCTTAAAATCGTTTTTGAGCTTAGTGTATAATACAAAAAAGTTCTGTTTTTAGGCCCTCTTGATTGTTTATTAAGAGTGTTTTGTGGTTTGGAGGTGTTTGACCCCTCTTAGGCCTTGAAAGGCCTCATTTTGTACTATTTTGTGCTAGTTTCGAGACTTTGGTGTTTGGGCCTCTTCACCACTGAAATCTTGAGGGATTTCAGTGGTGAAGATGGTGCCTTGAAGTCTCCAAAAGGAGAGGGCCACCCCCTTTTCTTGTTGTCCTTAAAATGGACCATTTTTGGCCTCTTGAGAGAGCACCTAGCTAGGCTTCATGTTGACCATGCCTTAGTTGTTTTTTGTGCTTAATATGTCGTATTATGCCTCTGTTTTTACTTGGTTTTGGTATACCATGCATGCTTAGCATACCTACCATGTAATGCCATGTTATTGCCTCAATGTGCCTTAGGTTGTTAGCCCTTGTTAGAGCATGTTTTAGGCTTAGTCTTGTGAAGCTTTTGTGCATATTTTTCCATGTTTTAGGTCCATCCATGGTTGTTTGGGTCGGATTTGGCATGCTTAGTATAGCCCCTTTGCATTCCGGCTTGTTGGCCTTAAGTATATGCATGTATAGCATGACATTTTTGTCTTGATTTGGTGATTTGGGATCATCCACCATGTTATTTCAGTCCCATTTGCATGCCTATATGTTTACCTTGGATGCATCTTTAATGCTTTGGAAGCTTGTGTAGTATGCTCCATGTTTTGGTGATTATGCATGCCTTTGTTTTTGAGCCACTTAGATGCCATCTAAGTGATCCTTAGGCCTTGTCTTAATGTGCTAAAACTCTGTTTTTGGTCAATAAGTTCATGCCTTGTTTGGTCTTGCTAAGTGTAGTTCAATACTCCATTGGTTTGCTTTGAGCACTTAGGCCATTAGTTGCATGTTTGGCTTGATTTATTGCTTGGTTTGGCACCATGTTTTAACATGATTTTAATGCTTATGTTGCATGCTATATGTCCATGATTACCTTCTTTCAAATGTGTTTGAGAGTTGCCTTTTTATGCTTAAGTGTTGGTCCTTGTGTGCATGCATGTTTGCATGCTATTTAGCCCTCATTTTATAGCACTTTGGCCACTGTTTTGAGCCTATTTAGAGCTGCCCAAATTATGTTTAAGTCCATCTTTTCATCCATTTGCATTGCCTCATGTTTGCTTGTATGCTTACATAAGTGCCTTGCCATGCCATGTTGCATCCTTAGCTTGCATGCCTAGGTTGCATTGCATCATGCATGCATGCCTTGTTCCTTGACTTGATGATAGGAATTGGGCCTTGATTTGTTTGTTTGGTTTGCATTTCATTTGACATGAAAGTTGCACACTTGGTCACTTGGGCCATCATGCATGGAAATGCGTGATTGGTGGTCCAAGAACCGAGAAATATGTCCCTTTGAGTCATTACCATGATAAGAGACATGATTGGTGCATATATGCCTTGAATTGTGCTGCCATGCTTTGCCTTGCCCTCTGTTGCTGTCAATTGCAGATTCTGCAGGAACACTTTGCCGACCGGCAGTGTCAAGTGCCGACCGGCAATCCATTCTCTGCCGACAGCTTCATTTTGTGCTGATGGCCATAACACACTGCCGGTGACAGTTCCATTCAGCCGGTGGCACTCCCCGATGTCCAAGGAAGCAATCCTGAGGTTTTGACAACCTCCAGAGGAGTGAAGGAAGGAAAACAGAGGCAGCCTATGCATGGCGGTGCATTTCCGAGCAAGATCCGGGCATGCGCTGCATTTGGCCCTCCTCCCGAGGCAGTTTATCTGTTTTCCTAGCTTAATTAGTTTATTAATTAATTAGGCAATTTGTAATATTTAATTATCTTGCGTAGTTAATTAATTTGTATTATTTATTTGGTCCCTCCGAGTAAGGGCAAATCTGTAATAAGTGTGTGTGGGTGGTGTGTATGTCTTCCAATCCCCACTTCTTTCTTCCCTTTTACTTACCTGCTTTGATGGTTAGTATTAGAGCATCTTTAAAATTAGCATACCTTATGCTATGCATGCGTGCATCATGCATTTGTATTGCATGCATTAGGCTCGGTACATCACGCTAACTGCATTTGTACTTCAATTCCAAATTGAATACGTGCATCAAATTGATCGCATTTTCACATGCCATGTTTAGGTTAGCCGAGCCTGTCTAGATTGCATTTTTGCATACAATGCATTATCCATTCTTAACATGAACTAGGACATGCATGTTTGCTAACTAGTTTACTGTTTTGGCACGGAGTACGATGTAAGTATTTATGCTTTAGCATCTCGCATGCGTGTGAGTGTTGCCATGACAGTATGCCTGCCATGCGGCTAAGTGCTTATGTGTTAAACTGTTTTAATGCCTGTGGGTGAAGGTTGGATTGTTTGAGTTGGAAAAACTCGTTGAAATTCGTATTTTAGCCTACTTGCGAGTAGCAAATTCCAAAGTGCTTTTCAAAACCAAACAGATATGCAATGCTTATTTCCAAATTAGGCAATCTAGTCTATACTTGTTTGCTGCGCGTATAACATAGTAATTCTAGGCTAATAAATGGAATAAGAACACATAACGTTTTCAAAATCGGATATCATGGTTAGTAGAGGCCGGTCTTCGGACCGGGCGAAAGGGGGTGCTCATAGCTGACCTTCCCCGATCGTACCCAAGCTCCCGAGCCGAGACAACTCCGGTGATGACGGACATGTGGCCTTCGGTACCGAGTCAGGGTTTCCTAAATTCCCACATAAAAAATATTTAGGTGGCGACTCTGTATCTGGCAAAGCAGTCCATGTTTGGCACTTCTTTTTAAAAATCTGTTTCTCAAAACGATTTGCCGAATTTGGACTCTTTGGTTCAGATTAAGAACCGTGACAAATTGAGAGTCCGAGCTGTAGTGACCCCAAATGAACAGAACGGGAACTCACCCTCCCGGGGCGTTCGGGGACGTCTACAGTTTCTGGCGACTTCGCTGGGAATTTTAGAGAGCTTGACTCGAACTCGTGATATCCTGTTTTGATTTCATTTATGTGTCTCTTTGCATTGCATGTGCATTGGTGCGCCTAGGAACACAGTGTTTGCCATCTGCCATTCCTGAACGGTTTGCCGGAGGCTTGTCTTGTCAAGGCATGACCATAAGGCTGACCGGTTATGGGCTCTGACAGCATGGGAACACAAACCCCGGTTTACTAGGGCACCCTTTTTGACCATTTGACCTAGTGCATATTCGGAATCCATAGTGACCATTCCAAACTAGGACAGGTTGCTTACCCGATGTTAGGTTGTTTGAAATCGCTGCGTGCATAGTGGAACCCTAGCTCCTGACAAAATAGGACAGGGAAACCCTACCCCAACATAGGGGTGTTTTGGCTCTCTTTACTTGCTATGTGCTTTTAGAATGTATTTCTACAGGGAAAGTATATATCAGTTTGCAAGTTTGAGTATTAGATCTGAGGACACCAGTATCAGTGTCAGTTATGAGAATCAGTTATCTACGGGTATCAGGGTTCAGTTTTCGGGAACAGTGATTTCTGGGAACAGTGATCAGCAGTAGAGTACAGTTGTTCAGCTACACCCATGTTTGATCTGTTTGGGCTGAAATGCTGTTTGTTTCTCCTTTTAGTTCAGAGTGTCCAGAGCCGGTACAGAATAGCTAGTGCTCCCCCTTGCCGAGGCAGGGCTTATGATGACGCAAAATTCAGAAGAGATTGTAGTTATGACGGCTGCATTGGAGCAGGGGATCGCTCTGCAAAGTGAGGCCAACACTGATGTGTCACATCCACCCAGGTCGCCTGTTGTGCACCCGGTGTAGACGCGTCCCACGGAGGGGGACCTTCGCTGCTACAGTTCAGACTCGCGATTTTTGTTGTCGCGGTTCTTAATCTAAACCAAAGAGTCCAAATCTGGCAAATCATTTTGAGAAACAGATTTTTGAAAAAGTAGTGCCAAACATGGACTGCTTTGCCAGATACAGAGTCGCCACCTAAATATTTTTAAAATGGGGAAATTTAGGAAACCCTGACTCGGTGCCGAAGGCCACATGTCCGTCATCACCGGAGTTGTCTCGGCTCGGGAGCTTGGGTACGATCGGGGAAGGTCAGCTATGAGCACCCCCTTTCGCCCGGTCCGAAGACCGACCTCTACTAACCATGATATCCGATTTTGAAAACGTTATGTGTTCTTATTCCATTTATTAGCCTAGAATTACTATGTTATGCGCACAGCAAACAAGTATAGACTAGATTGCCGAATTTGGAAAGAAATATTGCATATCCGTTTGTTTTGAAAATGCTTTGGAATTTGCTACTCGCAAGTAGGCTAAAACACGGATTTCAATGAGTTTTTCCAACTCAAACAATCCAACCTTCACCCACAGGCATTTTAAACAGTTTATCATATAAGCATTTAGCCGCATGGCAAGTATACTGTCATGGCAACATTCACACGCATGTGGGATACTAAAGCATAAATACTTACATTATACTCCGTGCCAAAACAGTAAACTAGTTAGCAAACATGCATGTCCTAGTTCATGTTAAAAATGGCTAATGCATCACATGCAAAAATGCAATCTAGGCAGGCTCGGCTAACCCTAAACATGGCATGTGAAATGCGGTCAACTACCACATATTCAATTTGTGAATTGAAGTACAGATGCAGTTAGCGTGATGTACCGAGCCTAATGCATGCAATACAAATGTATGGGTGCACGCATGCATAGCATAAGGTATGCTAAATTAAACGTGCCCTAATCTACCATCATAAGCAGGTAAATAAAAGGGAAGAAAGAAATGGGGATTGGAAGACATATACACCACCCACGCACACTTATTACAGATTTGCCCTCACTCGGAGGGACCAAATAAATATTACAAATTAATTAACTACGCAAGCTAATTAATGATTACAAATTAATTAATTTAATTAACAAATTAAATTAAGCTAAGAAAACAGATAAACCGCCTCGGGAAACGCGCCGCCATGCATAGGCTGCCTCTGTTTTCCTTCCTTCACTCCTCTAGAGGCTGTCAAAACCTCAGGACTGCATCCCTGGACACTGGGGAGTGTCACCGGCTGAGTGGAATTACCACCGGCAGTGGTGTGTGGCCATCGGCACAAAATGAAGCTGTCGGCAGAGGAATTGTTGCCGGTCGGCACCTTACACTGCCGGTCGGCAGAGTGTTCCTGCAGAATCTGCAAATGACAGCAACAGAGGGCAAGGCAAAGCATGGCAGCACAATTCAAGGCATATATGCACCAACCATGTCCCTTATCATGATAATGACTCAAAGGGGCATGTGCCTCGATTCTCGGACCACCAATCACGCATTTCCATGCATGATGGCCCAAAGAACCAAGTATGCAACTTTGATTTCAAATGCAATGCAAACCAATCAAACCAAACAAGGCCCAATTCCTATCATCAAGTCAAGGAACAAGGCATGCATGCAAGATGCAATGCAACCTAAGCATGCAAGCTAAGGATGCAACATGGCATGGCAACTAACTTATGCAAGCATACAAGCAAACATAGGGGCATGCAAATGGATACAAAGATGGACTTATGCATGAATTAGGCAGCTCTAAATAGGCCTAAAACAGTAGCCAAAATGCCCAAAAATGGAGGCTAAACACACATGCACACATACACATGTTATGGTCCAAACCTTAGGCACAAATTGAACAACCCTCAAACACATTTGAAAGGGGGAATCATGGACTAATTAGCATGCAACATAAGCATTGAAATCATGCTAAAACATGGTGCCAAACCAAGCAATAAATCAAGCCAAGCATGCAACAAATGGCCCAAATGCTCAAAGCAAATCAATAGAGTATTGAACTACACTTAGCAAGACCAAACGTGGCATGAACTCATTGACCAAAAATAGAGTTTTGGGACATTAATACGAGGCCTAAGGACCACTTAGATGGCATCCAAATGACTCAAAAACAAAGGCATGCATAATCACCAAAACATGGAGCATGAGATGACAACCTTACAAGGCATTAAAGGGACATCAAATGCGAGCTCTCAAGCATACAATAAGGTCTGAAATGGCATGGTGGATGGTCCCAAATCACCAAAACAATGCAAGGATAGCATGCTATACATTCACATACTTAAGGCCAACAAGCCGGAATGCAAAGGGGCTATATGATGCATGCAAAGTTCGACCCAAACAACCTAGGACAGACCTAGGACATGGAAAAACATGCACAAAATCTTCACGAGACTAAGCCTAAAACATGCTCCAACAAAGGTTAATAACCTAAGGCACATTGAGGCAATAACATGGCATTACAAGGCAACTATGCTAAGCATGCATGGAGTACCAAAACCAACTTAAAATCATGTTATATTATGGATATATAAGCATGAAAAACAGCCTAAACATGCTCAACACACACTCAAGCATAGGCTCTCTTTAGAGACCAAAATATGCCCTTTTCAAGGACAACAAGGAGAGGGGGTGGCCCTCTCCTTCTTGGGACTTCAAGGCATCATCTTCACCACTGAAATCCCTCAAGATTTCAGTGGTGAAGAGACCCCAACACCAAAATCCCGGAGCTAGCACAAAATGGCTCAAAATGAGGCCTTTTAAGGCCTAAGGGGGGTCAACCACCCTTAAACAACAAAACACTCTTAATAAACAATAAAGAGGGTCTAAAAACAGAACTTTTTTATGTTATACAATAAGCACAAAAACAGCTCTAAGACAGGTAGAAAATCAATGCAAAATTGGGGAATAAAGGTGTAAGTTTCTTACCCTTGATGATCCCTTCACAAATGGTGCTCCAAAGGCCTTCCTTAGCTTGAATCCAACACCAAAACTTCAAAACCAGTCCCTTAGAACCTCAAGAGCCAAAGGAAGGTGAAACACTATGTGTTTGTGTGCAATAGTATGGACTAAACACACTAAAACACACACAAGAGGGAAAAAGAGAGAGATAAGGTATAACAAACCCTAACCCTAGATCTCAAACCCTAACAATGGCTGTCTAAGCTCTCAAAAATATCCTAAAATGTCTAACCTCTCAAGCCAAGAGACCTCTCTCTCTCTATATGGCACTTCTTGTCTTGTAAAGCTTACAAGACAAGCTTCATAAGAGGGAGATCCCTCCATACACGTGTATGAAGGGGAGCAAAAGCAAGACAGCTGTCTTAAAATATCCGCAAAAGCAGATGCACAGTAATCGGCTGGCCAAAAATGCCATCTTGGCCAAAAAGAGTGCCGGCCGGCAATATACATTGCCGGTGGCAGCAAAAACCAGCCGGTGGCCTCTAGCCACTGCCGGTGATGGGTGGGGATGGTCTACAAGCCCTACCCTGCCTCTCCAAGGCAAAACACAAGTGTTCGGTGTGAAACCAGACACTAAATGGTCGAGTTCGGAGATCCTGAGGCAAGGCGCGCGAGCCGAGGCCTCCGGGAACTCCAAACGAACACAAACATGGATGATCACCGAGTGTTCAAACGGTGACATCCAAGTCTTGAGGACGGTCAAAAATGGGGTGTCTACACCCGGTCTGGGCCCCCCAGCTATACCAGGCTCGCGAGCCTACTACATTTGAGCTAATGGGGATGATAGGTGATCTCCAGAGGTCTGTGGCGGATCTCGCCTACGGAATGTCAGCTTCACCCCCAGCGGCACCATATGCCGGGAATTTCATACCACAGGAGCCCCCGCTGCTGGGGCGGATTGTAATAGAGCTCAGCCAACCAGAGGTGGCTTCCAGCTACAGCCACGACATGTCAGCAACAACCGGGCTTCGCTCTGAAGCAGCAACCCAAACCCTTGACCAGGCTGAGGCCGGAAGAAAAGACAAAATGAAGGCAGATGCCGATCCTATTGAACAACTGCTGTGGGCAGTTGAGGCTTTGAAAGCCGGGGGGATGAACAAGCAACAGATATCCGCAGTTGTGGCAAAGACTGTGGAGGGTGCTTTCCCCACTCCACCTGAGGGTAGTTCAAGCCAGTCAGAAAATCGGGATAGGCCCCGTCATGCCAAGGCAGTTCCTCCTATTCCCGCCCCTGCACCCGGGAAAGATCCGAAAGCTAAGGTGGCGCCTGCCGACCCTTTCGCCTGTGCAGCTAGTAAGAGCGCTCAGACTCCAAAATACCTGCCCCGGGGGCGCAGGCATTTTCATGCTCTCTACATGCCTTTGTCCAAGGCACTTCAGATCCTTGCCGAGAGGGGACACCTTAAAACCTTGGAGCCTCGGCCTCTCCCGAAGAATCTCCCTACAACACATGATGCTGCTCAGTACTGCACGTACCACCAGCAGACAGGCCATGCCACCGACAATTGCTTCCGCCTCCGTCATGAGGTGCAAGATTTGATTGACAATGAGGTTATCCTCCCACCCACCTCAGCGAAGTCTGTTACCACCGAGCTGTTGGACTTTGAGGATACTGCAAGTATGTAATCAGAAGGTGAACCACCAGTGGGCGGCGTCCGGTGTATTTTGAATATGGCGTCTGGTACGCATTTTTGAGTGGCTGTGAACGCTAACTTTGTAAATCCTGGCTTGGGTATCGAGTCAGTCTTTTGTTTTGAGTCTGTCTCTTTGTCTCGAGTCAGTCTTTTTGCTTGAGGCTCTGTCTTGTTGTATCGAGTCAGTCCCCTTTGTATATAATACCAGGTGATTCTGGGGTTGTTGTCCCGAACACCGTTTTGTCTTGTAATTACCTGTTTTGTTGTTTTTGAGTCTGTTTCTGCCAAGGGACCAGTTACACCAACAAATCTGAATGAAACAGCTGTTGCTATCTCAACTTCATGCTTGCTTTCAACATAAGTGCCAGAGAATTTGATTGGGCTGACAGTACATCTCGCCTGCTCTCCTGCGCGCCAAACTCATTGCATTGACCTAAGTTTTTCAAAAACCTCTTTTGAGCACTGCGGTGATGAAAACGAAGAGGAAGGAATTCCTCGGGTTTTGCAAAATTTTGGATCATTTTGAGAGAAAGAGAAGCATGCTAAGCCTTTTTATGAATGGAACCATGCTTGTCGGCGTGAGTATTGAGAAGGATCCTGGCCTGATCCAGATTGGTTCCACACTATCTTCGGCGCGAGCGATTTGTCGCTTTCTTAAAAACTTTCAAAAACAAATGTTTTACGCGGCCCTGTGAAGACCTGTGTGGAATCGCTCTTGAGATTGCGCAGCCTAGGATCGCTCTCAGCCTCAAGATTCAACCCGTTCGCTCTCAAACCTTAAACCCGTTCAGAACATCCAACAGTCAACTGTCAGAGGAGGCCCGTGTGGCCAGTCTCGAAGTAGCCCTCGACCAAGAGGCGCCGAAATTGAATCAGGAAAATGAAAGAGCTCGTGGAGTAGCCATGACGGAGTCTCCTACAAATCATTGCAACAGCCGTTCTCCTAGACACAGGGAAACTTCAACTTCAGAAACCATTTGGCATGGACTTGTTACACTTTTACCCTTGAGAGGCTCGCTGGGCCGAAAACCCGGAAGGGCGGCCCAGGCAAAAGTTAGAGCAAGAGAAGAATACAGAAAAGAAAAGAAAAAAAAGAAAAATACACAAAAGAAAAGAAAAAAAAGAAGAAGAAAGAAAAAGAAGTGAAAAAAAAAAGAAAATGAAAAGAAAAGCTCGCAAGGTCGAAAACCCGCATCGGGCGCCTTGGCAAAAGTTAGAGCCTGAAAAGTGAAGGTTAAAATACCCGAGTGTACCTTAACCGGAACTACGTGAGGCTTGATTCCCATGTTTGGGATACGTAGGCAACTTCATCATGAAGTCCAGCCCCCAACGCTTTCATAGCGTCTCGGTCCATGCAATGGTTTCGACTTCATCCCAAAGTCTAGTCGCCAACGCTTTCAAGGCGACTGTGTCCATATATTTGTTGTGACCGTCTTCGTCATCGCTGTGTCCAAGAGCTCGACCATCGCCAATGAAGACTGTGTGCAGACTGCTGCGGCACCATCCAAACAAGGGGCAACTTTCCGTTGCCACGTGACGCCGTTCAAACCAGGGGCAACTTTCCGTTGCCTCCCACCCCCTTCAAACCAGGGGCAATTTTCCATTGCCTCCGATCCGAGGTTGCGCATCTCAAAGAGTAAATTCCATGCTCGTTAAGCATCAGCCGTTTGCAAAAATAGTTTTTGAAAATTTTTACTGAGGTTGACTATTTTTTCGAAAACTATTCCATTTTCCAAAACTGGACCATTGTCTTGGACCCAAAAAAGGAAAATTTTCAGTGCTTGTTGCCTGACTTGCATGGTTTCCAAATCAAAAATCGAACAAGTACGTTAATTCGACTCTCATTTTGATCAAACTTGTTTTAGTAGAAAACCAAAAACGAAAAGAATGGTTAAAATGATGAACTAGGGGCACAGTTGAGTTAGGCATTCTGTCTTTCCCCCGTCATCGACGTACTTGCTAGAAGAGCGCTCTGCCCGCCAGAAGAAATAGCCGTGAGCTAACGGTGTTGAGCATGAACCCACACCTTTCTATTCATTCATTAAACACCCCGGGGAGGGATGAAAAATGAGAAAATGAAGAATAGAGAGGTGTAAGTTGAGAGAAAAGTGAGGAAAAGGGTTTTGAGAGAAAAAACCGAGCTTGAGTGCCAGAGTGATGTGAGAATCACAAATCAGAAAGGGTGGGAAACAATACCCTGAGAAACTAGCTCCTCGTGATCTGAGGTCCCCCGTTTTCGTTGACGCGTCTGCGTGCCGTGTCTTTTATTTTGTTTACCTCAACCTGTGTTTTAGGTCTTCTCCGAGCGTGTCTCGTTGTGTTTGGGACATGTACCCTTTTTGTTTGAGTCCTCCCCGCTGTGTTCAGTTGTAGACTCGATACCCCGGTTTGAAAAACCCTCATTCAATTTTAGAATTGTTTATACCCAGAATGCGGTGCCATTCTCTCTATTGGAGCATGTTTCAACTCCAACCAGTTCCATCTTTGAGCTCCGTCTTGTCAGATTGGGCCGTTCACTCAAGTTTGCTGTGTGCAGAATGAACCGAATACTGTGTTATGGGCTGTATGCAGAATGATCCCCAGTAGAGCAAGGGCTGTGTGTCCAGAATCACGCAGTGGGTTGCTTGGGTTTATTTTGCTGTTGGCTGTTTAGTTATCTGATTATTACAGTGCAAGTGTTCAATTTTCAGACAACCAATCAATTCCATTTACATTGAGGTATAGCATGATGGAATGCGATGCAATACATGAGATATGTAAATGTAACACTTTTTAAGCAAAAATCTGTTCATTTCATAATTTTTCTCGAGTACAAAGTTTTGAGGAAAACAAAATCTGCCTGTGGCAGTACAAGGTAATCTAACTACCAAAGAAAAGAGGAAAAGTACAAGAAAGAAAAGAAAAATAACAAAAATCCGCATCTGTGTCGAGCACTCCAAGGGTCGTTAGTCTGTCCTGGTCCTCTTCCTGGATGAGGGTCCAGGAGCATCATCAGCATCGTCGTCAGAGCCCGAGCTAGAACCGCCTCCGGTCTCCTCCTCTGATGACTCGGACTCCGCCTCTGCCTCCGCCTCTGACTCCTCGTCATCATCATCATCCGGGACTAGAGCTCGCGAGCTGCTCCCGACATGAGCGCGCCCTGCTTTAGAGCGGGGGAATACTCAGCCCTCCTCATCTCTCCCTCGGGCAGGGACGGAAGGTCCAGCTGGAGCGCCTCCTGCCATAGGAATCTGAAAAGAAGGCTGAAAAAGTACACAAAAGGCGAATGCATCAGTATACCGTGAGTAGTGTATCAGCGCAGAATGCAGCACATAAGTATGAGAATGCCGTGAGCAGTTTATCAGTGCAGAATGCAGAGTACAGTGTATGAATGCCGTGAGGAGTTTATCAGTGCAGAGTACAGTGCAGAATGCAGTGTATGCAGTGTATCAGATGCTGTGAGATCAGTATATCAGATGTTGTGCAGTGCATCAGATTATGTGAAGCAGTGTATGAATGGTTTAAGGCCAGTGTCAGGAGAACATACCGGAATGCTGTAGAGGGCCAGGAGATCAAAAGTCTGCTGGAGCATACCCATCATGGAGGCATTCATCTCCAATGACTGCCGGGTGTACGCAGAAAAAGCCTGCAAAAATATCAGATGCATCAGTATTCTGTGGAATATCAAATAAACTGAAGTGAAATGACTGTACAGAAGTGCAGTAATACATACCGGAGGTAAGTTGGGGACACCGACGAACTCGTGATCAGCTGGCGGAGGGGCGAAGGGGATCTGATAGGTCGCCCCACCCTGCCCCCGGAAAGTCAGTACAGTAGGCAGGGCGGGCCAGCCAGCCCCCCGTCCTCCCTGAACTCCGCCCCTACCACGGACTCGGGCCCTCCTCGAAGCTCCCGCTCCTGCCCCAGCCACTGGCGTCGTGGGCCTAGCTCCCTCCGCTCGACGGCAGCCGCTTAGAGGTCGCATCAGGTACGTCTGCACGTACTCCCGATAGTCGCCGGTGCCTCTGAAGCGGGCCTCCTCCCAGCCAATAGTGAAATCGTCCATCTGCTCGGTCGTGAGCCCCTCGGTCTCCCTCATATCCGCAGGAGGGTGAACCGGGACTATCTGCTCGGGTAACCCTAGGGTCTGGCGTAGGAAACGCTCCCCCAGGTACCAAGCCCGACAGATCGGGCCCTCCAACAAGATCCGGAAACGTGAGGTCTCATCGGCACCGGCAAATCGATCTCGAGTCACAGTTGGCAACGGAGCCCACGGCTGCCAGGTGATCTGAAAATGCAAGACGGTTTGTTATCTACTGTTATCGAAATATGCAGTGGAAAGGCAAAGCTTAAATAAACTGTAAGTAAAACATACCTCCGCGGGGGTAATGGTGTCGAAGTATCGGCGGAAAAAGCCGAAAGTCTCTCGCGGTCGCCGGGTGCATCTCCGGTCAAAACGGCGTGAAAAGGGGACAACCAGAGGGGTCTCTGTGACTGGTACGGGGGCAAGCCTAGGAAAGTAAGCGTAAACCCACAGCTGCAAGGTAAATACCAGTGCATTTATCAGAAAAAGCAGAATATACAGAATAAAGCAGAAATGACAGAGCCGTGTGTTGTGCAGTGTATTGTGTGCAGTGTACAGTGTGAGCAGTGTACAGTCAGTGTGAAGCAGAATGTATGCGTGTGCCGTGTGTACAGTATACAGCAAGTATAGAGCAGACTACAGTGTGTGCAGTGTACAGAGTACAGAAAATATCGGATAGAAATGAAAAGCGGAGAAGAAATGTACCTCCCAAGCCCGCCAGTAGCCTCCGAGCAACTGGCCGCTGCCGCGCGAAGCCGAGCTCATGTACCCGTAGAGAGTGGCCAGAGCGGCGCCACCCTAGTCGTAGTGCAAAATGTCCCGGACATCCACCAGTGCGCTGAGAAGGCAAAGAGGCACGGTGTTCGCCCGGTCGGCGAAGATGGTCGTCCCGAATAAGAACATGAGGAAGCCGCGGGCGTACCTCTCCTCGGCCTCCGGAGTCATCGGATCTGCATCACCAAGAGTGGGCTGGACCCTAAATTGTACCTCGAACCAGGAGTACCTGTAAAATAAATTGATGTATATTATTGATTGATGTATTACAAGATTGTTGTGTTATATTTGATATTACAAGGATTCCTATTATATAGAAGAGGATTTGGGTAGTAGGTGAGTGTGTGTGGTAGGTGTAGGAAAGTAGGTGAAGTAGGTGAGTGTGTGTGGTAGTGGAGGTGGTAGGTGGAGTGGGTTATGGTAAATTCTAACAGCCCCCCGCAAACTCAAGGAGGATAGAAACTAACCAACTTGAGTTTGAAGAGAGGAACAAAACAAGAAAATACATAAAAATAAAAAAGGATAGGAGACATTGGATGGTCGTGTCAGACCATTGGTGAAGACACTGGATGGTGGTGTCATAACGTTGTAGAGGACACTGTATGGTGGTGTCATACCGATGTAGAAGACAGTTTATGGGGTCATGTCGGACCGTTGTAGAAGACAGTTTTGTGACAGTTGTTGTGACAGTTTACGGAGTCTTGCTGGACCCTTGTAGAAACTAACCGGAATCAATGTCGGGACAGTTTACAGAGTCTTGTCGGACCCATAAAGGAGCTAACCGGAATCAATGTCGGGACAGTTTACAGAGTCTTGTCGGACCCATAAAGGAGCTAACCGGAATCAATGTCGGGACAGTTTACAGAGTCTTGTCGGACCCTTAAAAAAGCTAACCGGTATCAAATGTCGGGACAGTTTATAGAGTCTTGTCGGACCCTTGGAAAAGTGGCACCCTCAAAAGGTGTGCCCAATTTTGTCAAAAGGCGTGCCATCAAAAGGCGTGCCCAATTCATCAAAAGTTGTGCCGGACATGATGGTGAGGCACGTGGGCGCCTTGGCTTGCGTGCCCGTTTGTCGGCTGGTGGTAAGAGGCGCGCGATGCGCGTGGCTGCCTCGGCTATAAGACAGAGGCTAAGGCTGAGGCAAAAAACCTGCGAGAGATATTCTGAGAGAGATTTCTGAGAGAGATTCTGTAACACTCTGTTTTCTGAGAGAGAATTCTGAGAGAGATACTGTGTAACACTCTGGTGCCTAGAAAATGGCTTCATCGTCTTCCCGCGGGCTGCTCACCCTCTTTCCCGACCTCAACGAGTCAACGAGAGAGAGAACTGGTGCGGTGGCACTGGAAACTCAACCAAGCGCCCCAGAGTTTGCTCCGTTGAACTTTCCGATGCGGTCGGTGGAGCAAAAAATGGCGGTGCAAACTGATATTGAGGCCAATCAGTATACTCTGAAGTCATGCGTGGAAACCATGACTGCGGTCACAAATTTGTCGCACCGGCTGCAGAGCAGGACAAATGAGGTGCAACAGTTAAACTCCCAGCTGGCTCTGCTCCAACGCATGTATAAGGATGCGCGAGCAGAGATAAGTGTACTAAAGGCAGAAAACAAATAGCTGAAGCGGAAGGCCACCGTGATGTTCCGATTTGGAGGGCCGCCATATGCTGCAGTGGAGGAGCAGGGGGTAGTGATCGTGCCCAGTGGAGTGGAAAACACAGAGGCAACACCGTCAAGGACCGCCCAGGACGGAGGCAAAAAGAAGAGACCAGCGGCAGAGTAGAGAAGAAAAAATCCCGCCTGTGGATGTGGGTGTTTGGGTTTGGTTTTTTTTTTTATTTTTTTATTTTTTTTTGTTTAATGTATGTATTTATTTATTTATTTATGAAATAAAAGATAAAAGATGGGTGGTGGAAAATGTGATGATGGTGTTGGGTGGTGGAGAAAAGTTTAGAATAGAAAAGTTTATATAAAATTGGGGATAGTGCTTTATAATAATGAAAATAAAGGTGAGGTAGTGGATGTGTGTATTAAATAAAAAGAAAGGATGGGCGTGAATGGTGTCGTGCATGTGCTGTGTATGTGGCAGTGTGAATGGTGTGTCTGTCTATCATTAGTGTTTGGGAAGCAGAGTTCCCATCAATTTCATCACATTGGTCTAATGCTTGGCAAGCATCTGCAATGTCACGAAAGCATGTGATTGGCTCTTTATTAATTGCCAATACCATGTCACCTTGTTCTAATAGGTTTTCAGCCTTTGATCCAGCAAAACAACCTTTAACACGTAAGACTTGACGTCTAATTGGATCTTTCTTAACAAGAGCCTGTACCCATTTGTCACTCAATCCAAAGCTACGGGCCTTGGAAAGCAAAGTAGGATAAAATTCAACCTCTAAGATCCTGACAAGAGGCATTGGCCTTTTGATGCCATTTATGAGAAGATTTGATCCATTTCCACCAGATATGATTTTGTCAAGGACGTGGCTGATTGTATAAACTGGAATACCTCTGACAAATTGATGATCTTCTGATGAACTACAACCATATTTTAGCTGAGTTGAAAAGCTTCCCCAGATAGCGTGAACCCTTCCATGCTCATCAGTTAGCACACCAGAAAATGTACCACCGAAGTCAGTATCAAGCTCAATGACTTCCATATTGGTTGCTCTGAAGCGTGGACAATCGGCAGACCCAATATTCAAAGCAGCAAAAGGGTTGGTGACAACAGATTTCCTTGATGTAGCTTGCAGGCTCCTACTTAACCCCACAAGAATGACTGCATCTCCACGTCGCAGCGGAGGTTCAGGAAGAAGTTCAGCAGCACGAACTGCTGAGGCACCAACAGCTCCCAGAGCAGAAGGGTCATATGCAACAAGAGCAAAATTATGAACAGGATGGTTGAGCTTGTGGGTACTCCAGATCAAATAGCGAAGGCTGAGCAATTGATACATGATGTTCTTTCTGAGGCTGGAGCAGGGGGGAGATATGTGTTGAGGTCCGGCGGGCGGCCAAGGCGAGACTGCCGCCCGCCGGTGAAGCAGAATGACTAGGTTGTTAACCTAGCTCTGATACCATGTAAAATAAATTGATGTATATTATTGATTGATGTATTACAAGATTGTTGTGTTATATTTGATATTACAAGGATTCCTATTATATAGAAGAGGATTTGGGTAGTAGGTGAGTGTGTGTGGTAGGTGTAGGAAAGTAGGTGAAGTAGGTGAGTGTGTGTGGTAGTGGAGGTGGTAGGTGGAGTGGGTTATGGTAAATTCTAACAGTACCGCATAAAACCTGGGCGAGCGAGAGGTGGGGCCTCCCCCAGCAGATAGACCTGAGCGGCGGTCCACTCATCCATGTCGATATCAAACGGGATCGGATCACCCCCTACCCCGATGCCTGTGAGCATCGAGAAGTCGTAAGGGGTCATCGTCATGTCCCCTGCTGTGGAGAAGTGAAAAGAATCGGTGGTGTCCCACCACCTCTCCGCCAGAGCGGCGAGTAGAGGTCTGCAAGTAGTGAGTCGCGAGAGCCCTCGGCAGAAGGCGCCGAAGCCCGCCCGGTCCACTATGCGACGGACCGCGTCAGGGAGCTCGTCGTACCACTCCCGAGCGCCAGTATTTCCATACCCGCGGATGGTATGGGAACCCTCCTGTAAACAGAAAATAACAATGGCAAGACAACATTCAAAATACAGCTTTAAGAAGCATACAGATGTAGCATGCGTGCAGGTTTAACAGATTTAAACAACTACCGGGTGCCGGTGTGCTTACAGTGAACTACAAACCTGTGATGAGTCAGCGTGCTTGGGTAGTTTAGAACAGATGTATCATGCGTGCAAGTTTAACAGATTTTAAACAAATATCGGGTGCCAGTGTGCTTACAGTGAACTACGGTGTGTGATGTGTCAGCGTGCTTGGGTAGTTCGGAACAGATGTAGCATGTGTGCAAGTTTAACAGATTTAAACAAATATCGGGTGCCAATGTGCTTACAGTGAACTACAGCGTGTGATGCGTCAGCGTGTTCGGGTGGTTCAGTACAGTATAGCATGTGTGCATATGTTCAGATTCAAGCAGATATCGGGTGCCGGTGTTTGCAGTGGAATACAATGTACGCCGTGTGCTTGGGTGATTCAGGGCTAGTGCAGTGTGTGTGCATGTGTCAGTTTCAAGCAGATATAAGTTGTATGTATGTTTACAGTCAACTACGGTATAGCATATCAGATTCAAGTAGTTAAAGAGCATAAATAAGCTACGACAGTTTTGTGCCCTACATTGCAGAAAGTAAAGTAGAGGAAAGAGAGTTACCTCGGAAACGCCGAAGGACAGGTGGGAGGTAGGCTCGCGCAGCAATAGCTCGGGTGGCACGTGCCTCTCAAAGCTCCGAAACTGGCGGAGTCCGTCGGGGGGCAGAACATGGATCGTCGGCCGGTAGGTCGCCGGGTCGAACGGGCGCTCGCGCAAGGGTAGGAGCTCGACCTCGGGATCCATCTCGTGGTCCGGGGGAGTCCCACCGCGTGGAATGTCGTCCGCCATGTAGAGAATGGTGAGAAAATAGCCGGAAGAAGGAAAACTGGGCTAGAATACGAAGAGTCAACCAAAAAGTCAACTCTCGGAAAGGTCGAAAATGACCGAAAAGGCCGGGATGTGGAAGGGCACGGAAATCAAGAGGAAAGTGAGGGGAACAAACCCCGAAAAGGCGGGAATGCCAAACGAGGCATCGAAACAAAGTTTTGTTCGGTTGAAAATGTCCGAAACGCGAAGGAAATCGCGAATCCGACGATGAAACGGGCGTAGAACGCGAAGAAACGGGCGAAAGAGGAGAGAAAAACACTTTAGAGAGAGAGAGTGAGAGTTTTCGGCGGTGGAGGAAGTGAGAAAATAGGGTTTGAAACCCTATTTTAAAACACCCGAAGTGAAATCTCGAAACTGCCCCGACTCAGCAACTTTCTACCGGTCGGCAATATTTTGTGCCGGCCGGCATTATTTTGTGCCGATGGAGTTATTTTGCAGCCGGTGGACAGTCGGCGGCCTCCCCTCCCGGCTGGTGGTGTTCCCACAGCCTTGTTTAGGCCATATGAGAAGTTTTTGGTCTTCATAGCTCAAGAAAGTGCAAGAAAGTGCATCTCCGACGCTCAACCGGCCTCCGTTGTGACCTCGGGTCGTGTCTTCTGTGCGTGGCACTCGAATTCGTGCAAGGTGTATCCCTTTTGTATCCTTTTAAATTCAAAAGTTGCCCCATGTGCGTTGCACGCGTTCATCGCACTACTTCGGTGCATTGCATCGCGCTATTACGCGCCTCACAGTTGCATGGTTATGCATACTACATGCGTTGTAACACGCACCCCTTGCATTGTCATGCACATCTCTCATGCATTGTTATTGCATTTTCATTACTAGCGTTGTCGCGTATTTCAAGACATACGTCGTCTCGCGCATCGTCTGCATTGTCGTGCATTCCGAAACACGTGCGTTGTTACGCATTTAAGTCCGTTAGCATCATTTCAGATTCCGTGTGGCATGCGTGTCACACTTCGCGTCATTTCACATCCCGTGTGGCATGCGTGTCACACTCCGCATCGTCTTACATTCCGTGTGGCATACGTGTCACACTGGGTTTCATTTTGCATCTTATGAGGCACGCGTGTCTCATTTGTTTCATTTTGCATCTTATGAGGCATGCGTGTCTCATTTGCATCATTTTGCATCTTATGAGGCATGCATGTCTCATGTATTTCATTTGTATTATTTTGCATCGGCATGTGTGCCCCATTTTACATCGGCATGCGTGCCCCATTTTGCATCGGCATGCGTGCCTCATTTTGCATCAGCATGCGTGCCCTGTTTGCATCGGCACGCGTGCCTTATTTTCATCGGCATGTGTGTCACTTTTTCATTGGTATGCGTGTCGTCATTTGCGTTGAGCATGCAATCAATCGCACTGTTTTGTGCATTGCATTTCAATCGCGCTGTTTAGCGCATCGCACTGTTTTGTGCAGTTTATTGTTCGCGCTGTTTTGCGCATCGCACTGTTTTGTACAGTTTATTGTTTGCGCTGTTTAGCGCATCGCACTGTTTTGTGCAGTTTATTGTTCGCGCTGTTTTGCGCATCGCACTGTTTTGTGCAGTTTATTAATCGCGCTGTTTAGCGCATCGCACTGTTTTGTGCAGTTTATTGTTCGCGCTGTTTTGCGCATCGCACTGTTTTGTGCATTGTATTTCAATCGCGCTGTTTAGCGCATTGCACTGTTTTGTGCATTTCAATCGATCGCATTGTTTTGTGCATTGCATTTCGTTCGCGCTATTTTGCGCATCGCACTGTTTTGTGCAGTTTATCAATCGCGCTGTTTAGCGCATCGCACTGTTTTGTGCATTACATTTCATTCGCGCTGTTTTACGCACCTTCATCGCACTGTCTTGTGCATTTCAAAATCACTCGCGCTATTTTGCACACCGCATCGCACTGTTTTGTGCACCTTACTTGCATCTTGCATATATCCTATCGCGCTATTTTACGCACCTTGCTTGTACTTGTTAGTACATTGCATTGTTTTGAATACGAACCGGCTTCGCGTAGCGTATAAGTCCAATTTTCAAAATTTTGCATTCCGTGTGGCATGCGTGTCACACTTGCATCATTCTTGCATCTTATGAGGCATGCGTGTCTCATTTGTTAAATTTTGCATTCCGTGTGGCATACGTGTCATACTCGTATCATTTTGCATCTTATGAGGCACGCGTGTCTCATTTGTTTCATTTTGCATTCCGTGTGGCATGCGTGTCACACTTGTATCATTTTGCATCTTATGAGGCACGCGTGTCTCATTTGTATCGTCTTGCATCATGCTTCATTTGCATCGGCATGCGTGTCACATTTTCGCTGGTATATGTGTCGTCATTAGCATTGGCATGCGTGCCTCATTCTTGTATTGTCGTGTATCTTGTTTCTTGTTCTGGCGAGACCTTAAACACGCGCGGTCTGGCGAGACCTTAAACACGCGCGTCAGTCTGGCGAGACCTTAAACACGCACGGTCTAGGAGACCTTAAATTCTTGGACGGTGCGAAACCTTCAGCACATTGACGTGTGCAGTTTGCATGCATTTTGCATCCCGGTCTAGGAGACCTTAAATCCTCTGAAGGTGCAATTCCTTTGGTGTTTGTCGTGCCCGAACGACTTTCGGTGGTCTGGTAAAGCCACCTGCCTATGTTTGCGATAAGTTCCTAGAAGACCAACTGGGATGGTGAAAACTAGAGTTCGAACGGCTTATGCCTAGAACGCAAAGGTTCGGGAATTCCGAGACTAAAGTCTGGTTTAAATACCCAGGGGTGTACCCTCTGCTTGAAATCTGTATGGAAGCCCCATAGATTGAGGCGGCGTGTCTACGCCTCAGTTCTGGATACTGAACCAACCTAGTATATCGCCTTGTTGGTAAGATAGAGAAAGTTGCAATCATAGTCGTTGCATCATAATGCATTGTCATGCATTTCCATTGTAGCTTGCATGCATTCATTGCATTTTCCCCAGTAGATCGCGTCATACTGCATTGTCATGCATTTTGTAAATATCCATTCCATTGCATATTTGTAAGTATTGCATTGTAGTTTGCATGTATGCATTGCATCACGCCTTTCATCTATGGCTTGCGCCTTTCCATGTTGAGCTTGGTCTGGTATGTGCCCTTACTTTTCACGTTAAAACACAGTTCTGCATGTGTGCGCGCCTATTCCACGCTGGTATGTTGGTTTGAGGGTTGCGGCACCTTTTCTGTGTTAGACATGGCTCATATGCATACATGCCTTTCCTAGGCAAGATTTGGTTTGGCCTGCGTGCCATATCCATTGCATTGTAGATCGCATGCATTCATCACATCACCTCCATCTATGGCTTGCGCCTTTCCATGGTTGAGCTTGGTCTGGTATGTGCCCATACTTCTTGTGTCGAAGCATAGTTCAGTAGACCGTTCTATGTTAGACGTGGCTTGTATGCGTACATGCCCTACCTAGGCAAGATTTGGTTTGGCCCGCGTGCCATATTCATTTCCATTACATGGTAGTGTAATTTTTGCATCCGGCATTAGGATTATTGTCCTTTCTCCAGCGGGTTGTTTCCCCACTTATGTCAATCCCCCCCAATACTTGTTCTTGTGTCTGTCTACAATACTCATAGTTCAGTTGACCGTTCTATGGTAGACAGACTTGTTACCTCCATCAATCTATTTGACATAGGTGTGGTCTCGAACCACTCGTGATTGGATCGTGATTCAATTGCTTTGCATATAGTTTGCATTGTTTCAATTGCATTGCATCTTCATTTGCATTGTTTATACATTGTTTTGTATATATTGCATATCGTTTTGCATCCATTCTTGCATTATCATGCATGCTGCTAACAATATTGTACCTGTTAAGTTTGTTTTCTTTGCAGGCATAATATTGTATGTATGGTTCATTTGAGGCTGGTGCAACCAGACGAGCCGCACATGTATTGTATCCTCCGAGTGAGACGTATTGAGAATTGCATGATTCTCTTACATCCTTTCTGCATTGTAGTGCAGTTTGGTGTATACTGGCTTAAAACTGTCGCATGTGTGCTTCGTTACAGCTTTCTTTGCATGATCATAAGTTATGTCCGGCTCTGTGCATTGTCTTGTATTTTGCCCCTGCCTTCGGGCACATATCTTGTTTGTCTTGCATGTTTGTCTGAGTCTTCGGCCTTGTCAAAAATGGGTCGTCTCTGGGCTTTGACATTCACTCCCGTCATTGTTATGACTTTCGAGTTCTGTCAAAGAGGGGCAACTGTAGACACCCCATTTTTGACCGTCCTCAAGACTTGGACGTCACCGTTTGAACACTCGGTGATTATCCATGTTTGTGTTCGTTTGGAGTTCCCGGAGGCTTCGGCTCGCGTGCCTTGCCTCAGGATCTCCGAACTCGACCGTTTAGTGTCTGGTTTCACACCAAACACTTGCATTTTGCCTTGGAAGGGCAGGGAATGCCTTGTGAGGCATCCCCATACACCACCGGCAGTGGCTAGAGGCCACCGGCTGGTTTTTGCTGCCACCGGCAATGTACATTGCCGGCCGGCACTATTTTCTGCCGGTCAGCACTATTTAGTGCCGGTCGGCACTCTTTTTTGCCAAAATGGCATTTTTGGCCGGCCGACTACTGTGCATCTGCTTTTGCAGATATTTTAAGACAGCTGTCTTGCTTTTTGCTCCCCTCCATACACGTGTATGGAGGGATCTCCCTCTTATGAAGCTTGTCTTGTAAGCTTTACAAGACAAGAAGTTCCATAAAGAGAGGGGCTCTCTCTTGTGGCAAGGGTTAGAGATTTGAGATATTTTAGAGAGCTTAGACAGCCTTTTTTAGGGTTTGAGTTCTAGGGTTAGAATCCATTCACCTTCTATCTCTATATCTCCCTCTTGTGTGTGTTTTAGTGTGTTTAGTCCATACTATTGCACACAAACACCTAGTGTTTCACCTTCACTTAGCTACTGAGGTTCTAAGGGACTAATTTTGGTGTTTTGGTGTTGAATTCAAGCCAAGGAGGGCCATTGGAGCATCATTTGTAAAGGGGTCTTCAAGGGTGAGAATCTAGTCCCATTATTCCCCATTTTTGCATCTTATTTTTACCTATCTTAAAATATTTTTTGAGCTTAGTGTATAATACAAAAAAGTTCTGTTTTTAGGCCCTCTTGATTGTTTATTAAGAGTGTTTTGTGGTTTGGAGGTGTTTAACCCCTCTTAGGCCTTGAAAGGCCTCATTTTGTGCTATTTTGTGCTAGTTTCGGGACTTTGGTGTTTGGGCCTCTTCACCACTGAAATCTTGAGGGATTTCAGTGGTGAAGATGGTGCCTTGAAGTCTCCAAAAGGAGAGGGCCACCCCCTCTCCTTGTTGTCCTTAAAATGGACCATTTTTGGCCTCTTGAGAGAGCACCTAGCTAGGCTTCATGTTGACCATGCCTTAGTTGTTTTTTGTGCTTAATATGTTGTATTATGCCTCTGTTTTTACTTGGTTTTGGTACACCATGCATGCTTAGCATACCTACCATGTAATGCCATGTTATTGCCTCAATGTGCCTTAGGTTGTTAGCCCTTGTTAGAGCATGTTTTAGGCTTAGTCTTGTGAAGCTTTTGTGCATATTTTGCCATGTTTTAGGTCTATCCATGGTTGTTTGGGTCGGATTTGGCATGCTTAGTATAGCCCCTTTGCATTCCGGCTTGTTGGCGTTAAGTATATGCATGTATAGCATGACATTTTTGTCTTGATTTGGTGATTTGGGATCATCCACCATGTTATTTCAGTCCCATTTGCATGCCTATATGTTTACCTTGGATGCATCTTTAATGCTTTGGAAGCTTGTGTAGTATGCTCCATGTTTTGGTGATTATGCATGCCTTTGTTTTTGAGCCACTTAGATGCCATCTAAGTGATCCTTAGGCCTTGTCTTAATGTGCTAAAACTCTATTTTTGGTTAATAAGTTCATGCCTTGTTTGGTCTTGCTAAGTGTAGTTCAATACTCCGTTGGTTTGCTTTGAGCACTTAGGCCATTAGTTGCATGTTTGGCTTGATTTATTGCTTGGTTTGGCACCATGTTTTAACATGATTTTAATGCTTATGTTGCATGCTATATGTCCATGATTACCTTCTTTCAAATGTGTTTGAGAGTTGCCTTTTTATGCTTAAGTGTTGGTCCTTGTGTGCATGCATGTTTGCATGCCATTTAGCCCTCATTTTATAGCACTTTGGCCACTATTTTGGGCCTATTTAGAGCTGCCCAAATTATGTTTAAGTCGATCTTTTCATCCATTTGCATTGCCTCATGTTTGCTTGTATGCTTACATAAGTGCCTTGCCATGCCATGTTGCATCCTTAGCTTGCATGCCTAGGTTGCATTGCATCATGCATGCATGCCTTGTTCCTTGACTTGATGATAGGAATTGGGCCTTGATTTGTTTGTTTGGTTTGCATTTCATTTGACATGAAAGTTGCACACTTGGTCACTTGGGCCATCATGCATGGAAATGCGTGATTGGTGGTCCAAGAACCGAGAAATATGTCCCTTTGAGTCATTACCATGATAAGAGACATGATTGGTGCATATATGCCTTGCATTGTGCTGCCATGCTTTGCCTTGCCCTCTGTTGCTGTCAATTGCAGATTCTGCAGGAACACTTTGCCGACCGGCAGTGTCAAGTGTCGACCGGCAATCCATTCTCTGCCGACAGCTTCATTTTGTGCCGATGGCCATAACACACTGCCGGTGACAGTTCCATTCAGCCGGTGGCACTCCCCGATGTCCAAGGAAGCAGTCCTGAGGTTTTGACAACCTCCAGAGGAGTGAAGGAAGGAAAACAGAGTCAGCCTATGCATGGCGGTGCATTTCCGAGCAAGATCCGGGCATGCGCTGCATTTGGCCCTCCTCCCGAGGCGGTTTATCTGTTTTCCTAGCTTAATTAGTTTATTAATTAATTAGGCAATTTGTAATATTTAATTAGCTTGCGTAGTTAATTAATTTGTATTATTTATTTGGTCCCTCCGAGTAAGGGCAAATCTGTAATAAGTGTGTGTGGGTGGTGTGTATGTCTTCCAATCCCCACTTCTTTCTTCCCTTTTACTTACCTGATTTGATGGTTAGTATTAGAGCATCTTTAAAATTAGCATACCTTATGCTATGCATGCGTGCATCATGCATTTGTATTGCATGCATTAGGCTTGGTACATCACGCTAACTGCATTTGTACTTCAATTCCAAATTGAATACGTGCATCAAATTGATCGCATTTTCACATGCCATGTTTAGGTTAGCCGAGCCTGTCTAGATTGCATTTTTGCATGCGATGCATTATCCATTCTTAACATGAACTAGGACATGCATGTTTGCTAACTAGTTTACTGTTTTGGCACGGAGTACGATGCAAGTATTTATGCTTTAGCATCCCGCATGCGTGCGAGTGTTGCCATGACAGTATGCCTGCCATGCGGCTAAGTGCTTATGTGTTAAACTGTTTTAATGCCTGTGGGTGAAGGTTGGATTGTTTGAGTTGGAAAAACTCGTTGAAATCCGTATTTTAGCCTACTTGCGAGTAGCAAATTCCAAAGTGCTTTTCAAAACCAAACAGATATGCAATGCTTATTTCCAAATTAGGCAATCTAGTCTATACTTGTTTGCTGCGCGTATAACATAGTAATTCTAGGCTAATAAATGGAATAAGAACACATAACGTTTTCAAAATCAGATATCATGGTTAGTAGAGGCCGGTCTTCGGACCGGGCGAAAGGGGTGCTCATAGCTGACCTTCTCCGATCGTACCCAAGCTCCCGAGCTGAGACAACTCTGATGATGACGGACATGTGGCCTTCGACACCGAGTCAGGGTTTCCTAAATTCCCCCATAAAAAATATTTAGGTGGCGACTCTGTATCTGGCAAAGCAGTCCATGTTTGACACTTCTTTTCAAAAATCTGTTTCTCAAAACGATTTGCCGGATTTGGACTCTTTGGTTCAGATTAAGAACCGTGACAAATTGAGAGTCCGAGCTGTAGTGACCCCAAATGAACAGAACGGGAACTCACCCTCTCGGGGCGTTCGGGGACGTCTACACACACATCAGTCGACATTAGGCTTAGGTGTTTTGCCGATCAGATTAATAAATTTGCTCTTGCCCTAGCTAATGTATGAACTCCGATAGCCGAATAGAACTAGTTCATGGAGTGGCTGCGGCACACATCGGTCGGCATTAGGCTTAGGTGTTTTGCCGATTAGATTAATAAATCTGCCATTGCCCCAACCAGTGTATGAACTCCAATAGCTGAATAAAACTAGTTCATGGAGTGGCTGTGGCACACATTGATCAGCATTAGGCTTAGGTGTTTTGCCGATCAGATTAATAAATCTGCCCTTGCCCGAGCCAATGTATGAACTCCAATAGCCGAATAGAACTACTAGATCGGAATGAATCAATAATGCTGAATATTGGTGGCTGCTGGAGTGCGCGCATTGATGATGTCTCCTCGGGAGTAGGGTGCACTCCTAAATGATTAAAAAGGGGTTGAGAAATTCCATCTAGGTTTCATAAAGCGACTCGATTCTGCTCGTCTTTCGTGGCCGGAAAAGTGTGAATGTCAACTAGACTTTTCTTTAATAGTAAAGGAGAGGGCAGGACGCTGGCGGAGCTCGACTCAACAATGAATCGAAGTGGCGAACCTCCCCACATGGGAGGTAGGGCATTTGCAGAACACGAAAGCCGTCATTCTCCGTATCGATGAAGTAGGTCACCAAGGATGGAAAATTCTAGCGGGGGAGCTCTTCTCGTCTGCGAAGTGAGGCCAGTGGGCCACCACACTCATTGAGCTTTTCTGTTTTCGTGGGGAACAGACCGATGACAGAGGCAGATTCCATCATTTGGGACCTGAACGTGGCGGTCAAGTTTGCACGACAGATCTTTCCGGCAGACGTCCAGCAGTCGATGGATGGTCGACCGGACTTCGAGGTGTTTCGAGAGGGAGTTCATGGGGTGGTGAAAGGGCTGTACACCGCCTACGAAATTGGCATGCGTCTACGTGCTGCCCGACGAGAAATAGAGAAGAAGGATGAATGCATTCGAAGCTTAGAAGCTCGCGTGGAAGAGGTTGAGCGCGAGCTAAGGAAGGCCAAGGCCGCTCAGAAACAACCAACCGGACAGGCTAACCCAATCGTGGAAGAAAGGGTGACCCAGCGGCTTATCAATACTACACTTGCCGATCGTGATACGACGAGCATGTTTGCGATAGAGTCCACGAAGGGAAGGGCTTATGAAAAAGGCTTCCGTGATGGCCGGAAAGTAAGGATAGAGAAGACCTGGGAAAAGCTCGTCGAGGAAGTCTGTCGATGTGAAAATCAGTGATTTAAGCACAGTTGGATCAAGGCATTTCAAGCCGCAGAAGCTCTCCGAACGTCGGGCGTTGATTCGGCATTGCCACTATACCAACGTAATCATTTTCCTTTTTCTGCCTTTGAAGTCGAGCAGAGTGAGGATGAGGGAGACGCCAGATAAAAATACTCATTGTAATGTTCAAACGCCGATTGCGTTCAAAACTATGTAATCATTGGCTGATCGAATAAAATGTTTTATTTTTAATGTTTGTGTTTCGTTGTAATTTTTATTCGGCACACACGTGTTTGTATTTTTGTGTTTCATTGTATAAATGTTTGAATAAATGTATTTTAAATGATTGAATAAACATTGACCAGCCCGAGTTAACTAAGCATTTCATTTCGAATGTTTTATATGCTTTTATGTGTTAACAGAGCATTCTACATTAAACATTTATTCGGTATACATTAAATATTTATTCTAAATTTGGACATTTTTTCGGCCCAAAGGCGTCATGCGCCTATGAGGCTCCGAATCCGGAGGCTTTTTCAGTCCAAAGGCGTCATGCGCCGATGGGGCTTCAAATCCAGAGGCTTTTTCGGCCCAAAGGAGTCATGCGCCGATGGGGCTCCGAATCTGGAGACTATTTGGCCAATTGTGATATCCACGAAGGGCGCTCTGAATCCGGAGACTTTATCCGCCCAAAGGCATCATACGCCGATGGGGCTCTGAATTCGGAGGCTTTTTCTGCCCAAGAGCGTCGTGCGTCGATGGGGCTCTGAATCCAGAGACTATTTCACCAATCGTGATATCCATGAAGGGCGCTCTGAATCCGGAGGCTTTATCGGCCCAAAGGCGTCATGCGTCGATGGGGCGCCGAATCCGGAGGCTTTATTGGCCCAAAGGCGTCATGCGCCGATGGGGCTCCGAATCTGGAGTATTTGGCCAATCGCGGTATCCACTAGGGGCGCTCCGAATCCGTAGGCTTAATCGGCCAATCGTGACATCCACGAAGGGCGCTCCGAATCTGGAGGCTTAATCGGCCAATCGTGATATCCACAAAGGGCGCTCCGAATCCGGAGACTTGTATAGGCCAATCGTGATATCCACGAAGGGCGCTCTGAATCCGGAGGCTTAATCGGCCAATCGTGATATCCATGAAGGGCGCTCCGAATCTGGAGACTTGTATGGGCCAATCGTTATATCCACGAAGGGCGCTCCGAATCTGGAGGCTTAATCGGCCAATCGTGATATCCACGAAGGGCGCTCCTAATCCGGAGACTTGTATGGGCCAATCGTGATATCCACGAAGGGCGCTTTGAATCCGGAGGCTTAATCGGCCAATCGTGATATCCACGAAGGGCGCTCTGAATCCGGAGGCTTAATCGACCAATTGTGATATCCACGAAGGGCGCTCAAAATTCGGAGACTTTGTGAACTGAATTGCGCGATGAAGAAATGAGAAACTTTGCATTGCAAAAGTGAAACATGTACAAGTACCAAGCCCCACAAGTCGGGTCAATGATAGAATTTGTGTAAATGCGTGGAATTCCAAGGCCATGGTAGACTCCTTCCTGACATGCCTTTGAGCCGATATGCCCCTACTCCTGTGATCGAATCAATCTGATAGGGGCCGTCCCAGTTAGGGCCCAATTTTCCATCAGCTGGTTTCTTGGCAGCTGGAAGTACCTTATTCAGGACCAACTCTCCTGGTGTGTAGCGGCGCAGCTGAACACGTTGATTATATGACTTGACAAGCTGCTGCTGGTACTGCGCCATGGACGCAAGGGTACGGTCTCTTCATTCTTCGATCAGAATCAAATCCAAAGCCAGTAACATGTCGTTTCGGCCCATATCAAAAACTTACGATTTCAGAGTTGGGTGGCCGATCTCCAAGGGTATGATCGCCTGGGTTCCAAAGCATAGAGCAAATGGCGTTTCTCCAGTGGATCGCCTCGGCGTAGTTCGATGAGCCCACAATACACTCGGCAATTCTTCGACCCATTTGCCTTTAGCTTTCGCCAACCTCTTCTTGATGCCGTCCAAGATGGATTTGTTAGAGGCTTTGGCTTGACCATTGCTTTGTGGGTAAGCCGGCGTAGAAAAGTAAGGCCGGATACCATACTTGCTGCACAACTCTCGGTAGACGCCACAATCAAACTGGGTGCCGTTGTCTGAGATAAGAGCTTTTGGAATGCCGAATCGTGTTACAAAGCGCTTAACATCAACATCTCGAATGTGCGTTAATGCCTCCGCTTCGACCCATTTTGTGAAGTAATCTGTCGTGATGATTAAGTATCGCTTGTTCCCTGGGGCCCTCGGCAATGGTCCTACGATATCAAGTCCCTACTGGGCGAACGACCAGGGACTGGTAATGGAGCTTAACTCTTCAGTAGGCAGATGGGTTAATGGGGAGAACTTCCGGCACTGTTCACATTTCTTCACATAGCATTCGGCATCAGCTTTCATTGTCGGCCAGCAATATCCCTGTGTTATAGCTCGATGGGCCAGGGAGCGCCCTCCAGAATGGGCACCACAACTGCCTTCATGTATTTCAGTCAGAAGCTCTTCGACTTTGTCCGGGTGTACACGTTCTAGGTATGGGCCAGAAAGGGATTTTTTTATAAAGCTTTCCTTGCGGATCCAAGTAGTATCGCAGGGCTTTGTTTCGCAGCTTGTGCGCTTCTTTTTTGTCCGCTGGGAGCTATTCGGAAGACAGGAATGCAGCAATGGGGTCCATCCAATTCGGTCCTGACTTTATGACATTGACCTGGATTTCCTCCGAAGGGCCAATGCTCGGCTTTGGGATGAAACCTACTTCGATGGTCCGTTTAATCTCTGAGTTAATGGAGGAGGCTAGGCAAGCTAGGATGTCTACCTGTGTGTTCTGATCACGTGTTATCTGATTTAATTCATGATGGTCAAATTTGGCTAGCAAGGCGCTAGCCGATTTCATGTAAGCCGCCATACGGTCATTTTTGACTGCGTACTCCCCCTTTAGTTGATTGATCACCAATTTTGAATCACAAAATACCAGCAAACGCCGAGCACCCAGAAGGTGTGCATTCCTCAAACCGGCCAGAAGGGCTTCGTATTCGGCCTCGTTATTTGATGCTTCAAAGCCGAGTTTGACAGCCTGCTCAATTATTGCGCCGTCGGGAGCCATGATTACTACTCCGGCTCTGCTGCCCTGTTGATTGGATGATCCATCACAGTACAACTGCCAAATGTCCCCAACATAAATTCTCCAGTTCGGCTTAGGTCTAACTTCATCAGACTTGAAGTCGGCAAGACCGCTAGTGAATTCGGCCACAAAGTCGGCAAACACCTGTCCCTTGATTGAGGTTCTAGGTAGAAACTGAATATCGTATTGGCCGAGTTCAAGAGCCCACTTTGAAACGCGTCCTGATGCTTTCGCACTGTGTAGTACTGATCGGAGGGGGTAATCTGTTAGCACCCCGATGCTATGCCCCTGGAAATAATGCATCAGTTTTCTTGCTGCCATGACTAGGGCGAGGATGGGTTTCTCGAGCAGAAGGTAGCGTGTTTCGACGTCGACCATTGCGTTGCTCACATAATATATTGGCCGCTGCTCTCCCAGCTCTTCCTTTATCAGTACGGCGCTGACGGCCCAGTCGGAAACTGCCAGATACAAAATGAGCGAGTCACCTGCAGAAGGTATTATCATGAGTGGAACTGATCGGAGGTAGGTTTTGAGGCTGTTGAAAGCGGCTTCGCACTCAGCGAACCATTCAAAAGCCTTGCCCCGCCGTAGTGTATGAAAGAATTGTCGGCAACGGTTCTTGGAACGACTGATGAACCTGTTAAGTGCGGCGGCCATCCCCATTAACTTCTGCACCTCCTTGACCGATTGAGGGGAGCCGAGTTCCAGGATTGCTGTGATTTACCTTGGATTGGCTTCGATTCCTCAGTGCTTGACAATGTAACCCAAGAATTTGCCAGAGCTGATCCCAAATGCACATTTGGAAGCGTTCAGCTTCATTCTATATTTGCGTAGAATGCCGAATGTCTCCTCTAGATTGTCTATATGATTATGCTCTTCCTTGGATTTGACCGCCATGTCGTTAATGTACACTTCCATGGTGTGGCCGAGTTGCTCCTTGAACATGGTAGTGACTAGTCTCTGGTAAGTTGCCCCTGCATTCTTCAGCCCAAAAGGCATAACCTTATAGCAATAGGTTCCTCTTGGGGTGAGGAATGCAATTTTGTCTTGGTCCTCCGGATGCATGACAATTTGATGGTAGCCTTTGTAGGCATCGAGGAAGTTCATACGCTAATGACGTGCTGTAGCATCTACCAGTTGGTTTATCCTAGGGAGAGGAAAACAATCTTTGGGGCGGGCTTTGTTTGGGTCTGTGAAATCAGCGCAGACTCGCCAGGTCCCATTTTTCTTCTTTACAACCACAGTATTAAAGAGCCATGTAGGGTAAGTCACTTCCCTGATTGCCTCGGCATCAAGCAACCAGTCAACCTCTTCAACAACTGCGGCAGTGTGCTCTGCGGCTGATCACCGGCTTTTCTGAATGATCGGCTTGCATTTAGGGTCAACATTTAAACGGTGTTGCGAAACAGACGGATCTACACCCGGCATCTCATATGGAGTCCATGCAAATACATCAAGGTTGCCGAGCAGGAAGGAAATTAGCTGCTATCTGTCGGCTTGATTGAGGGAGGCGTCGACCATGAAGAACCTGTCTGGGTTGCCGTCGATTTCAACTCGATCTAGGTCTTCCGTGGCCTTTTCATTTGGAAACCGCCCAACATCATCGAGGCTCTCCCGATCTGTTACCTCAATAGAGTTCACTTGCAACTCCTTTGGTGTCTTTTGAGCAAGGAGATAACATGCTTGTGTCGATTTCTGAGAGCCACGGATTTGCTCAATGCTGCGTTCTATCAGGAAGCGTAGCAGCTGATGATAGGTGCTTGGCATGGCCTGCATAACATGCATCCAAGATCGCCCCATGATGAGATTGTACGGCGATGGCAGCTTGACGACCAAGAATTCCACATCCACTGATCGGGAGCCCGCTCGAACGGGTAGTGTGATTTTTCCCAATGGGTACTCTGGATTGGCGTTGAAGCCGAATAGTAGAAAAGGGGCCGGATAGAGATCCGATTTGGAAAAGTCGAGTTTGGTGAATGTCTTATAGTACATAACCTCCGATGTGCTCCTCAGATCAATAAGTACGCGCTTAACTGTGAATCGATTTACGCGTAACTCAATTACCAAGGGATCGATGTGGGGAAGTGTCACTCCGACCAAATCTGAATCATCAAAAGCAATGCTCGCAGCTTCATGGGGCCGTTTAGCCGGAGTGAGTTGATTTTGAGGGTCGGGATTCGACTGAATCATGTGCACCGCGGATAACATTGGCAGGCTGTATATCATGTGGATCACGCCGATCGGAGGGAAATCCTGTCTTAAGGCTATCGCTTTGGTTGGATTGCCTTTTCAGACGTACTATTGTAGCTGACCATCTTGTAACAATTCCTCCAAGTGATCCTTCAATGCATAACAACTCTCAGTATCATGGCCATGGTCCTTGTGATACTCACACCATCTATCCCGTCTTCTCGTGTCGAGAGGTCCCACCATTTTGGACGACCATTTGAAGAATGGGAGGTGTTGGACTTTGGACACAACCGCGCTGATCGGCTCTGTCAACTCCGTATATTTCTTGTCGGCGCTCCTCATGCGCTTGCTATTAACTTGCAGTTGTTCATTTGCTCGGTGGGAGCATTGGTCGCTTGATCGGCAGGAATCCCGTCTCTTGTCTCGTTTAGCCCGATGCCGTGGTTCAGGGCTCTTAGGTGGTACATAATTTATTGGTTGAGCAATTTCGGAAGAGGCCATTTTGTTGGCCACGCTTCCGGCTTTAACCCTCAAGGCGTCATCCTCCACTTTGCAATATTCCTGAACTTTCTTCATCAACGACCAGATTGTTTTGGGGGGTCTTCTAGTCAAGGAACCGCAAAGAGCATTGTCAGGATGCAAATCCATTTTGAAGGCGGTGATGGCCATGGAGTCGTTGCAGGCGTCATCGACAAGATTAAAGCACTCCCAATAGCAGGCCGAATACGCTCTTAGTGTTTCTCCTAGCTGGATCTGTATCGCCCAGAGAGAGTCGGCTTGTTTCGGCTGGACCTCGTTGGTGATGAATCTAGCCCTAAAGGATTTCTGTAATTGATGGAAGCTCTTGATCGAAACCGACTCCAGTTTATAATACCACCTGACAGCCAATGGTCCCAAACTGCTGGGAAATATTCGGCACATGAGGGCCTCGTCATCTACATGCAATGTCATGGCTTGCTTGTAGTGACGGATGTGATCGGTGGGGTCTGATTTTCCATCATAGGGAGTGAATGACGGAGCTTTGAACTTTTTGGGCAGAACCGCCCTTGCTATCCGTCGCACAAAAGGATCATGCTGGTCTTCTTCATCTGAACTGTTTCTTCTGCGCTTATGCCTTATACGTGGACTCTTTTCAGAGGAACTAGAAGTTTCAGATCGTCCCTTCTTCTTGGGCTCTGGGGATAATGAGTCGGAGTCGCTATCAGTGTGTTGTTGTCGGACTCGAGGTCGTTGACCACCTGCCCTCAGAGGTCGTTCCGGATCTTGGAGTACAGCTTATTTGGACTTCGCCACTTCCAAGGCCAAATCCTGACGGAGACGTTCGTTCTCAGTGATCATGTTCTCCAACCTCTGTTTGTTTTGCTTTGCTTGTTCCATGATCGCTTGCATTGCCTCATGCTCTGAAGTCAAGGGTGATGTGAAGTTCAAAGTGCGTTTTGCGGGGATAGTCTCCGGTCCAAGCATGTTTGTTGGAGTGAGGTCGTCTCTTTGTGTGGTTTCATCAATGACTATCGGAGGGTCTTCCGTTACACCCGCCATGGATGTGTTTGAGTATTTCCACAGACGGCGCCAATTGTGGAGAAATGGTTTTGGAAATACTCTTCTAATCCTGGGGGACGCTTGTGATCCTCAGCTAGCCACTTGAAAAAGAATTAACACTCTGGTCGGGGGTGCCGGAATTAGCACTTCGACGAGCAAGTCAGTCTATACTCTCTAGATTACTTGTATTTTAAGTTAAGCGTAACGATTCTCACCTCTTTCTCTAACTGAAGATCCTGTATTTATAGTATTCTCTTGGACCTCAGGGCCTGGCCCACCCCTGATACGTTACATGTACTTCTACTCGGCCTTTCTTCTTCTGCTCCGAATGTCGACTACTTTATTCGGCTCTTCAATTAACTAGGATCGTGCCGAATAGAGGCTATGTTATGGACCAGACTTGTCCATTCGTCTCTATTGATCCAAGGTAATCCGGCTCCCACAGATGTCAAATAGTGATTCAGTTAATGAAGTTATGGTATGTGATACTACTTTATTGAACTTTTAATATGATTTATATTGGATGCTAATTATTGAATTCAAAATTGCAGACTTAAATGAATGGGCTAACGGAGCACATGGAGGGATTTTCTTCGGACCCTGCTGCATTAAATGAGTAAATTTTCACACAAGTTATGGGGCCGGAGCGACCTGGTCGTGTTCGGACGTTTGGATTGGGACCGTCCCCCACTGATGTTTTTAGAGGTAGATATAGGTAGTCACAAGAGCAGAATCGTATCTTCCAAACTCGAGTTCAAGAACAAGTTGAAGAACAACTTCAACGGTATCAAATGCAATTAGAGTCGAAGATGAATGACGTAATGGAGAAACAAATTCAGGCTATACGCACAGATTTTCAGTCATGAATTGAGATTTTGGAATCTCAATTGCAAGTTGCGGGTGTGCCCGTTGCACCAGCTGTTGCACCCTCGAACCCATTACATAGGCAGCAAGTATTTTCATTATTTTTACTAGTTATTACTTTAAATTGTCCAGAGCTACTATACAACTTAAGCCTCTTATTCAATGATAGGTTATTGATTCACTTAGTAGTCATCCCACTGTTCGGCCAATGTCACATCAACAACAATCTCATGCATTTTCATCCCAAGAGGTGAGCAATCATTTAATTAAATCTTTTTTGACAATACAATATCTTATTAATTACAATACTTGTTCTTATTAAATATAGGTTCACCTTTCAAAGAAAGAGAAGAAGAAGAAGAAGAAGAACTAACAAGGTAGAAGTACTAACATCACTAGTTTTTAATTTCTCACTTTTCTAATTCTATTAAGACAAATCAGCCACATAGTTTTAGATATTAAGCTTTTAAATATGGCATGGAATTAAATCTATTTTATTTCCTATACTTGTGATTTGGCTGTAACTGAAACGGAGCTTGATTTTGTTTCATGATTTTCAGTTTTTATTTTTTATTATTCAATTATTATTCTTTCTGATTTCATTCACGAATATTACATGACTCACTTGATTTTGTTGGCGTCAATTCACTTTATTATCAATGCTATTAATTTCTTTAGGTTTAATAAATCTAATGTTTTCAATGAATTTGAGTACAAAATGTACATATAACCTTTGTTACATTTTACTATTCTTCACAACTTTGTTACATTTTAACATATAACCTTGTCACAATAACTAAAGGAATAGCAGGGTACATGGGGTGGAGCGGATGTAAAGGGAATCACAATGCAAGGAATTGGACCAAATGGCATCCTTTCATTCTAAATAAGTTTAGTGTCATTTGGTCTCTTGCTAACTAGATTTATAGTTGTAGTAGGTTTATGATGAGATTTAAGCACCCTTTTGCATCTGGAAATGATTAATGTGATTCATTGTTAATTTAGTTTGGTTGATAAACTTTTGCAAAATGGCGATCAAAAAAAAAAAAAAAAAACCTTCACAAAATTGTCACATTTCTTGTTTGATATATCTTATTAGTTGTTAGGAGTTCCCTTGATTAAGTGGAGCATAGATTGTGTATATATATATATATGTTGGAACAATCTTCTGTGTAAAATTAATAATTTGAAACCAAATCAAACAAATAAAATAAATTACTTACAAAATTTATTTACCGATGTGAATTAGTACAAAAAGACCAAGTTGAGTGTGTGACACTCTGTCCTTAAGACAGATTTACTCTGCTACGGTGCTTAGGATAAAAGGTGTCTATCTCCCAGGATACAATGATCTTCACAAATCGTAGTAGCACTCCAAACAATTTGTACGGTGAACCAAACTTATGCTCTATACTCTCTGAATTTTTTCCTAAAAAATAGTATGAAGAATAATGCAACTAAAGAGAAAAACTGGGAAGAAAAAGATTTTTTCTGGATATTTTTGGATGCGCCAAACTGCTGGAATATGCTGGTATTTATAGGTATAAAAGTGGCTGTTTGAATAGGTATGATCTTGAACTGAATAGGTGCAAAAACCCTGAACAGATACAATTTGAAATTGGACAGATCTGCTAACTACTGGTAGTTTTAAAACTGCCCGAAACTGCTAGGCAATTTTTCAATCTGTTAAACAGTTTGAACCTGTTGAACCTGCTAGAAAATGGACTGAAAAAGAGCACTGTTTGGACAGAAAAAATTGGCGCAAAATTTAAATTAATTTTTCTGCAAGAACTTGAAAAAATTCAAATAAATTTTGTCTAAAAAATTAATGTTAGAACCGACCTGACCTACAACCCACACTTGCGCCCGACACGGCTTGGCCGACTGGTCGGACGGACGGACGGCAGCGGCATGCGCGCGCGTGTGGTGGTTTGAGCCAAGGTTCACTTTGTCCATAACTCTTCCCTTCTACAAACTTGGGGTGCCCCTTGGGGCCCAACTCAAGTGTTTCCATCTAGAACTTACATACACACATAAGTTTTCTTAAGTTTCCAATGTGGGACAAGCTTTATAAGGAAACCCACATTTTATTCTTTAATTGTCCATTCCATAAACCCAAAAACGACGTCAACTTCCCATTCATTCATAAATGGTTTTGACGAACCGTCTTCACCGTGTGACTTTCCATGTGACAAGAAACTCGTCACCTCTTCGGGCCTACCTCAAAAGACGTGTGGGCCCTATCCAAATTTGGGCTCAAAGTTAGCCCAAATTAAACTTATAAAACCATATTTTTTCCAACAATCCCCCACATGAATGGAATTTGACGGTAAGAAAATGCAATAACATGATCTAATTACAGAGAGTATAGAAGTTGGGAATATTTTGCAAAGGATAGGTAGCTTTTGGTTTTGAACATTCCTTTATGAGACATTATCGAATTTACTAGCTAATCAGTGAACATGATGTCTTAAATTGTTCAGTCATTTGTGTAAACCAAGACAATAGAACTCACATAGTATATCACCAGATACAGTTTAGTTCTCACTATTGTGTTCATTTTGGCCCTGAATAACCTGGTCTTTCATGAGTGCTCCAAAGACTTGTAGCCTTTCACAAATCTCATAGAACTGGCCCAGTTTACACTCATATAGGTGATTCTTATGAAGAGTATCCTGCCATATGCCACTAGGTATACCTAGATATAAGAATCATTAAAAGTATTACTTAACCTAAAACACTGCAAACATCACTATTTCATCATAGAAATGGATAGGAGTTTGACTCCACAGTGATCCTTCTAAGTCATACAAAACTCGGTTGTCCCTTTGAACCTAGATCTTGGGATCTCTAGTCAACTAGGTTGGGTTGCTATTATGGTAACTCTTATTTAATAGGCTTAAGTCCTATCCCCCTCGATGAATTTTTAACTAACTCTCTTGCTAACCCTTTGGTTAGTGGATCCGCTATGTTGTCTTTAGACTTCGCATTTTCAATAGAAATAATTCCATTAGAGAGTAGTTGTCTCACGGTGTTATGTCGACGACGAATGTGTCGTGACTTACCGATATACATATGACTCTGTGCTCTACCAATTGCTGATTGACTATCACAATGTATACATATAGCAGGCACCGGTTTTGGCCACATTGGAATATCTTCAAGGAAGTGACGAAGCCATTTTGCTTCTTCCCCAGCTTTATCTAAAGCTATGAATTCTGATTCCATAGTAGACCTAGCAATGCAAGTCTGTTTGGAAGATTTCCAAGATACAGCCACACCACCAAAAGTAAAGACATAGCTACTGGTGGATTTTGAGTCTCTAGTATTCGATATCCAGTTTGCATCACAGTATCCTTCAAGTACTGCTAGATATCTAGTATAATTCAACCCAATGTTACGAGCAAATCTAAGGTATCTTAGAACCCTTATAATTGCTTTCCAGTGTTCTACTCCTACGTTACTCATATATCTACTTAATTTACTTACTACATAAGCTATATCCGGGCGAGTGCAGTTCATCAAGTACATTAAACTTTCAATAATTTGGGCATACTCTAATTGAGAAATACTTTCCTATACATTCTTAGAAAGAAACAAATTAACATCCACAGGTGTTCTAACAAGATGATCATCATCTTTGCTAAATTTGTCAAGTATTTTCTCAATGTAATGTGATTGTGACAAAGCATAACCTTCTGATGTTTTGGTAATTTTCATACCAAGTATTACATCAGCAATCCCCACGTCCTTCATGTCAAAATGTTTATTTAACATTTTCTTGGTAGTTTTAATCATTTCATTATTACTACCTATAATGAGCATATCATCTACATAAAGACACACAATCACATAACCTGTGTTTTTCATATAAAAACATTTGTCACATTCATTAATTTTGAATCCATTTAACATCATTGCTTTGTCAAATTTCTTATGTCATTGCTTTAGCGTTTGTTTTAAACCATATAATGATTTAACCAATTTACACACTTTCTTTTCTTTTCTTGGAACAGAAAATCTTTCTGGTTGTTCCATGTAAATTTCTTCATCTAACTCATCATTTAAGAAAGCGGTTTTCCCATCCATTTGATGAATTTCTAGATTGTACAACGATGCAATAGCAATTAGCATTCTAATGGATGTTATTCTAGTAACTGGTGAGTACGTGTCAAAGTAATCAAGGCTTTCTTTTTATTTATATCCTTTAACCACAAGTCTTGCCTTGTATTTGTCAATTGATCCATCCGCTTCCATTTTTCTTTTGAAAATCCAATTGTACCCAAGAGGTTTACAACCTGGTAGCAAATCCACCAACTCCCAAGTGTGATTTTGCAGAATGGATTCAACTTCGTTGTTTACAACTTCTTTCCATAAAGGAGCTTCAGGACTAGACATAGCTTCTTTGAAAGTTAAAGGCTCATTTTCTAACAAAAATGTTAAAAAATCTGGACCAAAAAATTTTGGATTCTGGCACATTTACTACGCCTACGTTCCTCTTCCTCATTTTGATCCGTCTCTTGCTCTTGTTCTTGATCATGACTAGTAATAGCATCATAAGATCTTTATTGGTACTAGTCTGTTGTCCAGCTTTATTCGAAAATACATGTTCAAAGAAAGATGCATTCCGAGATCTAATAATAGTATTTACATGCATTTCGGAATGTTCTGACTTATGAATCAAATATCGATATGCACTACTATTCTTAACATAACCAATGAATATGCAGTCAACTGTTTTAGGACCTCTCTTAGTCTTTTAAGGACTAGGAATAGCCACTTTAGCCAAACACCCCCACACTTTTAAGTATTTGTAAGATGGTACTCTCCCATGCCACATTTCATAAGGTACTTGATTCATTTTTTTTCGGGATACTTTATTAAGAATATAATTAGCAGAAAGTATTGCTTTCCCCCACTAGTTCTGAGGTAAACCAGAACTTATTAACATGACATTCATCATTTCTTTTAAAGTCTTATTTTTTCTTTCAGCAATTCCATTTTGCTGAGGTGAGTAAGGAGCGGTGGTTTGATGAATTATTCCATGCTTTTTACAAAACTTACCAAAAGGTGATTCATATTCACCACCTCTATCACTTCTAAGTTTTTTTTTTTTAATTTTCTTAATAAATTGATTTTCAACTTCATTATTGTATTAAATGAAAGTTTCCAAAGCTACATCCTTGATTTGAATTAAATAAACATAACTATATCTAGTATAGTCATATGTGAAAGTGATAAAATATTTTTTCCCACCTCTAGTTTGAATTAATTTAAAATAAAAAATGTCACTATGAATTAATTCAAGTGGCTCCGTACTTCGTTCAATTGAATGAAAATGAGTTTTAGTTAATTTTGCCTCAACGCAAATTTCACATTTATGATTTAAATCAATGTCAAATTTAGGTAAACGTTCCATATTAATTAATCTACGCAAAGATCCATAATTAATATGTCCTAGTCTACCATGCCACAAATTTGAAGACTCAAACAAGTAAGAAGAAGGTGTATTTTTATTAATAACAAAGGGTATAACAGTCATTACATTCATTTTGAAAAGGCCATCAGACATCTAACCTTTTTCTATATACATCCCATTCTTAGTACAAATTTATTACTCTCAAACACTAGCCCAAACCCATTTTTACTCAACAGAGATCCGGAGGCTAGATTCTTGCGAATGTCCGGTACATGCAGCGCATTGTTGAGAGTGAGTTCCTTTCCAGATGTCATCGTCAGAATAATCTTTCCTTGTCCTTCAACTTTAAAAGTCGAGGAGTTGCCCATAAAAAGTTGTTCACCGTTGTCCACTATAGAATAAGACGTGAACATTTTTTTGTCGGCACAAATATGGCGAGTAGCACCAGTGTCCACCCACTACTCTTTAGGATTTCTGACATGATTTGCCTCGAAAACAACTGCAGAAAGATTTATGTCATCCACACCATTGGAAATTTTGCCCGCTTCGGTCATATTGGCTTGAGCAGGCTTCTTGCTTGATCCTCCTTTGCCTTTGCGTTTGCTTCAGCAATCTTTGGCTTGATGTCTCTCTTTGACACTGATGTAACATTTGCCATTAAACTTGTACTTCTTTGTTTCCTCTCATTTAAAGCCTTGTAAGGAACTTTCTCCAAAAAACTTCAGTTTCTTTGTTTTTAGAGCATGCTCCACCACATTTGTCGTAGACTCTATTGGATGCTTACCAGCCCGCTTTTCAGAATTGCGGTTGTCCTCCTCAGTCCTCAAACGCACAATCAATTCCTCTAAAGTCATTTCTTTGCGCTTGTGTTTGAGGGAGTTCTTGAATTCTTTCCAGCCTTGTGGAAAATTTTCAATTAAGGCAGTAACTTGGAAGGATTCACTGAGAGACATGTCTTCTGCATGAATGTCATGCAGAATGAGTTGGAGATCTTGAATTTCGCTGATCATAGTCTTAGAATCAACCATCACAAAATCCAGAAATTTGCCTACTATGAATTTCTTCGAGCCAGCATCTTCTGTCTTGTATTTTTTCTCCAAAGACTCCCAAAGTTCCTTTGCCGTCTTGATAGGACTGTAGACGTTGTATAATGTGTTGTCATATCCGTTTAAGATGTAGTTCTGGCAAAGGAAATCAGCATGTTTCCAGGTATCGATAGCAGCAACCACTTGCCGGTCGATTTCATCCTCTTTCAGAGTAGGAGCATCCTTAAGGAGAAAACGTGCCAGGTTGATAGTAGTAAGATAGAATAGCATTTTCTGCTACCATCTTTTAAAATCAATTCCTAAGAACTTCTCTGGCTTTTCACTGTGATTGACTGGCACCGTCACAAGAGGAGAGAGGGTTAGCGCAGTTGCAGCCACCATACCAGTACTAGTTTGAGTATTAGTTTGACCAGTTTCAGTAGCCATGAATTTTAAATTAAAAAACAAAATTGGAATTAGAATTTTATACTACACAGAAAATTTAAACCAAAACCACAGAATTAAATTCTGTAAAAAATAAAAGAAACAAGAATTGTAACTTTTGTTTCCAATTAATTTGAAAACAAAATAAAATTTTATTTAAACAAATTAATTCCACATAGAAAATTAAATTTCTGTAACACTTCAAAAATTAAAATACGAAACAAAATTTTAATTAATGAAACCTCAGAAATTATTTCTGAAAATCAAAATTAATTTCTGACCAATTTCATAAATAAATATTCTAAATTATTAATGACTACTAGTATATTACTACTAGTTGTCAAAGAAAATAAACAGTATATTACTATTATTTGTCAAACAGTAAATTACTACTATTTGTTTTTTCAACTAGAATATTATTTTGTAAAACCATAGAAAATAATTTCTGTAAGAAAAAGAAAGAGAAAAGAAAACAAACGAAAATTCTGTATAAACAGAATAATTCGGATCTGTCTTAAGATTGTTGGAACAATCTTCTGTGTAAAATAAATAATTTGAAACCAAATCAAACAAATAAAATAAATTACTTATAGAATTTGTTTGCCGATGTGAATTAGTACAAAGAGACCAAATCGAGTGTGTGGCACTCTGTCCTTAAGACAGATTCACCCCGCTACGGAGCTTACGGATAAAAGGCGTTTATCTCCCAGGACACAATGATCTTCACAAATTGTAGTAGCACTTCAATCTTGTCAAAAAGCTCCCTAATCTTGGGTCGAGCTGCAGTTGGAAAAGGCCAACCCGAAGCTATCTCAAGTCTGGGTGATGACATACCAACAACAAATGGGCCTCGTTTCGATATAGCCACCCAATCCCTTGGCCAAGCTAAAGCAAGTGGCAAGAATAAAGCCAGGACAAGTATTGATCCCTATGCACATCTTCGATGGGCTATTGAAACTTTAAAGATCAACGGGTTGAACAAACAACACGTGCTCGTAGTTGTTGCAAAAACTGTGGATAACACTTTTATCGCTCAGGTTAGGAGCATTTTGAATCAGAGGGAAAATAATGAAAAGGGATGAGTTACCAGAAACACCCATCCTGAGTCCAGTCCCAAACCCATGAATACCTGGCCAACACTTGCCAACCCATTTACCAATGTTTCTAAACCTGATGCTTCTTCTTCCCGAAAATGAACCTTTGGCTATCGCCATATGAGCCCAACTCTCGCATTGAAGATACTGATGGAGAAAGGATTTCTCAAACCGCTCAATCCACAACCTCTCCCTAATCCTCTCCCACCTAGACATGACCCTACCCAATATTGCACATTCCATCAGCAGTATGGTCACTATACTGACCGCTGCTTTCTCCTTCGCCATGAAATTCAAGACTTGATTAACAACAAGGTCATTACTCCACCTAAAAATCCCAAAGCTATCAATAAACTTCTCCCTGACTGCAATAGATTGCCACTCCATAACATAAATCCCATCTATGGTTTGCCAACAACCAACATTGACTTTAGCCAGCACGGCCAAGGAGATGTGTGGGGACAATTACGAATAAATCCTATTGGGTGTAGGTGTTAGTATTGTTGAATTGAAGGCTGGTTTGAACCCTCCCGTGGGCTACTTGAAGTTGTTTTTGAATTCTACAGATGGATTTGGAGAATGAAAACCCCTTTTGTCTCCAAGGTGTTGATTTTATTTTGAGTTGTGTCCTATAAATAGTTGAGTTGTGAGTTTTATTTTCTCTGTCTTTTCTCGCATTGTTGCGTCAGCTGAGTCTTTTCCTTTGAGTCGCTCTCGTGTACCCCCAGGTCTTCATCTTTATAAGAAAGCAAGAGTCAAGTTTTTGATCATTTTGTCGTGCCTACAGTAATGCATGTGTGACTTTTTAAAAATAGAAAAGCTTTGGATTTTTTTTTTTGAATGAGATTCTGTTAATAAGCTCGAGTGTTGAGAAGGATCCCCCAAATGGTTTGAGTGAATTCTGACTTATCAGCACAAAGTTGTTCATGATTTCAAAATTTTAAGCTATTTCTTTTGTAAAACCTGCGAAGATAGGTTCAGAATCGTGCGTGGTATTCTACATTGTCCTGGGGATCCTCTTCACCGTTGGACGATCATTTTGGCAAGCACAAGATGGCTTTTAGACCTCACAATCATAGAATTTCTTCCCCTGGTATTTTCATTACTTCAAAAGGAAATGGATAAAAGAAACCAAAAAGAAGAAAAGAAAGAAGAAAAAAAAAAAGAGAAAGAAAAAATAAAAGAAACCAAAAGAGGAAAAAAAGAGAAGAGAAAAGAAAAAAAAAAGAAGAAAAAAAAAAGAGAAAGAAAAAAGTCAACAGCCAATCTAGGGGTATTCATTAGATTGAAATCCAATCAACTGTGAAGAAGGGAACTGTTGTCTGAATCTGGAGAATCTAATGCGAGGAAGTACCACATTGCAAGAAGAACCAACTCTGAAAATAAAGCAAAAGAAAGAAAGAAGACATGCATAAGAGAATAAATAACCTAACCCAAATAAAGGTGAAGCCAATTCTAGTGTTAGGGCAAGGATGATTATTGATCAAATTCACCACAAATGTTATAACGCTATCCTTGAGAGGCTCGCTTGGCCGAAAACCCGAAAGGGTGACCTAGGCAAAAGTTAGAGCATAAAAAATGAGAAATCAAATAAATAGAGCTCGCAAGGTTGAAAACCCCGAAGGGGTGACTTTGGCAAAAGTTAGAGCGCAAAAGGAGAATGTCAATACCCGAGTGAACCTCAGCCATGAACTACATTGACTTGATTCCCATTCTTGGGATACGTAGGCAACTTTATCTTGAAATTCGATCTCAACCATATCCATCTCATCCACCTCGACCCAAGCATCTTGCTCTATTCACGTCGTCAACTTCGCATCAATCTATGAGCTACACCGGCTACTGTACATATCATACTTGCTTTGGGTAAGAAATAACTAGCTTGAATCAACAAGTGAAGAAATTTTCAATACGTGAACTTATTAGTTGAATCTCTAACTTGAGCAAAAAATGAATCAAAACTCAGGTTTTGCGAAATTGAGTTTTAAAGGAAACATAAGTAATACTAGGGGCACTATGAATGATCAGTCACCTTGAGTCTTTTTCTGCTTTTGGGTTAGTTGTGATTTTTGTTGTGTCTTGCATGTTGTTTGTTTCAGTCAGCACTCTTCATTGAGTCACCATAGTGTGTCTGACGCTAAAAAACGCTCTTCATTGAGTCACCCTAGTATATTTGTCGCTCAAAGTTCAATAGAGTGGCATCGCCAAAATTCCATACACGACTGTTCGCTCCAAACTCAAAAACAAGTCCATATGTGGAATTTATAGACAAACTAAGAGTGCCCATGCAAGAGGCATTGCATTCATCTGTCACCGTTTTGGAGGGGACCAGAGTAAGTTCTCAACATGTCGGGAAAGAAAAGAAGCATGAGTCTGATTGGTTGGCAACCTTTCTAGGATATGATGATCCCCATCACACGTGGCTGCATAATGTTAGGAAAGGTGGCTAGTGGCTGGACACTAGGGCAATTTCAGTATATCTGACCAGGTCATCCATCGAACAAGGGGCATGAACCCAACCAGTGGCTAGTGACTAGACACTAGGGGCATTTTTCAGTGCGTCTAATTGGGTCATCATTTGAAAAAGGGGCATGAACCTGACCTTTCCCTTAGTCAACTCAAAGCCTTTTGTTGGGCACTTTTCCCTAGATTAAGGTAGCTCACCCCCGTGATGATTCTGATATGATTCAGCTTTCGAAAATTGTCTCCGACCATTTCAAGACTCTTTTGGGATTGCCATCTTCCCTCTGATTAATATATGTGTTTTGGATTATGCATGCATGTTCATACACTGTGATTAATTTGAACTGCATGATTGGTTGCTTTTGCTCTTGACTTTGTTTTGTGTCGAGTTGCCTCCCTTTGTGTTACATTTCAATGAGTTGTGGCAAGTTGCCCTACACTCATTTCATAAGGTACATAATGCACTACCCTATGTACTGCTCATTTCCCTTTGCATATCATGCGTATTCACCATGTATCGCACTGTTTTGTGCATTCTACCCTGTATCGCATTGTTTTGTGCACTCATATAACACTGTTTTGTGAATTCATCTTATATTGCAACTTGCATCGCACTATTTTGTGCATTCTATCCATAATTCATTGTTTTGTGTACTTTGTATTGCACTATTTTGTGCACCCTGTATCGTACTATCATGTGGGCATTCGTATATTTGTCCCTCGTATCACACTGTTTTGTACACTTTGCATCGCACTGTCTTGTGCAACTTGTATCGCACTGTCTTGTGCAACTTGAGTTTGCACTGTTTTGTGCACTTTGTATCGCACTATTTTGTGCATTGACTTGTATCGCACTGTTTTGTGCACCTTGAGTTCGCACTATTTTGTGCATTCACTTGAGTTCGCATTGTTTTGTGCACTTTGTATCGCACTGTTTTGTGCATTCACCTTTCATCGCACTGTTTTGTGCATTCATCTCGTATTGCACTGTCTTGTGCACTTTGATCGCACTGTTTCGTGCACATTTCATCACACTGTTTTGTGCACCTTGTATCTCACTGTTTTGTGCACCTTGAGTTTGCACTATTTTGTGCATTCACTTTGTATCGCACTGTTTTGTGCATTCATGCATCTGTCCCTTGTATCGCACTATTTTGTGCACCTAGAGTTCGCACTGTTTTGTGCATTCACTTTGTATCGTACTGTTTTATGCAATTGTTCACACTGTTTTGTGCTTTCACCTCTATCACATTGTCTTATGCATTCAAATAGCATTGTTTTGTGCATTCATTCACCCCACACTGTCTTGTGCACTCCTAGGGTCTAGGACACCTTAAATCCTCTAAAGGCACAATTCCTTTGGTGTTTGTCGTGCCCGAACGGCTTCAGGCAGTTTGGTATAGCCATCTGATTGTGTTTGTAGTGAGTTCCTACGAGACCAACTGCAATGGTGGTAACTAGAGTTTGAATGGCAAGGCCTAGAATGCAAATGTTTAGAATTTTTGAGAACAGGGGTGTATCCTCGGCTTGAAATCTGTATGGTAACCCCATAGGTTAAGGTGGCTTGTATGCGCCTCAATTCTGGATACTGAACCAACCTAGTTTTTCATCCTGTTGGTGAATAGGGAAAGTTGCAAACATAGCCAGGGAGAAAAGTAGTACCCGTGGTTTAGAAGCGCAAGATGAAGGAAAAAGTCTTCAAACCATGAAGAAAGGGAAGATCCCCAACAGCATGAGGTGAGTCATCGCCAATTGCCCTTGTAAGGTACTTTCACTTCCCAGCTACTACATCATATCCATTATTATCTATTACCTCTATTGCATTGCATATAACATCCATGCATCTACTGCACTATCCATTACATCCATTGCATCGTACCATTTTATTACCTACATCCTTTCCATGTAAAGCTTAGTTTGGCATGTGCCTATACATTTTCCTCGTTAAAACATGGTTCTGTCTGTGTAAGTACCCATGCTACGCTGAGGCCAGTAGACGTGGTCTGTTTTGTGTCCATGCCTTTTCTAGGTAAGACGTGGTTCGGCCTGCGCCCCTTATTCACTTTATTCATTGCATTCATTGCATTGTACTTTGTCTTGTTGCATTCAACATTTAGGAACATTATCTTTCCTCTGCAAATCATTTCTCACTCATAGTATACCTCCCAATTACTTGTACTCTTTCTCTTTCTACAAAAAATATAGTTTTGTAGGTGCTCGCACCCCTTTCACGTTAAAACTGGTTCTGTTATGTGTAAGCATCCATGCTGCACTACGGCCAGTATTAAGGATGTAGGCACTTAGCCTGTGTTAGGCGTCGTTTGGCTCATGCCCTCACTTCTTTTCTATATTAAACATAGTTTGATTTGCATCCCCATTCCTTTATGATATTTGTTTGGTAAGCATTGCTTGTGGTTTGATTATATTGTTGCATTGCATTGTGTATCATTTGCGTTTTGCTCCTGAACTACGTTGGTTTGATTCCTTGCAAAAGGGATATGTAGGCAACCCTCGGGTTCAACCAACTACATCTGTATTTTGTTTGTTTGCTCAAGTCTTACGGCCTTGTCAAAATGGGTCGTCTTTGGGCTTTAACATTCACTCACGTCATTTCATGCCTTCGAGCTTTGTCAAAGAGGGACAACTGTAGAAACCACATTTTTGACCGCCCTTAAGACTTGGGCGCTTTATTCCAAACACCCAATGATGAAAGTCACACTGTGCAATCTTTTGAATTCTCAACGAAGAAATTTGGATTCAAGCTTAATGCCAAACCTTACACCCCATTTTGGCCAAACTATTTTAGACCTTAAAACCTTCCTTTCAAAATATTTTTTGCCAAATGTTTCTACGATGTCCAAGGTTCGTATTTCGTGCAAAATATTACATTTTTCGGTAAACCAAGTAATAACAAAGTGGAAATAAATAGAAGGGAGGTGAACTCTTTAAAAATATTTAAAACATCTTATTTATAGGTTTGGAGTTGAAGGAAATAGGAGGGGAGGGAAGAAAACTAGTTTAGGAAGAAGTTGAGCATCAAATCGTTGAGAAAAAATGAGCAGCCTTCACTAAATTAGGCATATTTCTTTGCACACTTAGAATTCAGATGTAAGGCCACTACCATTGGAAATTATACTTCCGGGGCTTCAATTTAGACCCAATAATCACCTAAAACCGAGTCCGAATAAGGGAGATATGCTCGTTTGAAGTCAGGTTTGAAATGTGGATTTTTGGACCTGGCTGGGTCCATTTAGAACAGACTGGGCCTCATTTAGACCCAGCCGGGTCTCAATGAAAACTTTTCTAGACTTGCTTTTTAGGCCCAGCTGTGTGTTTTAGGGCTCGGCTGGGTCTTAATGGCGCTAAACAGACTGCTGGCGGGAATTGAACACATATCTTTGTTCGAAGATATTTTTGATCAAATTGGCTCAAACTCTATAAATTCGACCTCTTCCTTCAGAATTCAAGGTTAGCAAAATTTCCAAAAGCTTTGAAGAGCTAAATAGACCTCCTTCCATCTTCCTTCCTCCTTTGATCCTCAAACCTTCTTTAGCTATACATACACAATACATACACCATTAGAGCTTGTTCTTGAAGCTTTTGTTCAAGTTTCAAACCATATTTCATAAAACTTGAGGGCGTTGGAATCAAGTTTGTTCAACTACAAGCATCCTCTTTTTCAAGAGATATAACTTTTGCATCTTCTTCCTTATTTCTCTTTTCCTCTTTTCCTCTCTTTTACATGCTTTGTACACTGTTTTGGGACTGTTTTGTGGGCTAAAATTTGTGATTTAAGAGCTACCAAAGATGGAGAGGTGAACCACCCTTCCTTAAACCTTGAACCTTATTCCAAGCTTATATCCTTGTGTTTCCCACTTATTTCTTTGATTTTAACCACTGTTTTGGGGCTATTTTTGGACTATTTTCAGAGGCTAAAATATGATTAAGAAGTCCCAAAAGTGGAGGGGATAGCCACCCCTCTTTAGTTTTGCTTACTAGCTTTGTATCTTTTTGTTTTTGCCTATCTTTTTGTGCTCTTTTAACATGGTTTTAGCTACTATTTTTTAGCACTTTAGGGGCTGTTTTAGGGCTATTTTAATTTATTTAAGTAGTTTATTCTTTGAATATTATGATTGTTGTGTTGCAAGTCCTCATGGCTTTGGTTGTTTAGGCCTTAGACACCGAGTCATTTGAGTTGATAGCTCTTTCTTACTTAATTCCATGTAAAGAGTCTCACTTGTGTAGTAAATCAACCTTGCATAATCATTTCTGCAACCTTCATTCTTTCTTGCTTTTTCTTATCTTTTGAGAGTTGTTTCAACCGAATGTTGTTTAAACATGAGAAAGATACATACAATGCTAAATGGTTTAATCTCTTCGGAGGTTCATTATCAGGGCATTATATCCCTCTAATGTCGAAAACAACTTCTTGTTTGACACTTCTCTCCTTTTAGTGGACGTAACTCTCATTATTGGACAAATTGATTAAGTAATGGAAAGGTAAATAAAAAAGGATTAATAAAATTGGCTTAAAAGCAAGTCAACCGACATAAGGAAGATGAATAAAATTGGTTAGATTCGGCCGGACATTATGCCGAGTCCATTATGTCAAGAGTCGTCACATGTCAATTCATGATATTTTGACGGATCTTGGAGCGTGTCTTTTTCCCTCTTTGAGCTTACTCCAAGGGGTGGTTATTAATTCATTGCACTCATTGATTTTTGTCCAAAATCATGTCCTAACTCATCAAGCAATCAATTTTGCTCATTGATAGTTTTGGAAATGACTTCGTTCTTCTCTTGAGGCTTTCCATGAAAGAGAAGAGCAAGAGGGACAAATAGAGCTCAAAAAATTCTGTCTGCACTGTTTTCACCTCAGAACACAAAAACAGAGTTTTGCATAAAATTAGGGCACAACCGGCCTTATTTGGGTCCAGCTGGGCTTCATTGGGGGTCGGCCGGCCATCAATGTTTGGTAAGGCAGTGTGTTTTGCAGAAGCAAAGGGCAGTGATTGAAGGTGAAACAGGATAGATTTCGAGGAAGGCAAACATAATTACTTCTGAAACCTCTACGAGCATGCCATCCTTGTGCTTCCGTTGTAAATTGTAAATTAATGATTTTAATATTGTTGTAATTATTGATTGTCGTAATTAATATTGTTGTAACAATGATTCGTTATATGGTTAGCCTATTTTGTTGTAATAAATTAGCTAGTTAGTTAATTATAGCTTAGCTAGTTAGTTATTTATTCATTCACTCGGTTTTGTAATAATTAGTTTAATTCGGACTCTCAGACATTGATTCGCACCCTCTTGCACGAGGGCTAATATGTAATAACATCTATGTCTTCCAACCCTACATCTTTCTCTATTTTATTTACCTGCTTATTTTCAAATTAGCATTCTTATGATTCGCATCCATTGTCTTACATGCATCCAAGGTTCGAGTCATCATACTAACCCAATGTCAATTCGAATTTATTACTTGAATACGTGCTTTATCGCATGTTTTGAATGGAATCATATGCCATGTTCATAGTCGATCCTATTAAAATTACATAATGTGTGCATTGCATTTAGTCATATTGCATTAGTTAAGAGCATGCATGTTTTCTAATTATTTTTCTTTGTTTTGGATTGGAGTGCTAGGTGAGCAATTTCGAGTTTTAGCATGATACATTGCGTGTTAGTGTTATAATATCAAGCATATTTCCATAAGGCTAAGTGTTTAAATGATATACAGTAGACACCCCATTTTTGACCACCCTTATAACTTGGGCACCATCACTTGCACACCTAATGATGAATGTATATGCTTGTCAAGTGCTTGAAAGTCCTCAGCGAAATGCCACAGCTCTGAGCCTCAGAACCCTGCAAACCTTGTGCCTTGTCTTTGCACCAAAGCCTCAATCTTTCAAACCTGAAAAACTTGGGACCTACAGGCCTATTTTTGTGGGCTGCCAGCCACCCTTGTGCCTTGCCGGCCAAGAGTGTGGCCAGTCGGCCACCATTTATGGCCAGCCGGCTAAAAGTGTGTTTTGTAGATATTTTATGCCAACTGTGTCAACTGTTTGCACAGATGCTTGCATCTGCTCCCACGTGTATGGATGGATGTTTCTGAGGGAGTGGCCTATTTTTCTATAAATATAAGACCCCCTCTCCTATTTTTGTGGGTTAGAAAAATTGGAGCAAAATTAATTCTCTCTCTTGAAATTTCTTGAGCTTTTGCCTACACACTCTTAACCAAACCTTACCACCTTTGAGCTGAGGTACGTTGGAGCCTTACTTGAGCTCTTGAGGGTGTTTTTGTGTTGTATTGTTGCTTGGAAGTGACCTCCTCTTCAAGAGGTATAAGGCTTAGTTTGTTTTCCTTAGTTTTGTTTGCTATTTTCCTATTATTTTCCTACTGTTTTTTCTACTATTTTTGGGCTATGTAAACTCTGAAATTTTGGGCTGAAACTTGTGGTTTAAGGCCTTAAAGGGTGGAAGGGTGATTCACCTCTCTTTCCACCTTGCTTCCCTAGCCTTTACCCTTGTGTTTCCCACCTTTACACTATCTTTTTTTAAGCTTTTAAACACTGATTTTCAGAGTTATTTCAGTGGCTAAAAACATGTTTTGAAGTCCAAAATTGGAGGGGTTAGCCTCCCTTCCTTGTGTTTCATTTACTAGCTTACATAGCTCCATGTTTTAGCTTATTGTTGTAGCTAATTTTGTCTTAATTCCAGCATGTTTTAGGACTTATTTAGCACTGTTTTAGGACTATTTTTAGTTCATTGTTGCATTTGAGCTTTGTATTGCATGCTTGTAGTGCAATTGTCCTCATAGGTTTAGTGGTTTAGGCCTTAGCCACCATCTTATTTGAGTTGATAGTATTTGTTTTATGCTTTCCATTCTTGTTTTCACCCTTAATCATCTCTCCAACCTCCCTCCTTTCTTGGTTTTTGCTTTGCTTTGAAAGTTGGTTCAAACTAGTTGCTCATTTAAAGCATGAGATTAAGGTCTTATGCTTAATGGTTTAATCCCTTTGGGGGTTCATTACCAACGGCATGACACTTCTCTCATGTCTAAAATAACTCTTGGTTTGATGCTTCTTTCCATTAGAGGACTTAAACTCACTTTTGGACTTAATTGATTAAAGAATTGAAGGGTAATTAAAATGGAGTAATAAAATTGGTGATTAAAAATGGGCAAGATAATAATTTCGTTTGGGTTCAATCGGGCGGTAATTGAACCCTTGAATCTTAAGTCGTTTCATACTCATGACTGATGCAAACGGCTCAAGATTCATTGATCATTTATGATAGGGAGGTGGTTTTGAGATTTTTGTTGCACTAATTGAACTTGCACCCTTTGGTTCATAAGCCATTACGCAATGGAATTGCATTCATTGATGGTTTGTGAACCAAGTTTACTACTCTTTTGAGTTGTTCAAATGATAAGAAGAGGTAAGTTGTGCAAGCAAACCCTTGAGAATACCTTGTTCCTGCTCTATTTGCTCTCTGTTACAGCAGGAAAATCCATTCATCAATGGCCGACGGCCACTATTGGTGGCCACCTTTTGTAACCAGCGAGCTACCTCTGCAAAACCAGGCAGTGTGCTTTTTCAGGCAAAATAGAGCTGATTTGAGTTGAAAAATGGTGTATATGTTCTACTATGCAATAGAGGCATCTGGCAATAGGACAATGGCCTTCTTCGGGTAGAAACGTATTCATGCATGAACCCTCCCTCAATCCTCGGGATCCGTGAAGTGATGTTAATATTAATGTTGTGCTTGAAGTAGTGGCTTTGTAATAGCTAATTCATTTCGTACTGTAATTATTTAATTAGCTAGAGTAGTTAACTAATTATTTTATTTAGTTTGTATTCATTAGTTAAGTAGTTTAGCTAAATTATTCATTTGGGCTTGTAATAGTTAATTAATTAGCTTAGCTTTAATTAGTTAGCTAGTTTATTCATTCGGACCCTCCTGTGTGAGGGCGCAATGTTGTAATAATGTGTATGTCTTCTAACCCCACGTCTTTCTCCCTTTTATTTACCTGCTTATGATGGTTAGTTAGAAGCATCATGTTTCGTTTAGCATCTTTCATGATTTACATCCACTTGTTTTGCATGCACCGAGACTCGGTTCATCATTCTAACTTGCATTGTTCGTTAATACTTTTTTGAATACATGCTTAGACCGCATGCTATCAAATTGATTCATATGCCATATTAGTAGCTGAGCCTAGTAATTGCATATTGCATGTGTTGCATTAGTCATGTTGCATCAGTTAGGATCATGCATATTTTCTAACTCTTTTGCTTGTTTTGGCTTGCCTTGGAGTACTCGGTGAGCATTTCTATACTTTGGCATATTGCATAAGTGTGATTGTTGCCATGTTTAGCATGCTTGCCATGAGGCTAAGTGCTTAAATGATAAACTGTTTGAATGCCTATGGATGAAGGCTAGTTGCTTGAATTATGATAGTTTGATTAATGTACATTTGACCCCACTTTTGCAAGTGGCACATTCACAAACTCTTTTCAAAAACAAACATGAAATCAAGCGTTCCAATTCTTGCAAATTAATCTATACTTGTGTGCGCGTCATATAGTAAGTTAGCCTAATAAATCGAAACAAGAGCATATAATGTAAATAAGAATCACATCATAATTAGTAGATGCCGATCTTTGATCGGGCGAGTGGGATGCTCAATTCATGACCTTCCCCTCTTATACCTAAGTTCCCAAGCCTAGACAATCTTGGTGATGACGGATACGTGGCCTTTGGCACGAGTCATGGGTTTCCTAAATTTTTCAAAAATATTTAGGTGGCGACTCTGTATCTGGCAAAACACATTTCTGACAATTTGATTCAAAATTGATTTTCCAAAAAGAATTGTCAGATTTGGACTCATTTTGTGTTTATCTATTTCACATTTCACTTGTGAGATCAGATTCAGAACCACAAGTAGAGTCTGAACTGTAGGGCTTATTCGTCTTCCAAATAAGGGCACGAAAAGTCGAGCTACAGTTTCTGGCGACTCTACTGGGGAGATTTAGAGAACTTGACTTGAAATTCATGATTGAAATTTTATCTACATTTATATGTTTCTTTGCATTGCATTTGCATTAGTGCGCCTAAGTCACTATGTTTGCCATCTGCTATTCCTAGACGGTTTGCCGAAAGTTTGCCCAAAAGCTTGCCAAAAGGCTAACTGGTTGTGGGATCTGCCATGATGGGAACACAACCCTTGGATCTAGACTACCGCAATGCCATTTGATCCTTCTTTCACTCCTCGGTGCTAGGTGTGAGAGGTATATTAGGTAATCTTGCCATGGTACCTTTTTGACCATTCGATCTAGTTGCATATAGTGAAGTTATAGTGACTATTCCAACTTAGGACATGATGCCACCCATTTGAAGGATGCTGTGAAACCCATTTGTTTGAAATAGTGTAGCCTAGATCATGCCAAAAATCTAGGACAAGGTAACCCTACCCCCTCATGAGGGTGTTTTGGTTCTTTTACTTGATATGTGCCTTTTCAGTGAAACTGTATAGGGTGGTTCATATCAGTATGAGTTTGAGAATAGAGTTTAGTGGGGATTACAGTTCAGCTATGCATTTTGACTGTTGTAAATTGGGGCCAAAGTGCTGTCTGAGTTTTGATTATGTTTTTCTTTCTTTCTTTTTGCTAGGTAGTTTACCATCATAGCTTCAGAAAGACCTGATATTCCCCAAGTTGTGTGGACCCGTTTTGGCAGCTTTGCAAAGCTCAAGACCTTATTGGTGGTCAGCCGAGTTAGTCTCGGTTCTACCGATCACTCGACAAAGAAGGGACAGACAGTCAGTAGCGTTAGTACAAAGCACTCCGCAAACACCTATCCATTTTTACTCAATCAGTTCGCCAGTATCTAGTTCACCTAGACCAGCAATGGCACAGAACACAACACAGAACATAGAGGAATTTGATGCCATGATGACTGCTTTCCAAAGAACCATGGACACTGTAAACCAGAGGATGGCTACACAAGATGAGATTATTGTCAATCTGCGACGTACATCTGGGGCATCCATATCAACTGTGCATCTAATCCTGATTGCTCAACCAAACCCAAATCTACCCTCACTGGTTGAAAATCTGTCAGTCTTGGATCCTCAGGACATGTTTTCCCTTGTTCTAGCTTATCAGCCTCCGGTTCAACCTTCTGCAGGGATTTTTCCTTTTGATATCAATGTAATTGATCCGGCCTTAGTCAAGATTGCTAGATTGGAGAAAACATTGAAGAAATCCCAGGGTTCAACTCTGTTCTAGATATCGAAGATAGGTACATTGAGGCTTCAGTCAGATTACCAGAGAAATTTAAGATGCCCCACACTGACAGATTCGATGGGAGTGGGGATTTGATTGTGCATGTCCAGTTATTTTCAGATGTATTAAGGCCCATGGGTTTGTCTCGGGCACAGAAGCTTTCGTTGTTTGGGAGAACCTTGTCTGATGTGGCGGTTATTTGGTACGCTAAGTTAGAGGACTCAACAAAGCGAAATTAAGAAAAGCTATCTGAGGTGTTTGTCAATCAGTATTCATATAACACCCAGATAAAAGTAACCATTAATCATTCATTGATTTTGTTGCCCGGTGGAGAGCCAAGGTAGCCCGAATGACAAATAGGCTTGTCGAAAGAGAACAAGTCCGACTAGTGGTCCAGAATCTTGAGCTAGACATGTTGCAGAGAATGATAGTGACACCTTTGTCCACATTTGCTTCCTTATATGAGCTGGGGGTCTAGATTGAGATTGCATTCAAAAAGGGCATTATTCACAGAACAAGCGAACTTGCAAGAAGGGCATTCTCCTGAAGTACCAATGCTAGCAGTAGCACTATTCCGCGGCCTGCAGATGTCAGCAATGTCGTCACAATGGCCAAGATGGCTGATCCGTTTGCTACTGCCACAACGTCACAACCGTCACAAAACACCGGTCCTCGGAATCGAAGAGTTTTTACTCCCCTCCATATGAGCCCAACCCACGCCCTCAAGTTATTAATGCAAAAAGGGCATCTCAAGCCTCTTGATCCTCGTCCACTTCTAGACCCATTGCCACCCAAGCATGACCCTACCCAGTATTTTATCTTCCACCAACAACATGGCCATTCCACAGACATGTGCTACTGTCTACGTCATGAGATCCAGGATCTCATTGACAACAAAGTCATCCCTTCACCTTCCAAACCCAATGTAACAACCAATCCACTTCCTACACACAACCAAGTCCCCCCGCCCAGAAAAATTAACCACATCCATACACTACCGCCCATCTTCAATCCTAGTACATACATTACCTCATTGCACCTACCAAAGTCGGATGTGGTCATTCCAGAAGGCACAGACATGTGCATAATGGATCTGACACCACAAACCCAACCTAGGCCCGTGGCAGTAGAAACGGAGAAAGGAAAGAATGCGCTAAAGACAGGGTTGTTTGATACCCGTGTCATAGAGAAGGGGGTCTCACTCGCAGAAGAGTACGATCCCAGTTTATACATTGTGGCCATCGATCAGTCGAAGCCAGTGGTCATATTGTCGAACTTTCTCAGCATCAATGCTATAGGGGAAGACCAAATGGCGCATAATCAGAATGAGTGGCCCGAGCAAGGCCTGAATGACTTAGCAACCTTAGAAGAGGATCTGGTAAAATTAGAAGAGGATCTGAAGGATCTTTATTTCTACGAGGAAGAAGATATGAGTTGTGTACAGATGGTATGGTGGGACTCGAGCCAGCCAGAAACAAACAATGGATTGTTGAGTGAGGAAGAGTCTGATGTAGAGGAATAAACAGAAGAGACTGAGACAGAAGAGGAAATCATTGTTAGGGGCAAGGCTAAGGCTGCCCCTTTGACTGAGAAAAAACAGGCACTAGAGCAATTTCAAAGGGAAAGGATAGAAGAGATCTAGGTGAAGATAGCTTTGGAACAAGAAAGGCGAAAAGAGAAATAAGAGGCTGAGTCCATAACCATCAATGTTCAAAATGCCAAGAAAATCGAGTGGGAATCCAATGATCGGAAGAGAATGTTACAGAAATCAGAAAATATTGGGATATTGAAACCCAAGTTATAATAAAGGAAGAATGGTATGATGACGGGGCACGTGATGTTAACATGCTTAGAATAAAACCTGATAGCAACCCAATCATGACCGCGGGGGAGTGGTGGGAAGATAGCAATCTAAGCCACGCATACACGGATGAAGGGTTGAAGGATGATACCCCTGATGATACGTGGTATACTGATGAGATTGATCATCTGACCCGTAGCGATCGGTACTTTAAACCCCTGATTTTAGATTAGCCAGAATCTTCTAACAAAGAGGCTGAGAAAGCAAAGGAGAAGGATGCTGAGCAAAACTTGGTCTTGAAATAGCTAAAGAAGATCTAGGCCGACATATCCATCTGGGAATTGGTAATGGCGTCTCGGGAGCATAGACAAGCCCTGCTCGAAGTAATGAACCAAACTAAACTGCCTACGAACACCATCGTTGACTAATTGGTGTCGTTGGTTACCTCTAGAGACGTTATGCCAGTGATATCCTTTACGGATAAAGAGTTGCCTCCCGAGGGCACCAACCAAAATCGTCCTTTATATGTAACCTTGGAAAGTCGAAAAAAATGGGCTCCGGTGGTGTTAGTAGATACCGGGTCGGCGATTAATGTATGTCCAGTGAGAACTGCCTATGCCATCGGTTTGAGGCCGATTGACTTTATAGCCACGACCCAAGCTGTCCGGGCTTATGACAATACGAGTCGAGATGTTATGGGAACATTCAAAAGCCATATCCTAATCGGCCCGTTCGAACATGAGGTGGAATTCTATGTCATGGATGTTTCAGCAACCTTTAACTTGCTACTGGGAAGGCCCTGGCTCCACTAGATGAAGGTTGTGTTGTCAACCGTTCACCAACTAGTAAAGTACCCCTTTCAAGGTGGGATTGCTACTGTGTATGGCAATTCTGCAATTCACCCTCCCTAAGGAACTATCACACTAGTACTAGGAATCATACACGGGGAAGAGGATGTATTTCTCTTTGATTCTCTCTGGAAGAAGCTCGGTTGGTTCAAAACATTATGGCAGAAAACGAGCGAAATTATGTAAGTGCCCATTCAATCTATATGATGAACAAACAGGGGCATGTGCCCGGATCAAGACTAGGCCAAAGAGGCAGATAGAGAGGCACTATTGCAAAGGAGATGAGTCATAACCCCCATGCTTTCGGGCTGGGATACAAACCTACTGCTGCAGACTAGCAAAGAAAGGGGGAGGAGTTGAGGGGAAGAATCAAAGCAAAGAAAACTGGGAAGCAATATAAGTTAGTCCACAAATCTATACGGGGAAACCTGAATGGACACTTTGTCCGCCAAGGGAAAGATTTCCCCTTCTGTGGATTCCTGGAGCATTGGTATGACTAGGAAACGAAGACTAGGTATCTTGGGTTCGAAATCTTCTTCGGGCACCAACTACCAGAAGAGGAGGATGAGCGGGAAAACCTAAGCACTAGTATGGATCAAGAAGAGGCTACGAGCCTGGTTATTGAAGAGCAAGAGTTGCTGGGAAAGGCATTGGCTGACTTACTGGCAAGTTCTACTACTGGAGCTAAACCCACCAACTTGGGATATAGTTTTACTATCTCGATGATCGGGGATAAACCAGTAGAGGATTTTACTAGTCTTATCATGGATGCATTTGAGGCTTTGCACCTGATCTAGAAATTTGAGAAAGGCACCGTCGGCAATTCTGAATCGGATAGTGAGTCTGAGTCTGATTGTGGAGTCGGAATCAAATTTGAGTTCTTCAAAGTCTGGCATCTCCGGGACTGGTAACACGGGTGCCAAAGTCCTGTCCTGGTCCTCTTTTTCTTTTTCTTTTGAGTCCACTGTAACCGAAGATCCTTACTTTTTGAATGGGAATGTTGTGAATGGTTCCTACTTCTCTGTGCCTTTGGTTTGTTGTATTGATCTTAATTTTCAAAATTTTGACATAAACGAAGATGAAGAAATTCCTCGGGCTTTGAAAAACTTGGTTGATTTTGAGAAGGAAATGCATGTTAAGCCATGTACATATGAAATTGTATCAATTAACATGGGTATCAAGAAAGATCCTCACTTGGTCCAAATCGGGTCCACGCTATCTTCAGAGGAACGCAAGTTTTTAATTGCTTTATTAAAAAATTTCAAAGATGTTTTCGCGTGGTCCTACGAAGACATGCCTAGAATTGATCTTGAGATTGTACAACACCGGATCCCTCTTGACCCTGAGGCCCGGCCAGTTAAGCATAATTCCTGGATTGGGCTTTGAAGATCAAGGAAGAAGTTACCAAACAGATTGAGGTAGGGTTTTTGCTTGTATCTAAGTATCCAACGTGGCTGGCCAATATTGTTCCAGTCCCAAATAAGAATGGTAGAATCAGAGTCTATGTCAACTTCAAGGATCTAAATAAGGCTAATCCGAAGGATGATTTTCCACTGCTGCATATTGATGAGTTAGTAGACTTCATCGTGGGCCATGCATTGCTCTCGTTCATGGATGAGTTTTTCGGGTATAACCAGATTTTGATGGCACCCGAGGATACGGAGAAAACCGCTTTCACTACTCTGTGGGGTACCTATTGCTACCGAGTCATGCCATTTGGGTTGAAGAATGCTGGGGCCACTTATCAAAGGGCTACAACTACCATTCTGCATGACATGATCCATAAAGAGTTTGAGGTGTACGTGGACGATATGATTGTCAAGTCCAACGATCGAGAAGGCCACTACACTACCTTAGAGAAATTCTTTTAGCGGATCAGAGAGTATAGATTGAGGTTGAACTCACAAAAATGCACTTTCGGTGTAACAATAGGAAAAATATTGGGATTCTTGATCACACAGAGAGGAATTGAGGTAGATCCTTCCAAAATCAAGGCCACCTTAGAAATGCCACCACCAAGGACTGAAAAGGAGGTATTCGGCTTTCTAGGTAAAGTGCAATTCATAAGACGGATTATTTCAAAACTAATCTTGCTTGTGAACCACTATTTCGTCTCCTGAAAAAAGGAAACAAATTCCAATGGGATGATCACTGTCAGTTCACTTTTGAACAGGTTAAGCAGTACCTGCAGAATCCGCCTGTGTTATCACCACTGGAACCGGGAAAATCGCTGATCTTGTGCCTATTAGTGACAGACTCAACCATGGGGTGAATGTTAGCTCAGGAGTCGGAGGCCAAGGTGGAGAAAGCCGTTTATTACTTGAGCAAGAAAATGTTGGATTACGAGACCCGTTACACTCCCTTAAGAAATCTTGTCTAGCATTGGTATGGACTACCCGGAAGTTGAGGCACTACCTGTTAGCTCACTCTATAAACCTAGTTTTGAGATCAGCGTTTACAGGTAGGCTAGCCCGTTGGTTGCTTCTTCTCTCCGAATTTGATCCTACATATGTCATACGCAAGCCGGTTAAAAGGAGAGCTGTAGCAGAATTCCTGGTAGATCATCTAGTAGAAGGGGATGAAACGGTGGAGTACTTGTTCCTAGATGAAGATATTATTCAAACAGAGAAGAAAACGTGGACGATGTACTTTGACGGAGCAACCAATCAATACAGTTATGGGATTGGTTTGTTACTGATAGCACCCGATGAATCTCATATACCCTTAGCCTTCAAACTCCGGTTTAAAGTATCCAGCAATGAAGCAGAATATAAGGCGTGTATTGTTAGTTTAGAAGCCACCTCAGAACTAAGGACAAAAAGGTTGGACATCATTGGGGATTCGAACTTGGTTGTATCTCAAGCCAATGGAGATTGGCGGGTTAAAGAGGAGAAAATGAAGGTTTACCCTCAGGTCTTGGATATGCTGATTCTGAGGTTTGAGAAGTTAACGTTTACCCATCTGCTAAGAGAGAACAACCGATTCGCCGATGCACAAGCAACTCTATCTTCTATGGTAGACATTCCATTGGGAGTCAGGATGCGTCTGCTTATTATTGAACAAAAGTACACGCCGGCCTATGAAACCGCTGCTGCGATAGATGAGGCTTTAGGCAAGAACCCCTGGTACTATGATATCTAAAATTTCTTGAAAAAGGAGATGTATTTGACAGGAGCAAATGCCAAGGACAAAAGGGGAATACAACGTTTGGCCGTTCAATTTATCATCTGCAGAGGCAAGTTATGCAAAAGAGGCCATTTCGGAATGTACAAGCTATGTGTTGAGGAAGTGGAATCAAAGCGCCTTATGGAGGCTATCCACAAAGGAGAGTGCGGAGCCCATATGAACGGTGTGATACTTGCTCAAAAAATCCTTAGGCAAGGCTATTATTGGTTAACCATGAAAGAGGATTGTATTGGTTTTGTGTAGCGATGTCACAAGTGCTAGATTCATGCCAATCGTATGAACATTCCGCCGTCTAAACTCTATAACATGACTTCACCATGGCTATTTTCTGTTTAGGGAATAGATGTTATCGGCGCAGTTACGCCAAAGGGGTCAAATGGGCATGAGTTCATTCTGGTAGCGATCGACTACTTCACAAAATGGGTGGAAGCCCAGTCATACTCTGTGCTAAAAGCATCGCACATGGCTAAGTTTATCAAGAACAACATCATCTGTAGGTATGGGGTGCCCAATGAGATTATCTCCGATAATGGGACGCACTTCAAGAAAAAGGTGATAGATTTGCATGAGAAATATAACGTGGCTTTCCATAAGTCATCAACCTACAGGCCATAAACCAATGGAGTTGTCGAGGCTGCGAACGAAAATATCAAGAGAATTCTACAGAAAATGGTAGAGACTTACAAGGACTAGCCAGATAAATTGCCGTTTGCACTCTGGGGCTACAGAACCTTAGTCTGAACATCTACTGGGGCAACCCCTTACTCTCTTGTTTATGGGATGGAGGCTGTTTTGCCTATTGAAATTGAAGTGCCGTCACTACGGGTTATGGCCAAGTGTCAGATAACGGAGGCAGATTGGCAACGGAGTAGATTTGAGGAGTTGATGTTATTTGATGAAAGAAGGCTGAAAGCATTGTATCATGTCCAGAGCTACCAATGCTGAATTGCCAGGGCTTTTAACAAGAAAGTTAAGTCCCGGAATATCAAAGAAGGAGACATGGTGTTGAAAGACAATCGAGCTCCCATCCATGACCCTACGGACAAGTTTAGACCCAATTGGACTAGTCCTCACATCATCAAAGCTATCTGGTCGGGTAGAGCGGTTATTCTCATGGACTTAGATGGCCTGGAGTTTTCACAGCCGATCAACATGGACAAGTCGAAGAAATACTATCCCTGAGAGACTCGCTAGGCTGAAAACCTGAAAGGACGACCTAGGCAAAAGTTAGAGCATGAAAAATTAGAAATAAAGAAAAACTGAGCTCACAAGGTTGAAAACCCTAAAGGGCAACTTTGGCAAAAGTTAGAGTGCAAAAGAAGAGAGTTAAAACCTGAGTGAACCTGAACCGAACTACGTAAGGCCTGATTCCCATCTTTGGGATACGTAGGCAACTTCATCCTGAAGTTCAACCGTAATCATCTCCAACTCAACTGTCTTGTCCATTTGTTTGATTAGGTAATCTTTGTTTGTTATTTATAAGCTTGGTTATGATCTTCGTAGTTTGGTTATGATCTTTGTTTGAGAAGAAGACTCGTTGTACAATGTATAGCAGAAGTGGTATTCAATCAGGGGCAGTTATGATCTTTCGATTGGGGGTTGTACATCTTGATAATCAATTCTATGCATGTCAGGTGGTGATCGTTTTCAAAAACAGTTTTGAAAAGTTTTAATAAAAGTTGATTTTTCTCAAAATTTTACTCTTTTACAACTTGGATCATTTTGGGACCAAAAGGAAAATTTTCAGTACTCGTAACTTTAATTTTATTGATTTCAACCTCTAGTACATTCTCCAACTCTTTGCTACAAATTGAAGTTGCTTTTACATCATAAAAACTTGAAAAGAAAGATCAAAGCAACAAAACTAGGGGCACATGAGTCAAGTGTTCATGTGCTCCCCGCTCATACTAGCGGAAGTCCCTGCAGCTAAAGTTGGTCCAGCTTGTGCCTCATCCTCGAGCCAAGCCAAGCATTCTCCAGAAAGGGCATAACTGAAACTAGGGACAGGGGCCAGAAGCTCTCTCGTACTCCAAGCAGTGAGGTACCTAGCCAAGTGTGAAGCACGAATTGGAAATGGAGCCGGGTATTCCACCTCCTCCTCTGGGCAAGTCTGATCATGTTCGAATTGGCATCTGAACTGGAAGGGGAAATAGAATACACAGTGTGTGAGGCCAATCAACTGGATACCCAGTTGTCGGGTCATGTTGTAGCTCATCTCAGCTAAGTCAAGCTAGGGGTAACGCCAAGCTATGTCGGCTGCAGACCTGTGGCACATCTAGTTGCACCACCATCCTTCATTGGGGAAGTCCACTAGGCGTTAGCGAGAAGAGTAAGCTCGAGCTGAGTAAATTGGCTGAGAGTCCATCACCTTCAGTTTTTCTACTAGCCAAACCTGGTAAGGGATGAAAAAGAAGAGAGATTGAAGAATACAAAGATATATGTTTAGAGAAAAGTAAGGAAAGGGCTTTGAGAGAAAATAGAGCGTGAATGTCGAGTGATGTGAGAAATATATATGAGATAGGGTGGGAAACAATACTTAGAGTAGTAGTGGACTCCCCGCAAACCTAGTGGTCTCTCGCTGGTAAGAAGCGTCCAAACCCATCAAGGTCTCGACCAAGACCAAACCAATGCAACTTTTATCTTTTTTTTCAGGTGTTGGGTTACCTCAATCAACTTGATATTGGCTCTGCCAAAACTAGGGGCGAGAAGATAATGTGCAAGCATACATAAGCAGAGGGCGTGTTGCTGAAAACCTCACCAGAGGAGGTCGCCTCGGTCACCAATGTCAGAAAATTGATCATTCAGGCTAGGTATATCTAGCTCTCCGTCGTGGGCCAAGGATCAAGCTTCGTGTAAAGTAAACCCACATATCCGTCCCAAGGCTAAGGCATGGCCAAAACAGGGCTGAAGTATGATTTTCTCATCACACCGGGATTCCATTAGTGCCTAAAATTCTTCAAGAGTCAGGCATATTTTTTTGTGCTCCAAAGTGAAAGACATGCGTAATCGGGTCCCAACATCAGACCGTGGCATGGAGGAACGGAAAACAAAGTGGAGTACGGCTTAGCGGAAAAAATGCGTTTATGCCAAAACCCTGAAAATTGAATTTTTCCGTGCCGTCTAAAGTGGCTATCCAATCTGTGAGTTTCTCAGTAAGAAATGGCACCATTTATGGAAGAAACAGCAGCTGAAATGAAGTTCTGGGGAAGAAATCATGAAGGAGGACCTTTTGTAGAAGATAAGGCTATAATGGAAGCCAACTGTCAGCTTTTTGATGGTTTTTCACATTAGTGGCTGGCATGCCACTTCTCCTGGCTGGCAACCTCCATTTTGTGGCTGGCAACTCCCTTTTCTGGCCTATCGTCCACTTGTGTGCTGAGCAGTGTTGGCAGCCAGGTTTTTGTCTTGATCTTGGTGTTGTTTGGTTTTGTTTTGAGTCTTTTGGTTTTCGCAAGTGTATATAGTTGCTTTATTTATTGAGTTATGTTGTATTTTTGTTATTGGTCAGCTCATTAACTAATTAAGAACATTATTCCAATGCAAGCATGTTCGGTTTCAATTTGCATGTTCTATTTCATGTAAATATATTACTCGTGGTGTAATGCTCATATCGTATAACCAAAACTCTTTTCATAAAAACTGCAAAGGTTTTATTTCGATCATAGATTTTGCAAGAAGAAGTACAAGTTTCAAAAGCGTAACTAAAACCTATCTGAAGCTATACATGTGTTGAACTACCAAAACTAAAAGAAACTAAGCAAAAAGGTCTAAAACAGCACCAATTATCTCAAGCTCGAGAGGCCCTCTTCGTCCTCTTCCTCGGAGGGGACTCAGAGGCACTATCTCCGTCGGCACTGCTGTCAGAACCAGACTCTGAGCCTCTACTCTTTGCCTCGGAGCTAGCCTTGGCATCATCTCCGCTCTCCGATCTTGAGCCAGCATCATCGTCTTTGCTCTCAGACTCAGAACGTCCACTCACTGTCTCCTCGGAGGTGCTGGTCTCGTCATCATCATCGCCACTCAGGACGAGCTTCGAAGGGCTATTTCGCCCTCGGGAACTCCTGTCCCTACCTCGACCGCGACATTCATCTTGGCGGCGTGCTGGGGCCTGGCTCTCTCGCCCCTTGTTACTGGAGAAGGTACTACTAGTGCTACTGCTGATGCTGCCGTCACCACTGGTGCCCTTGGTATAGCTGGCCTTGAAAAACACAAGTGTCGTCATATCAGATACAGTGTGTATAGTTATAGGATACAGTATAACAAAATGAGTGCCATGCAGAAAATAGATGCAATATGAGTACAGTGCGTGAGTACAATGTTATAGTGTGTGAGTACAGTGTGCCGATGCAATGTATCAATACAGTTTGGGGAAGGTTATAGTGGAGATGCCAGTGTATCAGTGAGAATATGGTAATGTAGTGCATAACAGAGTTAGTAGTGAAATGCATGCTGAAATGGAGGAAATTACCTGAATACCGTGGAGACCAAGCAGTATCTCCCTCCTCTGGACCATGCCTATCATCGAAGTGACCAAGTCGAGGAGGCTCTCTGTATACTCAATGGGTGTCTGCAAGTGTATTTGCCCGATCAACATCTGAAATAAACATATTTGTAATAGAAATGTGGGGGTGCACATTGTAAAGCGTGGTCCATACCTGAGACGTGCCCCGAACCCCGATATACTCATGCCCTGCCTCTGCCGACTCTATCGGAATCTGGTAGGCGGTCCCAGTCGGCCATCAACATGTGAGCGCGGTGAGAAGCTCTAGCCAATGGGTGGTCTGCCCAACGGGGAGAGCTTTTCTAGTATGGGCCCTGGTCGCCCGAGTCGCCTCACCTGCCACAGGAGCCCCTGCTCCCTCGCCTATGTGAACGCCTGTCAGAGGAGGCATGAGGTGAGTCTGAATGAATGTCGTGTAATCGCCCTCTTATCTAAAGAAGTCAACGTCTAGGCCTACCATGAACTGTATGATCGCATAAACTGATAGGTTATCTGCTATCCTCATAGACGTTGGGGGTGGCAACGGAACGACTGGATTAGGCGAGCCCGCAGTCTAGCATACAAATCTCTCGCTCAGAAATGAGGCTTGGTAGATTGGGCCCTCTAGCAGAATTCGAAAACGAGATGTGCCCCAAGCTTCCGTATACTGGTCCCTCACCCCGGCCAGCATCGTCGCCCAAGGTTGCCATGTGACCTGCAAATAGAGAATATACAAATTGTTGGTTGTCGTCAGTTGCCAAAGTATGAATCGGAGCAGTATTAAAGCAAAAATGATTGTGAATCTTGGGCTATCTCGTTGGCGACCACTGTTTCGAAGTAACGGCGGAAGAAGGCGAAGGTCTCACAACTCCAGTGCTAGCACTGACCGTCGTACCATCGTAAGTGAGGGACAATAGGGGGATCTCCTCCATAGGCTCTGGAGCGAAGGTCAGAGTATGCGTAAACCCATAACTGCAAAGAAAGGGCAACGATGTTATCAACAGTGTCAACAGATATAGAAAGTGCAAAATAGAAAGCATAGGGCATGAATAGATATAGAAAGTGCAAAGTAGAAAGCATAGGACATCAACAGATACCGAAAGTGCAAAGCAAAAAGCACAGGGCATGAATAGATATAGAAAGTGCAAAGTAAAAAGCACAAGTTTTGAACAGATATTGAGTAGAGACAAAGAAAGAAATGTGAGGCAGAAAGCATAAGTACAAAATCAGAAAAGTGTGGTACATATTTCCCAAGCTCTCTAGCAGCCTCCAACTCGCTCTCCCCTCATCTGGGAAGTAGAGCTCATATAGCCGTAGAGAGTAGTGAGGCCAGCTTCGCTCCAATCATAAAATCTCACCCGGGATAGGGTCATCAGGGCGCTCAACAAGTATAAACCTACGGTGTTCCACCTGTTCGAAAACAAGGTAGTACTGAAGAGAAACATTAGGAAACCCCGGGGTGTACTACTCCATCTCCTCTGGTGTCTCGACCTCGCTCCTACGGAACTGCTCGGTGAACCAACTGTATCTTACCATGGCCGGCCGGTATAGGGGTGGGTGTGCCCCCAACAGGTGGATCCAAGCGGCCTCTCACTATCCCATATCTGTGTCGAAAGGGATCGGATCAGCCCTACTCCTAAGCCTGTGATCATGGCAAAGTCGTAAGGAGTCATCGTCATCTCCCCGGCAGTAGAGAAGTGGAAGGAGTTGATGGTATCCTACCACCTCTCCATCAGTACTCCGAGAAGTGGTCGGCTCGCTATGAGGCGTGACATTCTGGGGCAGAAAAGGCCGAAGCCAACCTCATCGACGATATCGTGGACCCCGGCAGGGAGCTCATTGTACCAATCCCTCGTAGTCGTCGCCCTGTACCCCCTGTAGACACGGGAGTCTCCTTGTGGCAGAGAAAAAAAGTGAATCAAGCAATGATGACAGAGCAATCAGATGAAAGGCAGTGCAAGAAATACAGTTAAAGAAAAAACAAGAAAACATAAAAACAGAGTTCATACCTCAGTAGCGTTGGAAGAAATGTAGGAGTCTGGCTCCCTCAGGAGGAGATCTTTTGGTATGCCACGAGCAAAGTCACTGAAACGCCTAATGCCTCCAGGCAGTAGTATATGCGTACGGGGATGATATGTCGTCGGATCGAAGGGCCTCACTCTCAGTGGTAACAACTCTGGCTCGAACTCTGGCACGAACTCCGCCTCAAGGTCAGCCTCAATGTCCTCTGCCGCCCTGCCGACCACGATAACTATTGCTCCTCTACCTCGGCTATAGGTGGAAACACAAGTGGAACCTCAGGAGGAGCTCAATCGTGAGGTATATCGTATGCCATCTAGGAAAGTAGGTGAAAATGTAGAAAAATGGAGAAAAGAGGGAAAACTTGGAAAAAGTCAACCCTAGGAGAGAGAAAATGGAAGAAAAAGTCAAAACTCGGGAAAGTTCACGAAATCCAAGAGAAACTCGAGGGAACCAAGCCTAAAGTGGTGAAAATGGAAGAAAAAGTGTCGAAATCAAATTCTATTTGGTTCAAAACGTAGAAAATCAAGAGGGTTTTATGAAAAAAGTTTGCATAGGGTGTTGGAAAGCGTGTATGAAGCGCAAATCTAGAGAGAGGAAGCACCTAGAGAGAGAGGGAGGATTTTCGCTCAAGGGTTTGTGACGAAATCAAGTTTAGAGTAGTATATTTAAAGACCCATGTGTGAATGGACAAAATTGCCCCAAAACTGCCACGGGTGGCCGCCAGGCCACATTTGTGGACGATAAGAACAAATTGTGGCTGACAGGTGGCCGACGACTTCCCCTTGTGGCCGGTGGTCCTCACTTTTGTCTTGATGATGTTTTGTGCCTCTGTTTCCCGAGTGGTGTATGGAGGATTCTTGTTTTGAGTTCAGATTGATTTTGAGGGAACTCGAAACTGTGTTCCAGCATGCAAACGTTCTCCATTTACCAAGATGAATGTGCCTCGCTTGCCTACATGAATGCGATGTATCCTTTTTAAGCATGTCGCAACATCTCCGAGAGTTAAACGGGAGGTCGTTACTTTTGTTACTATTATTCGTTCTTTTCTGTTGCATCGAATATGCGTTTTCACATACACTTGTGCTGCACGCATGCCCGACATTGTTCATGATGCATGCATTGAGTGCGCATTGAGTATGCTTTCAATTAACATTGTGCATCGGTTGTCTGTCCTGTATGGAACATGCTTTATCATTATGTTGAGTTGTCATCTTGTTTACTTTGTGCATCTATTACACCTGTTCGCTTCATACCTTGTTTTATTATCTCCGTGGGTTTCGTTTTCTGAGGACTTCCAATCTCGTTATGTCTAGTTTTGAATTGTTTGCCCCTCTTATTGATCCAACCTTTCCTCTCCTCGCGTGCGATGCGCTAGGATTGCAAATCAGTTAAAAACATCAGGTGCGCCCGATGTTCACACTAGCTTTCCTCCTCTCGCGTGCAACGCGTTAGGATTGCAAATCGGTTAAAAACATCGGGTGCGCCTGGTGTTCACACCAGCTTTCCTCCTCTCGCGTGTGACATGTTAGGATTGCAAATCGGTTAAAAACATCGGGTGCACCCGGTGTTCACACCACATTTCCTCCTCATGTGTGCAACGCGTTAGGATTACAAATTGCTTAAAAACATCGGGTGCGCTCGGTGTTCACACCATTTTTCCTCCTCTTGCGTGCGATGCGTTAAGATTACAAATTAGTTAAAAACATCGGGTGTGCCCGGTGTTCACACCACCTTTCCTCCTCTCGCGTGCGACGCGTTAGGATTGCAAATCGGTTAAAAACATTGGGTGCTCCCGGTGTTCATACCACATTCCTCCTCTTGCGTGCGATGCGTTAGGATTGCAAATCGGTTAAAAACATTGGGTGTTCCCGGTGTTCACAACACCTTTCCTCCTCTCTCGTGTGACACGTTAGGATTGCAAATCGGTTAAAAACATCAGGTGTGCCCGGTGTTCACACCTCCTTTCCTCCTTTCACGTGAAACATGTTAGGATTGTTTCCTTCCGGTACGCCTGGAATACCATCTTTTCACCCTCTCTAAGCGAGGCGTAATTTGGGTTTGGAACCTTTTTCGTTCTCCCTCTGTAAGACGTGGCTTGACTTATATTTTCTTACATCCTTTCTACGTGTGACGTAGTTTGATTTGTGCTTTTGATTGTCTCAATTGCATAAGACGTGTTGATTTATTCACGTCTTTCTATACGAGACACGACTTGATTTGTTTTGCTTTAATTTATGTTGCATTGCTTTGCTTCATTGCATGATCATAAGTTATTTTTCCAGCATGTGTTTTGCTTCTTGCCCCTAAACTATGCTAGTTTGATTCCTTACAAAGGGATACGTAGGTAGCTTGCGAACACAACTATTTACTTTATGTCTTGTTTGTTTTTCCCAAGTCTTACGACCTCGTCAAAATGGGTCGTCTTCGGGCTTTAACATTCACTCGAGTCATTTCATGACTTCGAGTTCGGCCAAAGAGGGACAACTGTAGACACCCCATTTTTGACCACCTTTACGACTTGGGCACCATCACTTGCATACCCAATGATGAATGTATATGCTTGTCAAGTTCTCGAAAGTCCTTAGCGGAACGCCACAACTCTGAGCCTCAGAACCCTGCAAACCTTGTGCCTTGTCTTTGCACCAAAGCCTCAGTCTTTCAAACCTGAAAAACTTGGGACTGCAGGCCTATTTTTGTGGGCTACCGACCACCCTTTTTGGCTGTCGGCCACCCCTGTTGCTTGCCGGCCACAAGTGTGTTTTGCAGATATTTTCTGCCAACTGTTTGCATAGATGCTTGCATCCGCTCCCACATGTATAGGTGGATATTCCTAAGGGAGTGGCATGTTTTTCTATAAATATAGGACCTCCTCCCCCATTTTTGAGGGTTTGAAAAATTGGAGCAAAATTAATTCTCTCTCTCTCTCTACAATTCTCTCTCTCACTTGAAATTTCTTGAGCTTTTGCCTACACACTCTTAACCAAACCTTACCATCTTTGAGTTGAGGTACTTTTGAGCCTTACTTGAGCTCTTGAGGGTGTTTTTGTGTTGTATTGTTGCTTGGAAGTGCTCTTCTCTTCAAGAGATATAAGGCTTAGTTTGTTTTCCATGGTTTTGTTTGCTATTTTCCTATTATTTTCCTAGTATTTTTTCTACTGTTTTTGGGTTGTGTAAACTCTAAAATTTTGGGCTAAAACTTGTGGTTTAAGGCCTTAAAGGATGGAGGGTGTAGACGTGCTCCCGGGAACTCCCCGACATCCGCGTGTGCGACGAGGCGGCGCGAATCTCGCTTTGTTCTCTGAGCTACTACAGTTTGGACTCAAATGTCACGGTTCTGAATCTAATCTTACAATGTGCGATGTAAGACTGATAAATCACCAAAGAGTCCAAATCCGGCAAATCGTTTTGAAAAACTGATTTTTATAAAGAAATGCCAAACATGGACTGCTTTGCTAGATACAGAGTCGCCACCTAAATATTTTATTTTGGAGGAATTTAGGAAACCCTAACCCGTGCCTAAGGCCACGTGTCCGTCATCACCAAAGTTGCCTCGGCTCAGGAACTTGGGTACAAGAGGGGAAGGTCATGTAATGAGCACCCCGCTCACTCGATCAAAGATCGGCCTGTACTAAACATGATATTTTGTTTTTGAAAACACATGTTCTTATTCCGGTTAATTAACTAGAATTACTATGTGATGCGCACAGCATACAAGTATAGACTAGATCGCCTAATTTGGAACAAAACATTGCACGTTCATTTTGTTGAAAACGGTTTGAAGTTTGCTACTCATAAGTAGGCTAAATTCGGGATTCAATGAATTGTTCCAATTCAAGTAATCCAACCTTCACCCACAGGCATTCAGGCAGTTAATCAACTAAGCAGTTAGCCTCATGGCAATCATGCTTTCATGGTAATCAATAACACACATGCAGTATGCTAAAGTGTAAACACTCACAGTGTACTCCGAGCCAAAATAAGGAACTAGTTAGAAATCATGCATGATCCTAGTTTATGTTTAAGATGGCTAATGCAACACATGCAAAAATGCAACTAAGATAGGCTTGGCTATCCTAAGAGTGTCATGTGAAATGCAACAATTCGATACATGTATTCAAATAGATATTGAAAATACAATGATGGTTTGTATGATGCGCCAAGCCCGATGTATGCAATACAGATGAATGGATGCACACATGCAAGCATAAGGATGCTAATTGAAACAAGCCCTAAAACTAACCATCGTAAGTAGTTAAGTAAAAGGGAGAAAGAAATGGGGGTTGGAAGACATGCATCACACACACGCACGCTTATTACAACAATTGGCCCTCTCGACGAAGGGACCGAATAAGAAGCTAACTAGCTAGCCTAGGCTAATTGAACTAATTATTACATCACAAATTAATTAACTAATCCTAGTTAACTAATTATTACAAAACAAATTGAAATAGCTAAACGCATTAACTATTAAAGGTACAAACCAAAGCGAAAGCTAGCTATCTAAGCATGGCAGCTAAGGAAAGCAGTAAATCAGGAACCTCAGAAGGAGAGGAATGCATGCATGCCCGGTCGCCTTGTTCGGAAATCCAATGCGATGCCCTGATTTGCCTCTGTTCTCAATTGTTTCCAAAACCTTGCACAAAGCTCCAGAAAGCTGAAACTCCACCTTGGGGACCTGTGGAAGGGTGGCTGACCAGTTGTTGGTGTTTGCAGCCATCGCCGACCACCTATCTTTGTTGAAAGCTAGAAAAAGTGGTCGGCCAGCTAGTTTTTCTGGTTGGCCGACCAGTTGTTGCTGCTGAACTGTAATTTGCTGCAACAGAGAGCAAGAAAGGGCATGGCAATGTATTTGTAAGATATGTGTGCATAACCACCCTTCCTATCATGTCATGAACTCAAGGAAGTGTGGTTCTCGACCCTCGGGTCACCAATTGCGCATTTCAATGCATGATGGCCGAGAGGCGAAGTTGCACAATTCAATATGAAATGAATGCACAAGTAATCACATAAAGCCTAGAACTTTATCATGTATGATCAAGAGCGTCGGCAACCGAGAATCGAGACACGTTTCATCACTTTAAGTATGAAATGTCCCTCTTTTCCCGTGTTTGGACTAACAACTATTCCAAACAACAATGCAACACATAACATGGCATACACAATGCGACTCGAGCATGCAAATATGCAATGGCAACATGAACAACCTAACAAGGTTAATGGCATGCAAACAATGCTAATGCATGCATGCACAATGCAATGCTATAAGGGCAACTTAGCAATGTTAGGAACATGCATACTCAATGCAAAGAAACAACTTGGCATACACAATGCAAATAACCACATGGCATGCACAATGCAATGTAAGATGGCATACATAATGCAATGAACAATAAGCATGTGAACAACATATAAACAAGCATGCTAAATGGACTTAAACCAAAAGGGGGTAGACCTCAGTCATGCCCAAATCAGTGGCCATTGGTGATAAAATTAAGGCACATGAAGCATATACAAGCATGCACATGCAATGGCCCATCAACGAGGCCTAAGAGCACAACTCTCAAGAGTTCTCAAAGAGTGACAAATGTGCAAGTGTGACAACACTAAGTGCACTAAAATTAGACAAGAAATGATGCCAAATCACTTAAACAATGCAAGTAAAGCATGCTAGGGTCCTAAAACATGAAAGCTAATAAAAAGGACTACAAATGAGGCATGTAATACATGGCAAATAAGCATGAACTAAGCATGGTCAGAGCTCAAGTAGGTCAAAACAAAGACCTAAACATGCTTAGATGAGGACTCCAAGACCTAGGCATGCAAGCATACAAGCTAAGCCATAAACTAGGCAACAATGCACAAAACTCAAAGACACTTAAAGAGTGAATGAAGTGGGAACATGGCAATGCTAAAAGCTCTGAAATGTCATGCTAGATAATGCCAAATCATGTACACAACACAAGTAAAGCATGCAATGGTGCTCAAAGCTTGAAGCAAGCAAGAGCACTTGTACTACAAGCATGCAAAACATGAAGCATATGATCAAGGCAACCCAAAACAGTCCTAGAACATGTTAAAATAAGTCTAAAACATGCATGGAAGGAAGCCAAAATAAGCTAGCATGAAAGGCATAAGACATGATGCATACAAGGCAAATAAGGTGGATTACACTACACCTATTAAGACCAAGCATGGGATGACTTAACCAACAAAATTCAGAGTTATATCATGGCATAATAACCCCAAAAACTCATTGAAATGATGGCTCACAAGCTAAGGCATGAAGGCATACACAATGACTCATGTTAAGGCATAAAGGGGCAAACCCTCCAACGCATTGAATGTGTGATAAATGCAAGTGCAAGACCATGAAACATGGACTGAAATCACATAATAAATTATGCCAAATCATTCAAATAGTCCAAGTAATGCATGCTAGTGGACTTGATGCACAAAGCTAACAAGCTAGAATGAACCAAAGCTATACAAAGCAAGGCATGCATGGTCAAAACAACCCAAATCAGAACTAAGGCATGTTAAAACATGGACAAAAGCTTCATGAAGTTAAGCCAAAAGCATGCTAGAATGATATGTTACAACATGATGCATGTTAGGCTATTCTATGGAATTACACCGCAAGTGTCTGGAGCATGCAAGGGATGACGAAACCAAACCCTAACAAAGGTATGACATGGCAAAACATCACCAAAAACATACTGAAATGGAAAGAAAACAAGCTAGAATGACATGCTACTTCGTGAAGCATACAAAGCTAGTGTGTGTGATTTACACTACAAGTGTATTAGGCATGCATGGAGTGACAAAACCAAGTAAAAATAGTGGCATGCCATGCTAAAATGAGCACAAATACAAGCTAAGATATGGCCAACATAAGCTTAACGAACATGCTCACACATAAGACTAATGAAGACAAGTATTGGAGACACAAGGATAGGGGATGACCCTCTCTTTTTTGGGACCTCAAAACACCCTTCCCACCACTGAAATTCTTCTGAATTTTAGTGGTGGGAAGGCCAAAACAAGGTGGTCCCAAAGCTCACAAAGAAGGCGCAAAAGCAAGGCCAAACAAGGCCTAAGAGGGGGTAAATAACCCCAAACACAAAAGTGACCTTAAACAAACTTCTTAAGCACCAAAATACATAACTTTTTGCAATAGGAAGCTAAGGTCAAAAAAACATGCAAAAGGGCTCAAAAGCTTAAGCAAAAATGGGGGGTTTAAGGGTTAAAGACTCACCCTTGATGAACTTCTTCAAGGCTGCAACTCCAGCACGTTTTCAAGCTCAAACCAACCCAAGAACACCAAAACCAGCTCCTAAGCACCTCAGTAGCAAAAGGATGGTGTTTGAGTGTGTGTTTGCGTGTTAAAGCAAGACAAAATGACCCTTTTAAACACAAAACAAAAGCCAAAAGAAGAAGTATAGATACAAAACTATATGTATCACTCCAGCCCTTTTTTTCTGAACCTAGAGGAGGGAGGAGATGGTTCTCTCTTATAGAGAACCAAAAGCAAAGCTTTTTGGAGAAGCTAAGGTTCAAGGCAATCCCTCCATACACGTGTATGAAGGATAGCTTCAGTGCCCTCCAGCTGTAGCTGGAGGAAAATATCTCCAAAAAGGTGGCAAAAAGCAGCCAACCACTTAAAGTGGTAGGCCAGCTACTTCAAATGGTCGGCTGACCACCACAAGTGGTCTCCCAAGACAACAAGTGGTCGGCCATGGTGGGAGATGACCAGCACACTGAAAACAAGCCATGGGTGGGGTGGTCGACCAGAGAAGATGGCTCAAAGACCTAGGAGACCAGTTGTCAGATCAGAAAACTGGCTGGCGGGAAGAAAAGTGGTCTCCAAGGAAAAAAACTAGTCTCCCACCCCTGTACCACCTTCCAAACAAGGAAAACAAGGTTTGTACCAAAAACAAACCAAAACGGATGCAAGACGAAAGTCTGGGAGGCAAAGCGCGCAGCCGGGAGCCTCGAAAACTAGCTGACAAGCACCAAAAGTGGCTTACGACCACAAAAGTGGTCTCCCAAACCACAGTGGCCCGCTAGGCCAAGGAAACAAGGTGTGGTTCAAAAACCACACCAAACGGAGAACGTTAAGTGGTCCCGAGACAAGGCACGAGGCCGAAGGCTTCGAAAACTGAAAACTAGTCTCCAAACGAAAAAAGTGGTCTACGACCATGAAAAGTGATCTACGACCACAAAGAGATGGTCTACAAGACCTCTCCCTCCCTCAGGGAAGAGAAACAAGGCCTGGTTCGCAAACCGAGCCGAAGCACAAAGAGTTAAGAGGCCCGGGGGCAAGGCACTCGGCCAAAACTCTGAAAACTCAAAACGAGCACAACATGCACTATCACCGAGCGCTCAATCGATGACACCTGAGTCTTAAGGTTGGTCCAAAATGGGGTGTCTACAGTTGCCCCTCTTTGATAGAACTCGGAAGTCATAAGTGACGGGAGTGAATGCCAAAGCCTAGAGACAGCCCATTTTTGACAAGGCCGAAGACTTAGACAAACAGGTAAGATAACAAAGAGATGTGCCCGCAGGTAGGGGCAAAATGCAAAGGACAATGCACAAACCCGAACATAACATATGATCATACAAAGAAAAGCTATAATGAATACACAATAAATGCAACAATTTAAGCAGCCGAATACGAACCAAACTACATTACATGCAGAAAGGATGTAAGAGAATTATACAATTCTCGTTACGTCTCACACGGAGACTACAATACCGTCTGGTTCGTCTGGTCGCGCCAGCTTCAAATGAACCGTACATACAATATCGTCTAGTCGTGCCAGCCTCAAATGAATCGTACATACAATATCGTGCCTGCAAAAGAAAGAAACTCAACAAGTACAATATCGTTAGAAACATGCATAGCAATGCAAGTGAAAAGTGCGTGACAACGCTGGTGAAGGGGTGCATAACAATGCAACCTAAGTGTGACGCATAACAATGCGGAAAGGGATGCAAAACAATGCAACCTAAGTGTGATGCATAACAATGCGGAATGGATGCACGACAATGCAACCTAAGTGTGACGCATAGCAATGCGGAAGGGATGCACGACAATGCAACCTAAGTGTGACGCATAATAATGCGGAAATGGATGCAAAACAATGCAACCTATGTGTGACGCATAACAATGCGGAAGGGATCCAAAACAATACGAGCAAAAACGAGCATGTCAACGCAAGTAGTGAGTGCATAACAAAGCAACAAGTGGTGTGCATAATGAATTCAAGAGAAGAAAATGTGCATGACAATGCGAGAGAAGTACCACTTCAAAAATATGTTCGAAACAAAACGCCAAATAAGGAAATGCAAGCCTCAATGCGAGTAATTTAACCAGAACCTCCGAGTTACCTCTCGGAGGGGTCACAACATACTTAAAAAGGATACATCTTGCTCTTGACGAGTAACGATGAGCTACGCACCGAAGACTTGAATTTGAAGTTCTCGCAGGGACATTTCGCGCTGAAAAGTGCACTTTTCTTGTATTTTCCCGAAAGAAAAGAGCTCCAATCACCACCAAAACACATAGGGAGAACAATGGAGCTCTGAGCATCAACCAGGAGGGTGGCCGACCAGTTATATCAGTGGCCGACCAGTTGTTGCTTAGAAAAGTGGTCGACTGACCAGAAAAACTAGCTGGCCGACCAGTTTACAAAATATGGGGCAGTTTTGTCTTTTCATGCTCGGTTCTTTAAGTACACCACTCCAAATCAATTTTGCTCACACCTCTAAGGCCGAAATCAGTTTCTCTCCATCCCTAGACCTTTTTCCCTCTCAGATCTGCACTTTATACGAGTTTTCCAACGCCCCACGCGAAGTTGTTTCGCGAAAACTTTTGATTCTCTTCGTTTTGAACCGATTAGAATTTGTTTTCAGAGCTTTTTTCTCCATTTTCACCACTTGAGGTATGTTTTTCTTGAAGTTTGGCACCTTTTCCTAGGCATTGACTTTTTTTGACTTTTTTTCTCTTTCCGAGAGTTGACTTTTGTTGACTTTTTGCAATTTTTGCTCATTTCACTCATTTTTGCTCATATTTGCATCTTTCTTCAGATGGCTAATCATATTCCATATGGTGGAGGCTTCTCGGGAGTAGAGGTCGGGCGCGCCGTTATACCATTGCCTCCGAGGATACGGCCATTCGATCCAGAGGAGTACCACCCGTAGGAGCATATCCTCCCTCTGAGTACTTTTCACCATTGCACCGACTTCGCGCGACGGGCGCCTGCAGACTTGCTGCTACGAGAACCCGAGTCTCATCTATCCCATCATGCGTGAGAGGTACGTACTTCACTTTTACATTTTCTGTGAAGTATTTGATCGACTTATTCTGAACACATTCGCATACACAATGCTTTTGCTCATACTTGAACACAACTTGCACACAGCATTTTGTCCACTTGGCACACAGCTTTCAACATAACACTTTGCTCATCTAGCACGCAGCTCATTTTGGGCACCTAGCTCATAACACTGCTCAATCTGAACACACAGTTCATGACACAGCATTCAGTTTAGTTTGCACACAGCTCAATCTGAACACGCAGTTCATAACGCAGCATTCCATTTAATTTGCACACAGCTCATAACACTGCTCAATCTGAATACACAGTTCATAACACAGCATTCCATTTAATTTGCACACAGCTCATAACACTACTCAATCTAAACACGCAGTTCATAACGCAGCATTCCATTTAATTTGCACACAGCTCATAACACTGCTCAATCTGAACTTCATAACACAGCATTCCATTTAATTTGCACACAGCTCATAACACTGCTCAATCTGAACACACAGTTCATAACGCATCATTCCATTTCATTTTTTCATAACATAGCACACCGCTCAATCTGAACACGTAGTTCATAACACGCTACACTTTTATAGCACACTGCTCAATCTGAACATGCAGTCCATAACGCGGTACACTTTTCATAACATAGCACACCGCTCAATCTAAACACGCAGTTCATAACACGGTACACTTTTATAGAACACTGCTCAATCTGAACACGCAGTCCATAACGCAGTACACTTTTTCACAACATAGCACACCGCTCAATCTGAACACGCAGTTCATAACACGGTACACTTTTATAGCACACAGCTCAATCTGAACATGCAGTCCATAACGTAGTACACTTTTTCACAACATAGCACACCGTTCAATCTGAACACTCAGTTCATAACGCGCTACATTTTTATAGCACACTGCTCAATCTGAACACGCAGTCCATAACGTAGTACACTTTTTCAAAACATAGCACACCGCTCAATCTGAACACGCAGTTCATAACACTGTACACTTTTATAGCACACTGCTCAATCTGAACACGCAGTCCATAACACAACACACTTTTTCACAACATAGCACACCGCTCAATCTGAACACGCAGTTCATAACACGGTACACTTTTATAGCACACTGCTCAATCTGAACATGCAGTCCATAACATAGTACACTTTTTCATAACATAGCACACCGCTCAATTTGAACACGCAGTTCATAACACGATACACTTTTATAGCACACTGCTCAATCTGAACACGCAGTCCATAACACAGCACACTTTTTCACAACATGCACACCACTCAATCTGAACACGTAGTTCATAACACGATACACTTTTATAGCACACTGCTCAATCTGAACATGCAGTCCATAACGCAGCACACTTTTTCACAACATAGCACACTGCTCAATCTGAACACGCAGTTCATAACATGGGACACTTTTATAGCACACTGCTCAATTTGAACATGCAGTCCATAACGCAGCACACTTTTTCACAACATAGCACATCGCTCAATCTGAACACAAAGTTCATAACGCGGTACACTTTTATAGCACACTGCTCAATCTGAACACGTAGTCCATAACGCAGCACACTTTTTCATTCTGAACACACAGCTCATACTTTTCATTCTAAACACGCAGCTCACACTTTTCATTCTGAACACACAGCTCACACTTTTTAATTCTGAACACACAGCTCATACTTTTATTCTCAATACACAGCTCGCCCTTTTCAATTTGAACACACAGCTCATACTTTTCATTCTGAACACGCAACTCACACTTTTCATTCTGAACACATAGCTCGCACTTTTCAATTTGAACAGACAACTCATACTTTTCATTCTGAACACACAGCTCACACTTTTCATTCTGAACACATAGCTCATACTTTTCATTCTGAACATGCAGCTCACACTTTTCATTCTGAACACACAGATCATACATTTCATTCTGGATGCAGGTATCCTCCTGTTTCACACGGGGTTACAGATTTATTATTGCGAGGGAGTGGTACATGGAGCTCCCAGATGTTGTTCGCCACATTGTGGATGAGGCGGGATTTGGCCAATTCTGTATGGAGTTGTCTCGCCATCCAGCGAACAAGACACTTATGGGCGCACTGGTAAAGAGATGGTGGGACACCATCAACTCCTTTCATTTCTCAACTACCGGGGACATGACGATGACCCCGTACGACTTCTTCATGCTGACGAGCCTCGACGTGGCGGGTCGGCCGATCCCATACGATGCAGATATGGGTAAGTGGGAGACAGCTTGGGTTTATCTGCTCGGAGCTCATCCGTCGATCGACAGATCATCAGGTAGGGTCAGGTACACCTGGTTTGCTAAACATTACAGAGGGTCTATGCCAGAGACCTTCGAGGCCATACAGTAGTATGCCCGGCAATTTTTGATGTTTCTGCTTGGGACCACTCTATTCTCCGACAGGGGGAACACAGTTGGGCTTTATCTGTTCAGTGCTTTGGTAGACCTATCACAGGTCAGTCAGTATGATTGGGGTGGGGCTGCCCTCGCTACCCTTTACTGCTATATAAGCGCGACTTCCCGCAAGCGGGGGACCATAGTTAGAGGCTATTGGCGAGCTTGGGAGGTACGTTCCGCCCTTTTGATTCACATTTCTGCTTCTCATCACCTGTATACTGCACACAGCATCCTGCACTCAGCATTCTGCACTCAGCATTCTGCATTTTCTGATTTTCATTATCTGTACACTGCACACAGCATTCTGTACTCAGCATTCTGTATTTTCTGATTTTCATTATCTGTACACTACACACAGCATTCTGTACTCAGCATTCTGTATTTTTTTATTTTCATTATCTGTACACGGCACACATCATTCTGTACTCAACATTTTGTATTTTTTGATTTTCATTATCTGTACACTACACACAGCATTCTGTACTCAGCATTTTGTATTTTCTATAAATCCTGTATTCTGACAGCCACCGCCTTGCCTTCCACAGTTATGGGTTTACGCATACTTCCCCGTACTCACTCCCGAGCTCGAGGTCGAGGCACCTCTTGAGATCCCTTACTCACACAGATTTGAGGGTCGGTGCCGGCCCAGGCCCCGGGAGACTCTGCCCTATCTCCGACAGTACTTTGACACTGTGCGGGCGTCCGAGGTAAACCAGAACTCTCAGTTCTTCATGTTTTCAGCTTTGATTCATCTTGCATATTTATAACATCTAATCAGTTTATGCACTTGCTATCCGCAGATTACTTGGAAGCCTTGGATGGCGATGCCCGAGTCTCCACGATTTTAGTTCCTTGGGGTATGGGTCTCCTCCCGATATAGGGTTCTGTTTGAGGAACCGGCCGACAAAGCCTAGTTTCTTGGGGATCGCTTCATGCGTCAGACGATGGGCAATGCCGATCAGGAGGTCCCCTCAGCGCCTCCATTGGATATGCGGTCCACGGAGAAGCTTACTCCCCGGGAGGTTGAGGACCTTATGTTGGGTGTCGACGTAGTTTTGTTCCTGGAGGAGGGGGATTATGTGACATACCGCCATACATACCTGATGCCTCCATTGACAGGCGTCCGTACCCATATGACGAGGGCTGCTGATATGCCATCATCGAGTCGCGCTCGAGCTGCAGATGTCCCTTCCACTAGCAGGGCTGGTATATCGAGGGTTATGGCTAGCGGGATGCCCTCGACTTGTCATTATGCTGGGTGGCCAGATTTTCTGACCGAGCTGACGGGTTGGCAGTACGGGACTTCTTACCCGATTCCACTGGAGCCTCCGATGCCTGACCATCGATACGCCAGTGACCCTGACTCGCCACCGGTATATTTTACAGTTTTCATTTATCACTCAGATATTTAGACATTCATTCATTCACTAATGACTTGAATTTGTTTCTGCAGCCTCCCAGAGATTATATTGAGGGGTTACTCGAAGTGGTGGCCTCACTCGAGAGCATGGTCTTGCGGAGGGAGATGATGCTGTACGTTGCCGGTATTCTGGTATATTCAATTTCCTTCTATTCATCATACTTCTAATGACATATTGAAACTGCACATTTCACCATATTGATTTAGTGTACGTGTAGAGCACATCTGACATATTACATCCACATACTACATATGCATGCACATACTTCACGCATCATAATTGCATTTGATATACATATACATACTCTAGCTAATGTATTCAAACTACTCTTTTCAGGTTCCACTGTCACGGCCCGGGCCGTCCAGGCCTACCCGAGCAGCTGGGAGATGAGGCTTGACTCACTGCTGAGGGAGGCGTAAAGCACCTGTCAGGTATGATGGGGAGTCCAGCGAGGATGAGGAGTCAGTACATTCACAGTCAGAGACATCTGCGGGCAGGGATGATGATTTTGGTTCTGGTTCCAAGGACGGAGGTGACGCCGAGGAGGATTCTGAGGACGGTGACTCCGATTCAGATGGTGGCCGCGCAGAGGCTGCTCAGCCGAAGTGGACGAAGAGGGCATCTCGGTCTTGAGCTTGATAGCACCGATGCAGATGTTCCCTGCTTTATTGTTCTTTTTTACATGTAGTTGTAGCACATTGTACAGCTTAGACAGTTTTATTTTCTTTCTTCAAAACTTGTACTCTTTTGTAAAATGTTGTAAAAAGAAGCTATGATGGAATGAAAACGACATTTTGTTCAAAAGTGTTGTACTTTACATTCTAAGCATTGCGTCGCACCATTTTGCACCCAAAAAAAAAAAGAATTGAATAAAATTTGAACATCGTGTATTACCAAGTCAGGTAATGAACCGACACAACAAACTAAACAACTTATCTTACTAAGAAACAACAAAACCTTAGCAAGTTTACAACTCAATAAATAATGAGCAACAACTCGATAATAAAAAAGCAACAACTCGATAAGAAAAACCTAACAACTCGATAAGCAAACACAATTTTAGACAAACAGGGCGACAGAACGTACCCGAAACAGAGGTAAACTCGAACCTTCAGCACTCTCAGCACACAGGAAAGCTAGAGACTCTCTTCTGGAGACAAGAAACAGCTGGAGACCAACTTTTTGCACATGGCCGACCACCATAGGAGCTGGCCGACAACTTTCTTCTGCTGTAGGCCAAAAAGTGGCTGGCCGACCAGGAAAAGTGGTCGGCCGACCAGTTGGCCCAGAGACCTCCGGTTTTGTGACACTTGTCCTCCAAACAGTGTCTTATCCTTTGTAAAGGTTCTGGTTTCGTGGTTCCCTCATTCTAACCCAGTTTTGCACCAAAATGGAGGCATTCTTCATCCAAAATCTCACAAATTGGATTGCTTCCTTGGATGGCTCGGAAAAGATGAACTTCCAGAGCTTTGGCATAAATGCACTATTCATGCTGAGTCGCACCCCGCTGTGTTTTCTGTTTCTTCATGCCGCAACAAGGTTTTGGAATCCGGTAACACACGTCTTTAGCTTCGATGGACAAGAGGTATGTCCCACATTGGAAGACTTCCAAGCTTTAATGGAATCTGAGCGCGATGAAGAAATTTTGCCATAATTTCGCTTTGGCCACACCCAAGCCTTAAGACGGATGTGCGGGCTTACTATGTATGACGCTCGGTCTTTGATCCGCGATGGAGCATTGGACATCCCTAGCTTAGTTTATCAGTTTTTTGATGCCGGTGACCACAAAGATCATCATCTGCAGGGTTTTTGGTGACATGCTTTCTCATTTCTTGTTTGCCTCAAGCTCCGGAGGGTCTAGCATCCGTTTGATCGAGATTGCTGAGGGCTTGAGAGAGGGCAAGAGCTGCATCGCCATGATACTGGCTGAGACATTGATGGGTTTAGATGCTTTTCATCACCGAGAGACGACCAGATTTGCAGGGAGTCCACTACTATTGCAGGTAATGTTTCCCACCCTGTCTTACGTATATTCCTCACATTAGTCGGCCCTCAGGCTCAATTTTTCTCTCAAAACCCTTTTCTTTCTTTTCTCTCAACGTACACCTCTATTCTTTAATCTCTCATTTTTCATCCCTCCTAGATATGGTTGATGGACAAATTGAAGGTTGTGGACTCATGCCCAGCGTACTCAGCTCGCGGCTATTTCTTCCGGCGACGTCTAGTCAATGCCCTTGATGAGGGTTGGTGGTATGACTGGATGTGCAGTTTGTCTGCAGACAGCATTGCTTGGTGTTGTCCTTGGTTCAATCTATCGGCAATGAGTTACAGCATGCCCTGGCAGACCGGGATTCAGTTGATTGGCCTGACACACTGCGTGTTCTACTTTTCTTTTCGATTCTGGCGTCAATTCGAACATGATCAGACTTGCCCGGCAGAGGGGATAGAGTATCCTGCTGCATTTTCGGTCCGAGGCGCACAGCTAGCTCGGTATGGGGATTATAGAGCTTAACCGTCGCCTTAGGATTAACCTCGACATTCCTGCTATTCGGTATTGTTATGCCTTGGCCAAGTCTTTGGGTTGGCACGGACGTTATTTCCTCAGGGCCAAGGACACTAACCATCAATTAGTGACTATGCTTTCCAGTTCTGGGAAGCGAGTCGATGATGTTATGGTCGTTGTCCAAGGTAACTGGAATTCGGCGAAGGCGAGGATCGCCTCGATCATATTCCTAGGCGGAGGGGAGAACCAAGTGGCCGTATAGCTTCTTGTGTTCATTTTTTGTTATATTTATAAATCTTCATTTTTGAGACCTCATGGTTTTGCTTGTGCAGGAAACGATTTGAAGAAAGTCCTAACTTCAACCGACGACGCCGTTCTTTCGGAAATCAAAGTCGCGCTCAAATATTTCGGCCATCCGAGTCTTCAGAAACAGGGGAGGGCGGCCCACATTCTGCTTCGCTACAAGTTGACATATACAACCTTCTCGGCGGCAGAAAATATTCCAATTCCGAAGGGTGAAGAGTTTCTTACCACTCTTATTTTGACCGACTTCAAAAACTTGTGGCAAGTTGGTTTCGAGGGGTCCGATTCGGAGTGGGCGGAAGTAGTTGAGGTCGCCGAGTCGGATCAGTCCGAAGCAAAAATAGACGAGGCTTTGAAGTTGGCCTTTGAGGAAGCCGGCCTCAATTCAGCCGACCCTCCGTCCACTTCTGGCCGAGGGGTCCTTCCATTTGACGACGTTTTTAACAGTTTAGAGGACATTCCCGGCGCATACCCCGAAGACATGGTTGGGTTAAGCCTCACACAACTTGCCAAAAAGAAAAACGTGGAAAGGATGGCCGCGCAGTGAAGAGCAGAGGCCATTCAATCTGGAGTGCCTCATGCCACCGAATCTTAGCCCTCCCTGCCTGTTGCCGAATCTCAACCCTCCTTACCTGTTATTGAGGAGGAAACAGCAAGAGGCTGAGCAAAGGCAGAGAAGCATCATTCCAAGGTCGAAGCCGGCTCAGAAGAAAACCGTGTCGACAAACGGCCTCGTTTAGAGGAATCGGATGTGATCGTGCCTTTTGTCATTCAACCGAAGATAAAAAAACACGCCGATCTCCTCTGATGCTTCGGCAATTAAAGACCCATCCATCACACTCAGCATGGCTACGTCCGTCTCATTGCCGGCTGACAAGACGGCTTTTCGGGCGGAGCCAGATCTGTTGGCAATAGCACTAGCCGCTCAATTGGCTCTCCTGGTATATACCTTGACCATGTCTTTCCCTTTTATGCAAATATTGTTTTGACTTTAATTTCCTGTTTCGCAGACAATCGGGAGAATAACTGAGATAGGTCGTCGCCAGCATGATGCCGTCGAACGACTTGGCCGTTTACAAACAGAAGTAGAGGGCCAAAAGAGCAGGGCTAATTTTGAAGCTACGAGGGCGAAAATGGAAAGCGCCAGGGCCAAGGCCGAGATAGAGAGGGCGAGAAATGCGGATCAGCTGAGATTGGCCTTCGAGAAAAGGGTAGGCACGAGCGAAGACGCGCTCAAGTTAGCCCAGGAGGCGATCGCCAAACTGGAGGCTGTGCTGGAAGAATTAAAGAAGGCGAAGGAAGCAGCCGACTCGGAAGCTTCCAAGGCGTTCGAGGCCGGGCAAAGTGCTGTTCTTGCCAACTATGTGGAAGAAGTACCCAAATTTGAAAATTGGGGATTCAAACACGGCTAGCTCAAAGCCCTTGCTGCTGCTGATGTGACATTGGCTATGCCGATTCCATACGAGCAAGTGGATGTTGAGCCGCTGGAGTCTGACTCCGAGGATTAATTTGGGCGACACTTGTTTTTGTTTTAGGATTTTGAATGTATTCTTACAGCTTTTCGTTTAGTAGTTTTCATGTATTGCTACAGTCATAGTTTTTTACTAGGCATTTTCATGCGAACTTGTAGCTTTTTGTTTAGTAGTTTTCATATGTAAAATGGCTACAATTTGTGCCCAATTTACTAATGAAAATTTCCTTTGTTCTTTGCTATTATTTGTGCTTAATTTTGCCATTAATGAATGTACTTTGCTGTTAAATTTCCTTTGTATAGTTTTTTTTTAATTTCCTTTGTACTTTGGATAAACATTCGCGTATACTTGCCGATTAGATAGCTAGGCAGTTTAGTAATTTACCCCTGCCTAAGCCGAATACTGTTCATGGAGTGGCTGTGGCATGAATCGATCCGCATCAGGCTTAGATATTTGGCCGATCAGGTTAATAAATATGCCCTTGCCCCAGCCAGTGCATGAGCTCCAAAGCCAAATGTGGTTAGTTCATGGAGTGGTTGTGGCACAAATTGATCGGTATCAGGCTTTGATATTTGGCCGATCAAATTAATAAATCTGCCCTTGCCCCAGCCAGTGCATGAGCTACAAAGTCGAATGCTGTTAGTTCATGGAGTGGCTGTGGCATGAATCGATCGGCATCAGGCTTAGATATTTGGCCGATCAGATTAATAAATCTGCCCTTGCCCTAGCCAGTGCATGAGCTCTAAAGCCGAATGTTGTTAGTTCATAGAGTGGCTATGGCATGAATCGATCGGCATGAGGCTTTGATATTTGGCCGATTAGATTTATAAATCTGCCCTTGCCCCAGCCAGTACATGAGCTCCAAAGCCGAATGCTGTTAGTTCATGGAGTAATCCGATATGAAGTCGCCTCGGGTGTGCTGCATACATTAGGAATAAATGGGGTAAGCTCTTCGCACCAGTGGTTCCACTTATCGCATTCAGACTCAATCTAAACTAGCTTTAGACAAGTGCGAATGTCAAATAGACTGTTCTTCAACAGCAGAGGAGAAGGACGAACATTGGCTGAGCTAGACATTGCAATGAATTGCAGCAGCAAGCCTACGCGCATGGGAGGAAAAACGTCTAGGGAATGGGAAAAATGTTAGCCCCCAAGTCATCGAAGCAGATCACCCCAAAAAGAAAAACAGCAACGAGGAAGCTCCCCGCGACAGCGACCGAGAAACAAATCCGACGCGACGCTGCGACCGTTGAGTTTTGTGGTTTTCGTGGGGAATAAACCGATGACCGAGGCGGATTCTATCGTCAACAACCCAGGTGTAGCAGTCGAGTTTGCTCGACAGATCTTTCCACCAAAAGTCCAGCAGTAGATGGTTGGTTGACAGGATTTCGAAGTATTTCGACAAGGCATCCATGGGGCGGTGAAAGGGCTGTATACCGCTTATAAAGTCGGTATGCGCCTGCGTGCCGCGCGACGAGAGATAGAGAAGAAAGACAAATGAATTCGAAGTTTAGAGGCTCACGCGGAGAAGGCCTAGCGTGAGCTTAGAAAGGCTCAAACCACCGAGCTGCGTGCGGCAGGTCAGTCCAACCCGGTCGTGGAGGAGAGAGTGACCCAACAGCTGTTAAGTCACGCGAATGCCGACCAATATACGTCAAGCATGTTCACTGTAGAAAATGCGAGGACCATGGGTTATGAAAAAGGCTTTCACGAGGGCCTGAAGGTTGGGATAGAGAAGACCAGGGAAAAGCTCGCTGAGGAAGTTTGCTGATATGAAAATCGTGGATTTAAGCACGGTTGGATCAAGGCATTTCAAGCCGCGGAGGCTTTCCGAGCAGCGGGCGTTGATTCGACGTTGCCGCTATACCAACGCGATCACTTCCCCTTTTCCACCTTCGAAGTCGAGAAGAGTGACGACGAAGGAGATATCGTATAAAAATAGACATTGTAATGTTCAAACGCAGATTGCGTGCAAGATTATGTAATTACTGTCTAATTGAATAAAAAGTTTTTTATTTTAAATGTTTGTGGTTCATTTTGAATTTTTACATGCATAATTAGGCATCTTATTTCGAATGTTTTAATTTGTTTCTGCTATTGCGCCAGCCTAAGTTAACTAAGCACTTCATTTTGAATGTCTATATGCTTTGATGTGTAAATGGCTTTTGCCGGCTCAACTTAACGAAGCATTCCACTTTAACCTTCGTCGCAAAGGGCGCTCCGAATTTGAAGTATTATTCCACCCACAAGTGTTATGCACGAACGGTGCTCCGAATCCGGAATCCTAATCGGCCCAAAGGCATCATGCGCCGATGGGGCTCTAAATTCGAAGGCTTTATTTGGCCAGTCGGGATATCCACGAAGGGCGCTCCGAATCCGGAGGCTGTTATCGGCCCAAAGGCATCATGCGCCGATGGGGCTCCGAATTTGGAGGCTTTATTTGGCCAATCGTGATATCCATAGAGGGCGGTCCGAATCCGGAGGCTCTTATCAGCCCAAAGGCGTCATACACCGATAGGGCTCCGAATTCGGAGGCTTTATTTGGTCAATCGTGATATCCACGAAGGGCGCTCCGAATCCTGAGGCTTAATCGGCCCATACGTGACCTGCATGGATGAGGCTCCAAATCCGGAGACTTTGTTTGGCCAATTGTGACATCCACGAAGGGCGCTCCTAATCCGGAGGCTTTTATCGGCCCAAAGGCGTCATGCGCCGATGGGGCTCTGAATTCGGAGACTTTGGCCAATCGTGATATCCACGAAGGGCGCTCTGAATCCGGAGGCTTTCATCGGCCCAAAGGCGTCATGTGCCGATGGGGCTCTGAATACGGAGACCATTTGGCCAATCGTGATATCCACGAAGGGCACTCCGAATTCGGAGGCTTAATCGGCCCATACGTGACCTGCACGGATGGGGCTCCGAATCCGGAGACTTTGTTTGGCCAATCGTGATATCTACGAAGGGCGCTCCAAATTCGAAGGCTTTTATCGGCCCAAAGGCATCATGCGCCGATGGGGCTCCGAATCCGGAGACTGGCCAATAGTGATATCCATGAAGGGCGCTCCGAATCCAGAGGCTCTTATCGGCCCAAAGGCGTCATGCGCCGATGGGGCTCCGAATTCGGAGGCTTTATTTGGCCAATCGTGATATCCACGAAGGGCGCTCCGAATCCGGAGGCTTTTATCGGCCCAAAGGCGTCATGCGCCGATGGGGCTCCGAATCCGGAGACTATTTGGCCAATCGTGATATTCATGAAAGGCGCTCCGAATCCGGAGGCTTAATCGGCCCATACGTGACCTGCACGGATGGGGCTCCGAATCTGGAGACTTTGTTTGGCCAATCGTGATATCCATGAAGGGCTCTCCGAATCCGGAGACTTTTATCGGAACACTTTTGAATTGGATTTCGTAGTGAGTAAACAAGAATCTTTTCATTACAAAAGTGGAATGTGTATATGGTGAACTAGTATCGTTCCCCACAGGTCGGGTTCAATGATAGAATTTATGCAAGTGCGTTGAATTTCAAGGTCGTGGCAGACTCCTTCCAGACATGTCTTTGAGCCGATATGCCCCTACTCCTGCAATTGAATCGACCTGATAGGGTCCGTCACAGTTAGGGCCCAGTTTTCCATCAGCCGATTTCTTGGCAGCTGGAAATACTTTCTTCATGACCAGCTCCCCTAGTGTGTAGCGGCGCAGCTGAATACGTTGATTTACGACTTAGCAAGCTATTGCTGGTATCGTGCCATGGACGCAAGGGCGCGGTCTCTTCATTCTTCGATCAGAATCAAATCCAAAGCCAGCATCATGTCGTTTCGGCCCATATAAAAAACTTGCGATTTCAGGGTTGGGTGGCTGATCTCCAGGGGTATGATCGCTTGGGTTCCAAAGCATAAAGCAAACGGTATTTCTCCAGTGGATCGCCTCGGCGTAGTTCGATGGGCCCACAATACACTCGGCAATTCTTCGACCCATTTGCCTTTAGCTTTCTCCAGCCTCTTCTTGATGCCGTCCAAGATGGATTTGTTAGAGGCTTCGGCTTGACCATTGCTTTGGGGGTAAGCCGACGTGGAAAAGTAAGGCCGGATACCATACTTGCTGTACAGCTCTCGGTAGACGCCACAATCAAACTGGGTGTCGTTGTCTGAGATAAGAGCTCTTGGAATGCCGAATCGTGTTATGATATTTCTCCATACAAAGTGCTTAACATCAGCATCTCGAATGTGCGTTAATGCCTCCGCTTCGACCCATTTTGTGAAATAATTTGTCGCGACGATCAAGTATCGCTTGTTCCCCGGGGCCCTCGGCAATGGTCCTACGATATCAAGTCCCCACTGGGCGAACGGCCAAGGACGGGTTATAGAGCTTAACTCTTCAGCAGACAGATAGGTTAACGGGGAGAACTTCTGGCACTGTTCACATTTTTTCACATAGCATTCGGCATCAGTTCTCATTGTCGGCCAATAATATCCCTGTGTTATAGCTCGATAAGCCAAAGAGTGCCCGCCAAAATGGGCACCACAACTGCCTTCATGTATTTCGGTCAGAAGCTCTTCGACTTTGTCCGGATGTACGCATTCTAGGTATGGATCAGAAAGGGATTTTTTATAAAGCTTTCCTTGCGGGTCCAAGTAGTATCGCAGGGCTTTGTTTCGCAGCTTGTGTGCTTCTTTCTTGTCCGCTGGGAGCTGTTCGGAAGACAGGAATGCAACAATGGGGTCCATCCAACTCAGTCCTAACTCTATGACATTGACCTAGATTTCCTCCGAAAGGCCAATGCTCGGCTCCGGGATGAAACCTATTTCGATGGTCCGTTTAATCTCTAAGTTAACAGCGGAGGCTAGGCAAGCCAGGGCATCTGCATGTGTGTTCTGATCACGTGTTATCTGATTCAATTCATGATGGTCAAATTTTCCAGCAAGGCGCTAGCCGATTTCATGTAAGCCGCTATACGGTCATTTTTGGCCGCGTATTCCCCTTTTAGCTGATTGATCACCAGTTTTGAATCACAAAATATAAGCAAATGCTGAGCACCCATAAGATGTGCATTCCGCAAACCGGCCAGAAAGGCTTCGTATTCCGCCTCGTTATTTGATGCTTCGAAGCCAAGTTTGATGACCTGCTCAATTATTGTGCCGTCGGGAGCCATGATTACTAATTCGGCTCCGCAACCCCGTTGGTTGGATGATCCATCACAGTACAACTGCCAAATGTCCCCAACATAAATTCTCCAGTTCGGATTAGGCCGAATTTCATCAGATTTGAAGTCGGCAAGACCCTCAGTGAATTCGGCCACAAAGTCGGCAAGCACCTGTCCCTTGATGAAGTTTCTAGGCAGAAACTGAATATCGTACTGGTCGAGTTCAAGAGCCCACTTCGAGACGCGCCCTGATGCTTCTGCGCTATGGAGTACTGACCGGAGGGGGTGGTCCGTTAGCACCCCGATGGTATGCCCCTGAAAGTAATGCATCAGCTTTCTCGCTGCCATGACGAGGGCCATAATGAGTTTTTCCAAAGGAAGGTAGCGTGTTTCGGTGTCAACTATTGCCTTGCTCACAAAATACACTGGCCGCTGCTCCCCCAGCTCTTCCTTTATCAATACGTCGCTGACGGTACGGTCGAAAACTGCCAAATACAAAATGAGTGGGTCACCAGCCGCAGGCGTTGTCAAGAGCAGAACTGATCGAAGGTAGGTCTTGAGGCCGTTGACCCTGCCATAGTGTATGAAAGAATTGTCGGCAGCGGCCCATGGAACAACTGATGAACCTGTTGAGTGCGGCGACCATCCCCATTAACTTCTGAACCTCCTTGACCGACCGGGGGGAGCCGAGTTCCAGGATTGCTGTGATTTGCCTTGGGTTGGCTTCAATTCCTCGGTGGTTGACAATGTAACCCAAGAATTTGCCAGAACTGATCCCAAAGGCACATTTGGAAGCATTCAGCTTCATTCTATATTTGTGTAAAATGCCGAATGTCTCCTCCAGATCGGCTATATGATTCTGCTCTTCCGTGGACTTGACCACCATATCGTCAATGTACACTTCCATAGTGTGGCTGAGTTGCTCCTTGAACATGGTGGTGACTAGTCTTTGGTAAGTTGCCCCTGCATTCTTCAGCCTAAAAGGCATAACCTTATAGCAATAGGTTCCTCTTGGGGTGAGGAATGCAGTTTTGTCTTGGTCCTCCGGATGCATGGCAATTTGATGGTAGCCTCTGTAGGCATCGAGGAAGCTCATACGCTGATGACGTGCCGTAGCATCTACAAGGTGGTCTATCCTGGGGAGAGGAAAATAATTTTTGGGATAGGCTTTGTTTAGGTCCGTGAAATCAACGCAGACTCGCCAAGTCCCATTTTTCTTCTTCACAACCACAGTATTTGAGAGCCATGTAGGGTAGGTCACTTCCCTAATTGCCCCGACGTCAAGCAATCGGTCAACCTCTTCAACAATAGCGGCAGTGTGCTCTGCAGCTGATCGCCGACTTTTCTGAATGATCGGCTTGCATTTAGGGTCAACATTTAAACGGTGCTGCGAAATAGACGGATCTACACCCGGCATCTCATATGGAGTCCACGCAAATATATCGAGGTTGCCGAGCAAGAAGGAAATTAGCTGCTGTTTGTCGACTTGATTCAGGGAGGCACCGACCATGAAGAACCTGTCTGGGTTTCAGTTGATTTCAACTCAATCTAGGGCTTCCGTGGCCTTTTCATTTGGAAGCTGCCCAACATCGTCGAGGCTCTCCCGATCCGTCACCTCATAGAGTTCACTTGCAGCTTCTTTGGCGTCTTTTCAGCTAGGAGATAACATGCTTGTGTCGATTTCTGGGAGCCACGGATTTGCTCAATGCCGCGTTCTGTCGGGAAGCGTAACAGCTAATGATAGGTGTTTGGCACGGCCCGCATGGTATGCAACCAAGATCGCCCCATGATGAGATTATACGACAATGGCAGCTTGACGACCAAGAAATCTACATCCACTGTTCGGGAACCTACTCAAACGGGTAGTGTAATCTTCCCCAACGGGTATTCTGGGTTTGCGTTGAAGCCGAATAGTGGATAAGGAGCCGGAGAAAGATCCGATTCGGAGAAGCCAAGTTTGGTAAATGTCTTGTAATACATAACTTTTGATGTGCTCCCTGGATCAATGAGTACGCGCTCGACGGTGAATCGATTTACGCGTAACTTAATTACCAAGGGATCAATGTGGGGAAGTGTCACTCCGGCCAAATCTGAATCATCAAAAGCAATGCTCGCAGCTTCATGGGGCCGTTTAGCTGACGTGAGTTAATTTTGAGGGTCGGGATTCGACTGAATCGTATCCACTGCGGATGATATTGGCAGGCTGTATATCTTGTGGATCACGCCAAGTGGAGGTGAATCCTGTCTCAAGGCTATTGCTTTGGTTGAGTTGCCTTTTTGGACGTACTGTTGTAGCCGACCATCTTATACCAATTCCTCCAGGTGATCCTTCAATGCATAACAACTCTCAGTATCATGACCATGATCCTGGTGATACTTGTACCGCCTATCTCGTCTTCGCGTGTCGGGAGGTCCCACCATTTTCGATGGCCATTTGAAGAACGAAAGGTGTTGGATTTTGGACATAACCGCGCCAATCGACTCTGTTAACTCTGTATATTTCTTGTTGGCGTGCCTTGTATGCCTACTATCGACTTGCAGCTGTTCATTTGTTCGGTGGAAGCATTGGTCGCTCGATCGGCGAGAATCCTATCTCTTGTCTCGTTTAGCCCGATGCCGTGGTTCAAGGCTCTGAGGTGGTACAAAATTTAACGACTGAGCAATTTGAGAAGGAACAGTCTTGTTGGCCACGTTTCCGGCTTTAACCCACAAGGCATCATCTTCCACCTTACAGTATTCCTCAACTTTCTTCATCAACGACCAGACTGTTTTGGGGGCCCGTCTAGTCAAAGAGCTTCGGAGGGCACTATCGGGATGTAAACCCATCTTGAAGGTGGTAATGGCCATGGAGTCATTGCAAGCATCATCTACCAGATTAAAACACTCCCAATACCGTGCCGAATACGCACGAAAGGTTTCCCTTGGTTGAATCTGCATTGCCCAAAGGGAATCGGCTTGCTTTGGCTGGACCTCATTAGTGATAAACCTTGCCCTGAAGGATTTTTGGAGTTGGTGGAAGCTCTTGATCGAAACCGACTCCAGTTTATAATACCACCTGACAGCCAACGGTCCCAGACTGCTCAGAAATATTCTGCACATAAGAGCCTCGTCGTCCGCATGCAGCGTCATGGCTTGCTTGTAATGGCGGATGTGATCGGTGGGGTCTGATTTACCATCGTACAAGGTGACTAACGGTGCTTTGAATTTCTTGGGTAGCACTGCCCTTGCAATCCTTCATACAAAGGGATCGTGCTGGTCTTCTTCGCCTGAATTGTTTCTTCTTCGTTTATGCCTTATATGTGGACTCTTTTCAGAGGAACTTGTAGTTTCGGGTCATCCCTTCTTCTTGGGCTCCGGGGATAATGAGTCGGAGGTGCTATCAGTGTCTTGTTGTCGGGCTCGAGGTCGTCGACCACCTGCCCTCAGAGGTCGCTCCGGATCTTGGCGTATAGCTTGTTTGGACTTCGCCACTTCTAGGGCCAAATCCTGACGGAGACGTTCGTTCTCAACGATCATGTTCTCCAACCTCTGTTCATTTTGCTTTGCTTGTTCCATGATCGCTTGCATTGTCTCATGCGCTGAAGTCAAGGGTGAGACGAAGTTCAAGGCGCGTCTTACGGCGATAGTCGCCGGTCTAAGCATGTTTGTTGGAGTGAGGTCGTCTCTCTGTGTGGTTTCGTCAGTGACTATCGGAGGGTCTTTCGTTACGCCCACCATAGATGTATTTGAGTATTCCCACAGACGACGCCAATTGTGGGAAAATGGTTTGGAAATACTCTTTAGATCCTGGGGGATGCTTGTGATCCTGAGCTAGTCACCTGAAAAGGAATGAACACTTCGATCGGGGGTGCCGGAATTAGCACTCCGACGGACAAGTCAGCCTCTACTCTCTCTAGATTACTTGTATTTTAAGTAAGGTGTATTGATTCTCACATATCTCTTTCTGGCTGATGTTCTTCTATTTATATCTTTTCTCTTTTGGGCCTCGGGAGTGGGCCCACTTTTAATTCGCCATTCGACTTCTTTTGTAGCAAACTGCTTTTCACTCGGCCCCTTACTCAACCGGCTATTTGGCAGAATAGGGTAGGATTTGAACGTGCGAGACAGGGCCGAGTGCTATATACATTTTGACTCTCGAAGTTCAACTATTCGGCCTCTTTATGACTCCCAATATTCGGCCCCCACAGCTACTGTTGCAGATTGGAGGTACATTGTTTGGAAGCTGCTGGTGCAGAGTTGTGCTGTTATGAGAGGTGGAATTGCTGTTAGATTGCTACTAGTGTATGATGCTGCTGGTGTATGATGTTGTTTGAGTTGTATGATGTTAGATTGCTGCTGGTGTATGCTGTTGTAGGGTGTATATTGCTGCTGGTGAATAATGTTATTTGAATTGTATGATGCTAGATTGCTGCTGGTGTATACTGTATGATGTTGTCTCTCTGGTTGCTGCTGTTTGTTTGTTCTGTTCTATTGTCCTGCTTTCCACCTCCAAATCTGGTTTGTTGGTTGTGGCTGTATTACTGGTGGTCTTCTGTGTCAATTTTGCTTTGTTATTGTCTGGTTGCTCTGTTATTTCCTTGTTTATTCTCCTGTCTCTTGGTTGGTTGCTCACCAACTTTGGAGGTTCTAGCAAATGATAGGATGGGTTTCTTGGTGCCAACATAGTTGGGATGATTTAGCTCATTGTGATACTTTTGTACTCCTCTTTCTTTTTTGATGTTTGTTGTTTATGTACTTTGTACTTTGCTCTTACATCAATAAAGATTCTTTCTTTGCCGATCAAAAAAAAAAGTACGTAATCCTATGGTAGCAAGCTAGACATAATAAGAACCAAACACACATAGGATGCAAGAGAAAGGGAAAAGACTTACATAGTACTCCTCCGCATCATGCCATGAGCGTAAAGGGTTAGAAATTTATACATGATCCCAAATACAAATCTAAGGGATAATATGCATAAATAAATAAGAAGAACACTTACTAGGTACTCTAGCCAAGTGCAACAAGAGACAACTAATTAGAAAGTATGCATGATCCTAGTCTCCTAGATGCAAACTTCTATAAAATGCAACACACAAATGGAATGAATCTTATGAGCTCGATCACTACTGAGACGACATGCGAATCATTAAGGAAAGCACACCACATAGCAATATATATCAAAACATAATAATTTGGGCTCGAATGCATGACTCTAATCTAATCATGTGAATGTCATGATGATAACTCAATAATCAAAACAAAGTAAATATGTTGAAAACAAAAAAAAAAAGTAAGGTAAGAAGGAAAAGAAACCTATTCCAACACACACGACAAGTATATCAACTAAAGTAATCAAAACTAAAACTCCGACATAGATAAAGAGGTCCTAGCCTTCATATGCATGGAAATGAGTATGAACTACCCAAATCCATGAAAAAGTGGTTCGAGAAGATAGATCCAACTTATCCTCATGGAGGAAACCATGCCTAGTTTCTTTTGATAATAAAGATGACTAAAGCTACTAAAATCAAAGCAATAATAAGCACCTCATCGAGACAGGAGATTCTACCCCTCAAAAGCATGAAAAGGGGTATAAGTTACCCAAATCCATGAAAAACAGTAAAGAGATGGGAGAGTCAACTCATTCTTGCTAAGGGAAGTCATGCTTGGGCTTTTATGCTTGGGCTTTTATAGCGTCAAAAATCAACAAAATAATGAAATAACAAAGGCTCTGACGAGGATAAAGAGATTCTCACCCTCAAACACATGAAAAAAGCTACCCAAATCCATGAAAAAAAGTGACGAGAATGGAGATTCGGTCTATTCTCATAGAGGAAATCATGCCTGGATTTCTATAGCAATATCAATCAACAAAACAATAAAATGAGAAGACTGATGAAAATAGAGAGTTTCTCACCCCCCAAACACATGGAAAAGGGTATAAGGTAACCAAATCCATGAAAAAGAGTAGAGAGATGGGAGAATAAGTCTATTCTCATGGATGAAATCGTGCCTAGGCTTCTATCCTATAATAAAGCAAGAAAAACAAGTTGGATTTGGCTAAAGTCTCCATACAGGCCCTACGTTACTACAAAAAGGGAGAAGAGAAAGAGAAACCAACTAATCTATTAACAATAACCCAACAACAATCTCAAGATCTCCAGAATATTCGAAAGATAGAGAAAGAAATAGAATGTGCAAGAAATCAATATGGAAATAGGGATTACCTCCAACACTAGCGAAGACAGGGCCCAAGCTAGTTATAAACTCCAATCCTCTCTTAAGCTGATGAAAATCTCTAGCTCCAAATCTTCAAGCCAAAAGACGAATAAGAGACTCTGAATGTATATGTGTAGTAGGTATGTATAAAGCTCAAGGTGTAACTAAAGAGAGTAATCTCTAGATTTTGAATATTCAACAACTTCTTTCAAATTTTTCGAACCCCTTGCTTGTTCAAAAGGAAATGATTATATAGGCCTGAGTGGCTGGAATATGCTATCTAGATCCCAAGGATTCGGATGGCATATTCCAACATACTAGGACAAACCTCATGAGAAATTTGTTTAGCTAACATCGGCAGGACTTGGTTGAACAAGAATTTATACGGCCGACCCCAAGTGCTCTGTTATAATTTTTCAAAAAAGGTCTGTCAAAGCAAAAAGGGTCCAAGCATGCTCATTCGGATAGAGGTGCTCCGGATGTGCTTATTTGAACCAAAGTTGTCTGTCGTGTTTCTCAAAAGATGTCAGGCCGGCCACTTACCTTTTCGGCCATACTTTTCTAAAAAGTTTTCCTATCTTCTCACTCATTCTAGCTTTCTAGGCTCACTTTTCTGAAAATAGATAAACTTTTTGGAAAACACAATGCCAGAAATAGTCGAAACGAATAAGAAGGTATCACTTGCCTTAAGAAAAAAATCATTCCAAAAAATAGGTTTGAAGGTCTAGAAAATTCTTTGGCTAAAACAGGTGTAAGAATGTTTATCTCTCTTCATCCACAACTTGTGCTTGAACTGATCTTTGCTTTCATTATCGAGAGCTCTTCATGAAGCACCCAAGTCTTAAGGCTAGTAAAAAAATGGGGTGTCTACAAATGTGTGCTTTGCAATTGTTTCAATTTTCTCTAGTTCTCATACAATTTTTACAACACATCAATACAACCCTTCATCGGTTGTCAAAACAATAATCTCTAATTCAATATTCCACAAGATGCAATAGTAGAGCATAATTCCACGTTTCTCAAATGAAACAAGATTTTCCAATCCTTCATAATTTCAACCTTTTTTTAATATAAATCAATACTCTTCATTTATCAAGAATTCAACAACTTTCTCAATATACAATAAATTCCTCGAACTTCAACATCCTCGGGTTTTAGGGGGAAAAAAAAAATTAGGGGTTTCCCCTTTGAAATACAATTTCCCCAATTTCACAAACCATGGAACATTTCAAGATAATCAATTTGAAAATTTAAGGCTCATTTGAGAATTTTCCCCAATTTAATGCATTTATACCAATATATACAAACCCTAGTCTTCCAAAACACATCTAGCTATCAAAATAACATATAATGAATTTAATTACATATAGACTGTTAAGAAAATCCCTACCTCAAAGATTAGAAGGGAGAGGAGAGAGCCTCGAAAATTTGATCGCTTTGGTCAAAACAACACCCTCGATACACACGTTAAGAACTAGTATCTAATATTCTATGGGTTTTGGTGTATGATGGAATTTTTATGAGTATTTGTGGTGGTGTTTAGAGAGTAGGGAGAGTTTTTCGCTGTTTATCTGTTTGTTGTGTTATTTCCAGGTAATAAACACCTGAATCAGCTTGTTTGGTTGGGGTTTTTAGGATTCACTTTTCAGAAAATTAAATTTTTTTTAATATTTTAAGCAATTTTTTTAAATTTTTAGATTCACTTGACATAAATACACTTAAAAAGTATAATATTTTTGAAAAAAAAATACTTAAAAAATTCTCTAAATACCAAAAAAAAATTGAAAATTCAATACAATTTCATATTCTTGTGTATTTATTGATTTTTTAAAATATTATTTCATAAATATTTTACTTTTTAAATAGGGGTTTTTTTTTTAAGGTCCTTGATATTATGATTTTATAGCATAAAGGACATCAAATATTTTTATGATGTCTAAGGTCCATCAACAATATTTTCATAATGTCTAAGGTCCCTCAACCTTGATCCAGAGAAATTTTAGTCTAGAAAAAATTGGTCCAGAGAAATTTCAATCCAGAGAAATTTCAGTCCAGAGAAAATTGGTCCAGAGAAATTTCAATCCAGAGAAAATTGGTGCAGAGAAATTTCAGTCCAGAGAAAATTGGTCCAGAGAAATTTCAGTCCAAATTTCTCTGGAAAATCTAATTATTCTCAGAAAATTTTCAGATCTGCTGTTACTTTTAGCATGCAAAATGCCCATGATTTTGTTTGGTATTAATTAATACTCTTTCTCTCTTGCAGTTTTTCCCCCTTGTCTTAAGTTTATGTCCAGAGAAAATTGGTTCAGAAAAAATTAGTCCAGAAAAAATTCATATCACAGAGAAATTTGGTTTCCAGAGAAATTTTAAAAAAATTTCTGATTTGAGAAAGGAAGGGAAAATTAGAATAGAATGGTTGAGAAGTTAGGTCAAAATTCACGAAGTCTTTGCATCTGAAATCTGAATAGATTAGGGTTTCTGTGCTGTGAGGAGTTTGTTTTCTGCATTTCAATCTTCAGAATTCCAGGCAAAACACAATGTGTAACAATTATCTCTGAATATGATCATGAAAGCCCAAGAAAGAGAGATTGCAGACGCTTCTAGTGAGAGGGGAATAGATTTTAAACTGTTTGCTGTAGAATGTGATCTGATCTAGATACTACCAAAACACAATAATACAGATTATGCCCAGTAGTACCAATCCATTTTGTACATACATCCTAATTAATAAAGTTGGTTTGGTTTTCACTGCATTCCTAGACACAGCTTTTATTTTTTTGGGCAACTTTTGAAGACAAGCTCCACAAAAGGGTCCATTGAGGATGCTTCTTGTGTTCAAACAAAACATACACAATCTTTTATATATATATATATATATAACGCTCAAGCCTTAACCCCCAAAAAACACAAAACATACAGAAGTCCAAGTCATATGCATAAACAAAAAGCAAGCTAGCTAGCTTTTAACTGCCAAAAACCAAGAGAAACATAAGAGCATTGCATTGAATTGCACAAGGTTGTTGCAAGAGATCACTTCTTGCGTTCCAGACGCACGACAGCAATGCCCTTGCCCTCTTTGTCGTCGAGAGTCTGACCGCTCGTCTGATCAGTGGCTTTGAGTTTTGATGCTGCTTCTCCAGCTGGAGTCTCTTTCATATCCACCATCACCACCTTCTCCGCCTCTTCTCCTCCCCTTCCACCACCACCACCACCCTGCTCACTCTCTACACGTTTCTCCTCCACGGTATCTATCGCAACGATCTGGTCCCGATGCAGTGCGACCTCACAAAACTCCGGTTCACTATCAATCAAATCGTCGAGGTAGTGGTTGTTGCAGAACATAAACTTTTCTTCAAGGAAATTGCCAACAGGCTGGAGGAAGTTGAGGAAGCAGCTTATGATGCGGCTGATCTATTGGATTTGATGATAGCAAACAATAATTTTTGCAAAACCTTGTTATCCGGAAGCTTAATTCTATCACCTGTGTCTAATTTGTTGGGTATGGGGGGTGAGGGACCTTAGACTACAAAAGAATATATTGTGGACCTAATCCATTACTAAAAGGTGGATAGGGACCTTAGACCGATTTTTCCTTTTAAATATATCTAAGTGAGGTGCATCAAAAAGTAAAATATATATATATTTAAAATTTAAAAAATATTCACTAAAAATAAAAAAATATAAAAAATAAAAAATTAATTTCCTAAAAATTGAAACCAAATACAGTGATGTATTTTATTTTTTTGCTTTGTTTTGGTAATGGACCCAACTGATCATCATGAGCACCTATTAGTTAATCCATAATTTTGGTAATGGACCCAACTGATCATAATTTATTTCATCCATAACAAACTAATTTAATTCTGATTTTTTCATTTTATTTTTTTTGCTGGCTGGAGGTGTGCCAGATCATAAACAGCTTTTTTTCTTATTAAGGAAAGAAGGATTTTGCGGGGGGTCATTACTGCCAAAATGTTTTGGGAGGTCCATGTATGCATACTATAGTTATCAAGGATGTGGACCATACCCTTCATATCTTTATATTAATATATTGAGTAAAATATGAATACATCTTTTAATATTTACTTAAAATACAGATTATCTCATATAATTTTAAAAATTATATCACACTCTCTCAAGTTTCTATTCCTATAACAAATTATCTATTTTATTAAAAAATTATTCGCACGTATTGAAATGGTTGCTGCTCTCCCATTGCCGCACATGTGGCCCATTTCCCTGCACATGCAAAACCCAAGCCCAGAATTTCCACTTTCTCCACTGCACTAAACCGCACGTGCGGGCTGTCCTAGCCGCACGTGACCGGAGAACCTGGTGAAGTCAAAAGTTTTCTAGGGCATTCCCCCACTTTCCTGGTTCCCATTCTTACACTCGAAAGTTGGAAATTTTAACTCTCCGAACATTAAAAAAGGTTAAACAAGTTCGAATTCATGGACATTGGAACACCACACGACACACAAGGCTCCAAAAGCAAAATAAATAGTACGAAAAGCCTAACCAAGTTAGGTCAATGACCCAAGACATCACATAGAATTAGGAAGGAGGATCAAATTGAAATATCTTTTATACTTTGGGAAATAAATTGACATAATTTAAACAAAATGACAATTCTCACTTTGGGAGCTAAAATAATAATGTTTTAATTGAATTTTCATATTTATCCCTAATTTAATGGCATCTACAAATGTTTTTAGGTTGGGAAATCAAATTGAAATACTTTTTATATTTAATTAAATTGACACAATTTAAATATTGAAAATCAAAATAAAACAAATGTCATACTTAAGAGATTAAAGAAGACTACATTTATGGAGCAAATTTTACCCTTTCATTTCATTTGTAAACTCTCAATATATATTTATATATATATGAAACTCTTTATCCCTTAAACTAGATTTTGTTACTTACTAGATTCTTCACATCTTACTAGTGAGCTCTCTCTATCTATGTTCTCTTCTCTTCTCTTCTCTTCTCTTCTCTTCTCTGTGTTTGCATTTGCTTCTTGGTAGAGTGTAGTAGCTAGCTATGAGAGTTTAGATTGTGTTAATCTTCATGGCTTGTGATCCTCTATGAATGGAATGACCCCCCATTTTATTTTCTTTTTACTTTGTTTTTTTTTTTTTATGATTCTTTTTTTTAACATGATCCACACATTCAGCTTTGCAAAACAATGAGAAGACTAGTGTGATCTATTATGTTTTTAGTTTTATCTATTATGTCACAATGTATAGTTGAGGATCTCTCTCTCTCTCTCTCTCTCTCTCTCTCTCTCGATCTCAATCCCAAAATGCATACAGTTTTCTTACGAGCATAAAAACTAATCGTAGTTAGACACAAAAAACATTTGAATAGATAATATTTTATAAGTTTTTTTTAGTGGGATCTAGTTTAAAAATCCTTATCCATCTATATGTATTTTATATCTAATTCTGTAATCAGTTTATGTATTGGTAGATTTTTTTAGATTCTTAAAGCTATACCTAATTAGTACTTACATGTAACCACGGTATAACTCATTTTCTCGCTAATGTTCCGTTTGTTTTGACGTAAAACATTTTTGATATTTTACTCATTTTTCGTTGTCTAGTTGAACAAAAAATAAGGAAAATATTTTTGCATTATTTTTTCAAAATTGACTTTTAAATTTTTCTTAAATCAATTTTTATAAAGTTAACTCTCACTCACTATCTTTTCAACATATTTAGCCTTTCTTTAAATAAGTATTTTAACTCACTAAAATGTTATAAAAAATACTTTATTGAATCAAAATTTATCTCCTAGGAAATAAAATATAATTTCAAGTGTCAACCAAACGCCGAAAAATAAAAACAAAAATATTTTTTGTGTGTAAAATCAATTTACAAGAAAAATATTTTTTTGTGTAAAATATTTTACGTTGAAACAAACAAAACCTAAGTGCAAGATGTGTCGTATGTCCCTCTTTGATGCTTTCTTTTTCTTTTATTTTTCCAAAAAAAAAATTCTTCTCATTCTAATTGAAATGTATGTTATCATGTATTCTTGAAAAATATGTGTGTATTCCATGCAAAAGTTGTGCCCCCAACATGATCTTGATTACTTATTGAGATTGCTTATTCTTTTTTTTCTTTTCTTTTTTCCCCATTATTATATGTGTGTTTTGTGTAGAATTTGTTTATAGCTTACCAAGTATAAATAAATTGAAAAAAAAAATAATTATCAAAATTTAATTTTTATTTTCAATTATCAACTATCAGAAAATAACACCAAAGAGGCCCATTATGTGGTTGGCATGAATTAAAAGAAGAAAAAAAAAATTAACATTTATTTGTTGTTTGCTTTGTTTTGTTTATTAATTCATTTACTTATTTTTGCTTGTCCATGACTACACATTCTTTCTGTCAGATTTGAAGGCAACAAAGAAAATGGAGTATGGTGGTTTCATGCAGCACAACAGGTTATCAGCTTCATGGGATGATCTTAATCGTAGCGAGGAGATTGATCTTTCTCTGAGATTAGGGCAACCTCATCATCACAACCACCAAACTCCTCCTCCTTTCCCTCTTCCTCAGCATCATCATCATGATCAGATCATTGCATTTTACCAGCAGGTATAAGAGCTATGTTGTGACCTTTTTTAATGGAAAAAGTTATGCATCCAACAAAAAGTATCACTAAGAAAAATGTCTAAAACATATTTTTGGTACTGTGATTAGTATTTTTCTATTTTTATTTTTTTGATTGCCTAGCATTGCTCATTTTTTTTTTAATTTATTATTTATATAAATGATCCCAATGCAACCTAGGTAAGACATGGCTAAAATAACAATTTTCAATATTTACTTTGTTGGTTACCTACATAAAGCATTTGCATTAATGCGAATAAATGAAAATACATAAAACATCGGTGGCCCTAATGGCGGGTAGCCTCGTTGTCACTATGGTAAGTTTTTACAACTGTGCTACTGGCATAAAAAAAAAAATTCTTAAAATAGAGAGGGGGAATGGGCGGCAAAATTGTGAAGCCACACCCTCTATCTATCATGTGTAAATAGCTTTTTCAGTTTTTTTTTATCATTTAATCAATCGTAATTTTATCATACTAATAATTGGTAAGATAGTCCCAAAATTATACAGGTATGCGCCCCTCAAATTAACTATACGACTAAATTTTAAAATAAATTTTAATATTCCTGTTCTTATTCATTTTTTTCTTGGGGTATACCCTTTTTGTTTAATATGTGTTATTGGTTATATATATATATTTAGAGAGAGAGAGAGAGAGAGAGAGTTGTTTCTATTCTTGTATTTAAAATTAAATTGAAAGATCTAAATAGTAAATAGTCGTTCTCACTTTAATTAGCTCAATAATCTTGGTTTTTTTTTTTTTTTTCTCGGTTCAATCTACTTGAAAAAATTACCATTATAAACAGAATATATCACTACTCAAAAAATAATAATAATAAAAAATAAGACGTATTCATTGATAAATTTATCACGCTAAGAAGAACATCTCTATTAGTAATTGGTCTTAAATAGCTCTCCAACAAAAGATGTCTATCTAAATGAGACACAAATCTTTTTCAAATTTTAGCACAGAGGACAACCTGATAAAATTTGAATTTTCATTGTCTTTATTTGTTACCATTCTTTTTTTTTTTTTTTTTTTGGTTATATGTTGTGTCATTTATATTTTCTTATATATATCACAAATTTAATTTGATACCCTTTGTTTTGTCATTCATTCTTATTTGTTCATCCTTTGGCAATGAAAATATTAATTGTATTTGACATAACACTCTTGAAAATGAATTCATCAAATTTGATACTACTTACTGAAATCAATTATTATCTTAATGATAAATTGATTTGTCTTATGTTAATTTTACATATTTCAATTGTGGATTGGAACATGCATTTTAAGGTATGAAACTTGTTAATAAGATTAAAATGTGCAATAGGATGAAAAAAAAGTTTTCTGGTTTACTTGATCATATATATTAAAAAATACATTATTTTAGTCTTAAATTTCGAATTTATCATAAATATTTTTTGTATCATAAATGAGTGTCAATCATAACTTCATATGTAACTTTATAAGAGGGTAATTTGTAAGTAAATTGAGCCGAGCTAGGAAAGTCTTCTTTGGAAGTTGGATCGCGCAATGGGCCGAGATAAGGGCTGGTGTAGCTCGGTCTTAGGCCAAGAAGACATCTCATATTATGGATTTGGGCCGAACTATGGGCCGAGGTATTTGGGCTTCGCAAGTTGGACCTCGTCCTTGTTAGTTCGGTCGGAGACTAACGCAGTTAGCTCGGTCTAAACAGACAAAACCCAAGGTATCAGTGGGAGGAGAACCAAGCTAAAGGATAACTCTGCAGGGCGTCATCTCAAAGTCAAGACCGACAGTGGTGCTTAAAGTATCATCGAGCTGAAATAACCTGGTTGACCGCAATATCAGCCGAGGTAAAGATGTCAGCCGAGATAAAAGAGGTAACATCAATGGCGAGGGCTGAGCTGTGTATAGCTCGGCAGGGTGGCATTCAATAGATTGGTTTTCGATCACATGGTCCGAATGGCAGGGGACCAAGATAAGGCAGTTCGGTCAGAAATATATAACCGAGGTAAAGGGTTCAGCCATCTCACTTGGCTTGCAGTGATGAGACTCCTAATAAGACTCTGCTAAGGAGAGTTAGAGTCCTACTGGGATTGTTCAAACCATCTCACTTGGTTGGTAGTGAGTAGGAATATGACTCATAGGAGGACTCTATGATTGTGCAAAACCATCTCACTTGGTTGGTAGTGAGTAGGGTGTATGATTCCTAGGAGGACTCTTATAGGGAGAGTTAGAATCCTACTAGGATTGTGCCAAAGTAAAGTCTATAAAAGCTCATGACCAGACCTATGGATAGGTATCCCAATTCTGACTCTAGAATACACAGAGCTTATTGTCTATTGTCTAGTTGCTGACTTAGGTATCGGAAGGGTTTCCGGCACACACCCACCGATTAGCTCACGTTTGTGTTTTCAAGTGGCAAAGCGAGGACATTTGGAGGAGTGCAAACTTGATCAACAGGATTATACGAGAAGATTATTTCTGCGCTCATACAATTGGCACCGCCTGTGGGAATTTCATAAAGAGCAAAACCTCTTGATCAAGTTTTCCTCTATAGTTGAAAGCAATGGCGCACAATGAAGACTTGCCGCAATCTGCTATTAATGGGCAAACACCAGAAGGGGGTGAGAGGCGCGAAGGTTTACCTTCAATTCCACCCATGGCAAAATTAGATCCCCAATGAAGGAATTCGCGGAGAAAAGCGAGAGAAAGACGGGCTCAAGTCCATACCGCTCTCAAAGCCCTAATAGACAGAGACGGAAGATGGATCCTCAGGTTCTCGAAGATTGCGTAAGGGAGCAAGACGAAGTAATAAGAAGAATGGCGGCTGACATAGAGTTTATGAAGAGCCAGATAAAAGGCAAAGGGGCAGCAGCAAAAGAGGGGCGCAAAGGCAACACACACTCGTGCCACTTAGGAGATCGTGACAGACAAGTCACACCATCACAAGCTGAAAGAAAAAGCCTCAAGTCGGGCGATACATAATCAAAGACTTCCAGGACACGTTACTCCAAGCCTGAGAGAATGAGGATTGAAAGGGCTCGAAGGAGAGAAGACACTCAGGCTCGCGACCCCCGCAGAGTTTCCGCACTACAACGATTGGTTCCTAGAACACATGGGAGTGCCGAGGTAGGAATACCAAAGCCGCGCCTTGCCTATGAACCAGCAGACAAAATGTTAGCAAGGTTGCAAAGCTCGCCGTTCATTCCGGCAATTGAGGACGCACCATTACTCTCAGGTTTCCACCAGCCCAAATTCACTACTTATGAGGGGAAGTCGGACCCCTACATACACTTGAGCCACTTTCGCCAAGTTATGGCCGTGTATCGGCGAAACGAGGCTCTGATGTGTATCTTGTTTCCTTCTAGCTTGGCGACGTGGGTTTAACATGGTTTGAAAGGTTGCCAGAAGAAAGCATAGCTTCGTGGGCGCAACTAGCGGAGGCATTTGTGACCAAATTCAAAACGAACACCAAGACACCAGTGGAGATTGACCAGCTTCTCTTCATAGACATGGGCGAGAAAGAAACATTGAGGTCTTACAATAACCGATATTGGGAGACTTTTAATCAGATTGGAGATTGCCCTACAAACCTAGCTATCGCACAGTACAAACGAGGTTGCCGGTTGGCAATAAGTTGAGGAATTCAATGACAATGACGCCACCCCTTACTATGGAAGCCCTAATAGAGAGAGTGCACCAACACATCCGGGCAGAGGAAGATGGGGCGCGCACCAAGGCAAAGTCCGGCACAACAGTGATACCAGACAAAAAACTTTTTGGCCAGAGTTAACACGGTTGACAAGTAGGATTGACCGCGCAAAATTCTTTGCCCGACTGGGGGGAATTGGGAAGGTTGGCAGGATTGGCCAACTCTTTCTAAATACGTCTTTGCCCAACTGGGGGGCAACAAAAAAGGTTGGCAAGTTTGACCAATACTTTTTTCTTTCCTAAGTCGAGGATAAGGATCTAGGCTACAGGACGTTTGGCAGGAATAACCAAACACTTCGCTCTAAGTTGGCAGGAATAACTAACTTTGAGCTCTCTTCAGCTAAGATCAGAATCTGGGCTGAAGAGGTTGGCTGGAAAAACCAACACTTACTTTTCCTAAGCCGAGAATAAGGATCTAGGCTGCAGGACGTTTGGTCGAAATAACCAAACACTTTACTCTAAGTTGGCAGGAATAACCAACTTTGAGCTATCTTCAGCCAAGATTAGAATCTAGGCTGGAGAGGGTTGGCTGGAAAAACCAACACTTTGTTCTCTTCAGCCGAGATCAGGATCTAGGCTGGAGAGGGTTGGCTGGAAAAACCAACACTTTGTTCTCTTCAGCCGAGATCAAGATCTAGGCTGGAGAAGGTTGGCTGGAAAAATCAACACTTTGTTCTCTTCAGCCGAGATCAGGATCTAGGCTAGAGAGGGTTGGCTGGAATAACTAACACTTCGTTCTTTTCAGCCGAGATCAGGATCTAGGCTGAAGAAGGTTGGCAGGTTTGACCAACAAATTTCTGAACTCTTTGGTTGGGATGATGGTTACCTCGGCCAAAACAGGTTGGCAGGGTTATTGTAAACCGAGTTAGTCTACTCAGCGAGACACAGAAAGAACGACTCGTCGTACGATTACAAACTCGAAGAATATGTACGTTGAAGGCAAAAAAATAGGGCTATTCAAATTTTTGGCATGACGGCTGTAATAGGAGAACGGGGCTAATGGGGGCACACCACCTGTCCTTGGGATAACGTCGTATCAGACATGCCAGATTAGTAGAATGACGTGCTGAGCAACTGACCAGACTTGTTGGGACTAAACGAGTTCTGAGACCGAACAAACTTCTCTAGTTCGGCAGAGTTGAGCATTTTTAGCTCGGCTAGAGGAGAGTAATCCCAATCATGCTGCGCAGATGGAATTAAAGGGCAATTGAGAGGGTAATTTGTAACCAAATTGGGCTGAGCTAGGAAAGACTTCTTTCGAAGTTGGGCCGCGCAATGGGCCGAGATAAGGGCTGGTGTAGCTCGGTCTTAGGCCAAGAAGACATCTCATATTACGGATTTGGGCCGAACTATGGGCCGAGGTGTTTGGGGTTCACAAGTTGGACCCCGTCCTTGTTAGTTCGGTCAGAGACTGCTACAGTTAGCTCGGTCTAAACAGACAAAACCAAGGTATTAGTGGGGGAAGAACCGAGCTAAAGGATAGCTCTGCAGGGCGTCATCTCAAAGTCAAGACTGACAGTGGTGCTTAAAGTATCACCGAGTCGAAATAACCTGGTTGACCGCAATATCAGCTGAGGTAAAGATGTCAACCGAGATAAAGGAGGTAACATCAATGGCGAGGGCCGAGTTGTGTATAGCTCGGCAGGGTGGCACTCGATAGATTGGCTTTCGATTACACGGTCCGAATGGTAGGGGACCGAGATAAGGCAGTTCGGTCAGAAATGTAAAACCGAGGTAAAGGGTTCAGCCATCTCACTTGGCTTGCAGTGATGAAACTCCTAGTAAGACTCTGCTAAGGAGAGTTAGAGTCCTACTAGGATTATGCAAACCATCTCACTTGGTTAGTAGTGAGTAGAAGTATGACTCGTAGGAGGACTCTACTTAGGAGAGTAGAGTCCTACTATGATTGTGCAAAACTATCTCACTTGGTTGGTAGTGAGTAAGGTGTATGATTCCTAGGAGAACTTTCATAGGGAGAGTTGGAATCCTACTAGGATTGTGCCAAAGTAAAGTCTATAAAAGCTCATGACCAGACCTATGGACAGGTATCCCAATTCTTACTCTAGAATACACAGAGCTTATTGTCTATTGTCTAGTTACTGACTTAGGCATCGGAGGGGTTTTCGGCATACACCCACCGGTTAGCTCATGTTTGTGTTTTTAGGTAGCAAAGCGACAACGTTTGGAGGAGTGCAAACTTGATTAACAGGATTATACGAGAACATTATTTCTGCGCTCGTACACTTTAGTAGGTAGAGAAATATAGCATTAGTTATAATTTTTTTTCTAAGTTAATACGAACAATAAAATGTGCACAACTATATAATCATTTTCTTATATGTTGATAAAGAATATTTCTTATTTAATGATGATATGATTTAATTTTTGTGATGGTAGAAATTAATAACATTTCTTTTCAATTAAAAATTACATATGCTTTCAAATCCCCCAAAGTCAAAATTTCAAATCTGTCTTTATTATAGGTTATTTAATAAATAGGAATGAAACATGCCTCAAACACTTCTTAAAAATTCAAAAGAGCCAATAAATTTTTTTATAAATAAATACGTATAAGAAATACTCAGCTCTTTTATGAGTACTGCCTATAGTCACCAAGGATAGCTTGTGAAACTTCATACATTTTGATATTATTTTTTCAATTTTGGAGGCAAGTATATATATAGAATGATTATTTGGAAAATATTTTTGTGCAATCTTCCTCAATAAATATGTTGTTTCTTTCACTTTAGTTGGCATGAAGCAAACATAGTTCAAACATATAAGGTCATTTATGGAGGATTTATTTTGGTAGTTATGCTGAAGGATTAAATACATTTGCAATTCCTACAATATGCATTTTTGTGTCGTTTTGGTCCTCTATGTTTTGACAATTTCATTCTTAAAATTTTCAACTGGAAATTTCAAACAACGATCAACATCAGAACTGAAAAATAAGTACCGAATTAATAAAATTAAAAATGTCAAGGACCATAGTGTTAGGGAAAATAAATAATTTCTTACAAATAAATCAACCAATGGAAATAAAAAAACAATGCGGAAAAATTAAATTAACAACGACACAATAATTTTTAAGTGGTTCTCTCAATATAAGCTACGTCCACAGGACCGAAATTCAATTTCACTATCAACCAAAAGTTTTCAAACGATTACAAAGGAGACACGAATGGTCTCATAAAATCACCCTTAGGTGAATTCCAAATAATTACAAATAAATAAGAGGAAATACCTTACCAAATAAATGAACAAAAGTTTTCAAAATAGATTGTAAAAGATTCAAAATAATAACTCAAATCAACTTCACCAAACCAGCCGAAATGCACCGAAACAGTGCTCAAATCCTTTTGCAGAAGAGATAACAAAGTGAAGCTCCCCCAAAAGCAAAATACAGACACAACCACTACCTTAACAAATTAACCCACCGAATGAATCTTCCATCTTGCAGCCGCTGCAATATATATGGAACAATAAACAAAACCTTTTTGGGCTTTTTATCAAAGCCCTACCTGTTACCAAACAAATGGGCTTTCAAAAGCCAGATATAATATATTAAAAATATATTATAATTAATACCAAACCAAATTAAATATTTTAATAAACTAATTGAGTCCCATACTCCACTAAGAAGGTATACCCAACACAAAGTGATACAAAATTCGTACTTTAGAAACAATAAATATATTTTATTCCAAACTCCTTTATCACGGCTATTGGCTTTTCTTCTTCATTGGATGCTATCAAAGTATTTGATAAGAATAAATATAACTCAATCCATTGGTGTTCCAAGTGTTGGCCGAGTTGTATTATTTCCGTGTATAGGTTTTTCCTTACATAGTTTTATTGTCTAAATCATGTCCATATTTGTATTGACTTAGGGTCTACCCCAAGTCCTCTTATGCCTATATAAGGCTTCCTGTATCTTCTCTCTTAGAATTAATTTTGTTAGAATACATACAAATCTCCAATTTATCACTTTATTCTTTTTATCTTGGTATCAGAGCAATTCCTAACCCAATTTAGGTCTTGGTTCACTTGTTCTAGCCCTAATCTCCGAACAAACCCTACCTCCTATATACCCCAATCATCATGACGGACGATAGTTCTCAGCAAGTCATTGTGACAACTGGTGGAAACCCCAATCCCGTGGTGACTATCCAAAGCGATTCCTCTGCCATTCCATTTGGAATCAAATTAAATGGTTCCAATTACACTATTTGGTCTCAGATGATGGAATTGCATGCTGTCAGGCAAGGCAAGTTCAGTTACTTGATAGGTGAGACTCCTCGGGTGGACAAATCTAATCTTGGTTATGCAAAGTGGAGTAAGGAGGATGCCATTGTCAAACGATGGTTAGTGAAAACTATGGAGCCTGATTTACTTGGCCTCTTTCTTGGCCTACCGACTGCGGCCGAAGTTTGGGAAGGTGTTTCTCAAATGTACTATGATGGATCGGATGAATCACAGATTTGCGAACTACGCTGCAAAGCCACCCGTATAAAACAGAGTGGGCGTCTGATTACCTTGTATTTGGCCGAGCTCAAGACCATATGGCAAGAGCTTGATAAGCGCCACCCTATTAAAATGACTTGTGCTACGAATATAAAAGTTCATCAGGATGAAATTGTGAAAAATCGTATCTATGATTTTCTTGCAGTATTGGAAGATAGATTTGATAAAGTCCGTAGTGATTTTTTGTGAATCAAGCCGCTTCTTGGCTTAGAGGAATCCTTTGCATATATTCGTCGCGAGGCTCAACAACAGGCTATTATGCTCTCCTCTAGAGGTGCCATTAGTACTCCGTTTGTTGCCATGGTATCCAAAGCCCTTGGCATCCCGACACCTCGTACTCCTCGTTTTTCTAATGTTGAAAACAAAAATGATTTGCATTGCGTATTTTGCAATGGTACTCGACATATTGCCAATGCTTGCTTTAAGAAGCATGGGTTTCCTGACTGGTATTTGGAGCGTCGAAAGCAACTCAAAGCTGAGCACACGACTAGACATCCAAGCCATGCCAAAGTTACCGACACTATGGCCAGGGTTACGGCAGTTGCGACCACAAGACCAACCACCACTACTGTGCGACATTCTGGTAATCTAGCACCGGGTTTGTCCCTTATTTCTGAACTCTCTCTCTCTCAAACTCCCCAAAAGATGCCGCTGGAAAAGCTTTAATCTCATCCGAGGATCATGACACAAGTTGGATAATCAACTCGGGTGCTACCGATCACATGTCTTTCGATAAATCTCTATTTCAATATGAAACTTCTCCTCGTCGAGATCGAGTAGTTACAGCCAATGGTGAAACTGACCTTGTCACAAGGGCTGGTTCCATTACTCTTACTCCGTTGTTATCCCTACATCATACCTTACTTGTTCCTACATTATCCAATAATTTACTTTATGTTAATCAAGTTGCAGAACAATTGGATTGTATAGTATTAATGTTTCCTCTTTTTTGCTTACTCTAGGATATCCAGACTCGGGAGATCATTGGGTGTGGTGTTAAGAGAGGGGGATATATTATATTGATGATGTTGTAGCAGGACGGGTTCATCAGGTGCGTGGGACAAAGACTGAGAAGACAAAAAAAAATTGGTTGCGCCATCGTCGTCTTGGCCATGTGTCTTTTGGTTATTTATGCAAGTTACTACCTTCATTATTTCAAAATGTCAAGGACTCTAAGTTTAAGTGCAGTATTTGTATTTTAGCTAAGATTCATCATGTCCCTTATCCTTTAAGTTTGAATAAAAGCACAGTTCCATTTGTTTTAATACACTCTGATGTCTAGGGTCCTTCCCCTATTACTACTTACGCTGGTATTCGATGGTTTGTTACCTTTGTGGACGATTATACTCATATGACTTGGTTGTATGTGATGAAACATAAAAGTGATGTTGGTCCAATTTTTAGAGTTTTTCATTAGATGCTCAAAACCCAATTTTCTATACCCAACAAGGTTTTCCGCTCCAACAATGGAGGGGAATATATTAATTTTGAGCTCTCTCAATTTTTTCAAGAACTTTGCATGATACATGAAACTAGTTGTTCTCAGACTCCAGAACGAAATGGCGTTGCGGAGTGTAAGAATCGACATATTCTTGGGGTTGCTCGGGCATTGCTTATCGGTGCTTCGGTCTCCAAATAATATTGGGTTGATGCTGTTACACATGCTATCTATTTGATGAGCCGAATGCCTTCTCGGACTCTTGATTTTCGCACTCCTCTAGAAGCCTTGGCACATCATGTGCCTTTGTCGTCTACATTAAATCTTAGTCCGTGGATTTTTGGGTGTGTGGCATATGTTCACCTTCACAAGAATCAGCAGAGCAAATTGAATCCTTACGTTATTCACTATGTTTTTCTCGGCTTTGCTCCACATTAGAAAGGTTACCGATGCTATCATCCTCCTACTCGGCGATTTTATGTCACCATGAACGTGACATTCCTAGAACACGAGATGTTTTTTGACCCTACCTTGTCCAAACAGGTGCTTCAGGGGGAGTTGAGTACACTTGAATAACCTGATTAGTTTGAGGTTACATTGGAAGATGGAGAAGGAGTAGTGTTCAACAAGCCAATAGCAGTTGAACCAGAGCCTAAGTTCACCTATACCAATCACTGCCCTTGTTTTGGTTACAGTCGATACAAGCCGACCCAATTTACACAAAGATATTCCACACCAAAATCAAAGCATGTTGAGACTGCGACTGTGTCTGAATATTGAGGTTGTTGATTCCCTTTCTCTAGTACTTGTTCATGCTCCTATGGATATCCCTGAGGTAAGTGACTTAGACATTAATATTTTTACTAATCCTAACATTGTTGACCGACCTTAATAGCTGCCTCCAAGACAGAATCGAGGCCATCCACCTGACAGATTCTCACCAGAAGGAAAAACAAGGTACTCCATTGCTCAATATGTATCCACTCACAGTTTTTCACCACAATATCAAGCCCTTGTGAATCAAATGACATCAGTTAAGTTCCCGAATAGTGTTGAGGAGGCTTTGAAGGATTCACAATGGATAGATGCTATGAATATAGAGGATGGCAGCCCTACAAAAAAATAAGACTTGGGATGCAGTCTCGCTGCCAAACAGAAAGTAACCAGTGGGGTGCAGATGGGTATTTACTATCAAACACAAAGCTGATAGAACGATTGGTTGGTACAAGGCGAGGTTAATAGCAAAGGGGTACACACAAACATATGGCATGGATTATCATGAGACTTTTGCACCAGTAGCGAAAATGAATACCATTAGAGTATTACTATCCTTAGCAGCTAATTTGAATTGGCCTTTGAAGCAGTTTGACGTAAAAAATGCCTTTTTATACGGAGATTTGGAAGAAGAAGTATACATGGCTTTTCCACTTGGTTATGGGATAATTAATGGATCAGGGAAAGTATGCAAGTTGCGTAAGGCCCTATATGGCTTGAAGCAATCTCCTCAAGCATGGTTTGGGAGGTTTAAAAATGCCATGAAGAAGTATGGGTATCATCAAGGAAATTCTGATCATACCTTGTTTATAAATAAAAATAAAAATAAAAAACAAAGAATGGTAAGATTACTTTGTTAGTTATCTATGTTGACGACATGGTGGTTACAGGTGATAATATTGATGAAATTCAAAAGTTGCAAGGGTATTTGGCTTCTAAGTTCGAAATGAAAGACTTGGGAGGTTTGAAGTATTTTTTGGGAATTGAAGTGGCCCGCTCTAGTAGTGGCATTTATCTGTCACAATGAAAGTACGTGTTAGATTTACTTACTGAAACAAGTATGTTAGGATGTAAACCCGTGAGTACTTCTATTGTGCAAAATCACCATTTGGGAATATATCCGAATCAAGTTCCGACGAATAGAGAGAGATATCAAAGGGTAGTTGGAAAATTTATTTATTTATCGCTCACTAGACCTGATACTGCATATGTAGTTAGCGTTGTTAGTTAGTTCATGCACTCTCCAAGTGAGGATCATGTGGAGGCTGTAATGCGCATCCTGAGTTATTTGAAGTCTGCCCCTGGGAAAAGTTTGCTATTCCAAAAGCATGGACATTTGAAGATTGAGGGATACATCGTTGCGGATTGGGCAGGCAATATTACAGACTGACATTACACATCAGGATACTTCACTTTTGTGGGAGATAATCTAGTCACATGGCGTTGTAAGAAACAAAATGTGGTCTCTCGCTCCGTAGCTGAGGCTGAGTATAGAGGTATGGCTCAGGGAATTTGTGAACATCTCTGGCTACGGTTGTTTCTTACGAAGATAGGTTTTGAACCACAAAGTTCTATGCAGCTTTATTGTGATAATTAGGCTGCTCGAGAAATAGCAAACAATCCTGTTCAACATGACTGAACAAAACATGTGGAGGTAGATCGACATTTTATCAAAGAGAAGCTAGATGCAAACTTGGTGACTGTACCATTTGTTAAATCAGAGGAACAGCTAGCAGATGTACTGACACATGCAGTGTCCGGGAAAGTTTTTTATGACTCACTCGACAAGTTGGGCATAGGAGATATCTACGCACCAACTTGAGAGGGAGTGTTGGCGTGAGTTGTATTATTTCCATGTATAGTCTTTTGCTTACATAGCTTTATTGTCTAAATCATGTCCATACTTGTATTGACTTGGAGTCTACCCCAAGCCCTCTTATGCCTATATAAGGCTTCCTATATCGTCTCTCTTAGAATTAATTTTGTTAGAATACATACAAATCTCTAATTTATCACTTCATTCTTTTTGTCTCCAAGTGCAAATTAAAAGCAACCCAAATCTCATAAATAAATAGTAATATTGTTGCCACAAACCTAAGTAGAATTATAGTTAATTATACTTTGAATGAGTTCCTAAATTAGTTCATCTACTATACAGTTAGAATGGTAAGTTTCTCTTTGAAGGTTATAAAGGCATATTTCTATTGGTTTAACCTTTAACTCTACTTAATTAAACAGAATAAGGAGAATATTAATGGTGGTAGAATGCAAAATGTACAAGGAGGAGGACAAGTGCATGATCAGAGTGTCAGGTTTGTTGAAACAGTGAACCACGAGCACAACCAAAATAGGGCATGGCCCTCATCATTGCTAGTATTGATGCAAAACAACTACAATAATCGCACTACAACATATAAGAGTTTTAGAGACTAAATGTTTTGGTCTCTGAAAGTGAAAATTTTGTTGCAAAAGTTATTTAGGGACCAATTTCTATTGTCATGAGGATAGTCACTAAAAGATCGTCCTGAAAAGTCAAAAATAAGGCTTTTAATGACAAAATTTTGAAAATGTCACTAATAAATAGACTTTTAGGGACAAAATAATTTGGTCTTAAAATGGTTTATTTTTTGAGACAAAAAATTTGATCCCAAAAAGATAATAATTCATCACTAATGTTTAATTTTCGTTGCTAAAAATATAATAACGACACTGTTCGCAACAAAAATATTTGGTACTTAAAAAATAATTTTATAACTAAATTTTGGTCCCTAAAACTTTAATTTTTTGTAGTGTCAAAACGTATCCCAAAGAGTGAAGCTGAGATGTGCAATGTGTGGAAAGACAGAAACTCCACTATGGAGGAAAGGACCAAATGGTCCTAAAGTAAGTTCCTTTCATTACATTTCTAGTCAGTTGCTTTGTTTGTTGTTTCTAAAATTACATATTAATATTGTTTGGATATATCCTTTTTTACTTCATATATTTTGGATAATTGATGAAATTCTTTCCAATTCATATAGTGGAAAGGTATAGTTTGGGCTCATGCACCACCATGTTACCACCATCCTATAACGAACATTACCACTATCACAATTAGTAGCACATTAGTTACAAGATCGCAACCAAACACGGGAAACCATTTTATGTCGAAACAAATGGAGTGTATTGTGGGATCTCTCGGACGAGGGGTCCAAGCGGGCCTGATAGTTAGAACCCTTGGTTTGGTTCCGTTAGTGCAATGTGAAACAGAATCAGAGTCTAAATCTGCGAAACATAATAAGAATCTAAATTTGGCAAATCCATAGAAAATTTACCAATCACAAGAAATGCCAAAAATGGACTATATCACTAGACTCAGAATCACCACCTAATCTTTTGGAAAAACTAGGAAAATCATGACTCATGCCAAAGGCCACTGTCCGTCGTAACCAAAGTGTCTCGGCTCGAGAACTTTGGTATGAAGGGTGAAGGTCATGAATTGAGCACCCCCGCTTATCCGATCAAAGATCAGCCTCTATTAATTCTAGATATGAGATTCATTACCAATATATGTCCATGTTCTGATTATTACAGCTAAGATTACTATGTGAAGTAAACAAGTATAAACTAAATCACTTACTTTGGAATGCTTTGATTTCATACATTTTGAAAAAGAGTTTGAAAGAGTGCAACTCAAAGAAAAGATGAGTCCATATGCATGGAAATCAATATCATCCCAGCTTAAGTGAACTAACCACCATCCGCCAACATCCAAAGAGATATATCAAATAAGCAAATAACCACATGGTAAGAATGCTAGACATAGTAAGAAAAACACACGCAATCGGGATGCAAAGATGAAAGAAGCTCACTTAGTACTCCTTCGTACCAAGCCAAGCAAAAAGGATTAGAAAAATATACATGATCCTAGATGCAAAGAAACTAATGTAACACGCACACACACGCACACATACAAAAATGAAACTAAAGACTTGGCTACTAATCATATGATATATGAACCATCTTAAGACATGGGGCAACATACATAACCACATAGGAAGTAAAGAAATGAGAGATAAAATTAGCTAAGTTTTGCGCATAAAAAAATGGATGCAAAGCATAGAGAATGATGAAATAAAAAAAACAAGATACCAAAATAGGGAAAACTCTAAATAAAAGGGATAGAGGAGAAAAGATGACAGAGATATACATCAAAGATATAAACAAAATAACTACTCGACCAAAAATAATAGAAGCAACTACTAACCAAAATAGAAGCTAATCATGGATGATTCAACTATTCTAACAAAGCTATCAAATGAAAACACAAGAGAAGCTATCAAGTAATGCAAGATAATACATGATGATCATAGAAGCGATCAAATAAAGAATGAAGATAAACTAAATCCATTATTCTCACCATGGAAGAGATGAGGTAATGGTCCTTCTTAATCACCAATGGACATAGAAAATCACATGATGATGATGATGGAAGTGAAACAAATGAGAGGAACCAAAATGAGAACTACCATGCTCATCATAGAGGAAGAGATGAGATGATAGACTTCTTTGATCATCAAAGATATAGGAAATCAATGATGATCATAGAAGAAATATACATGAAATGGAAGCTAAATAAGAAGCAAATCAAAGAAGTGAATATGAATCTACATCATCTCTCATGGAAAAGGATAAATCAATACCCAAATCCATGTTAAAAATTGATGGAGAGAGTAGATTACAAATTCCTTCTAGATGGAAGCCATGTTTGGCTTCCAAGAAAGTAGAGAGAAAAGAAGGAAAGTAAGAGGAAATGGAAGAACATAGAATCTACAAATCTCTAACCACCAATTTAAACCCATGAATCACCCAATTAATCTCACAAAACAACCCAAATGTTCATTAGAATGTAAACATGGATTGAGTCATGCGAATGAAACTTGTTTGGATGATGAGAAAATTGGTGAGAAAGTGAAGAAAAATGAAATAAAATGAAAACAAACACAACAATTATCAAAACAAGCTATAAGGTAGGACTAGAACCCTCTATACAAGTCCAAAGCTAATCTAAATTATCAAAGAAAATCAGAAAATGGAGTGTTTAGGGAGGGGAGAAAATGAAAGAGAAAAATGTAAGAAAAACTATAATTCAAATCAATCTTATGGAGGGGTGGGTAATCCTCTCCATTGTCCACAAGGCCCAATTACATATTCGATAATTAAATTCAAAATTTCAGAGTGTTTGGAAATGAAAGGAAAATGGAAAAGAAAGTGATCGCAAGATTCCAAGAGAAAGTGTAGGAAGAGCTCTTTGGTTAGCAATTCTCACTCTAAGCACCCTCAAGCTTCTAGAATTAGGCTTGAATCTCCAACCAAAACCTCCATGGATGATAGCTTCAATGGTGTATGTATAGGTGTAAGTATAGAGAGAAAGAATTTGAAGGTCCCAAAAGGCTTTGATATCAAAGAGACATGTCTCTATGACTTGGTAAACCTTCTCTCCTCCCCAACTATTAAGAAATAAGTAAATTTATAGGCTGAGGGTCACTTGGTTCGCAATTCACACAAAAAATTAAGGAGGTGGCAAGCTCACATGCATGGGGGGACTATCTCCTCAAAACTGCTCTGTTTCTCGACAAATATGTCTGGCCAACTAGAATATGGTCGGTCAAGCATAAAAGTTGTACAACTAACTGGTTTTTTGTATGGCTAGATCAAAAATGAAGAAAAATCCAAGTTTTTCCAGAGGATTCTCCTCATTTCCATTCATTCTCACTTTGTCTTTGCCCAGTTACTGAAAGTCTCAACATTTTGATTGAAAAGATAAGCTTGAACATCATGGAAACTATTGGATTTATGCACGGCTAAAAACATTTTGAAAAATGGTTTTAAAGGTCTAAAACAGAATGTTTGGCCAAAATGGGTGAAAGGTAAGGGTTCACTTCAAACTTGGACTTTATGCTGGAGAAATCAAATTCATCATCTGGTGCTTAGAGAAATGCGCCAAAGTTTTGGGATTGGTCAAAATGGGATGTCTACATGTATATATGTTAGTCCTTTTGCTTTAGAAATTATACTTGTCAAGTCTAAATTGGTTACTTGAAAATATATATATATATATATATATTTATCTGTTGAAAGGAGACTAGCTTTAATAAAGCCTACACTAGCTAACCTTCCTGTTTATAATTTATCATTTTCAAAATTGTATAGATTGTTTTGTTAGAACTGGAGAAAATACAAAGAAAAAGTGTCACTTCGTAAATTAAGAAATGGTAACAAGAAGTAAGGAATTCGGAGGATTAGGGTGAGTCTCTCAAATCTTTTAATTTGGCCCTACTTTCAAAATGGTAATGGAGATTTGGGAATGAAGAAGATTCTCTATGGACAAGAGTTATTATTGTGAATTATAAAATATTACGTTCTGAATAATAACCTTGGAAATTTGAGAATAGGACTTTTCGAATATGTAGAGAAATATTATAAATCTAGATCCAAATCAATCTATTTTTATTAATATGGTGCAGCAGAGTAATATGATTGTAAATAGGAAAAATTTGAAGTTCTGGTCAGTGCTTGGATTGGAGATACACGTTTAAGGTATTTTACCCTAGAATATTTATGTTTCTAGTCAAAATAAGGCACTTGTAGCAAAATTATAATCACTACATGAGATCAACTCACAATGGACCTCACAATTTAGAAAATGATTGTTTGGATAGAAGAAGCACTCACTAAATCCAACTGTAACTGCTAATCTTATTGATAGTGGAAAGAACGCTCTTCATTGAAAGTTGGAAAAGCAACTTAAAAGATGTATAGGCAAGAAAAATATGTTTATCAGATGTGTTAGGAAGAATTTTATTCCACCAATGTTCAAAGTTTCTATTGGCAAACTTCATTTGCTATAATAAGAAGAAAAGTAAACAACAAGCAATGTTGTTTATGAGCCAACAAAGCATGTTTTATAAAAGTCTTAGATTATTTGGTGTGCCATGTGTCTAGTTTTTTTTTTTTTTTTTGGGGGGGGGGAATGATTTAGCTATTATGTGGTTTTGTTTTAGTTTTAAGGATTCAATGAAGCGAATTTGTGCATCCTTTTCTTTTTTCCACAATGTGGACTCTGTGATTAACGAGGAATGGAATTATATCTGATTAGCCAGAAATAAAAGAGATAAAGATTATTGAAATAATCAAATGTGCATTGCTCATTGGGTAAAAGTAATGCTAAATTTTTAATTAGCATTAGTGACTTGAAAGCACATGTGAAGCTTCCAAAATTGGCCCTACTATCATAGCCATTATGCATTAAGGAAAGCACATGTGAAGCTTCCAAAATTGTATGATTATTTGTAATAGTAAATAATAACGATCATGAATTATGGAGTAATTGAAATGTTTTAATGTATATATATATATTATTGAGCTCGTGAGCCTAATCGAGCCAAGGAATATTAAGCTCAAGCTCGGCTCATTTATTATACAATCTTAAAATTCAAACTTGAGTTCGTTTATTTAGTAAGTAAACCGAGATCAAACGAGCCTTCAATAAGTTGAACTAGAGTTTATTCATGAACGGCTTTTCATTTGCAGCCCTAACTGGAACTGTAATTTGTGTTTTTATTTATTTATATATTTTCTTATGTTTGTAGATTGTTCTCAATCGTTGTAATATAATTAATTATAATGATCTAAGTTGAGTGGATTTTTATGGGGCTGTGAGGGTGGTTTTTATTTCTTTAATATGGTTGGTTGTTTAGGCAACATCTTAAACTCCAGATGAAGAATAACTGGATTCAAAATCCATTCAATGAAAAAGAAAAAGTTGTTGAAAAGAAGCCAGTTGTTTTGACACTTCAACAAATCCCTAATCAAACAACCTAAGAAAAACTTAAGTACAAATCACACTGAGTTACACTAGCTCGAGATTCTTATCATGTGTTAACTTACTTAGTATATGTTCTTACGCAATGACATTTTTTTCATTGCCCTTTTATTAGTATTTTGATGTACTTTTTGTACTTCTCCATTACGCCAATTATAAAAAAATAAAAAAAAATAAAAAAAAATTTGTTGATTGAAAAAATAAATGAAATAATATTAGATATATTTCACCATTTTATTTCACATCTTACATAGATCTATCAAACCAACATTATGTATATAGGTAAGAACCATTATATTTATCAAAAATAGAATGCACCGTACCACTGAAAGTTTACATAAGTGATAAATTTTGGTAAAATATTTAGATGATATATAATAACCCCCTTTTACTTATATATGTTTTCATTTCAGACTTTATGCAATGGATGTGGACTACGATATGCAAGAGCCCTAAAGAAGCATTAAAGAGCATGCATTGATTTGAGGAGCAAGCAAATTTGGAACTTGGAGCTATATATGTAGTTATGCTTATGAAACAAATCTTCAAACCTAAGATCATAACAACTGCTATTGATTTCATTTTTTTCTATAATTATGTTTTTGATTATTGTTTCAACGTTTAAAAATATTATTATTATGTGTAGTGCGACAATTTGGCATATGTTTCTATTGATATTAAGGGTTTTATCGTAGATTTTTATCTCATGTTATTTTGTAATGTCTAATGACTACTAATTTTTTGAAACCAACATTTTTCCATAGTGAATAATTAATTATAAGAAAGCAATAATACATATAATTGTATTTCTATAATAGAAGATATGCATTCCCGGTAGCTAGCTACCCATCAACTTTATTAGTACAACGAAAGTGATTAAGATTTTCTTAAAAACTTAGATTGTAAAAGATATACATTTTTCCTTTAAAAAAAGGTCATATCTTTTCACGTTTGTACTTCAACTCGATAGTCTAGTTATCAATCTTTGGTGTTCTATCAACGCATGTATTCTAATGCTCAAATTTGTAAGGTTGTTAAAAGCCTAATGGGTTAGCGAAAGAAGCTACTCATTCTCTCTATAAACTATCTTGTTTCTAGGGTTTTTGCATTCAATAGTTCATTGAAGTCTTGAATCCCACAAACAATGGCATAGGCTTGTTTTGGCAACGTGGTTAAAAGCCGTGTTTGGGCGTCTGATGAAAACGCTAAACGTGGCTTTTTTGGGTTGTTTTGGGAAGATGGTAAAAAGTGACTTTTTGGCTTTTAACCAAGCTTTTAGCTTTTTTAGACAAATGATTTGGGAAGTTGGTAAAAAGTGACTTTTTGACTTTTTTAGTTAATAATTTTTTATGTTGTCATATCATCATGGCATAGTGTAAAATGACCAAAATACCCCCTTCTCATTTGCAAATTACAGAATTTCACATGCTCCAGCTTCCCAAATGAGTTTGACGAACAAAGGCTTGTTTTGGCAACGTGAGAGGGGGTATTTACGAATATACCCTCCATTCACTTTAGGGTTTGTTTCGTCAAAACATTTCACCATTTTGCATCTCACGCCTCTTGTTCTTCTCCCCTTCTCAGATCGTCTTCGCTCCGCTGCACCGCTGCTGTGGACGCCGCGTAAGACTTGTTCCTAGTGTCGGCCATCGACATCGCCACCGAATTCCCTCTACCAAAGTCGTCTTCCTCGGTTGATCTACACAATCATGTAAGCCTCTTCCCTCTGCTGCAAATCTGCTACCCGTGATTTGCAACAACATGTGTAGAAACTATTAAATTACAAATAGATCTGTTAATTTTCAGTTCCGTTGATGACATTACAAGTGTTATTTGGCTTTCTGACTACCATCTGCTATTCTTTTTGTTTTTTTGGGATTTTTTGGGTAAACACTGGTCTAATTGCCATCTTCTTACCCACTGTGTGCTTTATTTTTTTATGTATTTATTTTTCATTTTTATTTTTACTACTTCTGCTGGCCTTATTTTGCGATGAAACAAATTTAGTAGAAATTTGTTAATTGCGACCTATGGATACCCCTTTCAGATTTGCTTATTTTGCTTTTGAACAACAAAAAACAATGAGTTGGGGAAGCTTACAATGACTCATTCTGCTTATGTACCTGGTTCTGTACAAAACCAATGACTCATTCTGCTTGTGTACATGGCTGCATCTATCGACTACACCCAAAAAAAAAAAAAGGCCTGTTGGTATTTATAGCCACTAAACTGCATCTCCAACCACAGGAAAAACAGAGTTGATGAATAAAGATTTTTGTTTTTAATTTTTTTTTTTTAATAGATGGTGCAAAACAAATTTTATATTCTTCTTTATTAATTTCACATTGATTAGATTCACAAATCTGTCTGTGTCTCCACTATTGAATGCTCTCCAAAGCTTTTCAATTTCCAGAGAGAGACAGAGACATGGATACTCATATAAGGTTAATGTCATTGGGATGTTTGGTTCTTCTACTGGGTTTTCTGTATGGATCATATGCTTTAATTTCTCATAATGTGCTGAAAAAGATGAATGTAATAAACAAGGAAGGTTCATGCATAGGCATTGTACTGCCAAACAGCTTTGAGATGAGTCCTCTTCTCCAATCTCCTGCCTTTGTGGTTGATCACAAGCTTACCTACTTGGATTGCCTGGAGTTATATTTGATTATGTTGACCTCATAACACTTTTACTTCTGTGTGTTTTTGTTCTTGTTATTGTTTTTTTATTTGTTTTGTGGTTGATCACAAGCTTCAATACTTGGAATTTTTTTTTTTTCCAGATGTTATATGATTATTTGGCCTCATGAATCTGTTACTTGGTGGTTTTTTTTTTTTTTTTTTCTTCAAAAGTTTAAGTTAGTTATCTTACATCCTCAAATTTTTCTCCTTATATTACATCTCTTATTGAAGCTACCTTGCCAAATGATATTGCAGTAATTTGATGAAGTTTGAAAAGTTTGGTTGACAAAGAGTGTGCTTTTTGTTTGCTTCCATTCCTTGTCCTTGTTATTCTACTTCTCTTTATTGCTGTCAGAAAACCCCCACGAAGATATTTTTCCAGCAAAATTGCAGTTTATAATCCACCAAGTGTCATCCGTTCTAAAAAAAAAAAAAAAAAATCATTCAAAGCCCATTATTTGTTCTTTTGTCTTCACAAACCTTAAAACCATTATTTTTATAAGCTCTAAACCATTTAAGAGATCAAATGTTATCCTGCAATTAGAAAACAGTGGAACTTCATAAGGTTCATCTATGTTATCCTGCAATTAGAAAACAATTGCTTCAAATAGTTTAAAAATCTTATCCTCCATTCCCTTTTTATTTTTTCGGGAAAAGCTGATGTTGAAATTGGTCCTTATGCTCCCAACTAGTTCTTTAAATTTTTTTGTCATATGGTGGATGTGGTAGTACTGTTGGGAAGTGCAAAGATGGCTTGCATGTTTCCATTTTTCACATGAATTGAGGAAATGGTATAACAGCCAAAAAAGCCACAAATTTCATTTTAAGATTATCTGTATTAGGTGTTCTCTACATGTAATAAGTCACAAGTTGTCCATGGGTTACATTTTTCCGACACCCATATGATGACACATGCATCTGGGGTTTAAGAAACACATCCATTGACATTTCTTGTTCCACACCACTATAAGGAGACATGTTAACATTTCTTATTCCACTACACACCACAGAAATGGCTTCCTCGATGTCAACTGCCACTTCTTCATGGCCACGAAGGATGTGTGCATGTGGCTTTGGACACTGCTTTGTAAAGATTTCTAGATCTAACAAAAACCCAGGTCGTGCATACTATGTTTGCCCTAGTCCAACGGTGCGTATTACCGCTATTCAATGCATGTACTCCTGTACTTGTCATTTACGGTTATGTCATAAATAAATGACTCTAACTACTGAACTTGTGTATGCCAGAAATGTGTTTCGTGGGTAGGTTGGTGTGACGAGTTTCGCGGAGAAAGGGTTGCTAATGACCTCCCTCCGAATGACGTCGATCTGGGGTTACGTAGTGACGTTGATCGCATAGATCAGAGCCTACGTTTGCTTTGGACAGTCGTCGGTGCGTTGAGCGTCATAGTGATTGCCTTGTTGTTTCGTATGTGATTCATGCTCATTTTGTGGGTTTTTGTATTATTTTCAAGACCGGACACCCTGACGTTGGACGTAGTTATACGTGTAACTTGCATATTATGCCTCTTTCACTGTATTAGACATGTCGATGTAATTCATTATGAACTTTTGTATGACTGTATGTATTTTCATATTCAAGAAACCTTATTTTTTGTTGTCTACGACCACTGCTACGTTGTTGTACTGTAAAGAAATTAACTAATTGGATTGCATGCGTTGTTGTATTGCTACTTCTATACATGTAATTAATTGTCTTGCGCTGTATGCTCATTTTCTTGTGAACTACACTTATGACCCACTCGTAGTGTGATGGCAACCACTCGTACTTCACCCCGTACCCCTTCAAAAACACATGGCAAGGGTGTGACATCAAGCCAAAACTCACATGTCCACAAATGCACTTGGGATAGTGACAACACTAAGCTGTACCTACAACTTGTCCTTGGTGAAATGAAGAAAGGTAACCGACAACTATGTGCCTTATCTAGCACTGGGTGTAAGAATATTGCCAACAAGTTCTATGAGAAAACCGAAATGCGACATTCGGCCAAACAAATTAAAAACAAATATGACAATCTGAAAAAAGATTGGGTTGCCTGGAAAAAGTTGCAAGATGCTAGTCAAGGCTTCACAGGAATAGGATATGACCAGGCCACGGGTTTGTTCACAGCACCTGAGCATTGGTGGGCGAAAATGCAAGCGGTATGATGTACTTTACTTTTCCAAATAACAGCTGCCTTCTTCATTTTATTGTTTACAAAGTAATTGTTGTTGGGTTGCTTGACATTTTTTTTTTTACTCTGTCAGATGAACCAGCGATGTGAAAAGTTCAAGACAAAGCCCTTGGAGCACTTGGAGCTTATGGAAATGGTGTACTCGGGCGCTTCTGCAACAGGAAAACATGCATGGACCCCAACTGAAATCCGTGATGATGATGTGGTCGCCAATGATGCAGACGCTGACAGTGGCATGGCACCTCTTAGTGATGGCACACCACCTATTATTGTGCCTGATAGAGGCGGCGAAAACGTGGTTGATTCTTCGCTATTTGATGATGCTCCCCCACAGTCCACTGCAGATGGATCAGCCAACGCAAAGCGTCGAAAGAGGGCAGCCCCTGGTACAGTGGCCAGTAGCATGGACAACCTTGTGGAGGCTGTTAGGAAACAAAGCAGGGAGCTGAAAGTCACCCAATATGTTGTGACAGAAAGGGGCGAGAACACTGTTGGGGATTGTCTTGCGAGGCTTATGAATGTTTCAGGATTGGAGCTGGGTGGTTCGTTATTTTCTTTTGCATGCTCGCTAATGGATTCACCGGACAACCGCGACCTCATGATGGGCCTCCCCGTTGATTGCATTGTTGCGTGGTTAAAAGAGAAGCGTGCCATATGTCATCCAACTGTTGTCAGTGGAACCCGCGGTGTATCTCTATTTGGGCGGGATGGGGTGCTTGACCTTAATTAAAGCTTGGAAGGAACAAGTGCAATGTTAACTACTTTGTGCTTTTTTTTCTTTTTTTTTTTTTCTCTGTTCTTATTTACTTCTATTTGTGAACTTGGGATATGTTTATTTATTTTCTTTATTTTTGTGTTTCCTATTATGGTGTGTAAAACCCAGCTGTTATGCAGTGTTGAACGTTAAACACGTTTGAATGGTAGGTGTGTGACCATTCCAAAAATTAGGAGCTTATGCATGGACAGTAGAGTATGATCATTTTTTTTTAGTTACAATTTTTTTATTTTTTTTAACTTTTTTTTTGCTTATTTACTTATGTTTCTGAACTTGGGATGTTTTTATTTATAAGCTTTTTTCTATTTTTTTATTTTTTCCAGTTGTTATGGGTTTCCCATAAAAAAAAAAAAAAAAAGACATGTTCTCAATTAAAAAACTAATATAAATCCAAAAAGTGAAACCTATTTGTACATGCTGACTGCAATTGGAATCTTATACTTTTTGTAAAAGTTATGTGAATTGATATTTCTGCTAAAGGGGGATACACTTGCCCATGTGATGGTGTACAAATACTTGGCCAAGGTATTCACGTGCCCACAGGAATGAATTTGTAGTTGGGGAAGCCTACCTATTTATTTGTACACAGGGGTGTCCAATACATGCGCATCACAAGAGTAAGCAATTTCAGTAGCAGTTAAGATATTCACACTTCAGCTGACGTCCCCTAGTAAAGGTGTGTTCTTGTTATTCAAATTTGATTCCAATAGGCTTGCATGGTTGCAAGAGTAACATACGTTATGCATTTGAATCACCTCTTTTTTTTTTCTTTTTTTTTGTTTTTTTTTTTTGTTTTTTTTTTTGTTTTTTTTTTTTGTGTTCTTGGTTGAATTTGTTATACAGCATCAATGGATCCGCAAGAGGGTAGTAGCGCGGGTGTTGTGTGCAATGGCCAAATTAATACGTGGATACGCGAGACAATCGGGGAGATGGAAATGACAACATCAATGATATGGCTAGAAATTGCACGCGTGGCCAATGAGTCGCGTGGCCAATGAGTACGCATACGTTGACAGGACTCCATTTCACACATCTGCGTTGACCGGGAGATTATGGATGCAGGAGATGCTTACAGGCCGAGAAGAAGCGTTTCAGCGTAATTTTAGGATGCCAAGGGATGTGTTCATAAAATTGTGTAACACATTAGTAGCCGATTTTGGTCTCGAACTCCCGCAGCGTCCGCATGGTATTGATGTAGTTGAGAGTGTGGGGATGTTTATATACGTGTTGCGAGGCTTCCCAAGTTGGGATATTGAAGACCGCTTCCAACACTCAGGGGAGACAGTGTGGCGTCATTTTAAGCGTGTTCTTAGAGCAATGAAGGAATTTACACGAGCCCACTGTCGACCGACAAGGCCTCAAAATAGTAGACATCCATACTTGGAGTCGCAACCAAAATATTTGCCATTCAGGGTGAGGTGTAACATGTTCGTTAATTTGCCATGTGTCAAAATAGTTGTGTATGTCCAAAATGTAATTTTACTAGTCACTTATGGCATGTTTGCATTATATGAGCATGCAGGACTGTATTGGGGCGTTGGATGGGACGCATGTGGAGGCAAATTTGAATCCGCGTGAGGCACCGCCATATTTTGGTCGTAAAGGACGACACACGCAAAATATCCTTGCAGTTTGAGATTTTGACTTGTGTTTTACGTTCATCTCCTGCGGCTGGGAGGGTAGTATGCATGACAGTAGAGTATTTAACGAGGTTACCCAAGATCCGGCAAAAAAATTTCCACACCCAGTAGAAGGTAAAATGAAGTGGCACTGTTCAATATCATGACTGATTTATTGTCTTTTTATTAACATTTCTTACTAATTAAAATTATTTGGACACACACAGGAAAGTATTACCTTGTTGATGCAGGGTACAAGAATCAGAAAGGCTTTCTTGCACCGTTTAAAGGATGTCGGTATCACCAAGAACAGTTCCGTGTGACTGGACGAGCACGCAACGCGAACGAAGTTTTTAACACAGTGCCCTCCTCATTAAGGAGTGCAATTGAACGTACATTCGGAGTGTGGAAAGCACGTTGGGGTTTTCTACATAACATGCCTCGGTATGATTTTGGGAAAGTGCAAGTGCCATTGGTTGGGGCTTCAATGGCACTACATAATTTCATACGCCGCAACTCAAACGAAGATGAAGCATTCAACAGGGTTGCTAATGCGGAACATTTTATTTTTAGCGACATGCCCAACGCAGCGGGTGTTGGTGATGATGATGATGAGCTTGACCCAGCGGGTGATGATGATATAGAAATGAACGAATTTAGAAAATCTATTAGAAATGTGTTGGTGCAAAATCGCCGTGAGCTACGGCTGTAATCAATCTTTACGAATAATATATACGGTTACATATGAGGAGTTATTTTGGCCTAGTGAAGCTTTTTTTTTATTTTTCTTAATATTTTTATGATGAGTTATATATACAATTTTTATTTTTTAAAATTATTTATTTATTTATTTTTAATTTACATATGAGGAGTTACTTTTGTTTTGAAACCCATTTGGGAAGCTGGAAGCTGAATATCATAAGACAATTGTTTTTTTTTTTTTTTAAATTTTTTATCCTTGGTGAATTTTTATACAATTTGTATTTTTATTTTTTAGGAAGACATTTAAAGGTAAAAATGAAATATTTTGAATTTTTTATTTTATTTTATTAAAAAAAAAAAAAAAAAACGTTGCATATCCATGAGATGAGTATGTGACAGTACAAGGAGCTAGAGCATGTGAAATTCTGTAATTTGCAAATGAGAAGGGGGTATTTTGGTCATTTTACACTATGCCATGATGATATGACAACATAAAAAATTATTAACTAAAAAAGTCAAAAAGTCACTTTTTACCAACTTCCCAAATCATTTTTCTAAAAAAGCTAAAAGCTTGGTTAAAAGCCAAAAAGTCACTTTTTACCATCTTCCCAAAACAACCCATAGAGTAATGCGATTGAAAGTACAATTTCTACAAGAGTGATTGGCTCTGGTGTCACAATAAGGTCTCATCAGATTAATGTAGTGATTGAAGTAAATGGGAGTGAATATAAAGACAATACAACCTTGTTTGGGTAGAGGAGGAGTATTTTATACTTAGAAAAACTCTCTGGGAAGGATTTGTTTACATTGGTGCATAGAGCTTCGCATAGCGGAGCATTGAAAAAAAAAAAAGAAACTACAGAATCATTCAAGAATTAGCAAACCGTTTGAATCGTTTGAAATCTAGAGTGGTATAGACACCCCATTTTGACTAACCCTAACATTTCAATCACTTGTAAGCCTCCTGATGATAAAATGGAAATATCTCCACCCTTATAAAATGTTGGAAATTTCTTAAAGTTGTTGTTACACCTATTCTAGCCAAAAAACTAACATTTTTACAAAAAATAACCAAAATACCCCTGAACCCTTTTTTTAAGCCAAAAACCAATTTCCCAACCTGTGAAGCCTGATTGCACTTAGATTGATGATATTTTAAAAAATTGCTAACTGGTTTTACCAAAAACCTTAATCAAAAGGCAATCGGGGCTTACTTGTCCACAAGTAGGCAAAAGCCATGCAAAACTACACCTGGCCATGCAAAGTTGATACCTGGACCATCAACCTTGTGTATAGCCGCACGTGCCTTGTACGGCCGCAACTTGTTTGTGCTGTTACACTTCATATGCTCGGAAGCACTTCCCCCCGACAAACATGAATGGAAATTTTGCAAAGATGGCAATGCGACATTAAAGGGAAGCAATAGGGAGGAAGCGATTCTCAATCCTAGCAGCCTCTTCTGGCTTCCTCCCCAAGCTAGGAGTGCTTATAAAAGCACTCCCTACCCCTCTTCAAAAGGTTAGAAAATTGTGAACCTTTGAGACCATTTGAGAACTTGTGAAAGAGAAACCCTCTCCCTCACCCTCTATTCTAAAATTTCCCACCCTAATAGTAACCTAAAGCAATAAAAACAACCTAAGGACTTAGAGAACCTGAACTATCTTAGAAACCTAAGCTTAAGGGAGACCCATAAGCAAGAAAACGTAGTTTCTTATCCTATTCTTTACATGTTCTTTGGTTCTTGAAAACCAGCAGGTAAACCCTCATTTGTTCTTTATTTTAGTAGCTATTTCTCATCTATTTTCAATATGTAATCATCTAGGGTAGTCACAATGTAGTTTCTTCATTTTATTCACTTTCTCGCATTTTTCTCGCATGTTTTGCTTATTTCATTCAAAACAGCATGTGTAGAACAAGATAATCTTGTTATATTCATCCATTAAGTCTGGTTTGAATCATGTAAATATTCTATTTATTTTTCTCTTTTTATTTGTTAAATGTTATTTTGTGCATAATCATCATTCTAGTAGTCTCAAACCGAGTTTAGGACCATTATTAGCTTGTTTAGTCGCATATTTAGGGTTCATATTTAATTTAAGCATTGCATGAAAGATGCTAAAAGTGGGCATTTGGGTAAGTCCTCCTCATCTCTATAGCATTTACATGATTGGTGCATTGGTGCATTGACTTTTCAATTGTGCAAGTTCTATGCCTTTTGTGCAGAATTGAATGTTTTGAATGTTTTTATAAATATTGTTAGTTTTAAAATGAGTTTATGTCCATGGATTATGAAAACTCTTCATTTTATTAAAATCATCTTCTTTTGGAAGGATATGGTTGTATTCTTTAAACCTAAAGTTAATGATGTTTATTTTTTTCAGACCACTTAATTTTAGGCTAGTTAAGGGTTTTAAGGCTTAAATGGACTTGTACAAATAATTAACCACTAATAAAATAGAGAATTAGTAGACGCCAATCTTCAGATTAGGAATGACTCTCTCATTCAATGACCTTTCCCCTTTGTACCTTAGTTCCCGAACCAGTAATCTCTAGACAAATCAAGTCTTTAACTTAGTTTTCATTGTTAAAGGCTTCTTAATTCCCCATAAAAATTAAATGTCGACTCTATATTGGTCAAAGCAAGTTGGCACAACACATAGGGTGGAAATAGGTCTAATAACCAAAAAGGCATAGCATCCATAGTTGGCGATTGATGTAGGCCAAAAGGTACCATATTGAGGCCAATTAAGTTACATTTTTAGTCTTTCAATATTGTTTATTTGGTGGAGATGATGTGTTTTGTGCACTTATACAAATTTGGCAGGCAACTCACAAATTCAATAAAAAATGAAGTGAAAGCAAATTCTCCGTGCGAGGAACGAAAAAACCCGGCCTGCCACTTCACCGCACGTGTGGCCCATCACCGCTCGAACGGCCCACATAGGTGCTCAAGTGGCCTACCTAGGGATCCTTGCGAGGAAAATTTAGTCTATTCTACTAGGAATAAAAGGAAGAAAATAAGCTGCTCAAAGGGTTCGAAAATATTCTAAGGAAAATAGAGGCCACGGTTTCAAGAGAGGGATTCTCAAGCTTCGAAGGCAACTTTCATGGGGGCTTCCACCTCTTCCACCTCTTCGACTTCTCCATGAGTGGCTAGTCTTCTAGTTTTAGGGTTTTGATGAAACCCTAGCAATGTAAAGGGATTTTTCTTAAGCTTTGATTGTAAAACGGTTTGAATAAGTGTATGGATGTTTTAGAAGTTTATAATAATTTTTATTTTCATATCTTCAAGTGTTTTATTCTCTGTGATTGTTTAATGTTTTTCGTACGTTAGTTTTCTTTGTGTTCGTGTTCAAAGTATGAGACGAGTCATGCTACGAGAGACGAGTCATGTTGCTACCATAGTTTAGAGCAAACGACTCATACTACTTGAGATGACTCATGCCCGTACGTTGGACACAACAATCCTCTTGATCAATGTTTCAAATTTGTAGTTGTGAAATATTGGGTAGTTCAAACCAGAGTGCAATTGATGGCCGATGTTAAGTCTTATTTATGGGGTTAGTAGTGAATTCTTTGCCCTAGGATTTTTCCAAAAAACAGTATCCCAAACCTTAATTTTAATTGTCAATTCAATTTTCTCAATTTCACTTAATTCTCGTTTAGTCATGATATCCCTCAATCTTTTTATCAAAATTAATTTAGGAATTATTATTAAATTAGTTTAATTTCCCGTTTGTCCCTGTGGATCGATACCTAGACTTACCATTATTCTAAGGAATTTGGTATAGTTTAGTGTTTATTTTTGGTGTGTGAAATGACCCACCAAATTTTGGCGTTGTTGTTGAGGACTTCTGGCGAAACTAATTAATGTAAAATTACATTATTATTGTAATTTTTAGTATAGGATTTTATGCTTTCGTGTTGCTAAGTGTGCAGAGTTTTCACAAGTGGAGTTATCACCGTAGTGCAAGCGGAGTGCAACCGAGCTTTAAAAACAAACCGTAACACTAAAGTGCTAAATATAAAAAGCAAATACTAGCAAGCAAAGCAGCAAAGTGCTAAAAAGAAAGAAAGAGCTCAAGTGGAGGTTAGAGACAACGGTCTACATGTCAAGCACCCGCAAGATGAGTAAAGCGTTTTTGTTAATTCGCTGTGAGTATTTTCTTCTTTGGTATTTTGCTTTCATAACTTAGTGCACAGAGTCGAAACTTAGCGCGTGTATGTGTGTGTGTGTGTGTGCATGAGCGCCGTTCTTGTCGTCCTAAATTGTGGGTTTGGACCTTGAACTAAAAAAGACTTTTAGGGAACTTAGAGCCTCTGCCCCTATTCCTAGGCTTGAATATCCATATCCATACTTCGAGCCATTAGAGATGGCGAACCCGAATGGCCTAAATGAGCCCAACCAGACCGTTAAGGATTATTTCACATTCACTGCATATACATCATCATCATGCATCCAATTACACAACACCATTGCTGCTCATTATGAGATTAAGTCCAGCACCATCCAAATGCTCCCATCATTCCATGGACTAGCTCATAATGACCCTTATAAACATCTACATGAATTTCTGGAAATTTGCTCTACAGTGAGGATCCAAAATTTCACTAATGAGGCCCTAATGTTGCAACTGTTTCCATTTTCACTGAAGGACAAAGTCAAACATTGGTTGAACTCCTTACTTGCTAACTCTATCACAACATGGGACCAATTACAACAAAATTTTTTAGAAAAGTACTTTCCCATTGGTAAGACCAACCAACTTAGGTGAGCCATCACCAATTTTGCTCAAATTGATGGCGAGCAATTTCATGAAATATGGGAAAGACTCCGTGACCTTCTCCAATAATGTCCCCACCACCAAGTGCCTGATTGGCAACTTGTTCAAACCTTTTACTACGGCTTAATTGAGCCTCACTACCAAATGGAGGATTCTTCTTGTGGTGGGACATTCATGTCCAAAAATGACGCCGAGGCATGGCAATTATTTAAGAACTTAAGTGATAATTCCCTCCACCATGCCTCCGCAGCCCGACAAGTTCGGCAACCGGTAGTTAGAGCCCCGAAAACCAGGGGCATTTATGAGGTAGGGTAAAACCTGCCCAACAAGTAGAGGCATTGTCCCACAAGATAGACCAATTATTAGTTGCGGGACATGCCCCTACACAATAAGATCAGCCTCAATTTCACAAGACATGTGCTATTTGTGAGAGCCCTGCTCATGACTTGAGTGAGTTCCCTTCGGTATCACAATTTCTGGAATTAGTCCAAGAGCATGTGAATGCGGCTCAAGGATTCTCCAACCCGAGTAATGATCCATATTCCAACACATATAATCCGGGATAGACAAATCACCCTAATTTTTCATGGAGACCTCTTTCACAAGGCATTTCTTACAATCCTCCACCACTAATTTTGCCAACCAATCTTTCTATTGACCACCATAACCTTACCAACCCCCACAACCTTACTGGCAAGCACAACCCCCGCTTGTTCCTCAAGGCAATTCTGCCTTTAAGACTCAGGTGTTGGAAATTCTTTTAGAACTTAAGAGGTTAGCACCAGTAGTTCACTCAATTGCCAAGCTAGAGGCCCAACTGGGTCAAATGGCTAACAACATGAATAGGAGAGATAAGGAAAAATTATCAAGTCAAACTGTAGCCAACCCTAAGGGTTAATATGGGGCAGAGGGGTCGGGTGGAAATGGAAAGCACCATGAACAGGTGCAAGCGGTGATTACCTTGAGAAGTGGGAGGGAGTTAGAGACTCTGCCAGTTGCGTCTGATGCAACTAAGGCTAAGAAGGGTGACCACGATGGTAAACCCAAAGAGACCAAGGGTGAGGGAGAAACACCTAAGGGGGATGACTTAGTCCATAGCACTTCACATGAGCCTAAGGCACCATATGTGCCTAAGGCACCCTTTCCCCAATGCCTTGATGCACCGTCCCATTTTAATAAGAAAACGGCATCTATAGAAGCGATGATTGAGGTCTTCAAAAAGGTGAAAATCAACCTCCCCCTGTTAGAGGCGATTAAGCAAGTACCCTTCTATGCTAAATTTTTGAAAGACCTTTGTACGCAAAAGCGTAAATCTAGGACACACGTGTCCCAAAAGGTCATACTCACGAAGCAAGTAAGATCCATTTTATTGAGTAACACACCCCCTAAACTTAAAGACCCAGGTGCCCCAACCATTACATGCATTATAGGGGACCATTTCATTGATAAGGCCTTGTTAGATTTAGAGGCTAGTGTCAATTTGTTGTCGTACTTTGTGTATGATGAATTCGGGCTTGGCAAGCTGAAGCCCACTACTGTCACACTCCAGTTGGCTGACCGGTCCCTCAAAGTGCCACGCGGCATGCTTTGGATGTGTTAGTAAAGGTCAAGAGGTTTTATTTTCCTATTGACTTTTTGGTTTTAGATATGGAACCGGTAGCCAGCTCTAAGAAACAAATCCCAGTGATCTTAGGTCGACCTTTCTTGGTTACGGCCAATGCATGTATAAATTGTCGCACCGAGGTTATGGATGTTTCATTTGGAAATATGCAAGTGAAATTCAATGTTTTCCTAGCATCCCAACGACCCCATGAAAGAGAGGAGTGTTTATTTGTGGATGTTGTGGATGGGATAGTAGAGGAGGCTTTACCCTTCATTCTTGATAAGGACCCTCTAGAGGCTTGTCTAGCTCATTTTGGGTTCGAGGATTTTGATATTGACGGGTCAGTTGAAGAGGTGAATGCCTTACTTAATTCTTCTTCTACATCGAATTTTCCTCTGTGGAAAGCGCAATTTGAGTCCCTTCCTCCTCTATTTAGAGAGTCTGCCATACCATCCCTAGTGACACCACCTACACTTGAGTTGAAGCCACTCTCGACCACACTCAAGTATGCATTTTTAGGGCCAACGGATACTTTACCTATCATCATTGCATCTAACTTAACTGCAAAGTAGGAAAGTCAATTAATGAGTGTTCTTGTGGCATATCAGAGTGCTAGAGGGTGGTTAGTGGTTGATTTGAGAGGGATAAATCCCTCCGTGTGCATGCATTATATACATTTTAGAGGAGGAAGCCAAACATTCTCGGGAAATGCAACGGAGACTTAATCCCAACATGAAGGAGGTAGTGAAGAAGGAGGTGTTGAAATTGTTAGATGCGGGTATTATATACCCCATCTCGGATAGCAAGTGGGTGAGTCCCACGCAAGTGGTGCCGAAGAAATCGAGCATCATTGTTGTTGAGAATGAGCGAGAAGAGTTAGTCCCCACACAAACCACTATTGGGTGGTGAGTATGCATTGATTATAGGAGACTAAACGCCATGACTAGGAAGGATCATTTTCCCTTACCTTTTATTGATCAAATCCTAGAGCAGTTAGTAGGGCAAAGCTACTATTGTTTCCTTGATGGCTATTTTGGTTACAATCAAGGTCCTGTGTATCCGGATGACCAAGAAAAAGCCACCTTCACATGTCCTTTTAACACTTTTACCTATCACCGAATGCCCTTTGGGCTTTGCAATGCACCAACAACCTTTCAACAGTGCATGATGGCTATTTTTTCTGACATGGTGGAGAAATTCTTAGAGGTCTTCATGGATAACTTCTCCGTGTTTAGGTTGTCTTTCGATAAATGTCTCCAGAACTTAACTAAAGTACTTACTTGATGTGTGGAGACAAACCTTGTTATGAGTTAGGAGAAGAGCCATTTCATGGTTCAGGAGGGTATAGTGTTGGGACACATTGTGTCCCCTCGAGGTATAAAGGTTGACAAAGCTAAGGTTGACCTCATTGTAGGCCTTCCTTCACCCACTTCTGTGCGTCAAGTTAGGTCTTTCCTAGGGCACGCAGGCTTTTTACCGATAAAAGGTGCGTCCTTAGCAAGTAAACTACACAAAGGACGGGATATTTTGCTAAAGTGAGCTTGACTTGAAAATTTCTATTTTAAGAGATTAATGTGTTAATTATTAAAATTCTATTGCATCATTATGGGCTCGAAAAAGCCACTTCGTTGCTTAATATCCTGGATGGCTTGCCACTCGCAAGCTATGTTAATGTCAACAAGCAAGCATCATAATTTGATTATTACTACCATTTGATCATTCTCTTACACTCCAAGGTGGCATGAGAGGTATATTGATAGTCATAGCTGATGTACCCTCTTCACTAAACCTACCTTTGAATATGGAAAGTTTAACACCTTTCAAATTAGGACAAAAAAACTTTCCTTTTCAGGATTACATTGTTGCCTTTTTAGTATGATTTAGTGAATCCATAGAACTTTCCTAGTTAGGTCAGGGAAACCTCACCCTAAATAGCCATGAATGCAAATTATGTGCTTATGTGATATCTTGTCTTGAATGGAAATGATGTGATTGGGTTCCAAAATCAGTGATTAGAAAGGCAGTGATTTGATTCTAGAAATCTGGGATCCAATTAGGCGGTGATTTGATTATAAGAAATTGGAGACTATTCTAGGCAAAAATATGGGGGTCCAATTAGGCAATGATATAATTCTAATTATGATTTTGACAATCAGTGATAAATTGGGAGATGGTTTCCCAATTTAAAAAATTTGAGTTTTGAATTTGAACTCTTACCTTAGTGATCAATTAGGGAAAGATTGCCTTGCTAACATTGAATTTAAGTAGAATCCTTACTCTATGAGAAAATATATTATCAAGATACAGCTTCCAAAAAAAAAAAAATTGGGATTCCTTAAGTACATGATAATGAATAGGAAGACAATTGTTTGATTGATCACTTTGGTAAGAACTCTAAAAATTCCTCAAAATTCCTTGGTTGGGAAACTATCACTTAATTAGTGATGATGATCATTTTGAAATCCTGCGGTAAGTTTTGAACAGAATTTGACTGGGGTCCATCTGCCTATTCTCAAGTTTGTTTGTAATCATCACTTCTAGAAAGGGAGTATCCTAAGCCAAAATGTGTATCTCTGCTAGTCTCATTAGCCATGTTTTAGTAAAAGGAATCAGATCTGATCATACTACTTCGAAAGATGTCTCTGGACAATGAGGGTCAAACTAACGTGGTAGTGGTTGACAATTGTCTCATCCAAGAGGTTGCTCAAGTGGAAGAAGGTATTTGGTGGGAAGACAAAGACCTTCACCTAGCTCACATTGATGAAACATGGGGGAATGTAACGTCAGATGTCACTAATAACATGGAAAGTTATGCCAATGCGACTACAAACCTATGCAGAGGTTGTAGATTCAGCTCTAGAAAATGAACGAAAAGGAATTGATGCTCAAACAATATAAAGTAAGAGGAAATGGAACCAATCTTTTGTGGGACCCTAACGCAACACCAAAGGAAAGCCATCATAGAAGCCCTATTCCAAGCCATAGTAATAGTTTCAGCCTCAACAACAGCAACTAGATGAAATTATCAGGTCAAGCTAGCCGGAGTAATTCAATGCTTTCACCGTCAGTAGCTGGGACACAAGAAGAGTGAATGTCCACAACTCCCACAACAAGGTTATCAAGGAAGTGGTTTTGGAGAAAATGCTCAGGCTTTGGGAAGACAAAACCCATGAGGAAATAAACCAGGACTAGCTGGACAACAATACAAGAAGGATGGAGGCAACAAAAAGGCACGTCCGGGTGCTAATCAGAAAGTAACTCGTACTCTACAACTCTTGAGTGCATGTATTAATTGATTCTGGAGCATTTACATTCATTCATATCATTAACATGTGTTAAATCATTAGAACTTGAATGTGAACCTTTAGAAATTACATTAAGTGTAATGTCACCAATAAGGGGAAACGTACAAGTAGGAATGGTATGCCGAAACTATGAATTAGACGTCTCTGGTTTACGCATGACTTGCGACATTTAGATCATATAAATGTCTGCTTTTGACATCATTCTGGGTGTGGATTAGTTATCCATCCACCAAGCAAAAATTGACTAACGCCAAAAGAAAGTAGTGGCTTATGCTCATGATGTGACGTGTTTTCAGTTTAAAGGGGATAGAGAAGATTCCCTAACTACAACGAATTGTAAGACTTGATGGCATGATCAACTTACATGGTGGATAGCAAGTTTGATTCTAAATGAGGAAGATCGGGCTGAGTTGGAACTTCCACAAGTAGTCTGTGAATATGCAAACATTTTTCCTGAGGAATTACCAGGATTTCCACTGACTCGGGACGTAGACTTTAGCATTGAGCTACAAGCTAGAACTGCTCCAATATCAATGGCCCCTTATCGTATGGTACCCTCCAAGCTCTAGGAATTAAAAGCGCAGTTGCAAGAATTACTTAAGAAAGGATTTATCAAACCAAGTACTTCACCTTTGGAAGCCCTTGTTCTATTCGCTAAAAAAAAGCACGGAACATTGATATATGCATCGATTATCGTCAACTCAACTGAGTCACAATCAAGAACCGCTATCCACTTCCATGAATCGACGATCTTTTTGATCAACTCAGAGGTTCAAGGTGTTACTCCAAGATTAACCTTAGATTTGGTTATCAATTAGACTGGTCCGTACATTATCAAATCTATCTAGTCATGGGGAGCGATTATTCTCATGGAACTAGATGGTTTGGAGTTTTCGTAGCTAATCAACATGGACAACTTAAAGAAATACTATCCCTGAGAGGCTTGCTAGGCCGAAACCTAAAAGGGTGACCTAGGCAAAAGTTAAAGCATGAAAAATTAGAAACAAAGAAAAACTGAGCTTGCAAGGTTGAAAACCCGAAATGGCCGCTTTAGTAAAAGTTAGAGCGCAAAAGGAGAGAGTTAATACTCAAGCGAACCTTAACTGAACTACGTAAGGCCTGATTTCCATCTTTAGGATACGTAGGAAACTTCATCCCAAAGTTCAGCCATAACCATCTCTAACTCAACTATCCTGTCCATTTATTCGATTGGTTCATCTTTTTCCCATCGTCTATTAGGTTGGTTGTGTTATCTCCATTTGGCAGAAAGGTTTAGTTGCAAGATAAAGCAATGATGGTGAATGTAGTGCTGAATAGTTATAACCTTCTGATTTGGGGTTGTACATCTTGAGGACTGATTCCATGTGTGTCAAGCAGTGACCGTTTGTTTTGAAAAGTTTTAATGAATTGATCTTCTCAAAATTTTGCCTTTTACAACTTAGACCATTTTTAGGACCAAAAGGAAGATTTTCAGTGCTCACAACTTTAATTCCATTGATTTCAACACAAGTACATTCTCCAATTCTCTATCGTAGTTGCTTTTACACCTTAAAAACTTAAAAAGAAAAGACAAAGCAATAAACTAGGGGCACAAACAAGTCAAGTAGTCATATGTCTTCTACTCACACTCGTGGAGGTCTCTATAGCCAAAGATGGCCCAACATGTGCCTCATATTTAAGCCAAGCCAAGCACTCACTAGAAAAGGCGTAATAGAAGCTAGGGGCAGGGGCCAGAAGTTCTCTTATCCTCTAAGCAGTAAGGTACCGAGACAAATGCAAACCATGAATGGGAAATGGAGCCGAGTATTCCACCCCTTCCTCCGAACCAGTCTGATCATGTCCAAATTAGCATTTGAACCTGAATGGAAAATAAAGCACACAGTGCGTGAGACCAATCAACTGTATACCCGGCTATCGGGACATGCTATAGCTCATCTCTGTCAAGTTAAACCAGGGACAACACCAAGGTACGTCAGCCGCAGATCTGCTGCACATCTAGTCGCACCACAATCCTTCTAAAGGGAAGTCCACTAGCCACGGGCAGAAGAAATAGGCTCTGGCTGAATACGCAGGACAAGGGTCCACCACTTTTAGCTTATCCATCAACCATACCTGGGAAGGGATAAAAAAAATAAAAGAGATTAAAGAATAGAGAGATGTACGTTGAGAGAAAAGTAAGAAAAAGGCATCAAGTGAAAATAGAGAGCGAGTGCCGAGTGATATGAGAAATCACAAATAAGAAGGGTGGGAAACAATACCTAAAGAAGCAGTGGGTCCCTGCAAACCGAGTGGTCTCCCGCCTACAAAAAGCATCTAAACCCATCAAAGTCTCAGCCAGTGCCAAACCAATGCAACTCTTACCCTCCTTCAGGCATTGGGTCACTTCAATCAACCCAATGCTGGCTCCACCATAACTATTGGCAAGAAGGAAGTGCGCAAGTAAGCATAAGCAGAGGACATGTTTACAATAACCTCACCAGAAAAGGTCACCCCTATCTCCAATACCCGAAAAGCGATAAATCAAACCAGGAATATCCATCTCCCCGTCATAGGCCAGAGGTCGAGCCGCATGCAAAGTATGTCCACAGATCCATTCCAAAGCCTTTGTATGGCCAAAGCGAAGCTGGTGCATAATTTCCTCAGCATGCCCAGACTCCATCAAAGCTTGAAATTCCTCTAAAGTAAGACACATTTTTTGTGATCCAAAGTGAAATACATGTATAACCGGGTTCCAACATCGAACCGCGGTATGGACGAATAAAAAACAAAACGAAGTATAGCTCAAAGAAAAAAGAGAATTTATGCCAAAATCGCTAAAATTCACCTTTTCCGAGCCATCTAAAGTGGTTATCCAGTCTCGGAGCCTATTATTGAGTAAAATCTCCATCTTGAGAGCAAAATATCAACGATTTGCTATTCTACTAGAAAAACAGCATGAGAGCACCTTTTATAGAGTTTGGGAAGCGGCAGGGCATGACAGCTAGATCACACCCACCGATATGCTTTTTGGGCCCCGCCGTGCCTCATTGGAGCCTAGCTATGTCTATTTGGACCCCAGTCGAGTCTAAATATCTGCCCAAACCAGAGCAATTGTAGAAGAAGGCAGGTTCTTGCTTTGGTTCACTGTGGCTGTGTGTTGAGTTTTGCCTTGTTTGCATCAAGTGTTTTTTAGCATTTTTAGGTTGTTTTCATTTTGTTTTTCTGTTATTGATTTGTATTTTGCATTTTGTCCGATTGTATGTTATTATCCGATTCGAGAATAAATTCAAGAGTAAGCATTCACAGTTTTAAAGTCTTGTACAAGGTTATCATGCAAGAGTTATGTCATCCATCACATGCTAGGCAAGGAGAAATCATCCAAAATCTTTATTTTCATAAACTGGTGGGTCTAACCCCGATCATTGTTTTACCAAAAAAAAAAATTAAAACAAAACAAAAAGGTCTATCTGAAGCTACATAGTTCCTAACTACAAAGCAAAAGGGAGAAAAGAAAATAAATCAACCCATCCTAGCCCTCTTCATCCTCGGTCGTGGGGGAGGCGCGTCACTGTCATCACTAGCGCTGTTGGACTGGATATCGGCATCATCCCCCTCCTCCTTAGGGGTTGTGTACTCATCAAAAGTAGCCTCGAAAAAAGGCGAGCGCTATCTCACTCTGTCTTTCCCGCGATCAACCCATCATCTGCCTCTCACCGAGCCCCGTCTCCCTCTCCTTCTCCCAACTAGAAAAGGTCCTGCAGGTACAGCTAGCACCGGCTCAAGCTGAAAAGAGTACAGATATTAGAACGGATTCAGCAGGATTATGGGCAAGTTTGTAATGACTGTGGACAGAGTGTACCTATGGCTCGATTTTTTTGTGCCCCCCTTTCGGAAGTCAAAATAAGTCCTACAGTATCGGACTTCCGCGGTTCTGAATCTAATCTCACAAGTGCAATGTGAAATAGATAAACACCAAAGTGTCCCAATCCAGAAAATCTTTTGGAAAATTGATTTTGAATCAAATTGCAAAACATGGGCTACTTTGCCAGATACAGAGTCGCTACCTAAATATTTTTTTTTTTGAAAAAATTTAAGAAACCCATGACTCGCAGCACCCCCGATTGTCTAATCAAAGATCAACCTCTACCAATCATGATATGAATCTTATGTACATTATATGTTCTTGTTCCAATTTATTAGGCTAGCATTACTATGAGATGCACACACACAAGTATAGACTAACTTTGCAAAAATTGGAACATTTCGAGTCATGTTTGTTTTGAAAATTGTTTCGAAATATGTACTACTTGGAAAAATGATCGCATATGAATATTACTCAAATTATTCCAATTCAAGAAACTAACCTTCATCCACAGGCATTTAAGCAGTTTATCAATTAAGCACTTAGCCTCATGGTAAGCATGTTTTGACATGGCAACAATCACACGCATGCGATATGCTAAAGCGAGTAAAGGCTCACCTAGTACTCCAAGCCAAAAACAATGATAAAGTTAGAAAGATGCATGATTCCTAACTATGTGATATGATTAATGCAACACATGCGATATGCAATTAATGGGCTCGACTACTAATATGGCATATGAATCAACTTGATAGCATGCAGTCTAAGCCCGCATTCAAAAAAGTACTTAAACTAACAAAGCGAGTTAGCATGATGGACCGAGCCTCGGTGCATACAATACAAATGGATACAAACATGAAGTATGTTAAACAAAACATGATGTCCCTTAACTAACTATCATAAGCTAGTAAATAAAAGGGAGAAAGACGTAGGGTTAGAAGACATACACGTTATTACAATATTGCGCTCTCACGAAGGAGAGTCCGAATAAACTAACTAGCTAACTAACTAAGCTAAGCTAAGCTAATTAAGCTAACTATTACAAATCCAAATGAATAATTAGCTACACTAATTAACTAATTATTACAACAACAAATGAACCAACTATTCTAGCTAATCAAATTACAACACTTTATAAAATTAACTAATTACAACAAATATCTAAGCTAAATATTTAAACTAAACAAGCTCGATATGCGAGAAATACTCATGCACGTGCTCGATTTCCACCTGAAAAGGCCACTATTTTGCTTTCAGAAGGCCTCTGTTGCACAATAGAACACTTACACTTTTGTCCACCTCCAAAATAACTCTGCTCTGCTCAAAAAACACACTACTGAATTTTGCACTGGTGGCCAGCCGGCTAGGAGTGATGGCCTGCTAGCCACTGCTGCATAGTTCATCTTGCTGCAATAGAGAACAAACAGAGCATGCACAGGGTATTCTCAAGGGTTTGTTTACACAATTCACCCCTCCTTATCATGAACAAATCAAAGGAGTAGTAAACTTGGTCCACAAGCCATCAACTTAAGCAATTTCATTGCATGATGGCTTGTGAACCAAAGTGTGCAATTTCAATAAATGCAACAAAATAAGACTCCAAACCTCCTCCCTTTCATGAATTGATCAAGAGAAGTGGTGACCTTGGAAACTTGAACCATTTCATCACTAATGAGTATGAAATGCCTCAAGCTTCCATGTGTTCAATTAACGGCCGATTGAACACAAAACCAAATTCTTATCTTGCATGATTTTAGTCCCATTTTAGTTACTTCATTTTAAGTACCAACCATCCTTTAATTCATCGAGTCCAAAGGGTGAATTTAAGTCCTCTAAGGGAAAGAGGGCTCAAACCAAGAGTTGTTTGGGCATGAAAGAGACATCATAACATTGGTAATGAACCCCAAAGGGATTAAACCATTAAGCATGTCATCTCAATCTCATGCTTGGAACAAACAAGTAGTTTGAACCACTTTTAAAGAAAAACAAAGCCAAGAAATAAGGGAGGGAGGTTGCAGAGGTGATTAAGAGTGATCACAAGTATGGAAAGTCATAAATAAATGTAATCAACTCAAAGAAGATGGTGTCTAAGGCCTAAAACACCAAACTCATGACGACAATTACACTACAAGCATGCAAAACAAAGCTCAAATGCAGCCATCAACCAAAAATAGTGTTAAAATAGTCTAAAAATAGTCCTAAAACATGCTAGAATTAAGACAAAAATAGCTAAATTAATAAGCTAAAATATGGCACAAGCCAGGCTAGCAAACACGACACAAGGAGAGGAGGCTAACCCCTCCAAATTTGGACTTCAAAACATGATTTTGGCCACTGAAATAACTCTGAAAAAGCAATGTTTAAGAGCTCAAAAATAGATAGTAAAAGGATGGGAAACACAAGGGAAAAGGTCTTCAAAACAAGGTGCAAAGAAGGGTGAACCACCCCTCAGCCTTTAATGGCCTTAAAACCTAAGTTTCAGCCCAAAAATACAAATTTTTTACAGCCCAAAAACAGTGGGAAAATAGCAAGAAAAAGAGTGATTACAACAAGTAAAGAGTTAAAGCCTTATACCTCTTGAAGAGAATAAGCAATTTGAGCAATAAACCAAGGAAAACACACCCTCTAGAGGTCAAACAAGGCTCAAAGACATCTCAACTTGTAGATAGAGAGGTTTGGTTAAGAGTGTATAGGTAAAAGTGAAAAGTGTATAGGCAAAGACTAAGAAATTTGCTAGAGACAAAGGATAGTAGAGAAAGAGAGGAAAAATTTTGCTCCAAAATTTTCTAACCCCATAGAAAAAGAAGAGGCTCTCTATATATAGAAAACATGAATTTCCCTCAAGAACATCCAACCTTACACGTGGGAGTAGATGCAAGCATCTGTGCAAACAGTTGGCACAGCTATCACAAAATATTTGCAAAAGACACTGGTGGCCGGCTGGCCATACTGGTGGCTGGCAGGCCACATCAGTGGCCGACAACCAAGAGTGATGGCCGGAACCCCAAAAAGGTGAGGGTTGCAGGCTTGAATAACACTGGGTTTGGTCCAAAAATGAGGCAACAGGCGTGTAAGGTTTGAAAGGCTCAAAGCTGTGGCATTCCGCTAACGACTTCGAACACTTGACAAGCATATAGACTCATCATTGGGTGTGCATGTGATGACGTCCAAGTCGTAAAGGCTGTCAAAAATGGAGTGTCTACAGTACCTCTATCCCGTGAGTGACCAGAGTAGTCTGTTTCCTTCACACCATGAGAAGCAGTCAGTCAACCGTCCGAAGGAGGTCATCGACATACGCCATAGGCACCTACAAAAGAGAAAAGATTTGAGAATATGGAACAAAGTGGTAAAGCATAGTGGGCAGAAATATAGAGAAAGTATATACCTGCTCGACACCGGGAGCAACCACCAACCTACGATCCCTCTCCTCAATATGCTCAAGAGGAATCTATTCGATCACCCCGTCAGGTCGCATATATACCACCTCTGTAGGTATCGTAGGAAGCCCAAGAATGGGAGTTGTAGCAAGAACACCTCCAACAACGGCGGCAACAGCCTCAGGAAGTACACGAACCACACCCCTAGTAAGAAGGGCCATCACCCGAGTCTGTAAGAAGGCAATGAAATCACTGGCCCCATGGTACCGATCACCATCCTCTCCCTGCATAAGGTAATCAATCAAGGGCCCGTTGTAGAGATCATCAACTATCTTCATGCTTGAAGGGAGGATGTGGAACATTAGGATAGGCTTGGCCCTGGGTTTGGCGAATGAATCGCTCTCCTAAATGATATGCCCTGCCTAAGGGACCCTTGAATAGAATCCGCATGGTAGAGGCCTCCCATACAACAACATAGGTTGTCCTCGATGCCTAAGGAATGCCTGCCCAGGGGTGCCAGTCAATCTGTGAGTGAAAGATGCAAGTCAAATGTCAGATACCAAGGGTTGAACAGTATGGAAACAACAATATGGAAACAATAAAAATAGTAAAAGAGACTAGTATTAGATTTTGTTACCCTCTCCGCGATGACGGTGTCAAAGAAGCGGCGGAAGTAAGGGAAGTCACGATCTACGCGCCGGCGTCGCTCAAACTGGAGTTGTAGTACCGAGAGCAGGATACAGACAACTCAATCGGCTACACTAGGACTGGGGCAAGGGAAGTGAAATATGTGTAAACCCATAACTGCAAAAGGAGAACAAGTTGAGGAAAACAAGTGAACAAATGACGCAGATATAAACAGAAAGTATAAAGCAGAAAGCATGGTTTGTAGTAAAACGGAAAAGGAAGTGTAAAGGTATACCTCCCAGACTCTCCAGTATCCACCTAGTGAGTTCGCCTTTTGGCAAGATACCGAGCTCATGTAGCAGTGGAGGGTGACCAACCTAGAACCACCCCAATCATACTCCCCTACCTGCGGGAGGTGCACCAGTGCTCTTAGTAAGCAAAGTCCTACGGTATTCTCCCAATTCGCAAACAAGGTAGTACCAAAGAGATACATAAAAAAACCTCAAGCGTACTGAGTAATCTCCTCTGGAGTAGCTGGTTGGAGGCCGAAGAAATAGTCCAAGAACCAGTTGTAGCGTACCATCCCATGGTCGGCAGTGTCTGAGATCGCCCCAAGAAGGTGAAGCTATGTAACTCTCCACTGTGTCATGTCTGCCAACCCCTACCCGCAAGCTTGTAAGCATCGAAAAGTCGTACGGGGTCAGAGTTAGCTCCCCGATTGATGAGAAGTAGAAAGAGTCGGTGGTGTCCCACCACATCTCCACTAAGGCCCCATATAACAGTGGCTCGGCCCTCATCTGTATAAGTCCTGAGCAGAATGAACAGCCCGAAGCTGGCAGCGTCAACTGTGTGGACCTTTGGGGAGAGCCTCTTATACTAATGCCGAGGGCCGAAAACCATCCCGTAACCACCTATCCTCCTGGCTATCACTTGTAGCGTGGGGAGTGTTGTCAGTATTCGCATTAAAAGACAATTATAATGTTTCAAAAGGTGTTCAAAACAAAGGAAAGATTGCTTATCGTAGAAGCGTCGACAGACAAGTGCTCTGCGGGCTCTCACAACAGGACCTTTTCGTCAATCCCTGGATGAAGCCCTCAAATCTTATAATACTGCCAGGGGTCAAGGTGTGTGTGTGTGGTTGGTAGGTGGCTGCGTCAGAAGGTCTATCAGCAAAAAGAAGCAACTCAGGCTCAAGAACAAAAGGGAGAACATCCTCGGCCTCCATGTCCTCACCAAGGACGGCACCAATACCCACAGCAGGGTCCGGAATGGGAACCTCGTCACTAGCCGTGTGGGAAAAATGAGAAATGTATAAGAAAAAGTGAGTAAGTGAGTGAGATTGAGTGAAAAACCCTAAAAACCCAAACCCTAGGGAAAAAAAAATAAAGAGAGAGAAAAAAATCAAAGAGGGAAAAGGAAAAGTTTGGGCGAACACATGAGAAACCAAGAAAATCCAAGAGAAATCTCAAAACTCAACCAAAATAAATTTTGATCGATTCAAAATATAGAAGGGTGAAAGGGTTTTAAGAAAAATATTCGCAAGGATTGTTGGGTAACGCAAGAGGAGAGAGAATCTAGAGAGAAGAGAAGCCTAGAGAGAGATGAAGGGTTTTCGAATGGAAATGTATGTAGAATGAAGGTCCAAGTTTGTTTTAAGCAAGCACAATGCGTGATTTTAGCACGCTGCCCCTGGTCCCTATCACAATCCGACTGGCTCCATTGGAGCCTGGTCGTGCTTCATTGAGGCCCGGTTGGCCCCAAATGCAACCCAGTTTTTGTTGTTTTCAGTATGGGGCAACCGTGCTTTGAATCTGGGTACGCCACACAAAAAGAAAGAAAAGCAGTAAAAAAGAAAAAATAGAGAAAAAAAAAAGAAAAAAAAAACTAGAAAAATGAAGGAAAAAAAAAGAGAGAGAGAAAGAGAGGAATAAATGAAGAAAATGGAGAATTAAGAAAACAAAACAAAAAACAAAAGGAAACAAAAAGTAAGGAAAAAAACAGAAAAAGAAGACGACAAAAAAAGATTAAAAAAGGAAAAGAGTCTTGTTCCTTTGATGGTTTTGTTGTTTTACTTTATTGCATAATTTGTTCCAAATTGCATTCATTTCTTTATATTATTTTTCTAAGGCATGTCAATTAGGCCCATTTTCAAGGGAAAATCGGCAGGTTTGATTTCATATTATCAATGCGAGCATCGTTTTGATTTGTGCTTTTGATTTGTGCATTATTTTAGTTTGTTAAAACTCACGTTCGAATTTTCGTCAAATTCATGTTTCAACTTTGCACCTTGATTTGGGTTATCTCTGTGAGCTTCATTCTCCGAGGCCTTCCAGGTATGAGATAATCTCGCTTTATCAAGTTTGGGAAATTTGTTTGCTCTTTCGTTGATTCGATTTCCTTCTTTCGCATGAGACATGCTTGGAGTTGATTTCCTCGGTTAAAAACATCAGGTGCACCTAGTGTTCACACCACCTTTCCTCATTTCGCATGAGATACGCTCAGAGTTGATTTCCTTGGTTAAAAACATCAGATGGGCCTGGTCTTCACACCATCTTTCCTCTTTTCGCGTGAGACGCGCTCGGAGTTGATTTACTCGGTTAAAAACATCAAGTGCGCCTGGTGTTTAGACCACCTTTTCTCGTTTCATGTGAGATGCGCTCAGAGTTGATTTACTCAGTTAAAAATATTAGGTGCACCTGGTGTTCACACCACCTTTCCTCCTTTTGCGTGAGACGCGCTCGGAGTTGATCTTGGTTAAAAACATCAAGTGCACCTGGTGTTCACACCATCTCTCCTCCTTTCGCATGAGATGCGATCGGAGTTGTTTTACCCGATTAAAAACATCAGATGCGCCTGTTGTTCACATCACCCTCCACCCTCTCTGCGTGAGATGTAGTTTGTAATGGAGCTTTTTTCCTCTCTATGTGAGACGTAGTTTGGCTTACATTTTCTTACATCTTTTCTACGTGAGACGTAGTTTGGTTTGTATATCTCGTCTTTCTTTCACATGAGACGTGTTTGGACTTGTTGTTTGCTTACTTTTTTCGTCCATGTGAAACATAGTTGGATTTATTGTAATTTAAGCTTGAGGCTTGTTTCATTCTTATGTCGTCATCTCGTCATACTTATTGTCTTATTGCATTGTTTTGCATGCTCATGAGTTTTCAAAAGTAACCGGCTTCGCACATAATATAAGTCCAACTTTCAAAATGCATTGCATTTTATATGTCGTTGTGTATTCTGCCCCTAAACTACGCAAGTTTGATTCCTTGCAAAGGAATATGTAGGCAACCCTCAGGTTCAACCAATTGTATTTTCATTTGTTTCCTTGCCCAAGTCTTACGGCCTCGTCAAATGCGTCGTCTTTAGGCTTTGACATTCACTCACGTCATTTCATAACTCTGAACTCTGTCAAAAGGGGGCAACTGTAGACACCCCATTTTTGACAGCCCGCAAGACTTGAGCGCTTTATTCTGAACACTCAATGATGAAAGTTACATTATGTAAATAGTTTGAATTCTTAACAAAGGAATCCGGTTTTGAGCTCTAAACAATCCTAACCTTCCATACCCACATTGTTTTTACCTCATAAATCCAATTTTGAGCACTGTGCCAACCTATATTGAGCTTGAAACTGAGGAATAGGGGAGCCACATTGGGGGCCAATTGGGCTGCAATGTTTGGTAAACAGAGTACTTTTGGCAAAAACAGAGGGCAGTGGCTCAGGGTGAAACAAAGCAGTTGCACAAAGAACAGACAGAGCAGTTTCTGCAAACCATCTTCATTGACGCGTATACGATCCTTGTGCATCATTTCAATATTTTATTGTAATATTGTTGTTCATATTATTTTTTTAAATATTATTATAGTAATATTGTTGTTCATATTATTGTAGTAATATTAATTGTTAATTTCATTGTTGTAATAATAGTTAGTTAGTTATTCATTATTCATTCAGATTTGTAATAATTAGTTTAATTCGGACACTTAGACATTCAGACCTTCTTGCATGAGGGAAAAACATATAATAATGTGGGTATGTCTTCTAACTCCCATTTCTTTCTCCCTTTTATTTACTCGCTTATGATGGGTAGCATAGAGCATCATGTTTCCTTAGCATTTTCCATGATTTGCATCCATTTGTTTTGCTTGCATGCATTAGGGTTCGGCTCATCATATTAACCAACGTCAATTTCAAATTCTTTACTCGAATACGTGCTTTATCGCATGCCTTGAATTGACTCACATACCATGCTAGTAACCAAGCCTATTAATTGCATGATTGCATACGTTGCATTAGTCATGTTGCATTATTTAGGAGCATGCATTTCCTCTAATTATTTTTGCTCTATTTGGCTTACCTTGGAGTACTAGGTGAGTATTTCTTGCTTTAACATATTGCAAGTATGTTTATGTTGCCATATTGAGCATGTTTTCCATGAGGCTAAGTGCTTAAGTGATATACTTGTTTGAATGTCGATGGATGAAGGCATTTTTACTTAAGTTGGAATAATTTGATTAATGTAAATAGGAGCTCGCTTTTTCAAGTGACATGTATGCAAAACACTTTTTCAAAACAAACATAAAATCAATACATTCCAAATTTTGTAAATTGATCTATACTTGTGTGCATCACATAGTAAAAATAGCATAATAATGGAACAAGAGCATATAATGTAAATAAAAATCACATCGTGATTAGTAGAGGTCGATCTTTGATTGGGTGAGTGGGGTGCTCAATTCATGACCTTCCCCTCTCATACCTAAGTTCCCGAGCCGAGACACTTTGTTGATGACAGGCTAATGGCCTTTGGCACAAATCAAGGGTTTCCTAAGTTTCCCAAAAAATATTTAGGTGGCGACTCTGAAATCTGACAATGCATTCCATTTTTGACATCTTTGATTTAAAATTGATTTTCTAAAAAGGTTTGCCGCATTTCAACTCTTTTGTGTTTCTCCGTTTCACATTGCACTTGTGAAACCAAATTCAGAACCACAAGAGTCCAAACTGTAGGGCTATCGTATTCGAGGAGACTAAAACCCTCCGAGGAGCACGAAAAGTAAGCTACAATTATCAATTTATCCTCACCTACCACCTCGGTAAGGCTAATGTGGTGGCAGACGCATTAAGCTGCCAGGGCAAAGCGATGGTTGCTAGCTTGGCAGTAAAGGAATGGAACATGGTTAGGATGCTTGGTGAGTTTAGAGTACAAATAAAAGTTCAAGAAGGGAAGGCATACCTCAGAGCTTAGAATGTTACACCTAAACTACTAAGCGAAGTGGTTGAAGCGCAGAAGCATGATCAGGAAGTAATCTTTTTCAGGACTCGACTAAAATTTGGGGAATCAATGCGTGACTTGATAATCCAACCTGATGGTAGTTTGAGATTTCAAAACAAGGTGTTTATGCCAAAGGATAAGTCACTCAGAGGAATGGTTCTTAAGGAATTCCATCATTCAGCTTTCGTGGTACACCCAGGAGGAACCAAGATGTACCAAGATCTAAAACGACAACACTGGTGGAGTGGAATAAAGAAAGATATGGCACAATTTGTGGCTAGGTGTCTTACGTGTCAAGAGGTGAAGGCAGAACATTAGAAACTGAAGGGAGTTTTGCAACCTCTATCTATAGCCGAATAGAAGTAGAAGCACATTATAATGGACTTCGTGACTGGGTTACCCAGATCTTAGAAGTGATGTGACACCATCTGGGTTATCGTTGATCAACTTACAAAGACTACTCATTTATGCCTTACAGAATCATTGACACATTAGAATCTTTGAGCCACTGTATTCAAGAGATAGTACGACTACACAGAATTTCTGTCTCCATCGTCTCGAACCGCGATCCGTATTTTACCTCTTGATTTTGGGGAAGTCTGCAGGAAGCACTGGGAATGAAGTTATGTTTTAGTACTGCTTTCTATTCGCAGACAAATGGACAATTCGAATGCACCATTCAAACACTAGAAGATATGTTAAGGGCATGTGTGATAGACTTCAAAGGAAGCTGGGAGCGACATATGCCGGTGGTAGAATTTGCCTACAACAACAGTTTCCAGGCCAGCATTAAAATGGCCCCTTTTGAAGTATTGTATAGGCAACCGTGCCGATTTCTGGTCTATTGGACTAAGGTTGGCAAAGCAGGTCTAGTAGGTCTAGAGCTTGTCCAAGAGATAACCGAGAAAGTAAAACTTATTCGACAATGACTGAAAGCAACACAAGACCGTCAGAAAAGCTACGCCGACAAAAAAAAGAAGGCCATTGACATTCGAAGTGAGTGACTACGTGTTCCTAAAAGTACAACTATGTCAAGGAATTATACGTTTTAAAAAGAAAGGAAAGTTGTCGTCCCGATACATTGGGCCCTTCGAGCTATTACAACAAGTTGGAGAAGTTGCTTACCAACTAGCTCTACCTCCACAGTTGGCTGGAATACACAATGTCGTTCACGTATCCATGCTAAAGAAATACTTTGCAGATCCGCCACATATCATAAATTAGGAAGAGATTAGTCTTAATGAGGATACTACATTTGAGCAAGGGCCTATAGCAATTCAAGATAGGCGAGAGAAGAGCTTAAGAGGTAAGATGATTCCGTGTCATCGCGGGTAAAATCTACTTAGTAGCGCGAAAACGCGATGCGAGCCAACTACCCATAACTTTTTGAACCCACTATGTAATTAGAAATTTCGAGGACGAAATTTGTTTAAGGGAGATAGGTTGTGAGGCCCCTAACTTTTGTAAACCTTATTAAAGCCCTCACTTTTGAATTATTATAACAAAAGCCACTCAGTTCCTCATTTATTTGCAAATTTAACCCTAGAATCGAAAACTCATCGTGGATGAACATTTACAAACCCTAATTGACCCCGGTAGTTTAGTAATCATTTCTAACACCCTAAAATTAATTACTTAACTCTCTAGTTATAGATTGATCACTCTAAACTCTAGTTTCCGATTTTTACTGTTTTTGTTCAATTATTCACTTTTTAACTCGGAACGAAATAACACAAACCAAATTATTTTTCCTTATCACTATAGTAATTAATTCTATACTTGAAATAGGTATTTTAATTCATAAAATTAGCTCATTCCCTCACACTTTATTAAAAATTGTACAATGACCTCAAATTCATTTCTTTATGTATATAAAGAACACCCCATTATAATAATTTTTCTTACACAAAATATCTACACACACACACATATATATGTGTGTGTGTGTGTGTGTGTGTGTGTGTGTGTGTGTGTGTGTGTGTATAAGTGCACAAAAAAATGAGAAAACCCCCGTTGGTCAAGGAGCATGTGGCCGGCCACCCTCGGAAGAAGACCTTAGAGTACTATTTGAAATATTTTTCATGAATTTAGGGCAGAAAGTAGCCTAGTACCCCCCCAAAAATGGGAATTGTGTTTGTACCTCTAGTTCAATCTTAGCTAAAACGTAACTAAATCATATTTTAAAACATAATTAGGCATTCTAATCAACCTCAATTCTGTTACCTTTCAACTAAATCCAAAACTATTTTATACCATTGGAACAAAGGACATTTTAGACAATTCACTACAATTTTTTTATAAATAGGCCACCTCCCTTAACATTTTTACACACTCAAGCATACGCATACACCCATTCGGCCAAGAAAGGAGAGAGAAGAGCAAGAGTGAGCTTTGGGAGGAAGAAGAAGAAAAATAGTGATAAAGTTTGTACAACACCAACCCTAGGCAAGAAGTAAGCCACAACATAACTTATTCTTTTCTTTTTTCTACTAATACATGACATTATATGCTTAAAATATTGTTTTCACATGTTTAGGTATAGTGTTCTTGTGTTTGAATAAGAGAAGTTGAGTTTTGTTGGTTACCTTGCTTGTATTCTTCCTTATTGAAGCAAAGTCACCAATTTCCATCCATTTCATATAACATTTTTAAAGGAACACCTTCAAATTAAAAATATGAGTTGTTAGTATATTATTTAGCATATTTTCATCATAATAGAAGTGTAAAATTACCCATGATTTCCCAATTTTCTTACAACTTCTATTTCAAATTTTGAGTACAAATGACCGGTATTTTCAGTCCACTTTCAAAAATTCCAAAAAAATACAAGAAAATAATTTTGAGATCAATTTTATATCCAAACCTTTCTTAAAGTGTTAAATTTCAAGAAAAATTGGTTTTATTGAAAATGAATGAGTGGTTTGAGAAAGAATTTGATTTTCGTAACAGTTGACAAATCTAAAGACTGATGACACTGAAAAACATTCTAAGGACTGAAGAACTTGGACCCTAACTCAAAACCTTGGCTTGAGGAAGGCTTGCAAGCAAGAAACCTTGAGTTTTCTTGCGTTGTTCTTCGCATGCCTTCGGTTTATTGAAACCAGCAAGTAAAACATCTTCTTTAATTAATTTCAATGCCTCTTCTAGTCATTATTTCTGTGCTCAAGCATACTAGGATATTAATCCATCATAGCATTGTAAACACCCCATTTTTTACCACCCTTAAGACTTGGGGGCCTCTGATTGTTTACTTGATGGTGAAAGTTGTGCAGTGCAAAGATTCGATTTCTTCGGCAAGAGGAGCTTCAAATCTCAACCTTACACCCCATTTTGGACCAAAACCATTTTGACCAAAATGATTTTGAGACCTTAAAACCCTCTCTTTCAAAATATTTTTGAAAAATTTTCTACGATGTTTCGAGGCTCACATTTCATTAAATGTTGCGCTTTTCGGTAAACCAAGCAAGGATAAAGTGGAAATGAATGAAGAGAGGTGAACTCTTTGAAAAAAATCTTTAAAACATCTTGTTTAGGGGTTTGGAGTTGAAGAAAATGGGAGGAGAGAGAATAAACCAAGTTGGGGAAGAAGTTGGGCATGAATCGTTAAAAGAGAGTTGAGCAGCCCTCGCTAAATAGGGCCTATCCATTCGTACACTTGGACTTAAGTTATGAGGCCACCACCGTTAGAAATAAGACTTCTAGGGCTTCATTTTGCACTCAAGAATCTCTTAAAGCCGAGTCCAAATGGGAGAGATATGGTTGGTTGAAGTTGGGCATCGATCCGGTTAGGACCAAAACTGAGCAGTCTTCACTAAAAGAGGGATATCTCTGAGCATACTTGGAAGTTTGATATGAGGCTACCACCATTGGAAAGAAGACTTCCGAGGCTTCAATTTAGGCACAAGAATGACCTTAAAATGAGTCCAGATGAAGGAGTTATGCTTGTTTGAAGTCGGGGACAGGGACCAGTTTTTGTTGTCGGCCACTGGGGGAGTGTGCCGGCCACAAATAGAGTGTGCCGGCCATAGGTCGGCCAGAAGTGATCCTTGTCGGCCACCATTGGTGGCCGGTCGGCCAAAAGTGTCCAGAAAGCTTAGAATTTGCAGATATTTTGCTCCAGCTGTCTTCCAAATGCTCCTGCTGTCTCTAAATCAGATATTTTCGACCTGAGGCTTGTATATTGCTATATATAGAGGTCATATCTCTCATTTTGGAAGGTTATCAAGTTTGGGAGCCTCTCTCTCTAAAATCTCTCTCTCTTTCTACAATCCTCTCTCTTTAGATTTCTCTCTTTCTAGAGCTTTTGTGCTTAGAAGCTTGCATACTTCAAACTTTAACCTATCAACCCTTAACCAAAGTGGTTCATCCTTGGGCTGAGGTTGCTTGAAGCTCTCTTGGAGCCTCCGTTGAGCTTTAAAATGGTGGTTTAAGCTCAGATTTGGGCCTATTGTGTGCTTTGCTTCAAAGGTATAGAACTTACCCCATTTAAGCTTATTTTTCACACTTGTTTTGCCACCTTTGCAAACTGTTTTTGGCCTGGATTTCAACTACAAAAACCTCTGTTTTTAAGGTTTAAAAATGGTGGTTTAAGCCCTTTTTGGAGTTAGGGGTGGTCCACCCTTCTTGTGGCTTGCTTGTTAAGTTGTTGTGCCATCTTTCAAAGTTGTTTTAAATCAAACTTTTTGGCCTTTCTAACCACTAAAAATCAGAGAATTTTTAGTGATAAAAACCATGTTTTGAGGTCCAAAATAGGAGGGGGTGGCCTCTTCTCCTTGTGTCTTGTTTGCATGTGTAGATAACTTAACATGTGAGCATGTTTTTCTACCATTTTGTGACTTGATCTCAGTATGTTTTTGCTATTATTTTGACTTGTTTAAGCTCTGTTTTGAGCTGGTTTGGTCACTTGAGGCTTATTTTGTATGCTTGTAGTGCATTTGTGCTTAATAGACTAATATGTGCCATGTGTTGGCCTTTCATTCTAGCTCTTTTTAGCTTACTTCAAGCATGTTTTAGGACTTCTTTTAAGTTGTTTTTGGACTGTTTGTCCCTTATGAGACTTGTTATGCATGGCTATAGTGCAAGTGACTTCACTAGCTTAGTGATTTAAGGTCTCTAACATGCTTTGCTTAAGATGATTGCATGTTATAGCATCATTTAACATGTGATTTTAGTGCATATATCTCTGTCACACTCTCACATATTTCACTCTTTCATTGCTTTTGAGAGTTGTGCATTGAGCCTTGTTTGTGGCCTAACATGTGAGCATGTTTTTCTTACCTTCTATGCTACCATCTCAGCATGTTTTGGCCACTGTTTTGGCATGTTTAAGCTCTATTTTGAGCTGCTTTGGTCATTTGAGTTTGATATTGCATGCCTCTAGTATAATGCTCTTTACTAGCTTTAATGTTTTTGGCCCTTAACATGTTGTGCATGTGTTGCTTGCATGTTGTAGCACTATTTTTCATGCCATATCAACACTGAAAAGTCTGCAACCTCCCCCATTTCTTCATTTTTTCATTTCTTTTGAGGATTGGTTAACCTTATGATTGTGTTTAAGCGTGAGATAGAGCTTATGCTCAATGTGTCACGACGCCAAACCGCCCCTAGTAGGATGGTGCCGTGATGGCCAGTAATCCGAGATTACCGAAGGCCAATTTTCAAAATTCACACACAATAGAGTATAAACATATGGGGCTCTCAAGTATGGAAGCAATACATACAAATCAAATTAGTCCATGAGAGCTGTGCGTAAGTCAAATGAAATGGCAAACATCTTCACATGGGTTACAACTTAGTACAAATGAAGTAAAGTACTTATTACATCTTGATCAAAAGGCTTCTCAAGCCGACGCGTGCAAAATACAAGTATTACAAGTCGAGAAGCATAATTTTCAAGACTGCCGACGTGAATACAAGTCAAGCCGACATAACAAAAATCCAAAACAAGCTTGCAAATCACATCTAGGCGTCACCGCCTTCTTGCTCATCACCTACATATATATAGAGCGGGTGAGCATGGATACTCAGTGAATGATATAAATAATAAAGGGTTTGCATGAATAATAGCCGAAGTCTTTTCAAAACGATACATATCAAAACTTTATATAACAAGGGATGGACCTCGTCCATCTAGCAAATCCTTAAAGCTTCAAGGGATGCTTACTAGCATCAACATATTACAAATGATGACATTCCGGACAAACAAACCCATGCGGTAAACCGTCAGTGGCAAAACAAGACAAAGCAAGGGAGATATCTCAAATAATGGCGCAGTTGCATTATAGTCCCCTGGCACTAAGGACTCTCAAAACAAGATGTGCAGTTGCATTATAGCCCCTGGCACTAAGGACTTTCCGAGAATGTCATCAAAACAAGATAATGCTTGATATACAAAATAGGGACAATCATTCATGCTTAACAAATACTTTTCAAAACAAAGCAAAGCAAAGCTCATCAAAACATTGATAACATAGCTTTATTAAAAATATCACTCACTTAGTTCTTCAACGTCGGGGTCAAGGCAAAAGTCCGAGTCCTACAAACACATGACAAAGTCTATTGAACGTACTTTCAAACAAGATTCACATGCAAACGGATGATCTCGGCATTCATCAAAACTAAGTTAAATCAAAACAAAACACTGTTTCTCATCTCGGGAGAACGTGCTGGGCACCAACCAGGTCTTGGCCGAGGTCCCACACCATCTCGCCGAGGTGCGGTCTCGACAGCCACATACAAAAGCGAAGTCGGGAAAATCTAGGTTTCCCTTTAAGGAACATGAAGAACATGAAGATGGAGAAGATGAAGAACATGCATGCTAAAATCATAACTTGTTATTACAAGGTCTGAGATTTCGTGCTATGAGTTTGAAAACATGGACCTGGGCACCCATATTCAAAGATCTTGTGAGAACAAACACAAAAACATGGTTCTAGATGCAAACTTTCGGATCAAAACAAGACTTTTCTTCAAGAACACTATTTTCTCTTTACTAAAACCGACTTTAAATTAATGCATGGCATGCAAAACAGATTCGATCGTGCAATGCAGCTAAATGATCAATAAGAACAACAAGAGTAGATTAAGATTGTAACCTCAAAACTAGGATCTAACGGTTCAAACTCCCACGATCAAGCTTGGAAGTCTACTCTCTCACTCAAAACTTCTCCTTCTCCTTCCTAGAGCCTCTCTCTCTAAAAGACAAGATTTGATACAAAGTGATATGTTTTTCTCGACAGTCACTGACTTAACCCTCTGCTGGGACACGTGGCATCGGCTGATTGGCTCTACTCAAAAAGGTGACTAACTGACAAGACAAGACCATGACAAAGTGTGTTCAACAAGCTAGACGGCAAGAGCACTCCGGTAAGTGATGATCTCGGCTAAGGGCAAAGCTTCGGCAAGTAGGGTGACAACAACATCGGCTTGGAAGGACAACACTTGACTAAGTTGTGCCACACCTCGGTATAGGTCATACCATTCGAGGAACAAAATCACTAAGTACAAGGATAAACATCTTGGCCTAGATGATACATGTCTCGGCCTTGGTGCTACACACCTCGACCTAGATAGCGACATCTCGGCAAATATGCCAGGGTGGAGATGGAGGTCAACCGAAGGGGTTTCAAGATAGTTCTAAGTGAAAAATGGTTCGAAGGTGACTAGGCTTAAGACGACCTCGGCAACACACCAGGCAAGAACAAAGCATGCAGCAACACTCAAGCAAAATAAGACAGGATTTGCAAATGCACATAACAAAACAAGATTATACATAAATGTATGCAAGTATGACTAAGTTGAAGTGAGGGTTGTTACACAATGGGTTTAACTCTCTTTTGAGGGTTTTTACTAGTCAAATGCATGATCTCTCTCATGTCTTAAATCATCCTTTGGTTGACTCTTCTCTCGTTAGAGAACAATCACCTTGGACAAATTGACTAAAGAATGGCTTGGTAATACTAAAATGTTTAAACAAAATGAGCAAAGTAAAACATGAACAAGATAAGCATTTGTGTTGCATTGCATGTGTTTGGATCGGACGTTAATCTAAACACAAGAAATGTGGGACGTTTCATACTCAAAGTGATGAAACGTGTCACGTTTCTTGGTCGCCGTCACCCTTGATCATGCATGATAGGGTGGTGGTCATTTGAGTCTTATGTGTGCATTCATTAAGCTTGTACAAACTTGGTTCCTCAGCCATCATGCATGAAAATGCTTGATTGATGGCTTGAGAGCCAAGTGCCACACTCCTTTAAGCTTGAGAAACGATGAGGAGGGTGGCAGTACACACATTTCCTTGCAAATAAATTGCTTTGCCTCTGTTGCAGCAAAAATAGAATTTTGGAAAAAGGGGTGGCCGACCAGCCACTTGAGGTAGCCGGCCGGCCAGTGTTTGTGGCCGACAACCACCTTTTGTGGCCGACCGGCCACCAGTCCATTTTTGTGCTAAGTGTTCCTATCTTGGAGCAAAAGTAGTCTGGAATGTTGGTTCGATGTTCAGTAATTAAGGCGAGTGCAAACAGAGGCAGCTTGTGGCAAGGCGATGGATTTTCGAGAGAAAGCAACCGAGCATGCATGTCTCCCTCGCCCGCGAGGCCACTTTATTGCTTCATTAGCTAGTTGTAACTAATTAATACATGTGTTGTAATTAATTAGTTTAACATGTTTTGTAATATTTTAATTAGCTTAGCATAGCTAGTTAATTTGTGTTGTGATAATTAATTAGCTAGAATAGTTAATTAGTTGGTTTGTAATAATTAGTTTAGCTTAGTGTAGCTTAACTTATTTATTCGGACCCTCCTTCGAGAGGGCGCAATGTTATAATAAGGGTGCGTGTGTATGTGCATGTCTTCCAACCCCACGTCTTTCTTCTTTTTACTTAACCGCTTTCGGTGGTTAGTCTAAGGCACATTTTGATTAGCATACCTTATGCTTTGCATGCGTGCATCATTCATTTGTATTGCATGCACCGGGCTCGGCGCATCATTCAAATTGCATCGTATTTCAATACTTATTTGAATACGTGTATCAAATCGTTGCATTCATATGCCATCTTAGATAACCGAGCCTGTTTAGTTGCATTACTGCATGTGTTGCATTAGGAATCTAAACATAGTTAGGATCATGTATATTTCTAACTAGCTTTTGTTTTGGCTCGGAGTACACTGTAAGTTTTACGCTTTAGCATACTTACATGAGTGTGAGTGATGTCATGTTTCGCATGCTTGCCATGAGGCTATTTGCATATGTGATTAACTGCATGAATGCCTGTGGGTGAAGGCTTTGTTGCTTTAACTGGACGATTCGATGAGTGCAAGTTTTAAGCCCACTTTGCGAAGTGGCAAATCATCATGTTTTTAAGCCCACTTGAGGGTGGCAAATCCGCACTTTAGCCCGCTTGCGAGTGGCATTTTCAAATCATTTTCGAAAACAAACATGAGTCGATTTGTTCCAAGTCTTGCGATTTAGTCTATACTTACTTGTGTGCGTCACATAGTAAAGTTAGATTAATAACCGGATAAGAACACATGAGGTTTATAAAACAACATATCATGATAGTAGAGGTCGATCTTTGATCGGGCAAGCGGGGGTGCTCATTTCAGGATCTTCCCCTCTCGTACCCAAATTCCCGAGCCGAGGCAACTTTGGTGATGACGGACAGGTGGCCTTTGGCACGAGTCAGGGTTTCTGTAACAGCCCTCACTTCAACTTACTCATACTTGTATACATTTATGTATGATCTTGTTTTGTTATGTGCATTTGCAAATCCTGTCTTGTTTTGCTTGAGTGTTGCTTGTATGCTTTGTTCTTACCTGGTGTGTTGCCGAGGTCATCTTAAGCCTAGACATCTTGGAACCTTTCCACACTTAGAACTATCTTGGAACCACTTCGGTTGACCTCCATCTTCACCCTGGCATATTTGCCGAGATGTCACTATCTAGGCCGAGGTGTGCAGCACCAAGGCCGAGATGTGTATTATCTAGGCCGAGATGTCTATCCTTGCACTTAGTGATTTTGTTTCTGGAATGGTATGACCTAGACCGAGGTGTGGTGCATCTAGGCCAAGGTGTGGCACAGCTTAGTCAAGTGTTGTCCTTCCTAGCCGAGGTCATTGCCACCCTACTTGCCGAAGCTTTGCCCTTAGCCGAGATCATCACTTGCCGGAGTGCTCTTGCCATCTAACTTATTGAACACACTTTGTCATGGTCTTGTCTTGTCAGTCAATCGCCTTTTTTAGTAGAGCCAATCAGCCGATGCCACGTGTCCCAGCAGAGGGTTAAGTCAGTGACTGTCGAGAGAAACATATCATTTTGTATCAAATCTTGCCTTTTAAAGAGAGAGACTCTAGGAAGAAGAAGGTGAAGCCTTTGAGTAAGAAAGTGAACTTCCAAGCTTGATCGTTGGAGTTTGAACTGTTAGATTCGAGTTTTGAGGTTAGAATCTTAACCTACTCTTGTTGTTCTTATTGATCATCTAGCTGCATTGCACGATCAAACCTGTTCTGCACGTCATGCATTGATTTAAAGTTGGTTTTAGAAAGAGAAAATGGTTTTCATGTGTTCTTGAAGAAAAGCCTTGTTTGATCTGAAATTTGCATTAAGGTTCATGTTTTTGTATTTGTTTTCATAAGATCTTCGAGTATGGGTATCCAAGTCCATGATTTCGGATTCTTAGCATGAAATCTCAGATTTTGTAATAGCAAGTTATAATCTTTGCATTCATCTTCCTCATGTTCATGTTCTTCATGTTCGTCATGTTCTTCAAGAGAGGGAAACCCAGATTTTCCCGACTTCATTTCCTTGAATGTGGCCATCGAGGCCATACCTCAACAAGAAGGTGTGGGACCTCGGCCTAGACCTGGTAGTTGCCCAGCACGTTTTCCCGAGATAAGAAACTGTGTTTTGTTTTGATTTGACGTAATTTTTGAAGAATGCCGAGGTCATTTGCATGCATGCAAGACTTGTTTTGAGAAGTGCATTCAATAGACTTTGCCATGTGTTTGTAGGACTTGAACTTGCCTCGACCCCGACGTTTAAAGAACTAAGTGAGTGGTATTTTTAATAAAGCTCTGTTATCAATGTTTTTATGAGCTTTGCTTTACTTTGTTTTGAAAAGTATTTGTTAAGCATGAATGATTATCCCGATTTTGTATATCAAGCATTATCTTGTTTTGATGACCTTCTCGGAAAGTCCTTAGTGCCAGGGGACTATAATGCAACTGCACATCTTGTTTTGAAAGTCCTTAGTGCCAGGGGACTATAATGCAACTGCACATCTTGTTTTGAAAGTCCTTAGTGCCAGGGGACTATAATACAACTGCACCATTGTTTGAGATATCTCCTTTGCTTTGTTTTGTTTTGCCACTGACGGTTTACCGCGTGGGTTCGTTTGTCCGAAATGTCATCATTTGTAATATGTTGACGCTAGTAAGCATCCCTTGAAGCTTTAAAGATTTGCTAGATGGACGAGGTCCATCCCTTGTTATATAAAGTTTTGATATGTATCGTTTTGAAAAGACTTCGGCTATTATTCATGCAACCCTTTATTATTTATATCATTCACTGAGTATCCAAGCTCACCCTCTCTATATATATGTAGGTGATGAGCAAGAAGGCAGTGACGCCTATATGTGATTCGCGAGCTTGTTTTGGATTTTTGTTATGTCGGCTTGACTTGTATTCATCTCGGCAGTCTTAAAAATTATGCTTCTCGATTTGTAATACTTGTAATTTGCATACGTCGGCTTGAGAAGCCTTTTGGTCAAGATGTAATTTGTACTTTACTTCATTTGTAACTAAGTTGTAACCCATGTGAAGATGTTTGCCATTTCATTTGACTTACGCACAGCTCTCATGGACTATTCTGATTTGTATGTATTGCTTCCGTACTTGTGAGCCCCATATATTTATACTCTGTTGTGTGTGGATTTTGAAGATTGGCCTTCGGTAATCTCGGATTACTGGCCATCAAGGCACCATTCTACTAGGGGCGATTTGGGGTCGTGACAGAATGGTATCAGAGCACAAGTTCCTTAGTATATGATATTCACACACTTTGAGTCCTAAAGAGCATAGGATTTCCCCTTAGAAGGATGTTAGGATTGCATTATATTGCTTGCTATTTGAACAAGGTGTGCATCATCTCGGCATGCTTAATTGTTACTTGCCTACGTGTTTATTTGTTCATTTTGTTTTAAAGTCACATTTTGCATACTCATAGCATCATAAGGAGAAGTAGACCTGCAGTTGGCCGAGATCAGTCCAAGGACAGATTAGACAGACTGGAAAGGTTAGTTGAAGGTTTGGCCCGCGAGTTAAGGCAAACAAGACAGCAGTACGCTAGTGCTACATCGACTCAGGCCGAGCAGACAAACGGCCGAAATGCAGTTCCACCTCCACCTCCTCCAGTACCACAAGTGCCCCCACAGTCAGCTTTATATGGGGACGGCACGATAGCTTTGATCAGAGAGTTAAAGAAAATGAAGCCACCGAGATTCCAAGGGAGTATAGAGCCGATGAAAGCAGAAGCGTGGGTTTTGGAAATGGAGAAGCTGTTCGAGATCTTTCCCAGCACCGACACCCAGAATGTGACATTAGCAGCCTTTACACTAGATAACGACGCTCGCAGATGGTGGATGATGGTTTGAGAAGACAATCCAGACTTGACCTGGACCCAATTTTTGGAGTTGTTTTACACCAAGCATTTTCCCCTAAGTGTTCGAGATCGCAAGACTACCGAGTTTTAGACTTTGACGCAAGGCAATAGAACAGTAGCTGAATATGACCGTGCCTTTACCGAGTTGGCGAGGTATGCACCCCACATGGTCAATGATAAATATATGAAGGCTAGGAAGTTTGAAAGTGGACTGCGTGGACCGATACCAGACCGAGTTAACATGCTCAACATGCCGACTTACGTCGGAGTATTGGACAAAGCCATTTTGGCCGAAGCTAACTTGAACAAATACCAGAACTCAGGAGAAAGCCAGAGGAAGAGACAGAATTATGAAAATCGCCAAGCACAATTTGGTACCAAGAAGAAAGCAAATGTTGGCAGTTCGAGCAACCCAAGGCAGGAAAGTGGTACTAAGCCGACATGTTCTAGTTGTGGGAAGCCACATTTCGGGGTCTGCCATCGGGCGTCTGGAGCTTGTTATGAGTGTGGTGAAATAGGCCATTATGTGAGAGACTGTCCTAAATCAAAGGCTGACGATAGTAAGAAGGATGAGAATACCTCGGGTTCCGTACAGAAAAGTAACGTCGGGAAAGGACAGATGAGGCAAGGCAGAGTTTTTGCACTAGTACCAGGAGACACTCAGAATGCTGAGACAGTGGTGTCAGGTATACTTCCAATTTGCTCTCAAAATACATATATATTGATTGATTCGGGTTCTACACATTCATTCGTTTCTGCTAAGTTTGCCGAGAAGATTAATAGGAAACTAGAACCCCTTGATTATGTGTTATCTATATCTACTCCATCTGGGAGATCTATGAATGTTGCATCCATCTATCGAGCATGTGTTGTTGTGATTGGGAATGTTGAATTGTTAGCTGATTTAATGCCATTGGACATAACTTATTTTGATGTTATATTGGGGATGGATTGGTTAGTGGCAAATCACGCATCCATAAATTGTGTTTCTAAAAGTGTCACGTTAAAACCCCCAAACCTAGCCGAGGTCACGTTTCAGGGTAAAGGAGTAATATCCCCACCTTACTTAATTTCATCCATGAAAGCCTATTGGTTGATCCAAAAAGGGTGTCAAGGTTATTTGTGTAGTGTACTAAGTAATCTGAATGGAAGTGTTGAGTTAGCCGACGTCCCCGTTGTTAACGAATTCCCCGACGTCTTTCCAAATGATTTGCCGGGTCACTTAGTTGATAGAGAGGTAGAGTTTACTGTTGACGTCATGTCGGGAACCCAGCCTATCTCTAAAGCACCCTATAGGATGGCTCCCGCCGAGCTTAAGGAATTGAAACTCCAACTACAAGAGTTGCTAGATAAGGGTTTTGTTAGGCCGAGCACTTCACCTTGGGGAGCACCCGTCTTGTTTGTTAAGAAGAAGGATGGTACACTTCGTCTTTGTATTGATTACCGGGAACTAAATAAGGTAACCATTAAGAATAAGTACCTGTTACCGAGGATAGATGATTTGTTTGATCAGTTGCAAGGAGCACAGGTCTTTTCCAAAATTTACCATAGGTCGGGTTATCATCAGCTTAAGGTTAAAGCTGAGGATGTTGAGAAGACCGCTTTTCGGACAAGGTATGGCCACTACGAGTTTTTAGTAATGCCTTTTGGAGTGACCAATGCCCCTGCAGCATTTATGGATTTGATGAACAGAGTTTTTAAGCCATATCTAGATGAGTTTGTGGTTGTCTTCATCGATGATATATTGATCTCCTCTAAGAGTAAAGCTGAACACGAGGATCATTTGAGACTTACCTTACGGACTTTGAGGGATCGGAAATTGTATGCTAAGTTTAACAAGTGTGAGTTTTGGCTTTCTACTATTTCATTTTTGGGTCATGTAATTGATGAAGATGGTATTTCGGTCGATCCTAGTAAAATTGAAGCCGTTGTGAATTGGCCGAGGCCGACTAATGTGTCCGAGGTTCGTAGTTTTCTGGGATTGGCAGGTTATTACAGAAAGTTCATGAAGGATTTCTCAAAGATTGCAATTCCGTTAACACAACTGACTAAGAAGAGAGCGGCTTACGAATGGACTGAGGATAGGGAAGCAGCCTTCCAGGAGTTGAAGACGAGGTTAGTCGCAGCACCAGTTCTTGTACTACCGTCAGGTAATGAAGAGTTTCATGTTTATAGTGATGCTTCGCATAAGGGTTTGGGTTATGTATTAATGCAAAAAGGTAAGGTCATAGCATATTGTAGACACCCCATTTTTGACCGACCTTAAGACTCAGACGTCACCGATTGAGCGCTTGGTGATGTTGCATAATGTGCTTGTTCAGAAGTTTCGGAGTTGCGGCCGTGAGCCCTGCCTCCGGACTCCCGAACCCTTTTCTGTGCCTTATCTCGGTTTGCGAACCAGACTCGGTTTTCTCTGTTTCTTTTCCTGAGGGGAGGGAGAGGTCCCGTAGACCATCTCTCAATGTCCGTAGGCTACATTTGGTGGCCGTAGGCCATTTTTCCCATTTCGGAGTCCGGTTCCCGGTTTTCGGGACCGCTGGCCGTGTGCCTCGGTTCGGGACCGCTTAACCATCTCCTATTGCTCTAATTTTTGGCATACATCATATTTTCTCCCTTTTGGGGACACTGGGGTCTGAGAAACCCACTTCGAGGCCGAATGCCACTTTCGGTGCTTAACAGCCCATTTTCGGGACCCCGAACTGCGTGTTTTGGTCCCCGAGCATTCGTTTTGCAACGGTTTTCGTTCATTTTTGGCAGGTACCTCTGTTTTATCACTGGAGAGGTCACTGAAGGGTGGGAGGCCAGCAATTGTTGCAGCAACCAGTTATCTCTCCTCCGGAGCCTCCCGGCGCCCGTTTTTCCAACTTCCGGGCTAATGTTGAACACCCTAGGGTTAGTGTTGCCAACTTTCAACCACATATCTGTGATCTACACACATGGGAGGCCCCTAAAAGTTGGTGGCCGGCCATTAAGGTTACCTGACCCTTTTGACCCCTTTCTTCCGAGCTAATGTTGAACCCCTTGGGCCCACATTCTTGAACTTTCAACCACATATCTGTGATCTACACACCTGGGAGGCCCCTAAAAGTTCATGGCCGGCCAGTAATTCAAATTGACCCTTTTGAACCCCTCTTTCCGAGCTAATGTTGAACCCCTTGGACCCACTTTCTTGGAATTTTAACCACATGGTTGTGTTGTACACACATAGGAGTACCTCCCCAGTAGCTGGCCGGCCAGAAAATCTCATTGAACCTTTTGACCCCTAGCCGGCCGGCTAGGTGGTGTGGCCGGCCGGCCACCTCCAGCAAAAGTAATGGGCCGGCCTGCTTCCTTGCACTGTGCACTTTACAACTGTGGGGCAATATCCCCCAGACAAGATATTTATCCGGGGGATATTTTGTGGGGGAGTTTTACTCTCCTTTTCCCCCACTTTTACACCCCTTCTTTGGCCTATTTAGCAAGCAAGCCTTGTAGTGTTAGAGGGTTAGAAAAATTGCTCTTCAAGCTTCCATAGCCAACTCCATCTTCTTCCTTCTCAATTCTTCAAAAAACCCTAAGTCCCTAACCACCATTTACACTACAACACCAAGCTCTACCACCATTACCTCATTTCCAGCAACAAGGAAGGTTTCTCCAAGGCAAAAGAAGCTGCAAATCCATCCAAGAAGCAACAAAAGTTTGGGTCTTCAAGGGTAAGTAATACTTTTCTTCTTTTGCCCTTTTCTTTGATCCATTTATGAGCCTCATTTTCTTTTTGCTTCAAGCTCCGGCCCTAACTGAAAAGGGCCCTATTTTGAGCTCATCTTCACTTTTCATTAAGGGCTCAACCCTGTTTGAGCCCTCCATAATACACTTGCTTCAATACCCCTCGAGAATACCGTTTTCTTGCATGCTATTTTTGGCCCATGAGAAATCTGTTTTCGAGCATGTTATAATCTGTGAATAGGCTTATTTTGAGCCCCTCTTCAACATTGAAGAAGGGCTCAACACCATTTGGGACTTCCATGTTATACCTACCCTTTATCTCTTTTTTATTCCCCATTCTTGCATGCAATGGCAGCCTACCATGCTTAGGTTTTTGGCCATTTTACAGTTCTAAAAAAATCCTTATTTTGGTCCATTCTTCATGTTTTGTTTAGGGTCTTTCATGTTTTGGGACCTCCATAAGCCACTTCATGTTATATCTCACTTTCGGTTCGTTTTCTTGCATGTTTTGTTAGCCTACCATGCTTTTGTTTTCGGCCATTTTACAGGCCTAGAGATAGTCTTATTTTGGCCTATACTTCATGTTTCATTAACACTTTTTTTCTGTTTGGTGATTATTTTGCATACTTCATGTTATAGCACCTTTTGAGCCTTGTTTTGCATCACATTTTTAGCATATTTGTATACTGATTTTGAGGCTGCCATATACTGTAAATGTTCATATTTTTGGTCCATCTTCAGTGTTGTAGAAGGAAATTTTTCCGTTTGGGTTTTGTTTATATCACTTGCTTCATTACCCCTCGAAAATACCGTATTCTTGCATGCCATTTTTTCCATATCTATACTTACTGTTTGGCCATGCTATAAACTGGAAAAGTGCTTATTTAGGGACTGTCTAGCTTCTGTCTTTGCATTGCATGTCCATATTGTGCATGTTTAGCATAGCTATAGGCCATTTCGGGTGCCTAAATTCGCATTTCGGGACAATTCCATGCATTCGGTGTTATTTCGCCTCATTTCGGGACTGTTTTCCCCCATATTTTAGTGCTGAAATTCCATTAGAATGGTCATATCACATTTCCATGTCATTTGCATCGCATTCTGCCATTGCCTCGGTTTGCGTGCCCGTGTGCACGCATTTCGAGGCACTTCATTTTTATCCGCCGGCATCCTATGTGAGTGTGGATGAGGCTCACTCATGTTGGTATAAGCCCATTTGTCATTTTCATGTCATTTCATCATATTTTGTCATTGCCTCGGTTTGCGTGCCCGTGTGCACGCATTTCGAAGCACTCCTTTGTTATCCGCCGGCATCCTATGTGAGTGTGGCTGAGACTCACTCATGTTGGTATAAGCCCATTTATCACATTTCCATGCCATTTGCATTGCATTCTGTCATCGCCTCGGTTTACGTGCCTGTGTGCACGCATTTCGAGGCACTCCTTTTTTATCCGCCGGCATCCTATGTGAGTGTGGCTGAGGCTCACTCATGTTGGTATAAGCCCATTTGTCATTTCCATGCCATTTGCATTGCATTTACCATCGCCTCGGTTTGCGTGCCTGTGTGCACGCATTTCGAGGCACTCCTTTTTTATCCGCCGGCATCCTATGTGAGTGTGGCTGAGGCTCACTCATCTTGGTATAAGTCCATTTATCACATTTCCATGTCATTTCATCACATTCTGTCACTGCCTCGGTTTGCGTGCCCATGTGCACGCATTTCGAGGCACCTCATTTTTATCCGCCGGCATCCTATGTGAGTGTGGCTGAGGCTCACTCATGTTGGTATAAGCCCATTTATCACATTTCCATGTCATTTCATCATATCTTGTCATCGCCTCGGTTTGCGTGCCCGTGTGCACGTATTTCGAGACACATATCATCGCCTCAGTTTGCGTGCCCGCGTGCACATATTTCGAGACATATATCATCGCCTCGGTTTGCGTGCTCGTGTGCACGCATTTCGAGGCACCACATTTTCAGCATTCTGTCATTTTCTCGATTTGCGTGCCCGTGTGCACGCACTTCGAGGCATCTCCTTTTCATGGCATTGTGTATGTTAGGATTGTATATTAGTTGCATTTCATGCATATCGTGCATATTGCATCGTGTCCGGAATAGGAGTTAGCCCGGGCACGGGAAACGAGGTACATTTCGTACTCCGAGTGACGGAATGTGTCTCAATTCCCCAGTCACCGACACTCCGGATTATCCATGATGGAGTTAGGTTTTAGCTGTAGTTTCATGTGCATTCATCCTACATTGAGTTGTGCATTTCGATTCCTCGGCCATCATGCCTCGGTATGCGTGATTGGTGGCACGAGGATCGAGACATGCATATATCTGTGCAAATACATTGCTATGCCCCTTTCCTGCTCTCTGTTGCAGCAAAATCAGGAATCGGCAATTTTTTCGGGACTTGGCGCGCATTTCAAGAACAGATGTAAACAGAGGCTAATTGGGGCATTCCGGTGGATTTCCGCGCAAGACAACCCGGACATGCATCATCCATCAGAAGCAAGGCAGTCCCTGGCTTGCACGCCAGTTTTATTTGCTTTCTTAGTTAATTAATTAAGAAATCTGTAATATTTTGGACTGTAATATTCTTTTATTCGGGACTGTAATATTTGGACTGTATATTTATTCGGATCCTCCGAGTGAGGGCACAACTGTAATAAGTGTGGGTGAGTGTGATGTATGTCTTCCAACCCCACGTCTTTCTTCCCTTTTATTTACCAGCTTATGATGGTTAGATTAGGGCATATTTAAATTAGCATACAGTATGACAGCATGTTTGCATTCATTCATCTGTATTGCATGCACCGGGCTCGGCGCATCATACTAACTGCATTGTATTTTCAATTCAAAGTTGAATACATGATAGTTGTAACACTTCATATACCATCTTAGAATAGCCGAGCCTGCTATAATTGCATTTTGCGTGTGTTGCATTAGGTATTTCTGTGTACTTAGGATTCATGCATGATTTCTAATAAGTGTCTATTTTGGCTTGGAGTACTCGGTGAGTTTTTATGCTTTAGCATCCTTGCATGCGTGTGAGTGAATGCCATGATAGCATGCTTACCATGAGGCTATGTGCTTATCTGATATAACTGCCTGAATGCCTGTGGGTGAAGGTTGGGTTACTTAAATTGGAATAAATCATCAAATGTTTTAAGCCCACTAGATAGTGGCAAAACCATCTTTTCTAAAGCCCACCCGAGGGTGGCAAAATCTGCATTTTAAGCCTACTTGCGAGTAGCAAACTATCTTTCAAAAATAAACATGAAATGTTTTGTTCCAATTCGGGCGACCCAGTCTATACTTGTATGCTGTGCGCATCACATAGTAACCTAGGCTAATAAACCGGAATAAGGACTCACAATGTTTTCAAAAATTGATATCATGATTAGTAGAGGCCGGTCTATGACCGGGCGAGCGGGGGTGCTCACGAAGTGACCTTCCCCAATCGTACCCAAGTTCCCGAGCCGAGGCAACTTTGGTGATGACGGACACGTGGCCTTTCGGCACCGAGTCAGGGTTTCCTAAATTTCCCAAAATAAAATATTTAGGTGGCGACTCTGTATCTGGCAAAGCAGTCCATGTTTGGCACTACTTTTTCAAAAATCAGTTTCTCAAAACGATTTGCCGAATTTGGACTCTTTGGTTCAGATTAGGAACCGTGACATTTAAGAGTCCGAGCTGTAGTGACCCCAAATGAACAGAACGGGAGCTAACCCTCCCGGGGCGTTCGGGGGACGTCTACAGTTTCTGGCGACTCTGCTGGGGATTTAGAGAACTTGACTCGAACTCATGATATCTGTTTTTGACTACACTTGTGTGATTCTTTGCATTGCATTTGCATTGGTGCGCCTAGGACACCGTGTTTGCCATCTGCTATTCCTGAACGGTTTGCCGGAGGCTTGTCTTGTCAAGGCATGACCATAAGGCTGACTGGTTGTGGGCTCTGCCAGTATGGGAACAGAAACCCCGGTTTTACCGGGGCACCCTCTTTGACCATTCGACCTAGTACATATTCGGATCCATAGTGACCATTCCAAATTAGGACAGGTTGCTTACCCGTTCATAGGTTGTTTGAAACCGCTGCGTGCGTAGTGAAACCCTAGCTCCTGACAAGATAGGACAGGGAAACCCTACCCCAACATAGGGGTGTTTTGGCTCTCACTTATCTGTTATGTGCTTTAGAGTGCGTCTCTACAGGAATGCATGTATCAGTATATGAGTTTGAGTATCAGGCCTGCGGGCATCAGTTCAGTAATATCAGCATCAAGCCTGCGGGCATCAGTTCAGTATTGACAGCATCAAGCCTGCGGGCATCAGTTCAGTATTGACGGTATCAGGTCTGCGGGCATCAGCCAGTATTCGAGAATTGGTTATCTGCGGATATCAGATTCTGTTTTTAGGGGACAGTGATACAGGGATAATAATCAGTGTTTGAGGACAGTGTGTTATTCAGCTTATTGACTGCGTGTTGATTATGCCCGACTGAATGTCTTGCATTTTATTTAAGCTGTTGTGCTGTCCGTTTATCTGTTTATTTATTTCCTTTTCGCTTTATTTATCTTTTGCTAGTTCAGTTTTAGCACGATTGCTTCCAACCCAGCAGGCATTCCCCAAGCACCTTGGACACGAGGTCGTCGACTCTATCGATCTGAGGATCTAATCGACGGACAGCCAGTGTTCCATTCTCTACCCCCTGTTACAAGAAGGAAGCAGAGAAAGCGCAGTACATCTGAACAGAGAGCACCAGAACAGTGGTATCCCCCATCAGTGGACAATTGGATTGAGATCCCCATTGAGACAGATCTGCCAGTAGTTCAGACAAATCGAAACAGTATGACGGCACCGACGGGAGTTGAGGAAATGATACGCCAAATGCAGGAAACCATGCGAGCGATGCAACAAGATGCCGTTCGCCGAGATGAACTCGCTAAGCAGCAAGCTGAGATTATGACTCAGCAAGCTGAGCTGATTACCAGACTGCAACAACAGAGTACAGCATCTGCTTCACACCAAATCCCTCCTCCGGCAGGAGCCCCATTACCTGAGAAGGCTCCTGTTATTCAGGATGTCCCTCCCAACACTCAGAATACTGTGCCGACTATCCAAAACTTACAAGAGGACACAAGTCTTCCAACGGGGCCAGCCCCGCCCCCGATTCCACCACAACTGTCCAAGGTCCATACATCCAATCACCCGGACTCTCCATCCGAGGTCGAGGTTGATCAAACAGCTCTGAAATTGAGCAAACTGGAGAAGCTTTTCAAGAAATCCCAAGGGGCCAAGGCTATGCCGGATATCGGAGATGGATATACCGAGGAGGCCGTAACACTCCCCGATAGGTTCAAAATGCCACAAATCGACCGTTTTGACGGGACCGGCGACCCCATGGTCCATATCCGACTGTTTGCAGATGTCTTGCGGCCAATGGGCCTAACACGACCACAAAAGCTCTCACTATTCGGTCGAACCCTGTCGGGTGTGGCCTCCCATTGGTACGCAAGATTACAAGATGAAGTGAAGAAGAATTGGGATGAGATGGCTGAGGTCTTTGTCACACAATATTCATACAACACTCAGATCGAGATCACAACCCGTGATCTTGAAACTACAAGGCAAGAGCCCAAGGAATCTTTCTCGGACTTTGTGATCCGATGGAGGGCAAAGGCGTCAACGATGACTCTAAGGCCCACTGACAAAGATCATATTCGGATGATTGTGCGCAATCTCCACCCCAAGTTAATGCAGAAGATGATCGTAGTCCCCTTCCCTACTTTCGCAGACTTACATGATATGGGAGTGCAAATCGAAGATGCGATGAAACAAGGGCTGTTTGACCAGGACAGAGAACAACCGAGGAGGACCTTCAACCGCAACAACAACGCAGGCCCGAGTGGCGCTGCAAATACAAGAGCCTCGGAAGTTAGTATGGTCACCACCACTCCCCCTCCCCCTCCAAGGCCCATGACTGCCACACCATTCTCCGGCGCGTCCGGAAGCAACTCACAAAACAACCGATTCCAACCTCGGGGCCAAAGAACCTTTACCCCATTATACATGCCCCTGACCAAGGTTCTGGGAATATTGATCAGAAAAAATCATTTAAAACCCCTGGAGCCAAAGCCATTACCGAATCCACTCCCTCCCTCTTATGACCCGTCAAAGTACTGCGCCTACCACCAACAACACGGTCACGACACCGACCGTTGTTACAGATTGCGTCATGAGATCCAAGATCTTATTGACAAACAGGTGATCGCGCCTCCTGATAAACCCAATGTCACAACCAACCCTCTCCCACCACATAACCAACCTCCCCCTCCCAACAGAATTAACTTTATCCAAATTGGGGTCGCATCCTACGATCCTAGCATCTATATTACTCCCACCCACCTACCCAAGCCGGAGGTGCTCCTCCCCGATTGCACTGACTTCTTATGCATGGTGGACATCTCCAAAACCCAACCAGAACCGATGGTGGTGACCGTCGAAGACAGGGCAGGGCAGATTTTAGGAGAGAATGACTCTGTTAAATCTGGGACTGGGCAGAATTTTGCTGAGGGAGCTTATGATCCAAGCAAGTACATCCTATCAATGAGCCGAATTGGGCTAAGTGTAAAATTTCCCGAGACAGGAGAACTATGCATGATCCGAGGGGATGGATCTGGGCTATGGGCAGATGAGCCGACAACCGTAGAGGAGGACTTTGCTAACTTGCAATTTCTCGAGGACCAGGAACTGGGGGATGCGTCAATTAACTGGTATGATTATGAGGGATCAAAAGAGGCCACTGGATGGCTTGAGGATCAACCGGATGCAGTGGGGGAAGCTCAACCAGAACAGAGCCCGGCAGGGGCAGAAATATCAGTTGTGGCCGGAACGGCCGAAAATCAAGTTGTATCGCCGGAGAGCGCCGGTGTTAAGAATTCTGCTCAGGACATGGGCATTACGGATGTGGGAACTATTGAACAAACAGCTGTACTGACGCAGTTGGAACAAGGAAAGTTTGAGGAAACTGAGAGAGCCAGAAAGGCGAAGGGCCCTGAGGGGACCGAAAGTGCTGTGCGCACGAAGACAGACAATGCTGCGAGCATATGGACAGAGAGCACTGAGAGTGCGAGTAGACTGGAGTCGGACAAATGTCTGTTGGCTGCCAGCGGAATGTGGTGGGAAGATGACGATTTGTGTCTTGCCCACACCGATGAAGACTGGGGAAGTGGCCAGCCGGATGATACTTGGTATCTTGATGAAGTGGATCACATGACAAGAAGTGGGCGGTACTTCAAGCCCCCACACATAGACCAACCCGAAGCATCCGGGAAAGACAGAGAAGCGGAGAGACAGAAGGAGAAGCAGATTGAGGAGGAAGCTGTGTTGAAACAGTTAAAGAAAATACAAGCGGACATCTCCATCTGGGGACTGCTAATGGCATCACGAGTACACAGAGAAGCTGTCCTATCCGCCATGGACAAGTCCAAACTTTCTATAGACACCACGCCTGAACAGCTGGTTGGGCTGGTTTTTCCGGGAGGAGGTTCCCCGGCATTAACCTTTTCGGACAAGGAGCTACCGCCTGAGGGCACAAGTCATAACAAACCTCTCTACATCTCTGTGGAATGTAGAGATAAGTGGATACCGGTGGTACTTGTCGATACCGGGTCTGCGATTAATGTCTGCCCAACCAGAACGGCATATGCAATCGGGTTAAAACCCGCGGACTTCATCCCAACCACCCAAGTGATCAGAGCATATGACAATACCAGCAGAGAAGTGATGGGGACTGTTAAAATTCAAACCAAGGTTGGTCCAGGACAACACAATGTTGAATTTCATATCTTGGACGTTCCCGCAACCTTTAATCTACTTTTGGGGCGACCGTGGTTGCACCAGGTCAAAGCAGTCTCTTCCACTCTACATCAAATGCTAAAGTACCCTCATGGGAAAGGGGTAGCGATCGTTTTTGGGAATTCATCAATCCATCCGCCGCCAGAAGTATCCACACCCGTCTTGGAGATCGAGCACGGCACGGAGGATGTGTTTTTGTCGGGGTTCACTTTGGCCGAGGCTCAAGTGGTGCAGAATGTCATGGCTGTGAATGAGGGCATGTACGTTAGTGCTCAATCTATCTACCTCATGAACAAGCTAAAACATACCCCTGGGATGGGATTAGGGAGAAGTGGCCGGAAAGGCGTCTCAGTATTGGCCGAAGTGCCACACAACCCTCACACCTTTGGACTGGGTTATCTGCCCACCAAAGAGGACTGGTTGAGGAAAGGAAAAGAAATGGCCGGAAGAGCCAGGGCAAAGAAGGCCGGGAAGCCATTTGATTTAATGCACAGGCCTATCTGGGGTACCCTAAACGGACGTTTCGTCCGGGAGGGGGAAGATTTTCCATTCTGCGGCTTCCCGGAGCCATGGCAAAACGCGGAGGGGAAGCGCGTGCCTGGTTTTGAAATCTTCTTTGACATACAATTATCTGGGGATGACGTTGCCGAAGCGCAGACAGACCCACCAACTGAGGTTGAGCAATGTGAAACAGCGGAGCCTGAGAGTACAGAGCTTGAAATGGGGGCAGCACTGGCGAGTCTACTATCAGATCCTCCGATTGACCAAGAGTGCTTGGGGGATAACTCTTCGGTTTCTGTGATTGGAGATGAAATAGCTGCGGGCTTTCCAGCGCCGATCTTGGATGCATCTATCGCACCTTCTCTCATCTGGCAGTATGAAGAAGGCTTTTTATCTAGCAGTTCCGGGTCAGGTAGTGAGCCGGAATCTGATTCTACCGAATCTTGTGAGTCAGAATCAGATTCCAGCTCGACTGAGTCTGAGTCCGGTATTCTTGGGGGTGATAACCCGGATACCACAGTCCTGTCTAGGTCGTCTTTTTCATTTTCTTTTGAGACTGTTGTAACAGAGGAATCTGACGGCTTGGAAGTATTTAATGAGAATGATACGGATGTGGTTTCTGAGTATTTTTCTGTGCCTTTGATTTATTGCTTAAATCAGGATTTTCAAAATTTTGATGAAAACAGCAGGGAAGAAATTCCCCCAGTTTTGCAACGATTAATTAATCAAGAGCAGGAAAGATTTGTTAAACCTTTAATGGATGAAATCACTACTGTGAATGTTGGTACTGAGAAGGACCCGCGGCTGGTCCAGATCGGGTCCACGTTGTCTTCAGAGGAGCGCGAGCGCTTAGTCGCTTTATTAAAAGATTTCAAAGAAGTTTTCGCGTGGTCCTACGAAGACATGCCTGGAATCGATCCTGAGATTGTACAGCACCGGATTCCTCTTGATCCAGAGGCCCGCCCTGTCAAACAGAAACTCAGAAGGATTCGCCCGGACTGGGCCCTCAAGATTAAGGAAGAGGTCACCAAGCAAATTGACGCAGGGTTCCTGCTGGTATCTGAATACCCAACTTGGTTGGCCAACATTGTTCCGGTGCCGAAGAAGGACGGCAGGATTCGGGTCTGTGCAGACTTCAGAGATTTGAACAAGGCCAGTCCGAATGACGACTTCCCCTTGCCGCACATCGATGAATTGGTGGATTTCACGGCGGGACACGCCTTGCTTTCGTTTATGGATGGTTTCTCAGGCTATAATCAGATAGTGATGGCACCCGAAGACCGGGAGAAGACTGCGTTCACTACCCCGTGGGGGACATATTGTTATAGAGTGATGCCATTCGGGTTGAAAAATGCTGGAGCTACGTATCAACGGGCGGCAACTACAATATTGCATGATATGATCCATAAGGAGGTCGAAGTGTACGTGGACGACATGATTGTCAAGTCCAAAGATAGAGAGGGCCACTACACCGCCTTACAAAAATTCTTTCAAAGGATCAAAGAGTTTCGGCTGCGACTGAATCCCCAGAAATGCACGTTTGGTGTTACAGCAGGGAAGATGTTAGGGTTTCTGATCACACAGAGGGGCATCGAGGTCGACCCTTCCAAAATCAAGGCCATCTTAGAAATGCCACCACCAAGGACTGAAAAGGAGGTGCGAGGCTTTCTAGGTAAAGTGCAATTCATAAGACGGTTTATCTCTAAATTAACCTTGACTTGTGAACCACTTTTTGGTCTCCTGAAGAAAGGAAAGAAATTCCAATGGGACGGTCGATGTCAAGCAGCTTTTGAGCAGATCAAAGAATATCTACAGAACCCGCCCGTGTTGTCACCACCAGAGCCAGGGAGACCGTTGATACTGTACCTTTCGGTAACCGAGACTACCATGGGCTGCATGCTCGCGCAGGAGTCAGAAGACAAAGTGGAAAGAGCCATCTACTATCTGAGCAAAAAGATGCTGGATTACGAGACCCGCTATACACCGCTAGAGAAGGCTTGTTTGGCCTTGGTATGGGCAACCAGGAAGCTGCGGCACTACCTGTTAGCCCACTCTGTAATGTTGGTTTCACGTTTGGATCCCATCAAATATCTTTTCGAGAAACCAGCACTTACGGGTAGGCTGGCTCGTTGGCTGCTGTTGCTCTCCGAATTTGATTTGAAGTATGTAACGCGCAAGTCAGTAAAAGGTAGAGCGGTAGCGGAGTTCCTTGCCGACCACCCGGTTGAGGGGGATGAAGCGGTTGAGTATCTATTCCCAGATGAAGCTATTCTGCACGTCGAAGATGAAACTTGGACGATGTACTTTGACGGAGCGTCAAACCAGTATGGGTATGGGATAGGGGTGTTGCTGATAGCGCCTGATGATTCCCGTATCCCTTTAGCATTCAAGCTCCGGTTCAAAGTCTCGAATAATGAAGCAGAATATGAGGCATGTATTGCTGGCCTGGAAGCAGCCCTGGAACTAGGGGCAAAACGGTTGGACGTCATTGGGGACTCGAACCTTGTTGTGTCTCAAGCAAAAGGAGATTGGAAAGTCAAGGAGGAAAGGATGATAATCTACCACCAAGCCTTGGATTTGTTAATTCCTCGGTTTGAGAAGCTAAATTTCACCCACCTCGTAAGAGAGAACAACAGGTTTGCAGATTCACTAGCAACTCTATCTTCTATGATAGACATCCCGTCCGGAGTCCGGATGCGCCCAGTCATTATTGATCAGAAATTCACGCCAGCATACGAGTCAATTTCCGCCATAGATGAAGTTCAAGATGGCAACCCCTGGTATTACGACATCTGGAACTTCTTGGAAAAGGAGGCATACCTACCAGGGGCAAATGCCAAGGATAAGAGGGCCGTCAGAAGAATGGCTGCTCAGTTCGTTATCTGCGGAGGAAAGCTGTACAAAAGGGGTCATCTGGGAATGCATAAGCTCTGTGTAGAAGCCGAAGAGTCAAAACGCCTGATGGAAGCCATCCATGGGGGAGAGTGCGGTGCACACATGAATGGAGTAATGCTGGCCAGAAAGATCCTTAGACAGGGCTACTACTGGTCAACCATGGAGGAGGATTGTATTAGCTTTGTTCGGCGATGCCACAAATGTCAAATTCATGCAAATCGCATGAACACCCCGCCGTCAAAACTTTACAACATGACTTCGCCGTGGCCTTTTTCAGTCTGGGGAATTGATGTGATCGGAGCTGTTACCCCAAAGGGGTCAAACGGGCATGAGTTTATCCTAGTAGCGATAGATTATTTTACAAAGTGGGTTGAGGCCCAATCATACGCGGTGTTGAAGGCGTCGCACGTCGCAAAGTTCATCAGAAACAACATCATCTGTCGCTACGGGGTGCCAAATGAGATAATTTCAGATAATGGTTCCCACTTCAAGAAAGAAGTGATAGATTTGTTGGAGAAATACAATGTGGCTTTTCATAAGTCATCTACATACAGGCCGCAGACCAACGGAGCGGTTGAGGCCGCCAACAAGAATGTCAAGCATATACTACAGAAGATGGTGGAAACCTATCGAGATTGGCCAGACAAGCTGCCATTTGCTCTGTGGGGCTACAGGACTTCAATCAGAACTTCTACTGGAGCAACTCCATATTCATTGGTCTATGGAATGGAGGCTGTTCTACCCATTGAGACTGAGGTTCCGTCGTTACGAGTATTGGCTGAATGCCAGATAGCCGAAGCAGATTGGCAGCAAAGCAGATTCGAAGAACTCATGCTCTTTGATGAAAGAAGACTGAAAGCACTGTACCACATCCAAGGCTATCAACGCAGAATCGCCCGGGCTTTCAACAAGAAGGTTAAATCCAGGAATCTGAAAGAAGGAGATTTGGTGCTCAAAGACAACCGAGCTCCCATCCACGACCCAAGGGGCAAGTTCAAACCTAACTGGACTGGTCCTTACATCATCAAAGCTATCTGGTCAGGTGGGGCTATAGTTCTGATGGATCTAGATGGCTTGGAGTTCTCACAACCGATCAATATGGACAAGTTGAAGAAATACTATCCTTGAGAGGCTCGCTAGGCCGAAAACCCGAAAGGGCGACCTAGGCAAAATTCAGAGCACAAAAAATTAGAAAATATAAAAACTGAGCTCGCAAGGTTGAAAACCCGCAAAGGGCGGCCTTGGCAAAAGTTAGAGCGCAAAAGGAGAGTGAAAATACTCGAGTGAACCTTAGCCTGAACTACGTAAGGCTTGATTCCCATCTTTGGGATACGTAGGCAACTTCGCCTTGAAGTTCAGCCATAAACTCTTCCCCGATCAACTCTGTCCATTTTGATCATCTCAGTCATCTTTATCCATCAGCATTTATCGTGATCTCCGGTACAGTGCTGTTCAAACTAGGGACAACTTTCCGTTGCTTTGCAGTGCCGCATTGTTCTTCAGACTAGGGGCAACTTTCCAGTTGCAGGGATCTGGGGTTGTGCGTCTCAGTGACAGATTTTCGGCGTGCCCAGTTCTGATCCACATCGAAAATAGTTTTGAAAAGTTTTAATAAAAGTTGACTTTGTTCAAATTAATCTTTTTACGACTAAGACCATTTTTAGACCAAAAGCGGAAAATTTTCAGTACCACAACTTTCAATTTCATTAATTTCAAAATAGAGTTCTCCTGCTCTTGCATTACAATCGAGATTGCTTTTCTTTTTTAGTACATTCATAAAGAAAACTTGAAAATGCTAAATAAGCAATAAATTTGGCGCATAGTTGAATCAAGTATCTCTGTGTCCCCTCCCAGAGCTGGATGAAGCATCTGATACCAAGCTAGGCCCGACTTGTGCCTCCTCATTGAGCCAGTCCACGCACTCATCGGACAAAATGCAACTGAAAGTGGAAGCAGGGGCCAGGAGCTCTCTAGTCCTCCATGCCGTGGCATATCGGGCAAGGTGTGCAACCTGGATCGGGAAAGCGGCTGGGTACTCAATCCCCTCCGGTGGGCAGGTCTGATCATGACCAAACTGACGCAGGAATCGGAACGGAAAATAGAACACGCAGTGGGTTAGACCAACCAATTGGATCCCAATCAGCCGGGACATACTATAGCTCATTGCCGGGAGGTTGAGCCAAGGACAACGCCAAGCAATGCCGTCTGCGGACAAATTGCACATCCAATCGAACCACCACCTTTCGTCAAGAGCATTGACTAGGCGTTGCCGAAAGAAGTAGCCTCGAGCTGAATAAGCTGGGCAAGAGTCCACAACCTGCAACTTGTCCATTAACCATACCTGGGGGAGGGATGGAAAATGAGAGAATAAAGAATAGAGAGATGTACGACGAGAGAAAAGTAAGACAAGGGTTTTGTGAGAAAAACCGAGCCTGAGGGTCGAGTGATGTGAGCAAATATATATGTAAGGTCGGGTGGGAAACATTACCTGCAGCAGTAGTGGACTCCCAGCTAACCTAGTCGCCTCCCGGCGATAGACAGAATCTAAGCCCATCAGTGTCTCGGCCAAGGTCATGGCAATACAGCTCTTTCCTTCTCTCAAACCTTGGGCGACTTCAATCAGGCGAATGCTAGCCCCGCCAAAGCCCGAGGAAAGCAGGAAATGAGACAACAAACATAAGCAGAGGGCGTGTTGCCGGAAACCCTGCCAATAATGGTTGCTGCGGTCACCAGCATCGGAAAAACGATGGATCAAGCCGAGGATGTCCAGTTCCCCACTGCAAATCAGAGATCGAGCGTCATGCGCCGTGAGCCCACACATCCGCCCTAAAACCTGGGCGTGACCAAAATGGAGCTGAGGCAAGATCACTTCAGAGCATTCAGACTCCATCAAAACCTGAAAATCTTCGAAAGTGGGACACATCTCTTGACCCCCAAAGCTAAAAACATGCGTCACTGGATTCCAGAACCTTGCCGCGGCATGGAGAAAAGGAAGCTGTAGCGGAGTACGGCTCAGCGTGAATAGTGCATTCAAGCCGAAACCCCGGAAATTCAACTTTTCCGAGCCATCTAGAGAAGAGATCCAAGATCTGACATTTTCTGAAAGAAACGCCTCCATCCTTGTCTAAAACTAAGATGAAATGAATGTTCCCGAAATTGAGGCTTTTATAGAAGGAAAAACACTATTCACGGGGACACGTGTCAAAAATCTGGTGGCTGTAGGACTGAATGGCCGGCCAGCCACCTTTTCTGGCCGGCCAGCCATTTACTTTTTGCAAAATGGCCGGCCAGCTGTCTCTCTCCACAAAAAATGGCCGGCCGGCTCTCAGGGATGGCTGGCAATGCTGCAGTGTATCTCCTTGGCCCTGTTTTACTCTTCGAGGGAAAGTTCCAAGCATTTCCATGCAACGGGAGAGTCAAAGGCCTTCATCTCCCTCCGTTTCGGATGCGTTCCGATCGTCAGAAGTACACTTTGTAGTTGTTGAGTTTTGTTTATTGAGTTGTTGTTTTGCTTATCGAGTTGTTTGTCGAGTGGACGTGTTTTGTGTTTTTGAGTCATTGCTCTCTGTTTAAGCAATTATTGTTAAAGTCTTGTTTTATTTGCATTGTTGCATTTTGCTTATCGAGTTGTAAAACTTTCTAAGGTCCTGTTATATCTTAGTAAGTTGAGTTGTTTAGTTGGTTGCGTCGGTTCACTACCTGACTTGGTGATTACACAATGCGCATTACCATTCAATTTCATTTTTGTGCGAAATAAATTGATGCGATACGATGCTAGAAGTTTAAAATAAAAACACCTTTTCAAAAGCTATTTCATTTCATCATGCTTTACAACAAACAAAGGTACAAGTTTTACAAAAAATAAAACTGCCTAACAATGTGCAAAGTGCTACAAACTACTAGCAAAAAGAAAAATAAAGCAGGAAATAACAGCATCAAAGTCCTCGGGAACGGGAACGAGAAGCACGCCTCGTCCTCTTCTGCGGGACAATCTCCGCACCATCATCATCATCTGAGTCGGAGTTGTCATCCTCAGGATTCTCCTCAGCCTCGCCTCTGTTCCCCGAGCCAAAACCGGAGCCTCCCTCCTCAGCAGATGTCTCTGACTGACGATCGGTAGCCTCCTCCTCCTCCTCATCAGGCTCCACCTCCACAACGTGAGCCCTGCGTCTGCGGACAGGCCCCCCTCGAGCTCCTCGAAAAGGCCTAGATGGCCCGGCTCCTCGGGAAGGCCGAGATGACCCCGCCCCCTGAAAAGGCTCAGATGGCCCAGCTCCCCAATGAGGCCCAGGTGGCCTGGTCTGCGGCTGACCGGACCATGAAGGCATCTGAAAACAAAGAGTTCAATTCAAATACATCAGTCCAAATATATATATCAGATGCAGATACAAGCAAAGGCTACATGAAGTAGGTGCATGTAAATACAGTGTACAAGTGGGGTGTGTGTCAGATGTGCTCTACACAAGTAGTCTATCGATGCAGTAGAAATCAGCATGTCATCAGAAGTATGATAAATGCTAGAAAACTGAAAGGTACCCGAATGCCCGCGACAGACAACTGTGCCTCCCTACGCAGGACCATGCCTTCGAGTGTGGCCACCAGTCCAACCACCTCCTCCATGTACCCGCGCGATGGCTGCAAAAACGAGCTCATAATCATCAGTGAACAAATGAGTGTCTAAACATCTGAAATGATGAATGAGAAAAGTGGAGCATACCGGCGGTGAGTCCGGATCAATGGCGTATCGGTCACTGGGCATCGCAGGCTCTAGCGGGATCGGAGTCGGAGAGATAGCCCCATACTGCCACGCCATCAACTCAGTCGGCATATCTGGCCATCCGGGATGAGGATGAATCGACGGAGTCGGAGGAACCGGTCTACTCCCACCCCTAGATGTACCGGCCCTGCTAGTAGAAGGGGCGTCTGCAGCCCGAGCCTGAGCCTGGCCCGAGGATGACATACCGGCAGGCCTCATCATCGGGATACGAGCTTCCGTCAATGGAGGCATCAAATATATGTGACGGTAAGTGGCGTAGTCCCCCTCCTCAATATATAGCAAAGCATCAGTGCCCAACATGGCGCCGACTACCTCTGAGTAGGAGAGCCTGTCAGCAGTCCGCATACTGGCTGGAGGTACTGCGGGAATATCCTGAGAAAGATACCCCCATACCTGGCGCAGAAAGCGCTCCCCCAGGAACCAGGCCTTGCCAACCGGCCCTTCAAGCAGGACCCTGTACTGGGAGATATCCGACGCTCCGGTATACTGAAGGCGGAGACCGTCACCCAGGGACACCCAGGGTTGCCATGTAATCTGCGGATGATGAAGGCATAAGCCAATAAGAAATCGAGAATATACAGAGCAAATCAAAGATGAAAATGAAAAGAACTGAAAGTTCTGAAGTACCTCTGAATGTCGCACCGTGTCGAAGTACTGTCGCAGGCGAAGGAGGGTCTCTCGAGGTCTCGGCCAGTGCGGGCCCTCGAATATCAATGAATATGGGGTCACGGAAATCCCTACCACCTCCAGCTCTGGGGCTAATGATGGGAAGTATACATAGACCCATAGCTGAGAAAAGCAGTACAGAATGTAAGTACGAAATGCTGAGAGCAAAATACAGACTGTAAAAATGCGCTGTGTGTGCAATGTACAAGTAATGAGAAGCAGAAATGTAAATCAAGGGGACAGAAAGTACCACCCAGGCTCTCCAGTAGCCGCCAAGCAAATCGCCCCGCCCACGGGAGGTCGCGCTCATATAAAAGTAAAGGGTAGCCAAGCCGGCGCCACCCCAATCATATCGATGGACCTGTGATAGGTCAACCAGAGTGCTCAGAAGGTATAGCCCAACTGTGTTCCCTCTGTCGGCGAACAGGGTAGTCCCGAAGAGGAACATAAGGAAGCCACGGGCATACTGCTCTGTCTCCTCAGGACTCTCAGGCACCATCTCCGCCCGCCGGAAATGGGAGGAGAACCAAGTGTATCGGACTCTCCCAGAGACCCTGTCAACGGGTGGGCGAGCCCCCAGTAAATACATCCAGGCGGCCTCCCACTCGCCCATATCCTCATCATAGGGGATGGCCCAACCTCCTACATCAAGGCCGGTCAATACAGCGAAGTCAAAAGGGGTCATGGTCATATCCCCGGTAGCAGAGAAATGAAAGGAATTGGTGGTGTCCCACCATCTCTCTACCAAGGCTGCCATCAATGTCCTCCTGGCAGGACAACGTGACAACCCGACGCAGAAGGGCCCGAATCCTGCCAAATCTACCAAATCCCGGACACCCTCCGGCAGCTCGGCATACCAATCCCGCGCCATGGTCGAACCATATCCCCGCACACTGCGGGAACTAGCCTGCATTCAGAATGGATACATGTGTCAATAATGAAATGAAATGGGCTGTGTGCCAATGAAATGAAAGGGGCTGTGTGCCAATGAAATGGAATGGGCCTTGTGCCAATGAAATGAAATGGGCTGTGTGCCAATGAAATGGAATGGGCCTTGTGCCAATGAAATGGAATGGGCTTTGTGCCAATGAAGTGAAATGGGCTGTGTGCCAATGAAATGAAATGGGTTGTGTGCCAATGAGATAAAGTGAGCTGTATACCGATGGAGTGAAATAAGCTACATGCAAATCTACCTGGGCTGCGTGTTCAGAAAATTTTGAAGTTTGGGCTGCGTGTTCAACTTTCAGTTAAATTGTGGGCTGCGTGTTCACAATCTACCTGGGCTGCGTGTTCAGAAAATTTGAAATTTGGGCTGCGTGTTCAACTTTCAGTTAAATTGTGGGCTGCGTGTTCACTATCTACCTGGGCTGCGTGTTCAGAAAATTTGGAAGTTTGGGCTGCGTGTTCAACTTTCAGTTAAATTGTGGGCTGCGTGTTCACTATCTATCTGGGCTGCGTGTTCAGAAAATTTGAAATTTGGGCTGCGTGTTCAACTTTCAGTTAAATTGTGGGCTGCGTGTTCACTATCTACCTGGGCTGCGTGTTCAGAAAATTTGAAATTTGGGCTGCGTGTTCAACTTTCAGTTAAATTGTGGGCTGCGTGTTCACTATCTACCTGGGCTGCGTGTTCACTATCTACCTGGGCTGCGTGTCCAGAAAATTTGGAAGTTTGGGCTGCGTGTTCAACTTTCAGTTAAATTGTGGGCTGCGTGTTCACTATCTACCTGGGCTGCGTGTTCAGAAAATTTGAAATTTGGGCTGCGTGTTCAACTTTCAGTTAAATTGTGGGCTGCGTGTTCACTATCTACCTGGGCTGCGTGTTCAGAAAAATTGGAAGTTTGGGCTGCGTGTTCAACTTTCAGTTAAATTGTGGGCTGCGTGTTCACTATCTACCTGGGCTGCGTGTTCAGAAAATTTGAAATTTGGGCTGCGTGTTCAACTTTCAGTTAAATTGTGGGCTGCGTGTTCACTATCTACCTGGGCTGCATGTTCAGAAAATTTGAAATTTGGGCTGCGTGTTCAACTTTCAGTTAAATTGTGGGCTGCATGTTCACTATCTACCTGGGCTGCGTGTTCAGAAAATTTGAAATTTGGGCTGCGTGTTCAACTTTCAGTTAAATTGTGGGCTGCGTGTTCACTATCTGCCTAGGCTGCGTGTTCAGAAAATTTGAAACTTGGGCTGCGTGTTCAACTTTCAGTTAAATTGTGGGCTGCGTGTTCACTATCTACCTGGGCTGCGTGTTCAGAAAATTTGAAATTTGGGCTGCGTGTTCAGAAAATTTGAAATTTGGGCTGCGTGTTCAACTTTCAGTTAAATTGTGGGCTGCGTGTTCACTATCTACCTGGGCTGCGTGTTCGGAAAATTTGAAATTTGGGCTGCGTGTTCAACTTTCAGTTAAATTGTGGGCTGCGTGTTCACTATCTACCTGGGCTGCGTGTTCAGAAAATTTAAAGTGTGGGCTGTGTGTTCACTTTCGAATTCGGGCTGTATGTTCGACAAATCAGTGTTAGAGCCGTGTGTTCTAATGGGTACTGTGTGTTCGCAATTAATTAAATGAGCCGAGTGTTCAGAAATTCAAGTGTTGAAACTACATGTTCAAGATGTAAGCAAGGTACTATGTCATAAGCTAAACTGTATGTTCAAGCATGGCAAAGGTGCGAAATGTAAAATACAGAAGATGAGGTAGGGCCTCGTGAGAGAGATGCTGCTCCGGCTCTCTGAGAAGCAGATCCACGGGTGCTCGCTCATCAAAGCTGGTGAAGTGACGGAAGACAGCACGCGGGAGGACGTGTGCTGGCGGACGGTACCTCCCGGGAATAAATGGTCGGGTCCTCGGGGGTAGAGTCATAGGATCGAAATCATCGCCGGCACCTGGAAAACCTCCACCGTGGGGAGAATTACCCGCCATTTTCGAAGGATCTGCAAAAAGGAGCAAAAATGAGCAAAATGGGCCAAAATTGGAAAAAGTCAACAAAAGTCAACTCTCGGGAAATGAAAAGTCAACAAAAGTCAACCCCCGAGAAAACATTCCAAACATCGAGACAAACTTACCTCAAGTGGTGAAAATGCAAAAAGAAGCTCCGAAGCCGGAATTTAATCGCTTCAAAGTGCTTGAAACTGAGTGTTTTTGCGAAAACAATTTGCGCGGGGCGTTGGAAAACGCGCGTGAAACTCAGATCTGGAGAGAAAAGTGTTGTAGAAGGCAAGAAATGAAGGGGGCCTCGGCTGCCTTTTATAAGCCTCAAGTCTTGGTTGAAGAGGCATGCAAAAAGGAGGGAAAAAGACCAAAATAGCCCCGGAAAAAGGACATGGCCGGCCGGCCCCTATTCCTAGCCGGCCAGCAATCTGCTTTTTGCAGAAATGGCCGGCCAGCCATTAACTTTAACAGAAATCGGTTGGCCACCTCCCCTTGGGAAGATAAGTGGCCGGCCATGTTCCCCACATGCTCACCTAACTCTCTGCAAATTTTGAGGAAGATCGGAGTTCCCGGGACCTAAAAAAATTCAAGAAAAGTACACTTCCGGTCGCGAAATTGCTCCGTCGGGACTTCGGCTTCAAGTTCTGACATATGTCTCATCATCACTCATCAAAATCAAAGTGTATCCTTTTTAAATGAGTTGTAACCTTTCAGGGAAGTGAATCGGAGGCCGCGATTGAGTTACCTTCGCCGAAACACGCGTTTTCGTACTCGTTGTTTCATGACAAATGAACACCCTGATTAATGCTCGTTTTGTACTATCATGCACATTATCTTACATTCTCATGAGCATACTTACCTTGTCATGTACATTTCTTGATATTGGCATACCTCTGTGTTTGAGCATACGTTGTCACGCATGTTCCATTCTTGCATTGCGATGCGTTCACTCACCGGCATTGTGTATGTCGAACTTTCGGAATCACATCATATATGTTGTTAGCATATTGTACTTGTTGCAATTTCTCTCTTTTGCAGGCACGATATTGTATGTACGGTTCAATTGAGGCTGGTGCGACCAGACGAATCGCGCAGGTATCGTATCTTCTCCGTGTGAGACGTGGCGGGGATTGAATAATCCTCCGCATTCTTAACTGCATGAAATGTAGTTGTTGCTTTGCATTCTTGCTTAAAACTGTTGCACCTATTTGCGAATACTTGCTTCATTACAGCTTGCTGCATTTGCACGATCATTGGGTTACCTCCGGCTTTTTGTATATCATTTGCATTTTGCCCCCTGCCTGCGGGCATGCCTGCGAGCGCATCTCTGTTTATCTTGTATGTTTGTCTAAATCTTCGGCCTTGTCAAAAACGGGTCGTCTCTGGGCTTTGACATTCACTCCCGTCACTTATGACTTCCGAGTTCTGTCAAAGAGGGGCAACTGTAGACACCCCATTTTTGACCGACCTTAAGACTCAGACGTCACCGATTGAGCGCTTGGTGATGTTGCATAATGTGCTTGTTCAGAAGTTTCGGAGTTGCGGCCGTGAGCCCTGCCTCCGGACTCCCGAACCCTTTTCTGTGCCTTATCTCGGTTTGCGAACCAGACTCGGTTTTCTCTGTTTCTTTTCCTGAGGGGAGGGAGAGGTCCCGTAGACCATCTCTCAATGTCCGTAGGCTACATTTGGTGGCCGTAGGCCATTTTTCCCATTTCAGAGTCCGGTTCCCGGTTTTCGGGACCGCTGGCCGTGTGCCTCGGTTCGGGACCGCTTAACCATCTCCTATTGCTCTAATTTTTGGCATACATCCTATTTTCTCCCTTTTGGGGACACTGGGGTCTGAGAAACCCACTTCGAGGCCGAATGCCACTTTCGGTGCTTAACAGCCCATTTTCGGGACCCCGAACTGCGTGTTTTGGTCCCCGAGCATTCGTTTTGCAACGGTTTTCGTTCATTTTTGGCAGGTACCTCTGTTTTATCACTGGAGAGGTCACTGAAGGGTGGGAGGCCAGCAATTGTTGCAGCAACCAGTTATCTCTCCTCCGGAGCCTCCCGGCGCCCGTTTTTCCAACTTCCGGGCTAATGTTGAACACCCTAGGGTTAGTGTTGCCAACTTTCAACCACATATCTGTGATCTACACACATGGGAGGCCCCTAAAAGTTGGTGGCCGGCCATTAAGGTTACCTGACCCTTTTGACCCCTTTCTTCCGAGCTAATGTTGAACCCCTTGGGCCCACATTCTTGAACTTTCAACCACATATCTGTGATCTACACACCTGGGAGGCCCCTAAAAGTTCATGGCCGGCCAGTAATTCAAATTGACCCTTTTGAACCCCTCTTTCCGAGCTAATGTTGAACCCCTTGGACCCACTTTCTTGGAATTTTAACCACATGGTTGTGTTGTACACACATAGGAGTACCTCCCCAGTAGCTGGCCGGCCAGAAAATCTCATTGAACCTTTTGACCCCTAGCCGGCCGGCTAGGTGGTGTGGCCGGCCGGCCACCTCCAGCAAAAGTAATGGGCCGGCCTGCTTCCTTGCACTGTGCACTTTACAACTGTGGGGCAATATCCCCCAGACAAGATATTTATCCGGGGGATATTTTGTGGGGGAGTTTTACTCTCCTTTTCCCCCACTTTTACACCCCTTCTTTGGCCTATTTAGCAAGCAAGCCTTGTAGTGTTAGAGGGTTAGAAAAATTGCTCTTCAAGCTTCCATAGCCAACTCCATCTTCTTCCTTCTCAATTCTTCAAAAAACCCTAAGTCCCTAACCACCATTTACACTACAACACCAAGCTCTACCACCATTACCTCATTTCCAGCAACAAGGAAGGTTTCTCCAAGGCAAAAGAAGCTGCAAATCCATCCAAGAAGCAACAAAAGTTTGGGTCTTCAAGGGTAAGTAATACTTTTCTTCTTTTGCCCTTTTCTTTGATCCATTTATGAGCCTCATTTGCTTTTTGCTTCAAGCTCCGGCCCTAACTGAAAAGGGCCCTCTTTTGAGCTCATCTTCACTTTTCATTAAGGGCTCAACCCTGTTTGAGCCCTCCATAATACACTTGCTTCAATACCCCTCGAGAATACCGTTTTCTTGCATGCTATTTTTGGCCCATGAGAAATCTGTTTTCGAGCATGTTATAATCTGTGAATAGGCTTATTTTGAGCCCCTCTTCAACATTGAAGAAGGGCTCAACACCATTTGGGACTTCCATGTTATACCTACCCTTTATCTCTTTTTTATTCCCCATTCTTGCATGCAATGGCAGCCTACCATGCTTAGGTTTTTGGCCATTTTATAGTTCTAAAAAAATCCTTATTTTGGTCCATTCTTCATGTTTTGTTTAGGGTCTTTCATGTTTTGGGACCTCCATAAGCCACTTCATGTTATATCTCACTTTCGGTTCGTTTTCTTGCATGTTTTGTTAGCCTACCATGCTTTTGTTTTCGGCCATTTTACAGGCCTAGAGATAGTCTTATTTTGGCCTATACTTCATGTTTCATTAACACTTTTTTTCTGTTTGGTGATTATTTTGCATACTTCATGTTATAGCACCTTTTGAGCCTTGTTTTGCATCACATTTTTAGCATATTTGTATACTGATTTTGAGGCTGCCATATACTGTAAATGTTCATATTTTTGGTCCATCTTCAGTGTTGTAGAAGGAAATTTTTCCGTTTGGGTTTTGTTTATATCACTTGCTTCATTACCCCTCGAAAATACCGTATTCTTGCATGCCATTTTTTCCATATCTATACTTACTGTTTGGCCATGCTATAAACTGGAAAAGTGCTTATTTAGGGACTGTCTAGCTTCTGTCTTTGCATTGCATGTCCATATTGTGCATGTTTAGCATAGCTATAGGCCATTTCGGGTGCCTAAATTCGCATTTCGGGACAATTCCATGCATTCGGTGTTATTTCGCCTCATTTCGGGACTGTTTTCCCCCATATTTTAGTGCTGAAATTCCATTAGAATGGTCATATCACATTTCCATGTCATTTGCATCGCATTCTGCCATTGCCTCGGTTTGCGTGCCCGTGTGCACGCATTTCGAGGCACTTCATTTTTATCCGCCGGCATCCTATGTGAGTGTGGATGAGGCTCACTCATGTTGGTATAAGCCCATTTGTCATTTTCATGTCATTTCATCATATTTTGTCATTGCCTCGGTTTGCGTGCCCGTGTGCACGCATTTCGAAGCACTCCTTTTTTATCCGCCAGCATCCTATGTGAGTGTGGCTGAGGCTCACTCATGTTGGTATAAGCCCATTTATCACATTTCCATGCCATTTGCATTGCATTCTGTCATCGCCTCGGTTTGCGTGCCTGTGTGCACGCATTTCGAGGCACTCCTTTTTTATCCGCCGGCATCCTATGTGAGTGTGGCTGAGGCTCACTCATGTTGGTATAAGCCCATTTGTCATTTCCATGCCATTTGCATTGCATTTACCATCGCCTCGGTTTGCGTGCCTGTGTGCACGCATTTCGAGGCACTCCTTTTTTATCCGCCGGCATCCTATGTGAGTGTGGCTGAGGCTCACTCATCTTGGTATAAGTCCATTTATCACATTTCCATGTCATTTCATCACATTCTGTCACTGCCTCGGTTTGCGTGCCCGTGTGCACGCATTTCGAGGCACCTCATTTTTATCCGCCGGCATCCTATGTGAGTGTGGCTGAGGCTCACTCATGTTGGTATAAGCCCATTTATCACATTTCCATGTCATTTCATCATATTTTGTCATCGCCTCGGTTTGCGTGCCCGTGTGCACGCATTTCGAGACACATATCATCGCCTCGGTTTGCGTGCCCGCGTGTACGCATTTCGAGACACATATCATCGCCTCAGTTTGCGTGCCCGTGTGCACGCATTTCGAGGCACCACATTTTCAGCATTCTGTCATTTTCTCGATTTGCGTGCCCGTGTGCACGCACTTCGAGGCATCTCCTTTTCATAGCATTGTGTATGTTAGGATTGTATATTAGTTGCATTTCATGCATATCGTGCATATTGCATCGTGTCCGGAATAGGAGTTAGCCCGGGCACGGGAAACGAGGTACATTTCGTACTCCGAGTGACGGAATGTGTCTCAATTCCCCAGTCACCGACACTCCGGATTATCCATGATGGAGTTAGGTTTTAGCTGTAGTTTCATGTGCATTCATCCTACATTGAGTTGTGCATTTCGATTCCTCGGCCATCATGCCTCGGTATGCGTGATTGGTGGCACGAGGATCGAGACATGCATATATCTGTGCAAATACATTGCTATGCCCCTTTCCTGCTCTCTGTTGCAGCAAAATCAGGAATCGGCAATTTTTTCGGGACTTGGCGCGCATTTCAAGAACAGATGTAAACAGAGGCTAATTGGGGCATTCCGGTGGATTTCCGCGCAAGACAACCCGGACATGCATCATCCATCAGAAGCAAGGCAGTCCCTGGCTTGCACGCCAGTTTTATTTGCTTTCTTAGTTAATTAATTAAGAAATCTGTAATATTTTGGACTGTAATATTCTTTTATTCGGGACTGTAATATTTGGACTGTATATTTATTCGGATCCTCCGAGTGAGGGCACAACTGTAATAAGTGTGGGTGAGTGTGATGTATGTCTTCCAACCCCACGTCTTTCTTCCCTTTTATTTACCAGCTTATGATGGTTAGATTAGGGCATATTTAAATTAGCATACAGTATGACAGCATGTTTGCATTCATTCATCTGTATTGCATGCACCGGGCTCGGCGCATCATACTAACTGCATTGTATTTTCAATTCAAAGTTGAATACATGATAGTTGTAACACTTCATATACCATCTTAGAATAGCCGAGCCTGCTATAATTGCATTTTGCGTGTGTTGCATTAGGTATTTCTGTGTACTTAGGATTCATGCATGATTTCTAATAAGTGTCTATTTTGGCTTGGAGTACTCGGTGAGTTTTTATGCTTTAGCATCCTTGCATGCGTGTGAGTGAATGCCATGATAGCATGCTTACCATGAGGCTATGTGCTTATCTGATATAACTGCCTGAATGCCTGTGGGTGAAGGTTGGGTTACTTAAATTGGAATAAATCATCAAATGTTTTAAGCCCACTAGATAGTGGCAAAACCATCTTTTCTAAAGCCCACCCGAGGGTGGCAAAATCTGCATTTTAAGCCTACTTGCGAGTAGCAAACTATCTTTCAAAAATAAACATGAAATGTTTTGTTCCAATTCGGGCGACCCAGTCTATACTTGTATGCTGTGCGCATCACATAGTAACCTAGGCTAATAAACCGGAATAAGGACTCACAATGTTTTCAAAAATTGATATCATGATTAGTAGAGGCCGGTCTATGACCGGGCGAGCGGGGGTGCTCACGAAGTGACCTTCCCCAATCGTACCCAAGTTCCCGAGCCGAGGCAACTTTGGTGATGACGGACACGTGGCCTTTCGGCACCGAGTCAGGGTTTCCTAAATTTCCCAAAATAAAATATTTAGGTGGCGACTCTGTATCTGGCAAAGCAGTCCATGTTTGGCACTACTTTTTCAAAAATCAGTTTCTCAAAACGATTTGCCGAATTTGGACTCTTTGGTTCAGATTAGGAACCGTGACATTTAAGAGTCCGAGCTGTAGTGACCCCAAATGAACAGAACGGGAGCTAACCCTCCCGGGGCGTTCGGGGGACGTCTACAGTTTCTGGCGACTCTGCTGGGGATTTAGAGAACTTGACTCGAACTCATGATATCTGTTTTTGACTACACTTGTGTGATTCTTTGCATTGCATTTGCATTGGTGCGCCTAGGACACCGTGTTTGCCATCTGCTATTCCTGAACGGTTTGCCGGAGGCTTGTCTTGTCAAGGCATGACCATAAGGCTGACTGGTTGTGGGCTCTGCCAGTATGGGAACAGAAACCCCGGTTTTACCGGGGCACCCTCTTTGACCATTCGACCTAGTACATATTCGGATCCATAGTGACCATTCCAAATTAGGACAGGTTGCTTACCCGTTCATAGGTTGTTTGAAACCGCTGCGTGCGTAGTGAAACCCTAGCTCCTGACAAGATAGGACAGGGAAACCCTACCCCAACATAGGGGTGTTTTGGCTCTCACTTATCTGTTATGTGCTTTAGAGTGCGTCTCTACAGGAATGCATGTATCAGTATATGAGTTTGAGTATCAGGCCTGCGGGCATCAGTTCAGTAATATCAGCATCAAGCCTGCGGGCATCAGTTCAGTATTGACAGCATCAAGCCTGCGGGCATCAGTTCAGTATTGACGGTATCAGGTCTGCGGGCATCAGCCAGTATTCGAGAATTGGTTATCTGCGGATATCAGATTCTGTTTTTAGGGGACAGTGATACAGGGATAATAATCAGTGTTTGAGGACAGTGTGTTATTCAGCTTATTGACTGCGTGTTGATTATGCCCGACTGAATGTCTTGCATTTTATTTAAGCTGTTGTGCTGTCCGTTTATCTGTTTATTTATTTCCTTTTCGCTTTATTTATCTTTTGCTAGTTCAGTTTTAGCACGATTGCTTCCAACCCAGCAGGCATTCCCCAAGCACCTTGGACACGAGGTCGTCGACTCTATCGATCTGAGGATCTAATCGACGGACAGCCAGTGTTCCATTCTCTACCCCCTGTTACAAGAAGGAAGCAGAGAAAGCGCAGTACATCTGAACAGAGAGCACCAGAACAGTGGTATCCCCCATCAGTGGACAATTGGATTGAGATCCCCATTGAGACAGATCTGCCAGTAGTTCAGACAAATCGAAACAGTATGACGGCACCGACGGGAGTTGAGGAAATGATACGCCAAATGCAGGAAACCATGCGAGCGATGCAACAAGATGCCGTTCGCCGAGATGAACTCGCTAAGCAGCAAGCTGAGATTATGACTCAGCAAGCTGAGCTGATTACCAGACTGCAACAACAGAGTACAGCATCTGCTTCACACCAAATCCCTCCTCCGGCAGGAGCCCCATTACCTGAGAAGGCTCCTGTTATTCAGGATGTCCCTCCCAACACTCAGAATACTGTGCCGACTATCCAAAACTTACAAGAGGACACAAGTCTTCCAACGGGGCCAGCCCCGCCCCCGATTCCACCACAACTGTCCAAGGTCCATACATCCAATCACCCGGACTCTCCATCCGAGGTCGAGGTTGATCAAACAGCTCTGAAATTGAGCAAACTGGAGAAGCTTTTCAAGAAATCCCAAGGGGCCAAGGCTATGCCGGATATCGGAGATGGATATACCGAGGAGGCCGTAACACTCCCCGATAGGTTCAAAATGCCACAAATCGACCGTTTTGACGGGACCGGCGACCCCATGGTCCATATCCGACTGTTTGCAGATGTCTTGCGGCCAATGGGCCTAACACGACCACAAAAGCTCTCACTATTCGGTCGAACCCTGTCGGGTGTGGCCTCCCATTGGTACGCAAGATTACAAGATGAAGTGAAGAAGAATTGGGATGAGATGGCTGAGGTCTTTGTCACACAATATTCATACAACACTCAGATCGAGATCACAACCCGTGATCTTGAAACTACAAGGCAAGAGCCCAAGGAATCTTTCTCGGACTTTGTGATCCGATGGAGGGCAAAGGCGTCAACGATGACTCTAAGGCCCACTGACAAAGATCATATTCGGATGATTGTGCGCAATCTCCACCCCAAGTTAATGCAGAAGATGATCGTAGTCCCCTTCCCTACTTTCGCAGACTTACATGATATGGGAGTGCAAATCGAAGATGCGATGAAACAAGGGCTGTTTGACCAGGACAGAGAACAACCGAGGAGGACCTTCAACCGCAACAACAACGCAGGCCCGAGTGGCGCTGCAAATACAAGAGCCTCGGAAGTTAGTATGGTCACCACCACTCCCCCTCCCCCTCCAAGGCCCATGACTGCCACACCATTCTCCGGCGCGTCCGGAAGCAACTCACAAAACAACCGATTCCAACCTCGGGGCCAAAGAACCTTTACCCCATTATACATGCCCCTGACCAAGGTTCTGGGAATATTGATCAGAAAAAATCATTTAAAACCCCTGGAGCCAAAGCCATTACCGAATCCACTCCCTCCCTCTTATGACCCGTCAAAGTACTGCGCCTACCACCAACAACATGGTCACGACACCGACCGTTGTTACAGATTGCGTCATGAGATCCAAGATCTTATTGACAAACAGGTGATCGCGCCTCCTGATAAACCCAATGTCACAACCAACCCTCTCCCACCACATAACCAACCTCCCCCTCCCAACAGAATTAACTTTATCCAAATTGGGGTCGCATCCTACGATCCTAGCATCTATATTACTCCCACCCACCTACCCAAGCCGGAGGTGCTCCTCCCCGATTGCACTGACTTCTTATGCATGGTGGACATCTCCAAAACCCAACCAGAACCGATGGTGGTGACCGTCGAAGACAGGGCAGGGCAGATTTTAGGAGAGAATGACTCTGTTAAATCTGGGACTGGGCAGAATTTTGCTGAGGGAGCTTATGATCCAAGCAAGTACATCCTATCAACGAGCCGAATTGGGCTAAGTGTAAAATTTCCCGAGACAGGAGAACTATGCATGATCCGAGGGGATGGATCTGGGCTATGGGCAGATGAGCCGACAACCGTAGAGGAGGACTTTGCTAACTTGCAATTTCTCGAGGACCAGGAACTGGGGGATGCGTCAATTAACTGGTATGATTATGAGGGATCAGAAGAGGCCACTGGATGGCTTGAGGATCAACCGGATGCAGTGGGGGAAGCTCAACCAGAACAGAGCCCGGCAGGGGCAGAAATATCAGTTGTGGCCGGAACGGCCGAAAATCAAGTTGTATCGCCGGAGAGCGCCGGTGTTAAGAATTCCGCTCAGGACATGGGCATTACGGATGTGGGAACTATTGAACAAACAGCTGTACTGACGCAGTTGGAACAAGGAAAGTTTGAGGAAACTGAGAGAGCCAGAAAGGCGAAGGGCCCTGAGGGGACCGAAAGTGCTGTGCGCACGAAGACAGACAATGCTGCGAGCATATGGACAGAGAGCACTGAGAGTGCGAGTAGACTGGAGTCGGACAAATGTCTGTTGGCTGCCAGCGGAATGTGGTGGGAAGATGACGATTTGTGTCTTGCCCACACCGATGAAGACTGGGGAAGTGGCCAGCCGGATGATACTTGGTATCTTGATGAAGTGGATCACATGACAAGAAGTGGGCGGTACTTCAAGCCCCCACACATAGACCAACCCGAAGCATCCGGGAAAGACAGAGAAGCGGAGAGACAGAAGGAGAAGCAGATTGAGGAGGAAGCTGTGTTGAAACAGTTAAAGAAAATACAAGCGGACATCTCCATCTGGGGACTGCTAATGGCATCACGAGTACACAGAGAAGCTGTCCTATCCGCCATGGACAAGTCCAAACTTTCTATAGACACCACGCCTGAACAGCTGGTTGGGCTGGTTTTTCCGGGAGGAGGTTCCCCGGCATTAACCTTTTCGGACAAGGAGCTACCGCCTGAGGGCACAAGTCATAACAAACCTCTCTACATCTCTGTGGAATGTAGAGATAAGTGGATACCGGTGGTACTTGTCGATACCGGGTCTGCGATTAATGTCTGCCCAACCAGAACGGCATATGCAATCGGGTTAAAACCCGCGGACTTCATCCCAACCACCCAAGTGATCAGAGCATATGACAATACCAGCAGAGAAGTGATGGGGACTGTTAAAATTCAAACCAAGGTTGGTCCAGGACAACACAATGTTGAATTTCATATCTTGGACGTTCCCGCAACCTTTAATCTACTTTTGGGGCGACCGTGGTTGCACCAGGTCAAAGCAGTCTCTTCCACTCTACATCAAATGCTAAAGTACCCTCATGGGAAAGGGGTAGCGATCGTTTTTGGGAATTCATCAATCCATCCGCCGCCAGAAGTATCCACACCCGTCTTGGAGATCGAGCACGGCACGGAGGATGTGTTTTTGTCGGGGTTCACTTTGGCCGAGGCTCAAGTGGTGCAGAATGTCATGGCTGTGAATGAGGGCATGTACGTTAGTGCTCAATCTATCTACCTCATGAACAAGCTAAAACATACCCCTGGGATGGGATTAGGGAGAAGTGGCCGGAAAGGCGTCTCAGTATTGGCCGAAGTGCCACACAACCCTCACACCTTTGGACTGGGTTATCTGCCCACCAAAGAGGACTGGTTGAGGAAAGGAAAAGAAATGGCCGGAAGAGCCAGGGCAAAGAAGGCCGGGAAGCCATTTGATTTAATGCACAGGCCTATCTGGGGTACCCTAAACGGACGTTTCGTCCGGGAGGGGGAAGATTTTCCATTCTGCGGCTTCCCGGAGCCATGGCAAAACGCGGAGGGGAAGCGCGTGCCTGGTTTTGAAATCTTCTTTGACATACAATTATCTGGGGATGACGTTGCCGAAGCGCAGACAGACCCACCAACTGAGGTTGAGCAATGTGAAACAGCGGAGTCTGAGAGTACAGAGCTTGAAATGGGGGCAGCACTGGCGAGTCTACTATCAGATCCTCCGATCGACCAAGAGTGCTTGGGGGATAACTCTTCGGTTTCTGTGATTGGAGATGAAATAGCTGCGGGCTTTCCAGCGCCGATCTTGGATGCATCTATCGCACCTTCTCTCATCTGGCAGTATGAAGAAGGCTTTTTATCTAGCAGTTCCGGGTCAGGTAGTGAGCCGGAATCTGATTCTACCGAATCTTGTGAGTCAGAATCAGATTCCAGCTCGACTGAGTCTGAGTCCGGTATTCTTGGGGGTGATAACCCGGATACCACAGTCCTGTCTAGGTCGTCTTTTTCATTTTCTTTTGAGACTGTTGTAACAGAGGAATCTGACGGCTTGGAAGTATTTAATGAGAATGATACGGATGTGGTTTCTGAGTATTTTTCTGTGCCTTTGATTTATTGCTTAAATCAGGATTTTCAAAATTTTGATGAAAACAGCAGGGAAGAAATTCCCCCAGTTTTGCAACGATTAATTAATCAAGAGCAGGAAAGATTTGTTAAACCTTTAATGGATGAAATCACTACTGTGAATGTTGGTACTGAGAAGGACCCGCGGCTGGTCCAGATCGGGTCCACGTTGTTTTCAGAGGAGCGCGAGCGCTTAGTCGCTTTATTAAAAGATTTCAAAGAAGTTTTCGCGTGGTCCTACGAAGACATGCCTGGAATCGATCCTGAGATTGTACAGCACCGGATTCCTCTTGATCCAGAGGCCCGCCCTGTCAAACAGAAACTCAGAAGGATTCGCCCGGACTGGGCCCTCAAGATTAAGGAAGAGGTCACCAAGCAAATTGACGCAGGGTTCCTGCTGGTATCTGAATACCCAACTTGGTTGGCCAACATTGTTCCGGTGCCGAAGAAGGACGGCAGGATTCGGGTCTGTGCAGACTTCAGAGATTTGAACAAGGCCAGTCCGAATGACGACTTCCCCTTGCCGCACATCGATGAATTGGTGGATTTCACGGCGGGACACGCCTTGCTTTCGTTTATGGATGGTTTCTCAGGCTATAATCAGATAGTGATGGCACCCGAAGACCGGGAGAAGACTGCGTTCACTACCCCGTGGGGGACATATTGTTATAGAGTGATGCCATTCGGGTTGAAAAATGTTGGAGCTACGTATCAACGGGCGGCAACTACAATATTGCATGATATGATCCATAAGGAGGTCGAAGTGTACGTGGACGACATGATTGTCAAGTCCAAAGATAGAGAGGGCCACTACACCGCCTTACAAAAATTCTTTCAAAGGATCAAAGAGTTTCGGCTGCGACTGAATCCCCAGAAATGCACGTTTGGTGTTACAGCAGGGAAGATGTTAGGGTTTCTGATCACACAGAGGGGCATCGAGGTCGACCCTTCCAAAATCAAGGCCATCTTAGAAATGCCACCACCAAGGACTGAAAAGGAGGTGCGAGGCTTTCTAGGTAAAGTGCAATTCATAAGACGGTTTATCTCTAAATTAACCTTGACTTGTGAACCACTTTTTGGTCTCCTGAAGAAAGGAAAGAAATTCCAATGGGACGGTCGATGTCAAGCAGCTTTTGAGCAGATCAAAGAATATCTACAGAACCCGCCCGTGTTGTCACCACCAGAGCCAGGGAGACCGTTGATACTGTACCGTTCGGTAACCGAGACTACCATGGGCTGCATGCTCGCGCAGGAGTCAGAAGACAAAGTGGAAAGAGCCATCTACTATCTGAGCAAAAAGATGCTGGATTACGAGACCCGCTATACACCGCTAGAGAAGGCTTGTTTGGCCTTGGTATGGGCAACCAGGAAGCTGCGGCACTACCTGTTAGCCCACTCTGTAATGTTGGTTTCACGTTTGGATCCTATCAAATATCTTTTCGAGAAACCAGCACTTACGGGTAGGCTGGCTCGTTGGCTGCTGTTGCTCTCCGAATTTGATTTGAAGTATGTAACGCGCAAGTCAGTAAAAGGTAGAGCGGTAGCGGAGTTCCTTGCCGACCACCCGGTTGAGGGGGATGAAGCGGTTGAGTATCTATTCCCAGATGAAGCTATTCTGCACGTCGAAGATGAAACTTGGACGATGTACTTTGACGGAGCGTCAAACCAGTATGGGTATGGGATAGGGGTGTTGCTGATAGCGCCTGATGATTCCCGTATCCCTTTAGCATTCAAGCTCCGGTTCAAAGTCTCGAATAATGAAGCAGAATATGAGGCATGTATTGCTGGCCTGGAAGCAGCCCTGGAACTAGGGGCAAAACGGTTGGACGTCATTGGGGACTCGAACCTTGTTGTGTCTCAAGCAAAAGGAGATTGGAAAGTCAAGGAGGAAAGGATGATAATCTACCACCAAGCCTTGGATTTGTTAATTCCTCGGTTTGAGAAGCTAAATTTCACCCACCTCGTAAGAGAGAACAACAGGTTTGCAGATTCACTAGCAACTCTATCTTCTATGATAGACATCCCGTCCGGAGTCCGGATGCGCCCAGTCATTATTGATCAGAAATTCACGCCAGCATACGAGTCAATTTCCGCCATAGATGAAGTTCAAGATGGCAACCCCTGGTATTACGACATCTGGAACTTCTTGGAAAAGGAGGCATACCTACCAGGGGCAAATGCCAAGGATAAGAGGGCCGTCAGAAGAATGGCTGCTCAGTTCGTTATCTGCGGAGGAAAGCTGTACAAAAGGGGTCATCTGGGAATGCATAAGCTCTGTGTAGAAGCCGAAGAGTCAAAACGCCTGATGGAAGCCATCCATGGGGGAGAGTGCGGTGCACACATGAATGGAGTAATGCTGGCCAGAAAGATCCTTAGACAGGGCTACTACTGGTCAACCATGGAGGAGGATTGTATTAGCTTTGTTCGGCGATGCCACAAATGTCAAATTCATGCAAATCGCATGAACACCCCGCCGTCAAAACTTTACAACATGACTTCGCCGTGGCCTTTTTCAGTCTGGGGAATTGATGTGATCGGAGCTGTTACCCCAAAGGGGTCAAACGGGCATGAGTTTATCCTAGTAGCGATAGATTATTTTACAAAGTGGGTTGAGGCCCAATCATACGCGGTGTTGAAGGCGTCGCACGTCGCAAAGTTCATCAGAAACAACATCATCTGTCGCTACGGGGTGCCAAATGAGATAATTTCAGATAATGGTTCCCACTTCAAGAAAGAAGTGATAGATTTGTTGGAGAAATACAATGTGGCTTTTCATAAGTCATCTACATACAGGCCGCAGACCAACGGAGCGGTTGAGGCCGCCAACAAGAATGTCAAGCATATACTACAGAAGATGGTGGAAACCTATCGAGATTGGCCAGACAAGCTGCCATTTGCTCTGTGGGGCTACAGGACTTCAATCAGAACTTCTACTGGAGCAACTCCATATTCATTGGTCTATGGAATGGAGGCTGTTCTACCCATTGAGACTGAGGTTCCGTCGTTACGAGTATTGGCTGAATGCCAGATAGCCGAAGCAGATTGGCAGCAAAGCAGATTCGAAGAACTCATGCTCTTTGATGAAAGAAGACTGAAAGCACTGTACCACATCCAAGGCTATCAACGCAGAATCGCCCGGGCTTTCAACAAGAAGGTTAAATCCAGGAATCTGAAAGAAGGAGATTTGGTGCTCAAAGACAACCGAGCTCCCATCCACGACCCAAGGGGCAAGTTCAAACCTAACTGGACTGGTCCTTACATCATCAAAGCTATCTGGTCAGGTGGGGCTATAGTTCTGATGGATCTAGATGGCTTGGAGTTCTCACAACCGATCAATATGGACAAGTTGAAGAAATACTATCCTTGAGAGGCTCGCTAGGCCGAAAACCCGAAAGGGCGACCTAGGCAAAATTCAGAGCACAAAAAATTAGAAAATATAAAAACTGAGCTCGCAAGGTTGAAAACCCGCAAAGGGCGGCCTTGGCAAAAGTTAGAGCGCAAAAGGAGAGTGAAAATACTCGAGTGAACCTTAGCCTGAACTACGTAAGGCTTGATTCCCATCTTTGGGATACGTAGGCAACTTCGCCTTGAAGTTCAGCCATAAACTCTTCCCCGATCAACTCTGTCCATTTTGATCATCTCAGTCATCTTTATCCATCAGCATTTATCGTGATCTCCGGTACAGTGCTGTTCAAACTAGGGACAACTTTCCGTTGCTTTGCAGTGCCGCATTGTTCTTCAGACTAGGGGCAACTTTCCAGTTGCAGGGATCTGGGGTTGTGCGTCTCAGTGACAGATTTTCGGCGTGCCCAGTTCTGATCCACATCGAAAATAGTTTTGAAAAGTTTTAATAAAAGTTGACTTTGTTCAAATTAATCTTTTTACGACTAAGACCATTTTTAGACCAAAAGCGGAAAATTTTCAGTACCACAACTTTCAATTTCATTAATTTCAAAATAGAGTTCTCCTGCTCTTGCATTACAATCGAGATTGCTTTTCTTTTTTAGTACATTCATAAAGAAAACTTGAAAATGCTAAATAAGCAATAAATTTGGCGCATAGTTGAATCAAGTATCTCTGTGTCCCCTCCCAGAGCTGGATGAAGCATCTGATGCCAAGCTAGGCCCGACTTGTGCCTCCTCATTAAGCCAGTCCACGCACTCATCGGACAAAATGCAACTGAAAGTGGAAGCAGGGGCCAGGAGCTCTCTAGTCCTCCATGCCGTGGCATATCGGGCAAGGTGTGCACCCCGGATCGGGAAAGCGGCTGGGTACTCAATCCCCTCCGGTGGGCAGGTCTGATCATGACCAAACTGACGCAGGAATCGGAACGGAAAATAGAACACGCAGTGGGTTAGACCAACCAATTGGATCCCAATCAGCCGGGACATACTATAGCTCATTGCCGGGAGGTTGAGCCAAGGACAACGCCAAGCAATGCCGTCTGCGGACAAATTGCACATCCAATCGAACCACCACCTTTCGTCAAGAGCATTGACTAGGCGTTGCCGAAAGAAGTAGCCTCGAGCTGAATAAGCTGGGCAAGAGTCCACAACCTGCAACTTGTCCATTAACCATACCTGGGGGAGGGATGGAAAATGAGAGAATAAAGAATAGAGAGATGTACGATGAGAGAAAAGTAAGACAAGGGTTTTGTGAGAAAAACCGAGCCTGAGGGTCGAGTGATGTGAGCAAATATATATGTAAGGTCGGGTGGGAAACATTACCTGCAGCAGTAGTGGACTCCCAGCTAACCTAGTCGCCTCCCGGCGATAGACAGAATCTAAGCCCATCAGTGTCTCGGCCAAGGTCATGGCAATACAGCTCTTTCCTTCTCTCAAACCTTGGGCGACTTCAATCAGGCGAATGCTAGCCCCGCCAAAGCCCGAGGAAAGCAGGAAATGAGACAACAAACATAAGCAGAGGGCGTGTTGCCGGAAACCCTGCCAATAATGGTTGCTGCGGTCACCAGCATCGGAAAAACGATGGATCAAGCCGAGGATGTCCAGTTCCCCACTGCAAATCAGAGATCGAGCGTCATGCGCCGTGAGCCCACACATCCGCCCTAAAACCTGGGCGTGACCAAAATGGAGCTGAGGCAAGATCACTTCAGAGCATTCAGACTCCATCAAAACCTGAAAATCTTCGAAAGTGGGACACATCTCTTGACCCCCAAAGCTAAAAACATGCGTCACTGGATTCCAGAACCTTGCCGCGGCATGGAGAAAAGGAAGCTGTAGCGGAGTACGGCTCAGCGTGAATAGTGCATTCAAGCCGAAACCCCGGAAATTCAACTTTTCCGAGCCATCTAGAGAAGAGATCCAAGATCTGACATTTTCTGAAAGAAACGCCTCCATCCTTGTCTAAAACTAAGATGAAATGAATGTTCCCGAAGTTGAGGCTTTTATAGAAGGAAAAACACTATTCACGGGGACACGTGTCAAAAATCTGGTGGCTGTAGGACTGAATGGCCAGCCAGCCACCTTTTCTGGCCGGCCAGCCATTTACTTTTTGCAAAATGGCCGGCCAGCTGTCTCTCTCCACAAAAAATGGCCGGCCGGCTCTCAGGGATGGCTGGCAATGCTGCAGTGTATCTCCTTGGCCCTGTTTTACTCTTCGAGGGAAAGTTCCAAGCATTTCCATGCAACGGGAGAGTCAAAGGCCTTCATCTCCCTCCGTTTCGGATGCGTTCCGATCGTCAGAAGTACACTTTGTAGTTGTTGAGTTTTGTTTATTGAGTTGTTGTTTTGCTTATCGAGTTGTTTGTCGAGTGGACGTGTTTTGTGTTTTTGAGTCATTGCTCTCTGTTTAAGCAATTATTGTTAAAGTCTTGTTTTATTTGCATTGTTGCATTTTGCTTATCGAGTTGTAAAACTTTCTAAGGTCCTGTTATATCTTAGTAAGTTGAGTTGTTTAGTTGGTTGCGTCGGTTCACTACCTGACTTGGTGATTACACAATGCGCATTACCATTCAATTTCATTTTTGTGCGAAATAAATTGATGCGATACGATGCTAGAAGTTTAAAATAAAAACACCTTTTCAAAAGCTATTTCATTTCATCATGCTTTACAACAAACAAAGGTACAAGTTTTACAAAAAATAAAACTGCCTAACAATGTGCAAAGTGCTACAAACTACTAGCAAAAAGAAAAATAAAGCAGGAAATAACAGCATCAAAGTCCTCGGGAACGGGAACGAGAAGCACGCCTCGTCCTCTTCTGCGGGACAATCTCCGCACCATCATCATCATCTGAGTCGGAGTTGTCATCCTCAGGATTCTCCTCAGCCTCGCCTCTGTTCCCCGAGCCAAAACCGGAGCCTCCCTCCTCAGCAGATGTCTCTGACTGACGATCGGTAGCCTCCTCCTCCTCCTCATCAGGCTCCACCTCCACAACGTGAGCCCTGCGTCTGCGGACAGGCCCCCCTCGAGCTCCTCGAAAAGGCCTAGATGGCCCGGCTCCTCGGGAAGGCCGAGATGACCCCGCCCCCTGAAAAGGCTCAGATGGCCCAGCTCCCCAATGAGGCCCAGGTGGCCTGGTCTGCGGCTGACCGGACCATGAAGGCATCTGAAAACAAAGAGTTCAATTCAAATACATCAGTCCAAATATATATATCAGATGCAGATACAAGCAAAGGCTACATGAAGTAGGTGCATGTAAATACAGTGTACAAGTGGGGTGTGTGTCAGATGTGCTCTACACAAGTAGTCTATCGATGCAGTAGAAATCAGCATGTCATCAGAAGTATGATAAATGCCAGAAAACTGAAAGGTACCCGAATGCCCACGACAGACAACTGTGCCTCCCTACGCAGGACCATGCCTTCGAGTGTGGCCACCAGTCCAACCACCTCCTCCATGTACCCGCGCGATGGCTGCAAAAACGAGCTCATAATCATCAGTGAACAAATGAGTGTCTAAACATCTGAAATGATGAATGAGAAAAGTGGAGCATACCGGCGGTGAGTCCGGATCAATGGCGTATCGGTCACTGGGCATCGCAGGCTCTAGCGGGATCGGAGTCGGAGAGATAGCCCCATACTGCCACGCCATCAACTCAGTCGGCATATCTGGCCATCCGGGATGAGGATGAATCGACGGAGTCGGAGGAACCGGTCTACTCCCACCCCTAGATGTACCGGCCCTGCTAGTAGAAGGGGCGTCTGCAGCCCGAGCCTGAGCCTGGCCCGAGGATGACATACCGGCAGGCCTCATCATCGGGATACGAGCTTCCGTCAATGGAGGCATCAAATATATGTGACGGTAAGTGGCGTAGTCCCCCTCCTCAATATATAGCAAAGCATCAGTGCCCAACATGGCGCCGACTACCTCTGAGTAGGAGAGCCTGTCAGCAGTCCGCATACTGGCTGGAGGTACTGCGGGAATATCCTGAGAAAGATACCCCCATACCTGGCGCAGAAAGCGCTCCCCCAGGAACCAGGCCTTGCCAACCGGCCCTTCAAGCAGGACCCTGTACTGGGAGATATCCGACGCTCCGGTATACTGAAGGCGGAGACCGTCACCCAGGGACACCCAGGGTTGCCATGTAATCTGCAGATGATGAAGGCATAAGCCAATAAGAAATCGAGAATATACAGAGCAAATCAAAGATGAAAATGAAAAGAACTGAAAGTTCTGAAGTACCTCTGAATGTCGCACCGTGTCGAAGTACTGTCGCAGGCGAAGGAAGGTCTCTCGAGGTCTCGGCCGGTGCGGGCCCTCGAATATCAATGAATATGGGGTCACGGAAATCCCTACCACCTCCAGCTCTGGGGCTAATGATGGGAAGTATACATAGACCCATAGCTGAGAAAAGCAGTACAGAATGTAAGTACGAAATGCTGAGAGCAAAATACAGAATGTAAAAATGCGCTGTGTGTGCAATGTACAAGTAATGAGAAGCAGAAATGTAAATCAAGGGTACAGAAAGTACCTCCCAGGCTCTCCAGTAGCCGCCAAGCAAATCGCCCCGCCCACGGGAGGTCGCGCTCATATAAAAGTAAAGGGTAGCCAAGCCGGCGCCACCCCAATCATATCGATGGACCTGTGATAGGTCAACCAGAGTGCTCAGAAGGTATAGCCCAACTGTGTTCCCTCTGTCGGCGAACAGGGTAGTCCCGAAGAGGAACATAAGGAAGCCACGGGCATACTGCTCTGTCTCCTCAGGACTCTCAGGCACCATCTCCGCCCGCCGGAAATGGGAGGAGAACCAAGTGTATCGGACTCTCCCAGAGACCCTGTCAACGGGTGGGCGAGCCCCCAGTAAATACATCCAGGCGGCCTCCCACTCGCCCATATCCTCATCATAGGGGATGGCCCAACCTCCTACATCAAGGCCGGTCAATACAGCGAAGTCAAAAGGGGTCATGGTCATATCCCCGGTAGCAGAGAAATGAAAGGAATTGGTGGTGTCCCACCATCTCTCTACCAAGGCTGCCATCAATGTCCTCCTGGCAGGACAACGTGACAACCCGACGCAGAAGGGCCCGAATCCTGCCAAATCTACCAAATCCCGGACACCCTCCGGCAGCTCGGCATACCAATCCCGCGCCATGGTCGAACCATATCCCCGCACACTGTGGGAACTAGCCTGCATTCAGAATGGATACATGTGTCAATAATGAAATGAAATGGGCTGTGTGCCAATGAAATGAAAGGGGCTGTGTGCCAATGAAATGGAATGGGCCTTGTGCCAATGAAATGAAATGGGCTGTGTGCCAATGAAATGGAATGGGCCTTGTGCCAATGAAATGGAATGGGCTTTGTGCCAATGAAGTGAAATGGGCTGTGTGCTAATGAAATGAAATGGGTTGTGTGCCAATGAGATGAAGTGAGCTGTATACCGATGGAGTGAAATAAGCTACATGCAAATCTACCTGGGCTGCGTGTTCAGAAAATTTTGAAGTTTGGGCTGCGTGTTCAACTTTCAGTTAAATTGTGGGCTGCGTGTTCACTATCTACCTGGGCTGCGTGTTCAGAAAATTTGAAATTTGGGCTGCGTGTTCAACTTTCAGTTAAATTGTGGGCTGCGTGTTCAGAAAATTTGGAAGTTTGGGCTGCGTGTTCAACTTTCAGTTAAATTGTGGGCTGCGTGTTCACTATCTATCTGGGCTGCGTGATCAGAAAATTTGAAATTTGGGCTGCGTGTTCAACTTTCAGTTAAATTGTGGGCTGCGTGTTCACTATCTACCTGGGCTGCGTGTTCAACTTTCAGTTAAATTGTGGGCTGCGTGTTCACTATCTACCTGGGCTGCATGTTCAGAAAATTTGAAATTTGGGCTGCGTGTTCAACTTTCAGTTAAATTGTGGGCTGCATGTTCACTATCTACCTGGGCTGCGTGTTCAGAAAATTTGAAATTTGGGCTGCGTGTTCAACTTTCAGTTAAATTGTGGGCTGCGTGTTCACTATCTGCCTAGGCTGCGTGTTCAGAAAATTTGAAACTTGGGCTGCGTGTTCAACTTTCAGTTAAATTGTGGGCTGCGTGTTCACTATCTACCTGGGCTGCGTGTTCAGAAAATTTGAAATTTGGGCTGCGTGTTCAACTTTCAGTTAAATTGTGGGCTGCGTGTTCACTATCTACCTGGGCTGCGTGTTCAGAAAATTTGAAATTTGGGCTGCGTGTTCAACTTTCAGTTAAATTGTGGGCTGCGTGTTCACTATCTACCTGGGCTGCGTGTTCAGAAAAATTGGAAGTTTGGGCTGCGTGTTCAACTTTCAGTTAAATTGTGGGCTGCGTGTTCACTATCTACCTGGGCTGCGTGTTCAGAAAATTTGAAATTTGGGCTGCGTGTTCAACTTTCAGTTAAATTGTGGGCTGCGTGTTCACTATCTACCTGGGCTGCATGTTCAGAAAATTTGAAATTTGGGCTGCGTGTTCAACTTTCAGTTAAATTGTGGGCTGCGTGTTCACTATCTACCTGGGCTGCGTGTTCAGAAAATTTGAAATTTGGGCTGCGTGTTCAACTTTCAGTTAAATTGTGGGCTGCGTGTTCACTATCTGCCTAGGCTGCGTGTTCAGAAAATTTGAAACTTGGGCTGCGTGTTCAACTTTCAGTTAAATTGTGGGCTGCGTGTTCACTATCTACCTGGGCTGCGTGTTCAGAAAATTTGAAATTTGGGCTGCGTGTTCAACTTTCAGTTAAATTGTGGGCTGCGTGTTCACTATCTACCTGGGCTGCGTGTTCAGAAAATTTGAAATTTGGGCTGCGTGTTCAACTTTCAGTTAAATTGTGGGCTGCGTGTTCACTATCTACCTGGGCTGCGTGTTCGGAAAATTTGAAATTTGGGCTGCGTGTTCAACTTTCAGTTAAATTGTGGGCTGCGTGTTCACTATCTACCTGGGCTGCGTGTTCAGAAAATTTAAAGTGTGGGCTGTGTGTTCACTTTCGAATTCGGGCTGTATGTTCGACAAATCAGTGTTAGAGCCGTGTGTTCTAATGGGTACTGTGTGTTCGCAATTAATTAAATGAGCCGAGTGTTCAGAAATTCAAGTGTTGAAACTACATGTTCAAGATGTAAGCAAGGTACTATGTCATAAGCTAAACTGTATGTTCAAGCATGGCAAAGGTGCGAAATGTAAAATACAGAAGATGAGGTAGGGCCTCGTGAGAGAGATGCTGCTCCGGCTCTCTGAGAAGCAGATCCACGGGTGCTCGCTCATCAAAGCTGGTGAAGTGACGGAAGACAGCACGCGGGAGGACGTGTGCTGGCGGACGGTACCTCCCGGGAATAAATGGTCGGGTCCTCGGGGGTAGAGTCATAGGATCGAAATCATCGCCGGCACCTGGAAAACCTCCACCGTGGGGAGAATTACCCGCCATTTTCGAAGGATCTGCAAAAAGGAGCAAAAATGAGCAAAATGGGCCAAAATTGGAAAAAGTCAACAAAAGTCAACTCTCGGGAAATGAAAAGTCAACAAAAGTCAACCCCCGAGAAAACATTCCAAACATCGAGACAAACTTACCTCAAGTGGTGAAAATGCAAAAAGAAGCTCCGAAGCCGGAATTTAATCGCTTCAAAGTGCTTGAAACTGAGTGTTTTTGCGAAAACAATTTGCGCGGGGCGTTGGAAAACGCGCGTGAAACTCAGATCTGGAGAGAAAAGTGTTGTAGAAGGCAAGAAATGAAGGGGGCCTCGGCTGCCTTTTATAAGCCTCAAGTCTTGGTTGAAGAGGCATGCAAAAAGGAGGGAAAAAGACCAAAATAGCCCCGGAAAAAGGACATGGCCGGCCGGCCCCTATTCCTAGCCGGCCAGCAATCTGCTTTTTGCAGAAATGGCCGGCCAGCCATTAACTTTAACAGAAATCGGTTGGCCACCTCCCCTTGGGAAGATAAGTGGCCGGCCATGTTCCCCACATGCTCACCTAACTCTCTGCAAATTTTGAGGAAGATCGGAGTTCCCGGGACCTAAAAAAATTCAAGAAAAGTACACTTCCGGTCGCGAAATTGCTCCGTCGGGACTTCGGCTTCAAGTTCTGACATATGTCTCATCATCACTCATCAAAATCAAAGTGTATCCTTTTTAAATGAGTTGTAACCTTTCAGGGAAGTGAATCGGAGGCCGCGATTGAGTTACCTTCGCCGAAACACGCGTTTTCGTACTCGTTGTTTCATGACAAATGAACACCCTGATTAATGCTCGTTTTGTACTATCATGCACATTATCTTACATTCTCATGAGCATACTTACCTTGTCATGTACATTTCTTGATATTGGCATACCTCTGTGTTTGAGCATACGTTGTCACGCATGTTCCATTCTTGCATTGCGATGCGTTCACTCACCGGCATTGTGTATGTCGAACTTTCGGAATCACATCATATATGTTGTTAGCATATTGTACTTGTTGCAATTTCTCTCTTTTGCAGGCACGATATTGTATGTGCGGTTCAATTGAGGCTGGTGCGACCAGACGAATCGCGCAGGTATCGTATCTTCTCCGTGTGAGACGTGGCGGGGATTGAATAATCCTCCGCATTCTTAACTGCATGAAATGTAGTTGTTGCTTTGCATTCTTGCTTAAAACTGTTGCACCTATTTGCGAATACTTGCTTCATTACAGCTTGCTGCATTTGCACGATCATTGGGTTACCTCCGGCTTTTTGTATATCATTTGCATTTTGCCCCCTGCCTGCGGGCATGCCTGCGGGCGCATCTCTGTTTATCTTGTATGTTTGTCTAAATCTTCGGCCTTGTCAAAAACGGGTCGTCTCTGGGCTTTGACATTCACTCCCGTCACTTATGACTTCCGAGTTCTGTCAAAGAGGGGCAACTGTAGACACCCCGTTTTTGACCGACCTTAAGACTCAGACGTCACCGATTGAGCGCTTGGTGATGTTTCATAATGTGCTTGTTCAGAAGTTTCGGAGTTGCGGCCGTGAGCCCTGCCTCCGGACTCCCGAACCCTTTTCTGTGCCTTATCTCGGTTTGCGAACCAGACTCGGTTTTCTCTGTTTCTTTTCCTGAGGGGAGGGAGAGGTCCCGTAGACCATCTCTCAATGTCCGTAGGCTACATTTGGTGGCCGTAGGCCATTTTTCCCATTTCGGAGTCCGGTTCCCGGTTTTCGGGACCGCTGGCCGTGTGCCTCGGTTCGGGACCGCTTAACCATCTCCTATTGCTCTAATTTTTGGCATACATCCTATTTTCTCCCTTTTGGGGACACTGGGGTCTGAGAAACCCACTTCGAGGCCGAATGCCACTTTCGGTGCTTAACAGCCCATTTTCGGGACCCCGAACTGCGTGTTTTGGTCCCCGAGCATTCGTTTTGCAACGGTTTTCGTTCATTTTTGGCAGGTACCTCTGTTTTATCACTGGAGAGGTCACTGAAGGGTGGGAGGCCAGCAATTGTTGCAGCAACCAGTTATCTCTCCTCCGGAGCCTCCCGGCGCCCGTTTTTCCAACTTCCGGGCTAATGTTGAACACCCTAGGGTTAGTGTTGCCAACTTTCAACCACATATCTGTGATCTACACACATGGGAGGCCCCTAAAATTTGGTGGCCTGCCATTAAGGTTACCTGACCCTTTTGACCCCTTTCTTCCGAGCTAATGTTGAACCCCTTGGGCCCACATTCTTGAACTTTCAACCACATAGCTGTGATCTACACACCTGGGAGGCCCCTAAAAGTTCATGGCCGGCCAGTAATTCAAATTGACCCTTTTGAACCCCTCTTTCCGAGCTAATGTTGAACCCCTTGGACCCACTTTCTTGGAATTTTAACCACATGGTTGTGTTGTACACACATAGGAGTACCTCCCCAGTAGCTGGCCAGCCATAAAATCTCATTGAACCTTTTGACCCCTAGCCGGCCGGCTAGGTGGTGTGGCCGGCCGGCCACCTCCAGCAAAAGTAATGGGCCGGCCTGCTTCCTTGCACTGTGCACTTTACAGCTGTGGGGCAATATCCCCCAGACAAGATATTTATCCGGGGGATATTTTGTGGGGGAGTTTTACTCTCCTTTTCCCCCACTTTTACACCCCTTCTTTGGCCTATTTAGCAAGCAAGCCTTGTAGTGTTAGAGGGTTAGAAAAATTGCTCTTCAAGCTTCCATAGCCAACTCCATCTTCTTCCTTCTCAATTCTTCAAAAAACCCTAAGTCCCTAACCACCATTTACACTACAACACCAAGCTCTACCACCATTACCTCATTTCCAGCAACAAGGAAGGTTTCTCCAAGGCAAAAGAAGCTGCAAATCCATCCAAGAAGCAACAAAAGTTTGGGTCTTCAAGGGTAAGTAATACTTTTCTTCTTTTGCCCTTTTCTTTGATCCATTTATGAGCCTCATTTGCTTTTTGCTTCAAGCTCCGGCCCTAACTGAAAAGGGCCCTCTTTTGAGCTCATCTTCACTTTTCATTAAGGGCTCAACCCTGTTTGAGCCCTCCATAATACACTTGCTTCAATACCCCTCGAGAATACCGTTTTCTTGCATGCTATTTTTGGCCCATGAGAAATCTGTTTTCGAGCATGTTATAATCTGTGAATAGGCTTATTTTGAGCCCCTCTTCAACATTGAAGAAGGGCTCAACACCATTTGGGACTTCCATGTTATACCTACCCTTTATCTCTTTTTTATTCCCCATTCTTGCATGCAATGGCAGCCTACCATGCTTAGGTTTTTGGCCATTTTATAGTTCTAAAAAAATCCTTATTTTGGTCCATTCTTCATGTTTTGTTTAGGGTCTTTCATGTTTTGGGACCTCCATAAGCCACTTCATGTTATATCTCACTTTCGGTTCGTTTTCTTGCATGTTTTGTTAGCCTACCATGCTTTTGTTTTCGGCCATTTTACAGGCCTAGAGATAGTCTTATTTTGGCCTATACTTCATGTTTCATTAACACTTTTTTTCTGTTTGGTGATTATTTTGCATACTTCATGTTATAGCACCTTTTGAGCCTTGTTTTGCATCACATTTTTAGCATATTTGTATACTGATTTTGAGGCTGCCATATACTGTAAATGTTCATATTTTTGGTCCATCTTCAGTGTTGTAGAAGGAAATTTTTCCGTTTGGGTTTTTTTTATATCACTTGCTTCATTACCCCTCGAAAATACCGTATTCTTGCATGCCATTTTTTCCATATCTATACTTACTGTTTGGCCATGCTATAAACTGGAAAAGTGCTTATTTAGGGACTGTCTAGCTTCTGTCTTTGCATTGCATGTCCATATTGTGCATGTTTAGCATAGCTATAGGCCATTTCGGGTGCCTAAATTCGCATTTCGGGACAATTCCATGCATTCGGTGTTATTTCGCCTCATTTCGGGACTGTTTTCCCCCATATTTTAGTGCTGAAATTCCATTAGAATGGTCATATCACATTTCCATGTCATTTGCATCGCATTCTGCCATTGCCTCGGTTTGCGTGCCCGTGTGCACGCATTTCGAGGCACTTCATTTTTATCCGCCGGCATCCTATGTGAGTGTGGATGAGGCTCACTCATGTTGGTATAAGCCCATTTGTCATTTTCATGTCATTTCATCATATTTTGTCATTGCCTCGGTTTGCGTGCCCGTGTGCACGCATTTCGAAGCACTCCTTTTTTATCCGCCGGCATCCTATGTGAGTGTGGCTGAGGCTCACTCATGTTGGTATAAGCCCATTTATCACATTTCCATGCCATTTGCATTGCATTCTGTCATCGCCTCGGTTTGCGTGCCTGTGTGCACGCATTTCGAGGCACTCCTTTTTTATCCGCCGGCATCCTATGTGAGTGTGGCTGAGGCTCACTCATGTTGGTATAAGCCCATTTGTCATTTCCATGCCATTTGCATTGCATTTACCATCGCCTCGGTTTGCGTGCTTGTGTGCACGCATTTCGAGGCACTCCTTTTTTATCCGCCGGCATCCTATGTGAGTGTGGCTGAGGCTCACTCATGTTGGTATAAGTCCATTTATCACATTTCCATGTCATTTCATCACATTCTGTCACTACCTCGGTTTGCGTGCCCGTGTGCACGCATTTCGAGGCACCTCATTTTTATCCGCCGGCATCCTATGTGAGTGTGGCTGAGGCTCACTCATGTTGGTATAAGCCCATTTATCACATTTCCATGTCATTTCATCATATTTTGTCATCGCCTCGGTTTGCGTGCCCGTGTGCACGCATTTCGAGACACATATCATCGCCTCGGTTTGCGTGCCCGCGTGTACGCATTTCGAGACACATATCATCGCCTCAGTTTGCGTGCCCGTGTGCACGCATTTCGAGGCACCACATTTTCAGCATTCTGTCATTTTCTCGATTTGCGTGCCCGTGTGCACGCACTTCGAGGCATCTCCTTTTCATAGCATTGTGTATGTTAGGATTGTATATTAGTTGCATTTCATGCATATCGTGCATATTGCATCGTGTCCGGAATAGGAGTTAGCCCGGGCACGGGAAACGAGGTACATTTCGTACTCCGAGTGACGGAATGTGTCTCAATTCCCCAGTCACCGACACTCCGGATTATCCATGATGGAGTTAGGTTTTAGCTGTAGTTTCATGTGCATTCATCCTACATTGAGTTGTGCATTTCGATTCCTCGGCCATCATGCCTCGGTATGCGTGATTGGTGGCACGAGGATCGAGACATGCATATATCTGTGCAAATACATTGCTATGCCCCTTTCCTGCTCTCTGTTGCAGCAAAATCAGGAATCGGCAATTTTTTCGGGACTTGGCGCGCATTTCAAGAACAGATGTAAACAGAGGCTAATTGGGGCATTCCGGTGGATTTCCGCGCAAGACAACCCGGACATGCATCATCCATCAGAAGCAAGGCAGTCCCTGGCTTGCACGCCAGTTTTATTTGCTTTCTTAGTTAATTAATTAAGAAATCTGTAATATTTTGGACTGTAATATTCTTTTATTCGGGACTGTAATATTTGGACTGTATATTTATTCGGATCCTCCGAGTGAGGGCACAACTGTAATAAGTGTGGGTGAGTGTGATGTATGTCTTCCAACCCCACGTCTTTCTTCCCTTTTATTTACCAGCTTATGATGGTTAGATTAGGGCATATTTAAATTAGCATACAGTATGACAGCATGTTTGCATTCATTCATCTGTATTGCATGCACCGGGCTCGGCGCATCATACTAACTGCATTGTATTTTCAATTCAAAGTTGAATACATGATAGTTGTAACACTTCATATACCATCTTAGAATAGCCGAGCCTGCTATAATTGCATTTTGCGTGTGTTGCATTAGGTATTTCTGTGTACTTAGGATTCATGCATGATTTCTAATAAGTGTCTATTTTGGCTTGGAGTACTCGGTGAGTTTTTATGCTTTAGCATCCTTGCATGCGTGTGAGTGAATGCCATGATAGCATGCTTACCATGAGGCTATGTGCTTATCTGATATAACTGCCTGAATGCCTGTGGGTGAAGGTTGGGTTACTTAAATTGGAATAAATCATCAAATGTTTTAAGCCCACTAGATAGTGGCAAAACCATCTTTTCTAAAGCCCACCCGAGGGTGGCAAAATCTGCATTTTAAGCCTACTTGCGAGTAGCAAACTATCTTTCAAAAATAAACATGAAATGTTTTGTTCCAATTCGGGCGACCCAGTCTATACTTGTATGCTGTGCGCATCACATAGTAACCTAGGCTAATAAACCGGAATAAGGACTCACAATGTTTTCAAAAATTGATATCATGATTAGTAGAGGCCGGTCTATGACCGGGCGAGCGGGGGTGCTCACGAAGTGACCTTCCCCAATCGTACCCAAGTTCCCGAGCCGAGGCAACTTTGGTGATGACGGACACGTGGCCTTTCGGCACCGAGTCAGGGTTTCCTAAATTTCCCAAAATAAAATATTTAGGTGGCGACTCTGTATCTGGCAAAGCAGTCCATGTTTGGCACTACTTTTTCAAAAATCAGTTTCTCAAAACGATTTGCCGAATTTGGACTCTTTGGTTCAGATTAGGAACCGTGACATTTAAGAGTCCGAGCTGTAGTGACCCCAAATGAACAGAACGGGAGCTAACCCTCCCGGGGCGTTCGGGGGACGTCTACACATATGCATCTCGTCAGTTGAAGCCACACGAAAAGAATTATCCTACCCATGACTTAGAACTAGCAGCCGTGGTATTTGCTTTAAAGATTTGGCTTCACTACTTGTATGGAGCTTTTTGTCAGGTTTTTACAGATCATAAGAGTTTAAAGTACTTGTTCACTTAGAAAGAATTGAATATGAGACAGAGAAGATAGCTTGAGTTGTTGAAAGACTACGACATGCAAATTCAATATCACCCAGGTAAAGCTAACACCGTAGCCGACGCTTTGAGCAAAAAGATGGTTGGAAATTTGGCATGTCTGACCACGATCTCAGTGGAGCCGACTATTGTTGAGGAAGTAAAGACAAGACAGATGGAGGATGAATTCTTCAAGAGGGTAGCCGATGAGATTATCACAAAGCCGAGATCAGGGTACACCATAGAAAATCAAGTGCTCAAGTTTGAAGGAAGATTGTGTGTGGCCGACATCCCAGAGTTGAAAAGAAAAATTTTGCAGGAAGCTCATGGTTCCAAGTTTGTTGTTCACCTAGGGAACACCAAGATGTATCAGGATGTGAAGCAGACATTTTGGTGGCCGAATATGAAAGGAGAAATAGCCGAGTTCGTGTCCCAGTGTCTGTATTGTCAACAAGTGAAAGCAGAACACCAAAGCCCAGCAGGACTTCTCCAACCTTTATCGATTCCTAAGTGGAAATGGGAGCACATCTCCATGGACTTTGTGGTTGGTTTGCCGAAGACACAAAAAGGTATGGATTCGATTTGGGTTATCGTGGATAGACTAACTAAGTCAGCACGCTTCTTGCCTGTTAAGACCACCTTCAACACCGATAAACTTGTTTTGTTGTATGTGAATGAGATTGTTAGACTTCATGGAGTGCCGATGTCAATTGTGTCGGACCGAGATCCGAAGTTGGTTTCCAGATTTTGGCAGAGCCTACAAAGAGCTTTCGGGGCCGAGTTGAGGTTTAGCACAGCTTTTCATCCCCAGACTGATGGGCAAACAGAGAGGACGATTCAGACACTTGAAGATATGCTTAGGCTTTGTGTATTGGACCTCCAAGGAAGTTGGGGAGTACATTTGCCATTGGTGGAATTTACCTACAACAACAGTTATCAAGCTAGCATTGGCATGGCGCCGTATGAAGCGTTGTATAGAAGGAAGTGCAGGTCGCCGATATGTTGGACCGAGGTAGGAGACAAAGCTCTGCTTGGTCCCGAGTTAATTCAAGTAACAACCGAGAAGATTAAGCTCGTTCAGCAAAGAATCAAAACCGCACAGAGTCGACAGAAGAGTTATGCCGACCAGAGAAGAAGAGAGTTGGAATTTGAGGTCGGGGACCATGTGTTCCTAAAGATTTCGCCGATGAAAAGAGTTACAAGATTTGGGAAGGAGGGTAAGTTAGCACCCCGTTACATCGGGCCTTTTGAAGTTCTTGAGAAGGTTAACCTCGCTGCCTACAGACTTGCTTTGCCGCCAGAATTGAGCCAAGTCCATAATGTGTTTCATATTTTAATGTTGAGGAAGTATATTCGAGATCCACTGCATGTGATCGACTATTTCGGAATTGTTGTTAATGAAGATTTAGGCTACGAAGAGAAGCCGATACGGATTATCGATAGGCAGGGGAAACAGTTGAGAAGTAAGTCGATACCAATGGTGAAAGTTGAATGGAAGGAGCATTACGGTGAGGATGCTACATGGGAAATGGAAAAGGAAATGAAAGTCCGACATCCAGAATTGTTCTTGGAACAAGGTAACTCAAGTTTGGGGACCGAACTTCTTTAAGGGGAGTAGGATGCAACAACCCTCACTTCAACTTAGTCATACTTGCATACATTTATGTATGATCTTATTTTGTTATGTGCATTTGCAAATCCTGTCTTGTTTTGCTTGAGTGTTGCTTGCATGCTTTGTTCTTACCTGGTGTGTTGCCGAGGTCATCTTAAGCCTAGACATCTTGGAACCTTTCCACACTTAGAACTATCTTGGAACCACTTCGGTTGACCTCCATCTTCACCCTGGCATATTTGCCGAGATGTCGCCATCTAGGCCGAGGTGTGCAGCACCAAGGCCGAGATGTGTATCATCTAGGCCGAGATGTCTATCCCTGCACTTAGTGATTTTGTTCCTGGAATGGTATGACCTAAACCGAGGTGTGGCGCATCTAGGCCAAGGTGTGGCACAGCTTAGTCAAGTGTTGTCCTTCCTAGCCGAGGTCATTGCCACCATACTTGCCGAAGCTTTGCCCTTAGCCGAGATCATCACTTGCCGGAGTGCTCTTGTCGTCTAACTTGTTGAACACACTTTGTCATGGTCTTGTCTTGTCAGTCAGTCGCCTTTTTTAGTAGAGCCAATCAGCCGATGCCATGTGTCCCAGCAGAGGGTTAAGTCAGTGACTGTCAAGAGAAACATATCATTTTGTATCAAATCTTGCCTTTTAGAGAGAGAGACTCTATGAAGAAGAAGGTGAAGCCTTTAAGTAAGAGAGTGAACTTCCAAGCTTGATCGTTGGAGTTTGAACCGTTAGATTCGAGTTTTGAGGTTAGAATCTTAACCTACTCTTGTTGTTCTAATTGATCATCTAGCTGCATTGCACGATCAAACCTGTTCTGCATGTCATGCATTGATTTAAAGTTGGTTTTAGAAAGAGAAAATGGTTTTCATGTGTTCTTGAAGAAACGCCTTGTTTGATTCGAAAGTTGCATTAAGATTCATGTTTTTGTGTTTGTTTTCATAAGATCTTCGAGTATGGGTATCCAAGTCCATGATTTCAGATTCTTAGCATGAAATCTCAGATTTTGTAATAGCAAGTTATAATCTTTGCATTTATCTTCCTCATGTTCATGTTCTTCATGTTCGTCATGTTCTTCAAAAGAGGGAAACCCAGATTTTTCCGACTTCATTTCCTTGAATGTGGCTATCGAGGTCACACCTCGGCAAGAAGGTGTGGGACCTCGGCCTAGACCTGGTAGTTGCCCAGCACGTTTTCCCGAGATAAAAAACTGTGTTTTGTTTTGATTTGACTTAGTTTTTGAAGAATGCCAAGGTCATTTGCATGCATGCAAGACTTGTTTTGAGAAATGCATTCAATAGACTTTGCCATGTGTTTGTAGGACTTGGACTTGCCTCGACCCCAACGTTTGAAGAACTAAGTGAGTGGTATTTTTAATAAAGCTCTGTTATCAATGTTTTGATGAGCTTTGCTTTGCTTTGTTTTGAAAAGTATTTGTTAAGCATGAATGATTGTCCCTATTTTGTATATCAAGCATTATCTTGTTTTGATGACTTTCTAGGAAAGTCCTTAGTGCCAGGGGACTATAATGCAACTGCACATCTTGTTTTGAAAGTCCTTAGTGCCAGGGGACTATAATGTAACTGCACATCTTGTTTTGAAAGTCCTTAGTGCCAGGGGACTATAATGCAACTGCACATCTTGTTTTGAGAGTCCTTAGTGCCAGGGGACTATATTGCAACTGCACCATTGTTTGAGATATCTCCTTTGCTTTGCTTTGTTTTGTTTTGCCACTGACGGTTTACCGCGTGGGTTCGTTTGTCCGGAATGTCATCATTTGTAATATGTTGACGCTAGTAAGCATCCCTTGAAGCTTTAAAGATTTGCTAGATGGACGAGGTACATCCCTTGTTATATAAAGTTTTGATATGTATCGTTTTGAAAAGACTTCGGCTATTATTCATGCAACCCTTTATTATTTATATCATTTACTGAGTATCCAAGCTCACCCTCTCTATATATATGTAGGTGATGAGCAAGAAGGCGGTGACGCCTAGATGTGATTCGCGAGCTTATTTTGGATTTTTGTTATGTCGGCTTAACTTATATTCATCTCGGCAGTCTTGAAAATTATGCTTCTCGACTTGTAATACTTGTATTTTGCATACGTCGGCTTGAGAAGCCTTTTGGTCAAGATGTAATATGTACTTTACTTCATTTGTAACTAAGTTGTAACCCATGTGAAGATGTTTGCCATTTCATTTGACTTACGCACAGCTCTCATGGACTATTCTGATTTGTATGTATTGCTTCCATATTTGTGAGCCCCATATATTTATACTCTGTTGTGTGTGGATTTTGAAGATTGGCCTTCAGTAATCTCGGATTACTGGCCATCACGACACCATTCTACTAGGGGCGGTTTGGGGTCGTGACAGTTTTCTAAATTTTCCAAAAATAAAATATTTAGGTGGCGACTCTGTAATCTGGCAAAGCAGTCCAGTTTTGGCATTATTTGATTCAAAATCTTATTTTTCAAAATGATTTTCTGGATTGGACTCTTTGGTGTTTATCAGTCTTACATTGCACTTTGTGAGATTAGTTTCAGAACTGTGACAGGAGTCCGAACTGTAGGACCAATTCGGGCCTCTCCGAAAGGGGGGCGCACGAAGAAAGTCGAGTCTACAAGCATCATGTAGTCTCTTAGCTTTATTCACTTTTTTTTTCCTTTCCTTGCATGTTTTCTTTATATTGTTAAAAACATGTTTAGGCTCCATTTAATCATGTAATAAGCACACATATGACCCGATTTAAGTATCGTGTATATTAGTTTGCATTGTTTTACGTGTTTTTTTTTTTTTTTTTTGCGCATTAAATCATATTACAACCCTTAAATCAAGCGTAGGTTGCATTTTATATGTATTAGTTGCATATAAGGTCATATTTAATTTATGTACTGTAAGAAAGACGCATAAGTGGGCATCCGGATAACTTTTCTCAATCTCTATAGCATGTATTTGCTATTTACATTGTTTTTTTAATAAAGCAAGTTTCTATACTTTTCTATGCAAAATTATTCATTTTTTATGTTTTATGAATATTACTTATTTTAAGTTGGGTTTATAGCCATGAATTGATAAAATCCACTTTTTAGTAAAAAATTACCTGTTTTTTTTTTTATAAAAATATGACTTTATTCCTTTAATCTAGAATAAATGATATTCATTTTATTCAAATTATCTAGTTTTAGGATAATAAAGGTTTTTAGGCTTAAAATGATTTATATGAATAATTAACCACTAAAATCATAAAATTGAGAATTAGTAGAGGCCAATTTTTGAATTGGACAAAAATGGATGCTTTCATTCAATGACTTTTTCCTTTATACCTTAATTCCTGAACCTGTAATTTCTGATTATGACGGATTAGGTCCTTAGCTTAGTTTTTATTACTATTAAAGATTTTTTAACTTCCCATTAAAAATTAAGTAACATTCTATATTGATTAAAGCAAATTGGCACAATATTTGGATAAAAACGTGCCTAATACCCAAAACAAAGTGCCGCGTCCATAGGAAGGGCCTGCTTTTGATGTTCAAACGGTGAAAGCAAATATCCTAATCTGTGGTTGTTTTCATGCCTAACAGAGTACACACACAGTGCCTTCATGAGTCCCAAGATTGTAACGCATCAAAACAAAATAACAAAACAGCTGCACAACAAAACACCTGCACGTTGAATCGCTGGAAGTTTGTTCTGTTGGTGTCTCAACCATGAATAAAGTGTAACTACCAGCCAACAAAATTAACAGCAAATCACCTTCCTTGAGTTCATAATAAATCATTGAATATTTGAAGAACCAAACAGCTCGAAATTTAAGGTACCTAATTACCTAAAACTCACTGCTCCTGATGATTAATAATTTCGTCCTACATATTGAATCCGTAAAAAATAGAGCAAGGATCCTCTAAAGTGATTTTTCCCTAAAGTTTCCTAGAGTGTTACATTGTGTGGTTGAGATTTACTGGCAAGTCACATCAATTTTTTTAATGTGACTTACCAGTAAATCTCAACCATACAACATAGCATTCTAGGAAACTTTAGGAAAATTTCACTCTAGAGGATCTTGGTGTTAAAAAATGAGTCAAACATGAAGCATGTCTGAAGGAGTTTTAGCTGCCAATAATTACCTTCAGAAGACTTAAAAGTACTTCCTTTTATTTTAACATAAGTGGATCTTTTAGTGTCAATAATTACTTTCACAAGGCTCAGTATTTTCTTCCATTTAAGTAATTCTCCAAAATAGAAGAAATATTCCTCAGTTCTATTTATCTTAATTTCTGGGTGGCTTTTTTGGGGAGTTAGTTTTATAGAATTTGCCTCATAAGTTTCTTGTTAAGCTTAAAAAAAAAAAAGCCTAACCACAGGTGTAACCTCTGGGGGCTGGACCTGCACTGCCATATGCTTTTATCTCTCAGACTTCATATTTTTTGTTTTGACTACAAACTATGGTATATTCTTAGGTTGTAGGGTGAGAATAAAGGAATCTTTGTTTGTAAAAAATGCTTTGTTCCTTTTGTCCTCCCCCTTTTCAACAATTTCTTGAGATGGTGACCAATATGAATTTTGATGAAGAACCCAATTACACAAAGCTTATTTCATTCAAGACAGCATAAATTCCAGTGCGTCATTGCGACCCATCAGAATAGATGGAGCCTTGAAGGTTGTTGGTTGTAGATTTATGTCAATTGAGCAATCGTCTAAAGTTTGTGTGTTGTTGTTTCTAAATATTTGTTGTCAAACATGCCATGTATTATAGGTTGGTCAAAAAAGGGGGAGCTTGCTTGTGGATTTGGAAGATGGTGCGCAGCCTCGCAAAAAAGTTCAATTAGGTACTCCAGCTACTCGGTGGATCTCAATCTATAGTTCCAGGTCACCGATGAAACCGGGGTAAAGCTGGGCAAAACATCTTTCTTTTCTTTAATTTTTTGCTATAGAAAATTTTCTTCATCTCTTACGAATTTAACGTAGCTTTTAATAGTCAAACCATGAGTCATTATGGGTAACCATGTTCCTCTCCATTTGAAGAAGCACTTCCTTTGTCATGTATGGATTCTCATAGGCTTGGAAATTTTATCTTAGCAAGTGTGGTTAATTTTCCAAGCTAAACTACCTTTGATTAGAATTGTCATTTATTTCTGAAAGAATACTCAAGTAGGGACTCAATAAACATGTGTTGCAATGTATTCGAGACTCGACCAGCATGCAGAGAAAGGAAAGGAAGATGGTTTGTACATTAGCTGCATAGCTTGTTCAGGAAATCTGTGGGTAGTTATTATGGATGCAAGGACAGGTTTTGCATCCAAAGTTTTCTTGCACAAGTTATGCGTTATAGTCCTCACCATGAGTTCTAAAAATTCATTAATCAAATTATCCGTTGCCTCTTTAAGTCTATTATTTCTAAATTCTTCATCAGGAGTGGATTTTGGAGCAGTGGGACAAGAATTATTACATCACTTCACTTGCTGGTGCATCCAATGGCAGTGCCTTGGTGGTTTATGTCCAAGGGTGAGTGAAAAAATTCTCTTTGGTATTCACATTTTGACGTACCTCAATTTTTTTATGATAATAAAATCCAGTATGAGAAATTTCAGAAGTGTAAATGGTGAACTTGCACATTTTAACAATGTTATTTCATGATAATCTACTTCCTAGAAGAAAATTAGTCTCATATCTAGAGATGCCTCAACACATTTTGATAAATTAATTTATGCACGACGCCATGTTGCAAGCATGTGTGGTATATCTTGTGTTTTCTTTGTTTAACAAATGATTGTTCTTTATATTCTAGATTTACGTTATTCAGGAGTCATTAAGTCACTATTACGATATTACTCTTAAGTAATAAACAGATTTAAACACTTAATGTTATTATTATTATTTTATTTTTTTGTCATTGAGAATACATTGTTAATTTTATGGACAACAGTGTACCTATTATTTTTTTTTTAAGATACTCACCCCTAAATTACTTGTCAAGATATTCACATTTTTATAAAATCATATTTGTACCCACGCAAATTATTAATGTTATTTTTCAATTAACTTTGCAAGGAAAACTCGAAAGTTGATTTGTTTTCAGTTTAGCTTCATCATTGGTGCTAGAGAGAAGGAAAATCCTTTGAACCTGCTAACCCACGAAGTTATATTTTAAGACAATAAAGATTTAAGTTGTTTGTTGGTTCATAATTTCATATCAAATGTGTTTATGATTGATAGAATGGGGGGGAGAATAGTGTATTTTTGTGTCGGAGATTTTCTCAAAAAAAAAATTATCTATTTGTCTTCTTGTATTATTTTTATCAACGATAATGCAACCCCCACATGCAACTAATATATAGAAATAATCTTCATATGTAAAGAAATTATTCCTCATTGAACAATTTTACACAAGCATATTTCCACCTTTGCCTGATTATATGTTAATAACACAATGTTTAAGCCAAAAAAAAAAAAAAAAAAAAACCTCTACCCAAAACCTAATTTCTGTTACAACCAGAAACCAACCTCTATTCCATCTGGCTAGTCATTTATACAAGAAGTCCGGCTCAGGACAACAGGGGGTGTGCCTGACCCTAAAAACTAACTAGAATCAAATGTCATCACCATCATCTTGATGATCATCAGAACCAGGCCTTCCATCTCTGACCATCTTGTTGCCATCTGAACCTTCAACTACTCTACCTTCTCCAATATGATCATAGTGCTGTTTTCTCTGTTGCTCATCATCCATTGATTGCCCTTGCAAGAACCGATGCTCTCCATCTGCTTCAAAGTGGATAGAAACATAAACGAGAAAAGCTTCATTATCATACTCATGAGCTTAAAGCAAACCTCTTCTCGTGTTCTAGAAATGGAAAATGATATGAGAACACCAATGGAATACATTATCATGGTTGTATGATGTTGTCATTCCATACCAAAAATGTCGAACATAAAGTTCTAAGCATAAAATGTGAACAATTCCATACACTCTTGAACCCATTTGTTAGTGGCAAAAAATTTAAAAAAAATTGGTGGGGCAAATAATCAAGGCAACCATTGGGAGCTCATTCTCTCAAATTTTGAAAGAACTATGAATAATTTATTAGACAAAAAAATTTACAGAGCCATAACAGATTACATCTAAATATCCAAAGAAACATGAGATGCAAGATGCAGTAGAAGAGAGGGCATCTTTGTTTAGTTTTTATGTAGTCATATAGTATGGGTATATTTAGTCATTTATTACCACTCTCACCGTCAGAAGCATCTTCAAGCCTCGCAATTGCATCAACAAGGGCTTGTTCATGCTCCTGCATTTGAAAGGAAATGTCAGAATTTGCTACAAGAGGTGAAAATTTTATTGCCAGATACTAGATTGTTCTTACTTTAAGCACATTCTTTGCTTTCTCAACCTCCAAAGGATCTGGATGTGTTGAACTGAAAACTTTCTCCACCTATAGAAGAAAATCACATCAGAGTAGAATGAGAAGAACAAACAATGTTATTATATTTGCAGTGGGACGCAAAATCTTCAAGTTGCGTCCATACCTCCTTAATTAGAGTATCGGTATGAAGTATTTCAATATCACCCAAAGGCTTCTTTCCAATGCCATTTTGTGATAAAGGAAAATCTTTCTTGGGCAGACCTTTTGCTGTCCCTCTACCTCTTCCAGCAACAGCAACAGCTCCACCACGGGCCATAGACTTCTTAAATCCACGGCCAGGTCCACTGCGGCCACCTCTACGAGATATCCCAGGATCTTCACCTTCCCACTGGATGTCTTCTGGTGATATCTAATGTCAATAGATGATAATACAATTAAGGCACAAGGACAATGTTTTGAAAGCAAGTCCCATAACTACAAGAGAGTGAAAAATCTGGCAGCTCTAGTTTCCTTTAATTGTTCTCGTGTTCGTAAAAAAGTTCATGTTTTCATCTATGCAATTAATAACTCCTTTTCAACCAAGTGTCTGTGTGTGAGAGAGAGAGAAAGAATTAAACAATTTCAAAACTGAAAAGTCCACATAACCTCAAAATCAATCTTAAATGAGAATCCTTGGGAATGGCCCAAGCAATAACACAATCCCTTAGAGAAAGGAGCTGCAACATTTTAGAGCTAAAATTGTAGTTTAAATAACCACCCTTTGGGCAAACCCAAGCAATGTTTAATCCATTGTTGTCACGGCATTAGGGGTGTTTATTTGGGCTTTTTTGAGCCAACTTATAGCTTCTAACTTTCGGAAAACTATTTTAGACTGTTTGGTTAAACTTATTTCAAACAGTTTCTGATTCTAACAACTTATTTTAACTCAAAAAAACCGATTCTGAGAAACTACTCACCCCTTACTTCTGATTATCAGCTTCTGTTATGGACATATTAATTTACAGTTATACTCTTAGATTTTTTTATTATTATTTTTTAAAAAATAGAAAAAGACCCAAACGGGCTATAGATTATTATTATTATTTTTTATAAGAAATGTAGACTAGTAGTGAGTAACAAAAAATAAAAGTTAATTGAAAAAGTTACTTCACAACTTATTTAACAAAGGCCCCGTTTGATAGAGCTATGGAAAAGTGATTATGGATTATAACTTAACAGATTATAACTTATAACTGTAAACATAAGCTGTTAACATGTTTGGTATGGCTATGAGATTATGGATTTAAGCAGCAAAATAGTATTTGGTTGATAAACTGTAAAATAACTTTTTGTTGTGTAATTGTGTTTTTTGCCCTTATATGATATAAAAATGATTATTTTGCCATTTTTTTCAATTTTAATTTTAAAAAAATTATTTCATCAATAAAAGTTAATATAATTAGTATTACAAAAATCATTATTTTCATTAATAGTATCAATTAATATAAAATTATTTCATTTTTTCATTATAAATTAATTAGTGTCAATTAATGGCTTAATTAGAATCAATTAATGGCTTAATTAGAATCAATTAATACTAAAATTATTAATTAGTATCAATTAATATAAAATTTATTTCCTTAATGGCTAAAATGCTTAATTATTTTTTTTTTTATTATTAAAAAAACAATGAAAACCTCTAGGGAAAAACAAAAAAAAAAACACTGAAAACCCTAGCTCCGGTAGGCACAGCGGCGACGTGGCGGCGCTAGGGTTTGAGATCGCCTCGCACGGCCGATTGCGATGGGGGATGGGGGACGACAACGGAGGCACAGAGAGAGAGAGAGAGACCAACAACAACGTAAATCGCGACGACGGCTTGGTTTAGATCGCGATGGCGACGAACCAACACCGGAGAGAAAAGGAGGAGGCAGGCGATGGCGATCGTGGTTAGGTTTTTAGATCGCGATCATGTCGTCGATGGTTATGGTGACGGGAGGCGGCGACAGAGCAGATCGTGCCCTAGCCTCTAGTTCGTGTGAGAGAGAGAGAGAGAGAGAGCTCTGGTTTGTTTGCCGAAAATCTCCTACTGGAAATCGCCTCTCCTCTCTCTCTCAAGTGAACAATGTTTGAGAATATAGGGTTTATATAGTTGGGTTTTTTGGTAATAGTTGAGATTGACGAGGAGCATTTAAGTAATTTTACCCCTCAATTTTTAACTCTTCGCTTAAGCTGAATCCGAAAAGCACCTCTTCTGCCACTCAACCAAAAATCACTTTTTTAGCTTAATTTAAGCTACAAAAAGTGATTTTAAACTCTACCAAACACACCAAAACAGCTCAAAATAATCTAAAAGCTGAGTTGAGCTAAAATTAAGCTCTACCAAACACTACTTAGCAACTTAAATCTATAATCCAACAGCTATACCAAACAGATTAACAGCTTCTGATTAAAGTTGTAATCTATAATCTGTTAAGCTATAATCTATAATCTGTTTTGACAGCTACACCAAACAAGGCCATTGTAACACACATCAGAAAAGAGATGGAATAATGGTACTATAACACACATCAGAAAATAGATGGAACTGGTAAAGTCTATTTCAAATCTCATCTTCATAATCTTCCATGGAGCTGTTTACCACAAACCAAGAGGCTATCAAAATTCATAGTAAAAATAGTTAGATTTGTTAAAATCGTTCAGGATATCTAGTAACTATTTCCCTTCTCACCCACTATTGAAAGTCCAGGTATGGAAGAGCATTCCCGTACCATACACATCAAAGCCGACACAAACACATCATAGAAATTTGTATTTTTTTCCCTTCCCTCAAAGCTCTAGGGCCTGATGGTATGTCTACCCTATTCTTTAAGACATTGGCATTCTGTTGGAGTGGGGTGGTTGCAATGGTCAGGGATTTTTTCATCAACGAAACCTCCTAAGAGCCTCAACACATTTTCATTGCTTTGATCCCCAAATCTTCGTAATGATTAGGCTATGTTATGTGGCAAATGAAGTTATTACCAGCTTACATCTCAACGCTCCAAACCAAGCTGCCTATGTGCCTAACAGGAACATTAATGAGAATACGGTCCTCGCTCAAGAGTTGATGCACCCACTGAAGAGGAAAAAGGGTAAAGGTACTCTCATGGCCATCAAAGTGAACATGTCTAAAGCCGATGACAGAATCGAATGGCCTTTTATCATAGAAGTGTTGAATGCTCCAGAGAATTTTTTCATTGGATTCAACAACGTATTTTGATTGGTTGGGTTCAACAATGTATTTTGACAACATCTTTATCTGTGTTGGTCAAAGGAGGTCTAATGCATAATATAAGAAGCTCAAGGAAGGTTAAATTCAAAGAAGCGATGATATTTGGACATTGACATGATTTCAAAGAGAAACTAGTAGGAATCATATATAATTATATTTCTAGTATTATTAAAGTCCTCTTTCATGATTATTTTATATTTTCTGCCATAGGTTGTAAGGGTCGCCCATGGATCGTCTTGTTGGTCAAATTATTTAATTGCGTTTTATTTATATTTGTTATTTGGTCTTAAATTGATTTTGGAAGTCAAAGATATTATACTAATCTTCTTTTTTTTGTTCTAGTTGGTTTAGAAAGTCGCTAAAGTCTATGTCACACTATGTTACATGGACTCGGGTGCGGGTGTGTATATCTAAGGATCGGACAGATAACATCTCTAAATAAAGGACACGTGGACTCGGCTAACATGTACCCAAAAATTAGATACGAGAACGTGGATAAAGCAAAAAATATTAAAAGAAATAGCAGAGGTCTAATCCTACTATGCTATTTTCTTTTTTTATACTATTTTTTAGGTGCTAAATCTGAATTATTATTTTTTTTATTTTGCTGCAGAATTTTGGTTTGGACAGGCCGAAATTAGTTAGATTAGGAGTTTAATTATATGAAGATATAAAAGATAGCCCAATTAACTATAAAGTATTGTGGCCCAAACAGCGATAAAGTTTGGGCAGGCCAGTTTTCATTCTTTTAAAAGTGTGGGCTGGCCCATTATGATTATTCTTTTTAGTTGTTGAATAAAACAAAAGCTAAATCAAAAGCAAAGGGAAAAAAAAAAACAAAAAAAGGATAAAGAGAAGCAATATGCCACGTAAAAAAAGAGATAAAGTTTTGACTTGAGAACTCTCTCTCTCTCTCTCCCCTCTTCGGTGATTGAAAGACGATGGTCAATGTGAATCAACATCTATTGCGCCTCCATCTTCCCCAATCTGTGTTTTTCTTCCTCGATCTACCCAATCACTAGGTCGTCTTCCTCAATCTACAGTATCCTTTTGCAAAGTGCCGTGTCCGAGCCGGATTAAGCACCCATGTCGGTGTCGTGTCGACAGCAGTATTGGCCAGAAAACGACGAGTCCATGTAATGTAGATGTAAAGTCATCTAATGCTTCGAATTTAATAGAGTTTATATTTTAGAGAATTTCAAGAGCTTTTGAAGCTTCTTTACATATTGTATGATCTAATCAAACCCTAGGTGTGATGTCTAAGAATTCTAGGAGTGATTTCTAAATCTTTCATCTTCTTCTTTCTTTTTACTTTCTGTTTCAATTTACTATTCTCGGACTACTATTCACAGTCCTCTAAAAGTGCACTTTTCAAAATCCAACGATGTCCTACATCAATTTGGTATTAGAGCGTAAGGTTTCGCCATGATGCTCTCTCATTGTAGGAGATCCAATACAAATGGATTAACTTAGGAAGAGGGTAAAGCGCTTCTTAGAGAAAAAAAATTTTAAGGATCTTCAAGATGATTTTCTTAATCAATTATATGCACCAGCGCAAGATGATGTGCGTGTGGTTGATTATGCAAGAAAATTCAAGGAATTATTTATGAAGTTTGTAGTAGAAAGAAAGTGAACAGATGACTATTGCTCGTTTCAAAAGTAGATTGAGATTTGGAATTAAAGAAGAGATGTCTCGTGTATAATTGGAAGATCTCGAAGATGCTATTGAAAAGGCTATACAATTCGAATTTTTTGTAAAATTTTAAGAAAAAATCTATAGTTTTGAAGCCTGGGCATAATGCAAAGACTGTCCAGCAAGAGAAACCAACAAAGGCTCTGTTTGGTTGGAAAGAAACGGATAATAGAAAATGAAAATGGTAGAAGTGAAGTGAAAGAAAGGAAAAAGAAATGAAAATTTATTTTCTTGCATGCATTTGAAAAGATGAAAAAATTTGTATTAGCCTAACTAACAAGCTAATTTGAGTTATACAGAAAATTTTAGTTTCCATTACTTTGTAGGACTCTCTATCTAAACAAACACATAAAAGATTATTTTTTCCTTTTTTTCTTTGACTTTCCTATATTATCTATCTAATCAAACTGAGCAAAAACAAAGAGTTAAAGTGCCAGAAAAAGATGCTGAAAAGCCACAACAAGATGCACCAAAGCCGAATATTGTTCTTAGGAATGAAAACCCTACACAATTGAAGTTGCAAGCCAATAAATATGTTCATAATTTTTCTAAGGTGAAAGATGACCAAATTTTGAAGGATAACGAGACTCTAATTGATGATTCAAAAGCACCCCAAGAAGATCTAATTATTACTCAAGAAAAGGATGAGGTCCAAATAGAAGACTTGAATGTTACACAAGGTGTAGGGATGGAAGAATTAAGGCAGCCTACTGCTGGTCCAGAACTTACTGAGCCTTTAGAGGTTATGATATTGCACTTCGAGGTCTCCGATGTAGTGCCTAAAAACTCATCTAGTGAATTTGCTCCAATCATATAATCAATTAAGTGGCCAATAGTGAATCAAAAGATGATCTTGTGCTAGGTATAAAGGCTAAAAAGAAAAGAATCCAGGTTGTTGCCAGGAATATCGAAGAAAGCTTTATGAAAACTGATTTAGATGAATTCCAAGATGTGTTTCCTATGCCAATGGACTTTGTTATTCCAGAAAAATTTAGTGACATGATTGAAAATATCAATCTTTCATTTTTTTTTGTTGCAACCTCCAACAAAAAAGGCAGCATCAACATGAACATTCCAACATGAAGCCATGGACGCAATTTAAAAGTTTGTGGATTTTTATACTTCGATACTTCAAAACTCGAGGTCGAGTTTTCTCCAAGAAGGGGAGAATGATGCAAAATATAAGAAGCTCAAGAAAAGTTAAATTCATAGAAGCGATGATATTTGGACATCGGCATAATTTCAAAGAGAAATTGGTAGGAATCATATATAATTATGTTTCTAGTATTGTTAAGAGTCCTATTTTATGATTGTTTTATATTTTCTATGATTTTTATGTCATTCACATTTACAAACATGGGCTGTAAGGGTGGCCCATAGGTCATCCTGTGGGTCAAATTATTTAATTAGGTTTCATTTATATTTGTTATTTGGTCTTAAATTGGTTTTGGAAGTCGATGATATTATGCTAGTTTTCTTTTTTTGTTCTAATTGGTTTAGAAAGTCTCTAAAGCCTAGTCATTTAATGCTTCTAATTCAATAAAAAAGTTTATATTTTAGAGAATTTCAAGAACTTTTGAAACTTCTTTATAGATTGTATGATGCAATCAAGCCCTCGGTGTGATGCCTAAGGAATTCAAGGACTGATTCCTAGATCTTTCATCTTCTTCTCTCTTTTTAATTTCTATTTCAATTTACTATTCTCGGATTACTATTCACAGCCCTCTAAAAGTGCACTTTTCAACCTCAAACCCCATCCAATCACCCTCAAATCAACCCTAATCCCTTCCCCTACCTATTAACATTCAATTAATTCGTACAACCCTAAATTACTCACTGTTTAGGCCGTCAAATAACCTCTGTTTTCAAAATCCAGCGCTGTCCTCCATTAGGGTCCGATTGATTTTGTCAATGCTCAAAGGGGTCTTAGGCAAGAAGATCCAAGCTCCCTCTTCCTTTTTATTCTTTGTATGAAGTACTCACACGATTCTTCGCTTATGCAAAAAACCAAGGTGTGCTTTATGGGGTAAAAATCAATAGATCTAGCTTCCTCTTTCCCACCTCATGTTTGCGCTCCTTATATTCTGTTGTGCAAATGAATCTGAAGCAGCAGCAGTCAAGTAATGCTTAGAGTTATAAGGGAGTTGGTCAGGACAAGAGCTTACCAGGGACCTATGAAGCACGGGTACGGGTACGAGTACTGGTACTGATACGATACGGGTACGTCGATATGCTAAAATCCGGTCCGATTGGTTTTGTCAATGCTCAAAGGGGTCTTAGGCAAGAAGATCCAAGCTCCCTCTTCCTTTTTGTTCTTTGTATGAAGTACTCACAAGAGACTTTGCTTATGCAGAAAACCAGGGTGTGCTTTATGGGGTAAAAATCCATAGATCCAGCTTCCTCTTTCCCACCTCATGTTTGCACTCCTTATATTCTGTTATGCAAATGAATCTGAAGCAGCAGTGGTCAAGTAATGCTTAGAGTTATAAGGGAGTAGATCAGGACAAGAGCTTACCCGGGGCAAATCAGCAGTATGTTTCAGTGCCAATGCTGCCCCTAACCTTCGCCATTGGAATAGACAACTCCTAGAACTTAAATAAGGGAAAGAGGATGCATTTTATTGGGTTTACCAATGTTTATTGGGGGGAGAAAAAAATAAAGAAAAAAAGTTATATGGAAACTGGAGTTGATGTCGAAACGTTGGACAATCAAGGTTCTAAAGTCTGTAGGTTGAGCGATTCTTATAAGGCAGCAGCTCTTTCGACGCCTGCTTAGGCAATGTCTTCATACAGTATCCTGGTCGGTAGCTATATGTGGTGAAATGGATTCTAAAATATCCAACTTTTGGTGGGGAGGATAAGAGGATTCTAGAGGGATTCATATGAGAGCTTGGGATTTGTTTGTGCAGGCTGAAATAAGTGGGTGGTTTGGGCTTTCAAAAGATGAGGATTTGAATTCGAATAAAGCTGTCTTCGCCAAAATGGGATGGCAACTGGTATGTAAACAAAAACAAGCTCTGGGTCTATTTGTAATCGAAGAAATACTGCTCTCAAGTAGATTTTTTATCAGTCGAGAAGAGAAATTCAGATTCCTATATATGTAAGGGAATTTCATCTATGTGAGACCTTGGCAGGTCTTACATAGATATATGGAAAGATCATTGGGTACCTGATCTTCAACACTACAAAGTTCCTCCTAGTTCAAATGAGGCTATAAAATTTCAAAAGTGCGTGCTCTTTTAGAAGGAGAAACGCTGCAATGGCATAAGGACCTGCTTGATAACCTTTTTGATGCTCATACATCTTGAGCAATCCAAAAAATTCCTATCCCAACTCTTGATACACATGGAAAAGGGATTTGGATTCCATAGCCCTCTGGATTTTTTTTCATCAAAGTCAGCTTATAGAGTAGAAACTCATCTTTTAGACTTTCAGCCTTATCGCTTGAGTACTCAGGACTGGCAAAATCTCAGGAAGGCCAAAATCCATGAGCTTCTGAAAATAGCTTTTCCGTGAGTGGACGTAGATGCCATACCATTTAGAGGTTCACTAGCCTCTACATTCTACATGGAGAATGTTTTATGTCCATTCCATCAAAGTGAAGAGGAGACAGCAGTAGTTCACTTATTTTCCAAGAGTACAATCGCTAGAACTCTTTGGTTTGATAAATGGGAAATACATTCTGAAGAGGTGAGTGCATGCTCTGGAGTTGAATGGGTATCGAAAGTTCAGAATGATCACTCTTGGATGCCCAATCATACTCCCCAACAAGATCTTTTCATTTTTTTGCAGCTATATCAGTGGATAGTATCTGGAAATGCCACAATACCGCAGTCTTTGAAACCAAAGTGGTTGATCTGGGTCAACTTTTTAAGGAGGTATTAAGTCTATCAGAGGACCATAAACTTTATCAAGAGTCTTCCAAGGGTGATCCCCCCAGCTCTAGGCCTGCTCGTGGGCTTCAGATTTGATGGTTCCTGATTAGGGTGTTATCAAGGTAAACTTTGATGTTGCATTTAAAAAAAGACAGGATGGCAGGAGCAGCAGTGGCTAGGAATGCTGATGGCCATGTGTTATGGGCTAGAGCTTTGGAAGGTGTTACTTCATCGGCACTGTTGACAGAAGCTAAAGCAACTAGATGGGGTACAGTGCAGGCATTGGAGGATTAATGGGATTTGGTTATTTTGGAAGTCAATGCTAAAGTAGGGGTTCAATCCATGTCGGCTAATATTTCTCAGCATCATTGGTCAATTGTCTCACTGTTGGATGACATGCATTCCCAGAATTCTCTTGTTTCGAAAAGGCATCATTTGGTTTTCTCCTATGCTTCTAGATCAGTTAACGGTGCTGCTCACGATATGGCTTCTTGGTGTTTCTAGATTAACTTCTCAGAAATTTTTGTCAAGTCTGCCATGTGCACTGCAGTAGCTATGGATTTGGAATCCTCTTCCGCAATCTAGTTTTAGTCTCTTTTCCTTTGCTTGTTTTGTCCTTCGATCTTTTTATTGTTCTTGCTCTCTTTCTGCTGCGTGCACTGCAGTAGCTATCAATTCAGAATCCTCTTCAGCAATCTATTTTTAGTCTCTTTCCCTTTGCTTGTTTTGTCCTTGGTTCTTTTTCTTGTTCTTGCTCTTGCTCTTGCTCTCTTTCCTTTTCCTATGTATTGCAGAGCAAAAAAAAAAAAAAAACAAATGAAAATGCAAGATTTACCTATCCTTTATTTTTTCTAATATTTAAATTTTAAAAAAAAAAATTGAAAAACTGAATTATTTGTCTGCCTTTTGCGAAGGTCAAAGATCAATTGGCTGTTGAGCATGCGAGATCTTTGCACCAACTTGGGGGGAGTGTTGTGTCATGTTATTTTAATCGGAGGGATATTCATGTACTTTGGATCTTCTAATATAAATGTGTCTAAAAGGAGAACCCTAATTCTGAATGGGTCTCTATCATTAGCCTTATGCTGAGTGTTCTCTTCTCTCTACTTTATTTTTTCTTTCTATTGTCAATCTAACAATAAGTTTGTGTTTGTGTTTATAAAATTTGATGTATTTTTATATTCTTTTTGTCTCTTTCGATTTGTTTCTGTTTTGTTGCTTGTCAAACAACACAAATCAAAACGAAAATTTGATCCTTGACCATGAGACATTCTTCCTTAAACCTTACCTCAGGACATAATCATCAAGAGTATTTTGAGCAACAGACTGAAATACCCAGCCTAATTCAGAGGAACATGTGCAATTGACAAATAGGTATAGGAGCAAAAGCGAGATTACACAAGGCAAATTAATTCCACTTCTGAAGAACTGAGAAATAGAAGTACATAAAATAGCGTATTCTCACTGACATAAACAGCTGTTGCTGAAAATTTTCCACCAAATTATATTTCAGATAAACATACAAAGTACAATTAGTAAATTTTAGATGCAATCTGCTTTCTACAAATATTAGAATTTGACATCAACCAAGCATTTTCTGCAAAAAAAGATGTGTAGCTACAGTCACCCTAAACTATATTCTGTTATTTAACCAGATTACTATGGGTAATGGTGAAAATAAATGCGCATGAATGTTGTCAATCAGGCATCAATTAGTTGTTCTGTAAACAGAGAGCAAAATAATAACATCAAAGTAGCATTCACACAATGGCAGACGAACAAAATGCATTGATACTAGAGAAGATAAAGCATATATTTCCTCAATTTTCAAGCATTCATATATTGTAAACAGAATTTCTTGGATCAGCTAAAACATGTTCATGATAATACAAGAAAAGATTAACCAAGGAAAAAGTAAGCCATATAGTTACTAAACAAGGGAAAATTTCCATCTTTTACCTCTTTGAGATTGACCCATTCCCATGTTTCATCTGCTGAATTAATATCATAAACCAAAGCGTGCCGGCCCTGCAAATTTTTGTAATTTGCAAGTTCAGGGCCATCAAATAGTGCAGTCTAATAAACAACTGGGCATACCTCAACAGGATTGTAGTCAGTTATAACACCCTCATAGAAGTTATTGTCTTCAGGCCATCTTGTCCAAACTCTCCTCCCAATTAATGGATCAAAGTTTGCTGCTTCAGCAGGTTCATTTACCGCAAAGGCACCTGAACAACCCCGATTTGGAACTTGTCCCCTTCCAGTGAAGCCTGTAGAGGGGTACTGCATAGACTTTATTGAGGATGCACTAAGCAATGTCTAATTCAGTTAACCAAAAACTAAGATAGTGGAAACAAAGAGCATATCAATTTTATCATCTATATGTAAACAAACCTTATAGTGAAAATTATATGACTTACTGATTTTGGCTTCTTGCCCCTGGCTCCGGATACAGGACCTCGTTTCAAGGCTGATGACGATGGTTGCATAGATGGATGCAATGCCGGGGACAGTGCAACCAGGGATAAAGAAGCTAACGACTGTGATGTTTTCTGTTTTTTGCGTGATGCAGAAACAGTAGGACTAGGCACAGGATCATGAACAGGCTGGGTACTGCTGAGCATGCCAGGTTGGAGCCTACTTGCCTTCCTCCACTCCCTAATGACAATATTGAACACACTCCCATAAAAATGAGTAACTGACCAAACATGATGAGATACCTGATGAACCATTCTCAGCAATACAATGTCATAATATTATCAGACCTTATCCTTCTGATGATGTCATCAGCATTAACCCTGGATAGAAGCTCTCTGTGTTCCTCATCTGATACTCTCAGCTCTTTTCTAAGTTCAGTAATTAAACTTTCTTTCTCCTACAATATACACAAATTGAGAACTTTAAATCAATTTAGCACAATTCAAACACTAGATATAATGAATACACAAACAATATGTAATATATACCCAAGTAATGGCATCAGATTGAGCTTTGAAGGCCCGAAGGACTGAAGTATATGCTTCTTGTTCTACGTGGTGGATCTGTGTCTCCATATCGCTATGCATCCGAGAGAATTGAGCAGTACCAACAACTGCAGATCTTACATTCCCTGCAGCACGGCCCCCCCTTGAAAACCTATTTTGACGGGAAGGAGGAAGGTCATCATCTGTGCCTGCAGTTAAATAAAAAAGAATCACTACACAAACAAGTTTTCTTGAATGTGGCACCCAGGAAAAATAAATAAACACATAAACATAAAAATAAAATATAATTTGAAATTTGCATAGGGAGATAAAAATTATTATGCCAACTCCATGAATGTATAATGATCTAGTAATTAACAAGTGCAAGGACTTTGAATTGTTTAAGCAGTACTTGTGTTTCTTCCACACACACACACACACACACACACACACACAGAGAGAGAGAGAGAGAGAGAGAATCAACTTATGCCGGTTAACTCAGTGCCCATTTCTTGTTTCTACCTCATAAGTAGCAAACAAAAGGTGTGTTTAAAACAAATTAAATCTTGCAACTGTAGTGCAAATATTTAGTGTGCATTTGGTATCATTTCTGTTTTCTGCTTCCGAAAACAGAATAAATGGAAACCAATATGGAAAACTTGTTTGGCAAACTGTTTGCAAAAGTTTTCTGAAAACACCCTGTTTGAGGAAACACTTTTAAATTGTTTTCTAAATTTCCAAAAAATGTCTTTTGCACAAAGATTAAAACGATTAGTGTTTCCAAATTTTTCGTTGTTTTGCTTCTGAAAACACTAAAAACAAAAACAAAAATAAAAATTTTACAAATGATGTTAAACAGGGCATAAACTTTTAGCCTGTTACAATGTCTCAACTGAAGCATCAAACATGCAAAAGTCACCAGCATTCCTGTCCAGAGAATCACATGCATTCAACAATGAAAAGGAAAAACAGGAATGCATATACAGTGCCATACACAGTAGTAATATACAAAACTTGCACATGGAAATCCTCAGTCAATGTTCTGGTCTTCTTACTTCATGTTTTGAGGTCAATTGATCCCTCGATCAAGTCCTAACTAGAAATATCTAAAGAGAAAAAAAAAAATCTTGTTTGGATCCGAAAGATCAAACTTATCATTGTACCTCCATAATAAAATAAAAAGAAAATCAACTAGGTTAAGGCAATTCCAAAAGCACCATACCAATGGTTACTTTCACTATGTGGGCTACTAAATGATAAAGTTACCAGAACAAGTCTTTCATGTATGATAAATGACGGAAAACCAAAATTACAAGGGTAAATTACAAATACACCCCCTGAGGTTTGTTTAAAATACAAATTGCCCCTTGTGGTTTGGAAAATTACAAATACCTCCTTGTCAGAATTTTTTATTTAACAGAATTACTTGAAAAAATGAAATTTCTAACTGTTCACCTATACAATAATAAAATTATCTGAATTATTAATAGAAATAAAATTTTAACATTATTAAAAACTGTTAATTAACTTGATGATTTATTAATAAAATGACTTATTTGTTGTGAAATTATAAACCTTAGGGGACATAATGTAATTTCTAAAACCATAGGGGGTAATTTGTAATTTAAGTAAAACTCAGGGGGTGTGTTTGTGATTTACCCAAATTACAAATTCATAAGGCAAGTGAAAGTGAAATTTAAAAAATAAATAAATAATAATAATAATAACAATAATAATAATATTAGTAAACACTAAAAACTTAAGCTATAACAAAATAAAATGAAGGCCTAATATGTGGTTTCCGAATTCCGAACTAAGCTCTCACATGCTTAATGCAATATCATAAATTTATGAGATATATAATAAAAATAATCTATTCTAACAAAACAAAAATAATGGAAGATGACACCAAAATAATCATTTTGATACAGGTGTCTAGAGAAAGAGAGGGTAACACAAAGATCAATCATTGGAATGGGTTTTTATTAGAGTATAGGACGAGACAGAGTACAAAGAATAAGGACCTAATATAGGCTCCCTTTGTTTCCATGGAAAATTAATTTAAGAAAATATTTGTATTTTATACTAATAGGTAAGGTCGTTCATCAATGAGTGCGCAAATTTGCTGAATGCAGCTGCTTCAGTTACTCATTCTCCAGCAAAATGGCATCCCAAGCCCCTAAATGGAATGCGTTTCCGACAGAGGATACAAGTTGGCAAATGATAACAACACAACAGAGTAATTTTAACAATACAAGTGGACGTTTTTCAAAATAATTTCTAGAATTCACCGATACCAAACAGATATTTGGTAAACTGTATACTACATCCAAAGGAAAAGAAAAAAAAAACTAAAGAAAACCAAACTAAGCCTTATGTTCCAATCAGTGGGGCCAACTAAAGGTGAGAATTTTCAACACAGCAGGATAACATGATTTTGAACCGTATACAAAGTTAGTTAGTTGGGGTTTAATGTTTTCGACATAAACACAAATCTAACACGATCCGATAACACGAATATTAAATGGGATTAGGTTAGTATCGAATTTGCATAACACAAAGTTGACATGGATAACACGTCTAATGAAGAATTAGTATCACATTTCAATATTTCCACTAAGCGGTGCCATGTTAAGGCTAATGTAGTGTGTGTGTGTGTGTGTGTGTGTGTGTTTTTCATTTAACATAATGTATTTTTTGCCATCTATTTTCGAGTTAATATAATATAAAATAAATAACAATAAGTTATAGTTTTTTCAAATTGGGGAAATGGAAATGAGTTGAAATCAAACATTTTTATGAATAATTTTATTTAGTAGAAATTAGTTTAATGAAATTTAACTTGTGGGGTTTAATACACTTGCTTAACTAGGGTGAAATTTTTTGATATGAAATAAATTGGTCACAAATAAAAAATGACATGACACAATAACATGAAGAGAAAAAAAGGGGAGGGGGTGGAAGGGGGGGTAGCGTTGAGGTAATTGTGACACAAATACGATCGACACAAACTATCCCCCTAACCTCCCATGTGAGTCTAGGTCTCCCCTACCCCTAACATTTCATTTTATATTGATCATATCACTCTTCCTTACTATTACATCTATTGGCCTTTGTTGTACATGACCAAACTATCTTAGTCTATTCTCTTTCAACTCATCTTCAATTGGTATTCCTACCATTTCACGAATATATTAATTTCTAATACTATCTTTCCTAATCTTACCACACATCCATCTAAGCATTTTTTATCCCAGCTACACTCATTTTATGAATGTGTTTTTTGTTAGTTGCCTAACAGTTTGTCCTGTTCTAATCAAATCTATCTTTCTAGCTCACCTAAGCATCTAAGCATTCTCATCATCACTTAAAGGATATAAACATGAAGGACAAATAGTAGCTTAAGGCCATGGAAAAGTGAACTATCTTTCTAGGTCACCTAGGATTGTGGGTCAAGAGCATATTCAAGCAAAACAAATAACGAATATCCTTAAGTTAAACTACCCTGTATATTTGCACCCAAATGTCTAGTTGTGTCTGCCGCCTGGTGCTCTATGGTGTATCCTTGTAACTTTTATAACCATAGGCGCCATAAAAATAAGTAAAGTGAAAAATGGATTCTTAAGAAACAAAACAAAACAAAAAAGCCAAATGACATGTTTTGTTTGAGGCTGAATCTCAACTATTCTTTGATTAGCTAGCATTCACTCCATAGCTTAGAGCTCATATTTTCTATCCATAATTCAAAAGCACCCTATTGAATTATTATTGACTAATAATATAAAAACAACCACATGTTTTGTTTGAGGCTGAATCTCAACTATTCTTTGATTAATTAGCATTCACTCCATAGCTTAGAGCTCATATTTTCTATCCATAAAAGAATAATAACTATTTCATTTTCTACATATCAGACTCCCAAGCAACCCTAAAACTGATTCAAGGTAATAGATGCTTTCTTTAACCTCATGTGCAAAAAAATTATTCACGAAAAACAAAATAGATTAGATTCTAATAATAGAAGGTAGAGGGAAAAAAGAACAAGGCATCCTTCATGGAGTCAAGAAAAAAGAATAAAAACAACCACAAGTCACAAACACCTGCAAAAAGCATCCTATTGAATAATATAAATAACCCCCCCTCCCCCCACCAAAAAAAAAAAAACAACACACAATATGGTTTGACCTCTAAAATGTTTTATAGTTATGAAAATCCTCTTCACCACAAAATCAACTTCCTCATTATCCATCTTGTTAACCTATGAGAACAAGGCATCCAAACATAAATGCAAAAATATGAATCTTCAGGTTTCTTTAATTGAGGGAAGTCCTTTGAAAAAGTATGAATTTGGAGGAGCTAGACGGGCTTCCCTCACCATATCTTACCTTTTATTTGTAGATGATACCATTATGTCCTATTACGGGATTAAAGAGTAGTTGACATTTAGAGGCGTGTTTTGTTATGTCTTGTGGCTATCTCTAAATAAATGTGAAATTTGGGAAATGTGAGTTGCTTCCTGTTAAGAGAGGTGCCTGAACTGGATAAGTCAGCTAGTCCATTGACGGGTCAGTTGTGTTCTCTTCTAATTTTTTTTTTAAGATTGCCCTTAGGAGCATCCCATAAAGTAGGGGTGTTCAAATATCCAAACAACCCGTGAAACCGACCCAATCCACCCGACCCGGATACAATATGGGTGGTTTCGACAAATAGCCCAGTCGGCTGCGAGTGTGCCTTTTAGATTTTTCGTGAATTCCAGTCAGAGGTCAGATGTAACATAAACAGACCTGCCTAAACCAACCCGACCGAATTAGGGGTATATACAATTTTATTACTACGTTAGCTTTACTTGTCAGCGGAGACCTATTGTCTTTGTCTTGGAAAACTATACAAACTCTGTAGACTTTTATTTTTTCAAGAACTTTAGATCTTCCCAAGAGTGGACTTTTCTCTTCCCAATCAAATATTTGGCGTTTCACTCTTTTTCTTTTTCTTTTTTATTTGTAGATAGAGACGTTTCACTTTAACTCTCATTTTATCTCCTCAATTCTGACGCCTCCTCTCTCTCTCTCTCCCCTCAAACTTCACGTCTCATCTCCTCTCCTTCTCTCTCCTAAATTCTGACCCCTTTTCCCCTTTTCCTCTCTCTCTCTCTCTCTCTCCCAAATCAAAAAAAAACCTCTCATCAATTCCTCTCTCTCTCTCTTCAGAAACAGAACCATCCATCTCTTACCCTCCCTCATCTCCACTTCTCTTTATTTCAAAAACATATCCATCCATCTCTTACTCTCCCTCATCTCTACTTCTCTTTTCTTGCTACCCTCTTTCTATCGATGATGTGGTGGTGGATGAGCACAAAAATAACGGTGGTGGCGACGATGAGCGATGGCAGTGGTGGTGCTTGTGGCTGCACAATGACGGCAACAATGATCAACAGCGGCGATCCCTCTCTAGATTTTTCTTTATTTTCTCTCCTCAAGTCTCATTCTAGTTGTAAGAAATATATGTATATGTTTATATGAGTGTTAAGTTTGTTATTTTGAAATTTTTAATTCCATTTTCATAATATTTTTTCTACTCCTATTGGATCTTCGAAATTGACCGAACCGATTGCCAAATCGATTTTTTTGATTCGGTCGATTTTGAACCTTAGTCCGGTCGATGACTGATTCTCTACCCCAAATGTGTCGGTTCAGCTATCAGGTCAAAGGTAAACCCGAACCGAACCGACTTGTGAACACCCCTACCATAAAGTAGTAGCTATGTGGGGATTCAAGATTTTAAGCAACGGTAGCTGCCTCCATAACAGTACCAATGGCAATAGTGCGGTTTCGGATGTGACGGACATTGCATAACAGTAGCGACGTCGAAGTCGTGAATTTATTTTTATTTTATTTTTTTAACTTCATACAAGTTCCCAAGGATACTAATATGCATGTTTCATTTCAGAATCAATATTTATTTCAGCTTGCAGTGATTTGTAATTATTTTTGTATAATTAATAACCATGATTTAAAAAGGTAGTTCATTTTAAACTATTAGTAATTTGTAGTCAAGATAAACATGCATAATTTATATCAAATAATTACTAGTTTTGTGATTATAAATGTAATTAAAAGACTTGAAGACAATCAAAACTATAGTTTATAAAAAAATGTTCATAGTCAAAAGTTGTTTTCGTGGAATCAACAAATTAGCCCAAGGTACCTGTGTCGACATAAATGTATGGGACATGCCTCGATACAACTGGTGTACCCTTATGTCTAGTAGATCAAAGAAGAGGAAGAAGGGAAGAAAAGGAAGAAAAAAAATACAAGCTTTTTCATTTGATCTAATGCATGTAGCCTAGATATGTTACCGTAAAGCCCATAAATCATGCTAGAATGGCTTCTCGGAGGCAAGGGATGTTGTCAAAGAATGAGAGAAATGTGAGTTAAATCTGATTTATTGAAGAAATATCAAACTTATTTATATAATTGCCAAAGTTTGCAAGTAAAGCCTAGCACTTGAATGAATTTACTAGTTAAAAACTTAAAACTAAACTATTGCCCCTCATTTTGTTATAATTTAAACAGTGACCTAAATAACCCATTTGCTAAACTTTCCCAATGTAAAAAAAAAGTTTTACAAGTTTACACTTGCAGTCAAATTACTTTTTCTCTCAAAACTAGAACTTGTTAGGCCTCTACTCATACCTTTGAACCTTCCTTAAGCCTAACCCATCCTTCCTCTAACCTTCCATTCAAAAACTACAAAATAATCTGAATGCACCACGGTAATGACCTCAAGGTTAATTAGATCTTCAGCTCATTACCCCCACAATATACAAATGCTTAAAACCCCAATGTTCTGTGCACCATTAACCACAAAACCTGACCAGCATATACACACGTAGACAGGGACAAGACTTGCAGTATATATTCTATGGCAGCAATTTATTAGTCCATCTCATGAATTTTACAGTTCTCCAATGCAACTCTGACTTACAGAATAGTAGCATGATCAGAAGTCAAAAGTGATGTTGACGTCAAAACCTAAACTAGCATCCTTTGCAATGTGACAACTTAAAAGTGTGTGAACCATTAGGACTAGTTAATCACCAAATCAAGCCCTAAACCCTAATTCCATAATTCTTTTATCAATCAACTATAAAGCATGGGTACTTCAAAAAGCATGGCGTACTTGTACCGAATACTTACCGGTGTATGGTACTTCTACATACGTGCTAAGTATACCCAAATTTTTTCCTCTTAATTTTTGGCATAACCAAATGTACCTAATATATTCTCAAACCACATTATACCTCAATCAAAATACTATTTTCTTCTACTACAAACATAAAATTCAATATACTAGGCCTTTTTTTTTTTTTTTAGTTTTATACTTAGCATGATTTTGAAATTAAGCTATAGTTTATAAGTTATTTAATATAATGACATTTAATTTTAATTTACACCTTTACTTTTGACATTAAATGTTAATTATATGTTGAATATTAACAAATTAAACCATTTAACTCGTGTTTCATAGCCAATCAATATTCAAAACCAGCAATACAGACAATTTAAAGATAAAAAAGTCTTGTAAACCGTAAAAAAGACAAAAATGTGAGTGTTAAAGATACAAACAACAGTCTTTAATGATGAGCAGCTCACCACTACTATCAGAAAGCCCGTACTCCATGGCCGCTTATACCAAAATCAAGAGCATCAGTCCACAATAAAAAACCCCAAAACCGGTAGCACCACCCCAGAGCCAACAATTCATGAGTAATTGTAATTGTAACAGCAACAGAGGATATAGCAAAATCTGAAATTCTATAAAATTAAAAAAAAAAACAAACAAACAACTTGGGATTAGATCAACTACGTCCCCGTGTGTGAAGAAATTGAAAGAATTAACGCACCTGCAGTGTTGGTACCCTGAAGTTTTGACAAGGAAAAAGAGCAAGAGAAGGAGCTGTGCGAAACACGACACACACACACACAGATTGGTGGCCCACGGTGGCCACTGGTAGTTCACGGCGTTCCACAGCGGTTTGGTTTTTGGTGGTTTGGCAAGAGAAAGACGGATGATAGAGAATGCGAGCGACACAGAGATCAGACAGAGACAGAGAGAGAGAACACAATTTTGGGGAGGAAGAACAGGAAACGACGTTGTTTGGACATTTCTGGAAAATAAAACTACGTCGTTTTAACGGTCACATTTGTTACCAAGAGGTGTGTCTCACCTAATCTTAAAAGGTTTGGCTTCTTTGACATTTGTCATTTTTAATTTCACGGAGTGTTTGGATTTTTTCGGTTATTTGAATCGTTTAATTTTCTTTTTATGACTTGTTAGATCGAATTTTTATATTCCCTCCGTCTTAAAATAATGGTTCTTTTTGGGGAATCTAACTTTTTTTGGTAGTACAATTATTGTATTTGAAAAAAGTTAATTTTCCAAAATTATCCTTTTGATAGTACATTTTTTGGGAATATCAATGCATAATTGTACTTTTTATGTTGTTTATTAATTTAAAAGAAGGGTAAAATAGGAAATTTATATTATTTTTGTACTTGATTTTTGAAGAAGGACTAATATTTTGGGACAATAAAAAATGGAATAAGGGACTAATATTTTGGGACGGAGGGAGTATAAAAAATAAAGATGATGGAATATTGGTGGCTATATATTTGTATCTCTATCATAATAGGATAAATTATCAATAGGTCATATTTTTAGGACTTATTACTTATTAAGTCATATTGACAAATTTATCAATCATTTTTATTTTTATGAATAAATTTACATAGATAAATTTATCAATCAAGACTTATAGATAAATAAATCTAAATAACAAGACTGATTGATAAAGGCCCTTTGTATTCAAAAAATGACAACAAATATAATTTCTAGAAAAGTCATACATTTTTTGTAATACAAAATCAATTCAAATATATAGTTACTGATATCCGATCATCTTATTTTTTACATAAATGTTTTACTCAACGAATTCTTAAAGAGAAATAGTTTATATCGCCGAAATCGGTTCCAAAATAGGCCTACCATGCCCAAACGTCCTCTCATATTGAGATGATTAACTTAAGAGAAACTAAACCTAATCTCAAATTCTATGGTACACACCTCTTAAAGGCACTCTTTAAGATGTATGTGCAATAAAATTTCACCATTTTAATTAATATATAAAATAATTCTACGTGGTTCTATACACTCGAACATCCTCGTCGTTCTTCTCTACTTTGTAGCACTGTTCAATACTCACTTTTCTTAGAAAATTTAGTCAAACTGCTCTCATAATAAAACTTTGGGCGCTCAGTCCATAAATTTAATTTTGAATTTCTTATGTCTATATAATTCCAGGCGCTAAATTATTACTTCATAAGGACATTGTTAAGTCCAGAAGGATAGTCCTATACAAAATGACTATCTGTTCAGTTTTCCCAAACCCACTCTTTCTCTCCTCTCTTATATATTCTCTCTTTGCAACTTTTGTCTACTCTTCACCGCCCAAACCTACTATCTTTCCTCTCTCATGATCTTTTCTCTTTATCTTCTCTTTCTTATTCACCAACAACTATTCCATCATGTGGATTCATCTTCACCAATAATCGTTTGATCCCGTGGATGACGTCGTCGATGTGAACGACTTCGCTAGATCGACGACGATCTCGCCGTGAAACTTCCCTAGAATGTCTCTACCGTGGTGTTTGGTCACAATCCGAGATGAGTCGTCGGTGATTTACAACCGTATTATCGACGACCGTATCGTGATGGTGGTGTTATTGGTGCTCATGATCGTTTTCCTCTTATTGACTGATATGACTCTCAATATAGTGATCTTAATGTTGATTGGAGTTGTGGTTGTGTAGATTCATGCGGTGTTTACGAAGATTGGTGATTTGTCTGTCAACGAAAAGTCTTGTAGCTCCACAACGGTGCTTTTCACTAGAGTTTCATCGCCTTTGTCTTAGATCTTGCACTTTGCTTTTGTGGTATCAGATTAGGGTTTTCTTTGAACTACAATTGGAAAATAATTTTTTATTATTATTATTTTTTGAAATTATACTATTATTGTGGCAATTGGTTTGAATTTCAATTTGGTTATGCAGAAAATTGAACTTCAAGTGAGGAAATGTGTTGACTATGTGTGTGTTTATGTAATTTATAGGGTTTATAAAAAACTAATAGTTTGTATTTCTTTAACTTTTGCTTTTGGGGTTTGTTTTTTTTGTGATTTGACCAAACCCTAAAAAAGTTATGTGGAGTGGTAGATTTGGAGCATGTTTGTTGAGTTTTGATATCTTTTCTTGAATGGATGTCTTTGTGTGATCTTAGATCTGATTTTCTCTTTCAACAGATAAAAAATGATTTTGACAAGTAGGACCTCTCTCTCTCTCCCCTTTATCTATATATTTGTGTATGTACCAGAATTTGAACAAATATAATAAAAAAATTGAACATATTTGAAAAACAAAGCTTGTGAATTCCAACAAATACAAAAAATAAAATTAAAAAAATAGATTTGGTGAATTTTAACAGATAGATAAAAATTTGAATAGATAGATTCAAAAAATTGAATATATAAAAAAAGATTTGAACAAATAGATTAAAATAAAAATTCAACAGATAATGGCCTTTTGACCAACAAATGGCCTTTTGATCAACAAAGATTTTTTCCTGAGATCTAATGCCTTGCACCCTTTTTAAATTGGTCTATTCACCAATTAATCCATAAACTTTTATGCATCAAAGATAAACACAATAATTTTTCTTTGAAACGGCCAACGCACCATTATTATCAAAATATCTTTGATGACTAATTTAATATTTCAAACTTTATAATGATATAATTTTTGATGTAGATGTCGCTTTTTAATAAAATTAATATTTTTATAATCCTTTCGTTGAAATCGATTAAACAAGATCCATGTTAGTCATGAAATTATTTTAAAAAAATAATACATTTTTTACTATCAAAACTAATTGTCAATAATAAAATTTTACTCCATCTCATAGTAAAAATTTACTCTGATTTACAATAAATTTTACTGTAAAATTTGTACATTTTAATAATGAAATACCATATCATCATTAAACACAATAGTTACTATAACGATTACTGCCGCAAGTAAAAATATTGAATAAAAAATTATTAAAACAATAAAACATAATATTATAATATAGTGAGATTTTACTATTAATTTAAAAAGAGTGTCAATAAATAATAGATAGATTACATATTGTCACAGTAAACCAATACAAAATTCTACTTAACTTTTAAATAGAGAATCAACAAACAAAACATAAGCCACAAACAAAAACATCATTATTCAATCATATTTAATATAAAACAATCAACAGTTGGAGGGAGAGAAAGCTTCCTCTTCGTAGAGCCCATGGATTTCTACCAGGGTTGTTTTTTGCTTGATTGAGAAAGATATATAGTTTATATAGATTTTGTCATTTTGCTTCTATGATGCACGCATTTGAGGACTTCAAGCTGCAGTTTTCTTAAAGCTCTTTGGGTTATGGATTGTCTAGAATAAAGATTTGATTTGGTATTATTGTTTTGTTGTGCTATGTTATTTTGTTGGGTCCTTCCACGTAAGCTAGGATTGGCTGGTGGGTTGTAATTCATGTTGGGCTATTTGTTTATCACATGGTTGTAAACTTTGGGCTTGTTTTAATGGTCGCGACAAACTCTTGTTCCTATTGGGTAATTTGGGCTCAACAGTAATTGCGCTATTTGGTGTGGATTGGTGATTGCTTATTGTTTGTTAGTGGTTGGGCCCACACTTTATTGCTCGCTGCTATTACATGGGCTTGGTTTGATCTTGGGCTCATCGGTTATGCACATCTGGCATACAAAGGCCCCGTTTGGTGTAGCTGTAATGACCCCGACCTCTAATTAATGTTAATTCGCACTTAATTATGCCTTGAAGAAGATTATGATGGATTTGGGATTTATTTGCATGTGCATTATTTATGTGTTTCTATCTGTTTGCCATAAAATGGTCTGTTCATGTCTTTGACTTTAAACTGTGAATTGAAAGCCTTATCGGCGCCCGATTCCGAAATTGATTAATGTTTTATGTTAGTTAGATTTTATGTGATTTTATGGTAGGTTTAATTAAAATTTGATTTGGTACGATTAAACTCGACTAAATAATGTTGGGCTATATTAGTCGCTTTAATTACTAACTTGCCATTGAGTGGCCATTCCCGTACACTTGTTAGGGACTCAATTAGCACATTCTTTACATCATTTTCTCAGTCGTTTTTTAGACCAAAAATGTAGGAGAGAGATATAGTGAGGTAAGGAAGTGGTATCAACAAGAGATTAACCTAGAGAATTAGAAAGAAGTGAAGGATTTTGCAAGATTGAGCTTGTAGACTTTGAATTCTAGACCCAAGGTAGGAAAATCACCTTCTTGTTTGTGCATTGAAGTTATACCTTGCATGATCCATGGCAAAATTGAAGATTTAAGTCAAGAATTGGTTTAAATGTTGAATTGGGTAGTAAATCATGCATGCATGCGCATTTCTTCACATTTTGAACTTGATTTCAAGAGTTTCTTCCATGCATGTGTTAATTTCACTCACATTATGGTCATTTATCTTGTTGTCCATCAAATTATCAAGTTTGATCATATTTTGGAGGGTTTGGTTTCTAGGAGATTCTTGCATGATACATTTAACTTATGTTCTTGAAGTTTTCCTTTGAAATTGTGTTTAATTGAACTACCTTTAGGCTTTGATTTAGCAAATTGATCTTCAAAACATGTTATACTATGAGTTTACAAGAGTTTTCCAGAAAATTAGCCCAAGAGGATCGAAATTGATGCTTTAAAAGTTGGTTTTGAGCTTGGAGGTTCAATCTGGAAATTTCAGATTTTGGACCCACGCTCGAGCGTAAGACTTTACGCTCGAGTGTCACAACCCAAACCCGGCCCTATGGGTTTAGCACCGTAACCGGCCAGTAATCCGAGATTACCGAAGGCCTGCAGAACAGTAGTACAGTAAAACAGAGTACAGGGCCTGGCGGAAGCCAATACAGTAAAGAAACAATGCCCAATGAGCTGTGACAGTCTGTATGCCAAAAAGATTTTTCATACATTCATACAAAAACGGTACAGAACAGTATGCACAATACTTACAATCAGTCAGACTAGGGACTTAATCCCTGCATAATAGTACGATAAACATTCAGTCTATACAGAACAGTAAGACAGTACAGAAGGGGAAAATCTAAAACACCCCTAAGCCTTAACAGTAGGCTCGGAACCTCGCAGTGAGGCACATAGGCTGGCTTGGCAAAACTGGAGTAACCCTGACGCTCCTAGCCGCGGTCCAGTGCCTGAACACCTACATATATATATGAGCAGTGAGCTAAAGCCCAGTGAATAACATAGGGCGTAAAGAGGTTAAGAATGAATGTCCTTAGAGTATGAAAACAGTTCATTTCAATTAGTCATTCAGTTGTTCAGTACAGTAAACAGTCATATGTGGTACATCCGTTAGCATAACAGTAAACAGTAGGTCTAGAAGACCGAACAGTAATGATGGCCATCAGTCAGTAGACAGTAGTGGTTCCAACGAGGGAACCGACAGAGATCTCTGTAACATTGTAACAGTAACAGTAAACAGTAGGTGCTAAGGATGCCACAGTACAGTTCAGAAATAAAGGACATACATTCATTCAGTTAACAGTAATCAGTTCAGAAACAGCACAATTCAGTTGTTCAAAAAATAATCATTTGTGAACATATCTTTACACAATTGTTACTCACAGAGTTCGGGCTACAGTATGCTAGAGCGTGTCTCCCCAGTCGCCAACCCTACACAGTTAACAGATTGAACACACTAAGCTACACAGTTGGGAGGTAACATAATTTAATCCCTAATGCCTCGGTGTGTTCTACATCTATATCCTCAAAAGATGCCTTAAATTAGGCCTAAGAATGCCTAGAATGGGATGAGGATGCAAAGACGCACTTAGAAAACATTTTCAGAATTTTCGGAAAAACAGAGTCCCGCTCGAGCGCAGGTTTCCCCGCTCGAGCGTACAGGCAAACAAAGGTACACGCTCGAGCGTAAACTTTCCCGCTCGAGCGTAGTGTAAAAGTACTGGATGGGTGAAATCCCCGCTCGACGCCCGCTCGAGCTTGAGACATGACTCCGCTCGAGCGCCCAATACTCCGCTCGAGCGGACTGTAAAACAATGCAAGGTGCTGGAAGCTCGATTTTCCCGCTCGAGCGGCACTCACCCCGCTCGAGTGGACGACAGAAATCTGGAAATCCCAGATTCGAGCTCCAGGTTCAAAACCAAGCTCAAAAGCATCAAAACCAATCCTCTTGGGCCCATTTTCGGGAAAACATTTATAAACGCAGAGAATAACATGTTTCAAAGCTCAATTTTAAGAAATCAAAGCCCAAGGGTGTTTAATTCAAACTCAATTTAAAGCATTTTTCAAGCACAAGATGAACATGCAAACATGCATGAATTCAAACCATTTCAAAGCTTCGATTTGATGCTCTAAGGAGCTAACTCTTTTCAAAACATGATGAAATCATGGACTACACTCAAGACATGAACATGCATGTAACATTTTGCCATGAAAACAACTCAAAATCCAACAATACTACCATGCATGCAAAGATTGGGCTTCAATTCACCATCAATGAACCAATTCATGACTTAGCTCTACAATTGGACATGAACCATGCATGAATCAACTTAAACACAAGTCAAAAGGGTGAAATTCATACCTAGGTTTCTTGAATGCAAGTCTAGAGATTCAAATTAGCAATTCACACTTCAATCTTCAAGCAATTCTACCAATAAACTCAAGATCCACTCAATTCTCTCTCACTCTCTATCTTGGTCGGTTGAGTCTAAGGAATGAGCTGATGGAACGTGTATGAATGAGTGTAATGAGGCTCAAAGATGATTCAAGTAGTGGGCCACTTAAGTGGCATTAAGGTAATTAAGCCTAACTCTTTAATTAGCTTATTTTAATCTAATCTAATCATACCTAATCAATTTTCAAATAGATATACCATAAAATTACATTAATTATGACGATCATAAAACATCAATCGGTTACTAATTCGGCCGCCGATAAGGCCTTCAATTAAACGCTCAAACATGAACAGATAAAATAAACAATCAACAGATAGAATGCAATTCAAACGTATATACTCAGTCAGTTCAGTTCCAGTTTCCAGTCAGTCAGTTCAGCATTTTTAATCAGTCCAATTATCAGTCATAATCAGCTCAATTTAACGGTAATCGATGTTTATCGGTAATCAATCAGTCATTAATCGGTAAACAGTATGAGGGTTGTTACATCGAGCGTACAATCTGAATACATGAACCCCGCTCGAGCGTGGAAGGTAACGCTTGAGCGTGAAATGCATGTATCCAGTACTTTTCACATGTTTACAGTTCGCTCGAGCGAGGGAATGCACGCTCGAGCGAGGACTTGTGTCTTGCACTCAAGCGTGGATCGAGCACCCATCGAGCGTGATTTTTGTGCATTCAGTACTTTTACTGTAGTTTACAATCCGCTCGAGCAAAGGAAGTTACGCTCGAGCGGAGATCCTTTGTCTGCATGTCCGCTCGAGCGTAGAAAGCCACGCTCGAACGAGACCCCTATTTTCTGAAAATTTTGAAAAGTGTTTTAAAGTGCATGTTTGCATCCTCATTCCATCCTAAGCATTCCTAGGCCATGTTTAAGACTCTATAGTGAGGGTAAGAGATTAGAAACACACTAAGAGCCAATGAAATAAGTTTTGTACAATTAGAACGTGTGTTTCAAGTGTGCATCTGTTATGTGTTGTGTAGGTCACGTGCCACATATCGTTTGACCAAGTTTACTCTGTCTGTCTGACTCATGACCCACTGTGAGAAATAATTCTATAAAGTTATGTTTAACCTAAGTATTTTCTGACTGGTATGGTATAATCTGTTTTCTGAAATGCTATCTTACTAATGGTGAATGAATGTTTAATTTTTTGAAAAGTATTTGTAGCGCCCTTAGTTCATGTGGCCCTCGCCCAAGGGTAACAATACCGCGGCCAATCTGCATGTGGCCCTCACCCGGGGGTAACAATACTGCGGCCAATCTGCACGTAGCCCTTGCCTGGGGGTAATAATACCATGGCTTGCGCGCAAGATATGGGCCTTTATGGTCGTTGGTACCAACTATGTATGTGGGTCTCTGGACCAATCTGATCTGATAGCTAATGGGTGTACCACGTATGATCTAATGCAAAATCTGAATGTGAACATGAGTGTGTATCTGAATCTATATCTGTTTTGAAATCTGAATATGTTCTAATTTAAATACTGGATTCTAATTTGTGATGGACATTATTCATAAAACCCCTTTACTCTGTTATTATTCACTAGACTCTCGCTCATAGTTTATATTATGTATGTAGGTGAGCCGGCACATGACCAAGGCCAGAGTTGACGGCCTTTGGTACTGTTTTTGTCAGCCAGCCGTTGTGTCTCCCGAGGAGGTTCCGATCGAAGTCTAATGCCATGGCTGTTTTTTTTTTTTTTGTTTTCATGCTAGTCTCTGTAACTATTTGTAAAGTCAGATCTCGGGAAGTTCACTTCTGTAAATATTTTATAAATATTGTGTATCTAGACTGGCATGTTTATATATCTATAAGTAAGTTTTGAAATGTTCTGTCCCATGTACGTTATCACAACTCATTGGACCTTGTCTATTTTGTATTATTGCTTACGCAGCCCCTTATTATTTGCTAATCTGTTCTGAGGCCTTTGGTAATCCACGGATTACTGGCCGGTTACAGTGCTAAACCTACAGGGGCAGGTTTGGGTCGTGACAGTAGCTGTTAAAACAGATTATAGATTATAACTTAACAGATTATAGATTATGACTTTAATCAGAAGTTGTTAATCTGTTTGGTGTAGCTGTTGGATTATAGATTTAAGTTGCTGAGTAGTGTTTGTTAAATAAGTTGTGAAGTAACTTTTTAAATAAATATTTATTTTTGTTATTCACCACTTGTCTACATTTCTCATAAAAAATAATAATAATAATATTCTATAGTCCATTTGGGTCTTTTTCTATTTTTAAAAAAATTAAAAATAAAAAAATCTAAGAGTATAACCGTAAATTAACATGTCCACAGCAGAAACTGAAAATCAAAAGTAAGGGGTGAACAGTTTCTCAGAATCAACTTTTTTGACTTAAAATAAGCGGTTAGAATCAGAAGCTGTTTGAAATAAGCTTAACCAAACGGTTCAAAATAGCTTTTCAAAAGCCAGAAGCCATAAGTTGGCTCAAAAAAACCCAAACAAACACCCCCAAATGTGGTCTATTGGTGGGCATTACGAGGGCGGTATGCTTACATAACCAATACTATGACAAAACTAGTGGTAGATGTCAACTTTCACAATGTGGGATAATATGATGTGAATTTTACCTATGATTTATACATTAAAATAAAGTAAACATTCATATGGTGTGAATGTTTACATTATTTTGTCAAATTGATGTGAATGTCAATATTACATATAAAATAATATTTTCGATACTTGCCATTAATAACATAACGCATCAGGTGACTCGTTCTAGTGTTCGACAGTTTTGGTCTATTGACTCCGTGAGGGTTGCACGAGTGCTTTCAGCCTAATCATACTCTTGCATATTGTCTAACAAGTCTGTGTGTGCATAGAATCCCTGTCCACTTGTTTTTTCGGATACAGAGAAGAACAGTTTTAAGCATACATACATGCAGACCAATCTTGCAACCTCTTCGTTGTCGCTATTCTTCGTTCCCGCCAATGCTTCATTGAGAATTTTGCATATCTTTGGTACACTCAACTGGTTGACATCCTTGTACTTTCAATGTATGATGTCGGTTGTTGGCTTGGTATCATGAGATATGTCCATTGGCTTGATGCCACAGTCCACCCCCAAAATGAGTGATACATCGCTTCTAAAAATTTGGATGTTCTTTTTCCTAATGTAAAACTTCCTAGTGGATAGCTTGTACGTTTTCAATACGCATACAATGACATCGTCAATATTCATGCAATGATTGAGGTCAACTCTAGTGTTAAGCAAATAATCAAACAAAGGCCAAAATGGCATTTTTCTCAAGCATTACAATTGGCCCTTTGCAAATTTTGTTCCCTTCAATAGTTTCACCAACTCAGTTATATTAGATCGGTAGTTGACTTTTTTCATGTTCACTTTTTTGGAGCTATTTGTTGTTCGGGTTTGTCTTTGATGTAGAACTGTAGAATCTTTCTTTTACCATGAAATCTTTGGGTAACATCTGTTTGTTCAATTGCAAACAAATTTACTATTAATAATTTTAAATGGTAAATGATAACAAGTGCAAACTATACGTGATGTAAATAGTGGAATAATATATATTCAACGTGGATGTGAATGTTTACATGAACACATTACAACATATGACAAAACAACAAGGTTAAATATATGGTGTGAATATTCACATGGAATAACAACCAAATAATGTAAATATTTACATCAGTTGTTTTTTATTTTAGTTTGAACAAAAAATAGGGGGATCAAAAATTATGTGATTTCCATCAACAATCAACAATACCAAGGCCAACATTCATATAAAGGGAAAAAATAGGAAGCTTATTATGAAACAATAGCATATTACAACCAATTAACAAGAATGATAATCAGATGATGTAAATGTTTATATCAGTTGTTTTGTAATTCATATTGAACCAAAAAGAGAGGGGGGAATGATGGGTGCTTATGTTTGTTCCTCATTCTGGTCAATTATACATGTCGACCAACTTGACAATACGTTAAATGTGAATGTTTACATGAATACATTACAACACATGGCAAAACAATAAAGTTAAATACATAGTATAAATATTCACATAGATTGTTTTCAATAAGAATTATAACCAGACGATGTAATATTTACATCAGTTGTTTAGAAATTCAAATTGGACCAAAAACAATGGGGAAAATAATCAAAAATTGGTAGTTCTAATTATTTGATCACCATCAATAATCGACAGCACCAACAAGGCCAACATTCACAAAAGAGGGGAAAATAACTATAATATTACGAAACAATAGCATACTACAACCAATCGACAAAAATGATATCCAGATGATATAAATGTTTACATCAGTTGTTTAGAAATTTATATTAAACCAAAAAGAAGGGGGAAAATAATAAAAAAATTAGGGATTCTAATTATTTGATCACCATCAACAATCAACAATACTAACAAGGCCAACATTCACAAAAGGGGGGAAAATAACTACAATATTACGAAACAATAGCATATTACAACCAATCAATAATAATGATATACTCGATATGAACTTTTGCAGAGTTGTTTCTTCAAATCGTCGGTAGTGGTTGAACAACAGTGGGCAACCATAGACGAACCACGGTTGAATGGTGGGATGTTCAATGCGAACGTTCGTAAAGGTGAATCGATGTGAACTTCCAATCGCCAGCGATGGTGAGATGACAAACAATGTGAAACCTAGGGTTTGGGAGATTTTGCTACAATGGTGAGGGTTTTGGGAAGGAAAGATTTGGGGAGTGAAATATGGAATGTTTTGAAGAGGAGTGTTTTGATCGTGTTTGACTTCAGGCCTAATTGCAATGTATTGAAGGATTTGAGGGTTAGTTTTCTTATTTCAAATAGGATTTAATAAAATAATTAAAAAAAAAATATGAGTTGGATAGAATAGAAAAGGTTTCCATCTTTTAAACTAAGGGATTGTTTAGGTGCCGTTTGGTAACACTTACATTTTCAGTTTTCTGTTTATATTTATGAAAATTTAAAAAACTCAAATAAAAAGTTGTTTTGTAAATTTTTAATTTATAAATCAGTGGTCTCAGTTTATAAATGTAGCTAAAAAATGTAAACACAAAAAATGTGTTTCCGTTTTGAGTTTTGAGTTTTTTTTTTTTTAACCACCCAACACTAGTCACCACCCGCCACCATTTTCCACCACCACCACCCACCCCCCACCCCCCACCACCACCTGCCAGCACCACTCACCACCTACCTGCCACCACCACTCACCACCTACCTGCCACCACCACTCACCACCCACTACTCCCCACCACCCGCTACCCGCCACTACCATCCACCGCCCGCCACCACCACCCGCCACTTACCTGCCACCACCGCTCACCACTCATCACCCACTTGCCACCACCATACACCACCTGCCACCACTAGCCACCCACTGCCACCAGCCACCTGCCACCACCACCACCACCACCACCACCACCATCATCACCCACCACCCACCTGCCACCACTACCCACCACCACCAGTCACTCGTTACCACCCACCCACTCGCCACTTACCCGCCACCACTACCCACCCGCCATCACCCACCACCACCCGCCATCCGCCACCCACCTGCCACCACCACCCACCACCCACCACCACTCATCATCCGCCACCCACCTGCCACCACCACCACCCACTACTCGCCACTAGGGATCTAAGAAAAATCAAAAAAATCGACCAAACGGATTGAACCGGACTAAATCGGCTATATTTGGTTTGTTTTTTAACAAGAATCGGTCTGTGCGGTTTTTAAATTTGATTTTTTTTCGATTTTCGGTTCGGTATCGGTTTAAACACCTTGTGCACCGATTTAAACCGAAACCGACCGCTTCAATATATATTATATTTATAATATATATAATTATATAATGATATTAACGAGTATAATAAATTATTAATCTTAATTAATTAACCTTATCATCTTTATAACCTAATTTTGAAAACTCTTATTATACATAATCTTAACTCTAACTCATTATTCTTGGAACCTTAGTATTTTCAAACTTTTTTTTTCTTTTTATTTTTGTTAATTTAGGAATTGAAAAGTATGTATTAAATGGGTGGATTGGATATGTTTGAATAGTAGACAAATAACTAATTTAATATTTTTATATAGATTAATGATTTGAAAAATCCTAAACCGATTAAACCGCACCAACCAAACCGTTTCAATCGATTTCGGTTTAGTGCGGTTTGATGGGAGAAGTGGTTTGCATCGGTGTTCAAAATAATAAAACCGACATTATCGGTTCAGTGTAATTTTTTATCTAAATACCGACCGTACCGAATCGATTACATCCCTACCCGCCACCCATTACCCGCCGCCGCCACCACCACCATTCACTCGCTACCACCCACCACCCGACACCGTCACCCACTCACCCACCACCACCACCACCCACCCGCTACCCACCACCCACCGTCACCACTTTCCACTACCGTCTTCCGCCGCCATTTGCTATTTCTCACTTTTTTTTTGTATTTTTAAATTTTTTAAAATATTTTCTCAATTACCAAAACACATTTGTAGTTTATATTTTTCTAAAAATAAATAAAAAATAAACAAAAATCAATTTATAAATTTTTTATAAATATAAAGTAAAAACATAAACCTTAACAAACAGACTATGGCTCTGTTTGGTTGTGAACTGAAATCAATTTTCAACATGTGAGCTCGCGTATGACGTTTGGATACGATGTTCAAAAATTGATTCCGCGTGTTAATTCAAATTACATTTTCAAAATCTGTTTGGTAGCAAATATCTCATTTTCAACGTTTCTGCCTTGTTCATCATCTCCCAACTTTCACGTGAACCTCATCTACACCTGTCCTTCAGATTTATCACGGGCGACTTGTCAGTGTTCAGATTCATCACGGATGAGTTTCAGAGAGTTTCAGAGGTCAGACTCATTTTATAAATAATGAATCTATCCAACCCGCTTCATACTCGTATCATATTTCACAAATCAACTGAGTTATGATTTGTGCGTTGCGGACGATTCTTATTACGGGCAACCAATCAACGACGACTGCGAGGTGAAATTATTCACAAAATTATTCACATATTTTGTTATAGGGAAATTATTTGAAAAATTCATTCTAATTTTTTTTTTCAGGTCAAATTTATCAAATTTATTGTCGAATTCGACGAGCAAACAGTGGCTCGTTCAATCAGTATACACATTCCATCACCGGCGATAATTATTCAACTCCCACTAATCTGGTAAATAAATCCTTCATCCTTCATCCTTCATCCTTCATCCTTCATCTGTTATCTGAAAATAATTTCAAACGAGTCGATCAACTGTTTCAACTTTTTGTTCTTCAAAAATAGTGTAAATCATTCATCTGTTATGTATAAATGATTTTGGAGAAGTTGAAATCAGTTCGTAAATGGTTTATCAGAATTTGGTATGTCGTATTTTCCATTTCAGATCGGTTGTTATTTGAAATTATGAACGGTTTGAACCTTTCTTCTATCAAATGTATAGTGGCAGTGAACATACACACCCGGCCGGTCGTCCCCCGGGTCATCCGGCCGGTCGACCGGCCGGTCGACCACGCGGTCTTCCCACCTCTCTGCCGCTTTGTCTTCCACCTTCCATTCCTGAATGGTTTGAACCACCATTCCTCCCTGAACTGTTTGAACCCACCGGTTTTTTTACTATTTTTTTTTCTTAATTTCAATTAACAACCAATACTGATTTGTTTTGAATTCAAATCAATATAACACAATGTTAAACACATTATTAAACATTGAATGTTAACTAATTTTTTTTGTAAAACATTGTTAACATTGTGTTTTTTTTAATTAAGCTTTTTTTTTTTACATTGTTAACAACCAATATTAAATTTTTTTTTATCTGATTGTTAATTAAAAAAAAATTACTGATTTCTTTCCTACTATTTAAACACAATGTTAACTGAATTTTGAGGCTTTGAGAGCAAAGACACCCCAATGTTAACTGAATTTTGAGGCTTTGAGAGCAAAGACACCCCTAGCGCTGGCACACACGGTTAAAACCAGGGATAGCTACTGTTACATTACCATTTAGACATATATATGTCTATATTTATTTATTTATATGGTAAATAAGATTTATACAAAATATAGTAAAGTTTTTAATTTTTATAGCATTTCATTTTTTATTAATAATTTATCATTCATATGAATATGAATTAAAAACGAAAAAATAATAATGTTATCTTTTTTACATTAAAATATTTTTTATTTTGATGTTATGAAAAGATAAGTCAATATACTTATGTTAAAATTAATTATATTTTTTCATAATTTTTCAACATATTAGAATATTTATGTATGTATTTTAATTTTTTATTATTTTGAGTCATATTTTAATTTATAGAAATAAATAAATAAAATGTTCATACCATACTTTTGTTTTGATCGAGTTCATACCATACTTTACCCTCCTTTTCTTTCTAGTGGTTGAAATTACATTTTATAGAATTAAAAAAAAACGGTTTAGCGAAATTTTTTTTATGCAAAATTTTTTTTGATAAAACAAAAAAATGTATTTTCCATGACTACTTGCAAGGGGTCGTTTGGGACACAGGAAAAAAAGTTGGTTTTGGGTTTATAAAAGTCGATTTTTTTTTATTTATTATTTGTGGTTATATTTCTGCTATCTGAATTTTTTTTTTTTTTTTTGTGATTATATTTCAGCTATTTAAATTCAATTAATCTGCTACGTACTTTTTTCCTTGAAATAAAATAATCTGTACTTTTTCCTTTATCTGTGTTCTCCTTCAAATCATTTTGCACTGTTATTGTTGTATATCCATCGCAGTGTTCTTTAAAATACTTTGTTCTGCTTGTATATACATCCCGAACTAGTTTAAATATAATTTGTATATTTATAGATGGATGGAAATAATTCCGATGACAATGAGAACACCAAAATGTGGACGCCCAGAATTGAAACGAAATTAATAAATATGTTGAGAGATGAGGTTAGAAACAATCAAACAACGGGCCGTACTACTTCATGGACAATTAGGCATTGGAATCATTATGCAAATCAGTTGCACAACATATATGGATTTCGGTATACAGGTGTTAAGGTGCGCCAAAAATATCAGCGCTTGAAAGCTGATTACCAGACATTCAAGCGACTCCAGGCACAAACTGGTCTGGGATGGGATCCTATTATAGGCACTGTTGTTGCACCCGATGAATTTTGGGATAAGGTTTTCCATTAATCTGTACTATTTTCTAATTTTATTTTAAACGTTTCATGATATACACAATTCTTAATTCTTGTTTTGTACTTGTTGTAGGCTAGCAGAAATGTGAAGAAGTTTAGGACAAAAGGGTTTGAATATTTTCAGGAAATGGCAGAAATTGTTGAAAATTGTTGTGCTACAGGGGCCCTGTCTCGTGCATCCACACAAGGACCCCTTGACTCAGAAGAAGAAGACGACATGTTAAATAAATTTTGGAACGTTGATGCTGGTGGGAGTAACGTTGGTGGGAGTAATGCTGGTGGGAGTAATGCTGCTGAGGCCATTCCTGTTGACTTATTCGGGGATGAGTATATAGATCCAGCAAAGGGCAAAAGTCACAAGAGAGGCCCTGCAACCAGCCAGACTGACAGTGGCCGTTCCAAAAAGTCACGGTCAAGTGGGTTTGATGATGTGTGTGCTGCTTTCACATCCTATGTACAAGCCAAAACAGGACATTCACGTGCACGAGAACATGAGACTGAGGCTGTAAGTGCAGGTGGTGATGATTATTCCCTTGATGCATGTCAAGATGCATTGCTTGAGCTTGGGGACATACCACCGTTGCAGTACGTTAGGGCACTGACACTGTTCAAGGATAAGGAATGGCGAAGGTTTTTCATGCGCACTCCTACCCATTTGCGCCTAGCCATGATCCTCGCTTTGCAGTGAACTGAGATTATCCCTGTTTTGCTTGTGTTAGCAAATCTTCTTGGCTGAACTGTTTGATCATTTCATTATCCCTGATTTGGTTTTAATTCTTATTTTTTTCATTCCATCATATCCTCTTTCCTTTTCTATGTTCGTATGGTGGCAGATGGGTGGTGGGTGGCGGTGGCTGGTGGTGGCAGGTGGGTGGTGGCGGCAGGTGGGTGGTGGTGGCAAGTGGGTGGTGGGTGGTGGTGGTAGGTGGGTGGTGGGTGGTGGGTGGTGGTGGTAGGTGGGTGGTGGGTGGTGATGGGTGGTGGTGGCAGGTGGATGGTTAGTGGTGGTAGGTGGTGGTGGTGATAAGTTCACCATTTAAAAGTGTAACAAATAACGAATAATAATAAGAATAATAATAATAATAAATTAAATAACATAAAATAATTATTATATTTTACTTTTTTATATCCCCCGATTGTTTATTATTAAATATATTTTTTTTTGCTTATCTGAATTTTTTTTTCCCCTTTTCATTAAAAAAAAGAATGTTTATTATTAAATATTTGTTTTTTTTAGTACACATGTTTATTATTAAATTATAAGTTGTTGTATTTAATTTCAGAACATTAATTTCATTTTTTCTATTAATTGATGCACACAAATTATTTAATAATTGTGTAATTTTTATTTTTTTTTATTGAAATGAAGGTTTTCATAGACATGTATGACATACTATTTATTAACATTATAACTGTGTAATTAAATGCTTCCAAAAAAAACCCCTCGTTCTTATTCATTACGTGAATAGGAAAGTTTATAACAAAATAACAAAAGTAAAACAATCACAACAAAACTCACCAAATAAATAAGCAAAACAAAAATAAGGGAAAAAAATATAACAACCGTATGATTTTTAAACAAGTTAAGCATCCTTATCAGGTGGTGTTGGAGGTGGAGGGAAATGCTGATGGTACAGCTGAGTGACTCGATGGTCAATCAGATCAATGCGGTTCCTTGTCAGTTCAGCACGTCTCTCGGAGTCTACGCGGAACTCACCAAATTGATGAATTAGTGAGTTCTGAGCGGTGGCAATTTCATCGAATCGAGTACCAAATTCATCAAACCGAGTACCCAGTGTATTGAGCTGATTAGCCATTTGTTGTTCCCATTGTAGGCGCTGATTGTACCGTTCTTATTCCAAGGCTAAATAATCTGTCCAGTAACGGGGTTGTTCATTTGGTGGCATGGCACTGTCATGGGGTTCTTCCTCATCAGGTATTGGTTCATTTTGAAGATTAAGAGAGCCCATCAACGTGTCAGAACCACCAGCTCGGGTCAGTGTATATTCAGAAATTGGTGAAGTGATTCTGATCCATGCTTCATCTTCAAGGTTCACATCATGGGCTTTGAAAATTATGGTTAGTAAAGCTCCAAAAGGTAGGGACCGGCCACTCAGAGTATCCAATTTTGCAACCATCATTTCTTTTAGTAATATAAAGCATAAATCTAATTTTTGTCCAATTTCAAAACAATATAACAAGTAAACTTGAAAACATGCAACAATATTATAATGTCCTTTTTTGGGGGTGACATTTTCAACTATCCATCGATGGAGAATACGAAGGTGAGGTTTTAAATGGCTGACTTTTAAATTAGTGCCGCTAAATCGATTGTCACAAATTGTGGTATAAATCTGAGTGACATCATCAACAATTTTTTCTAAGGCAGACTCATTTTGAAAATAACATTGTAAATCTCCTGTTTCGACTCCAATAATTTGTGCAAAACGACGCAGAGAGAGTGTGATTCTTTTCCCTTTAACATAAGAGGTAAGACTCCACGGTTCATTTTGTTGGTTACCCGCTGTCAAGTGAACATAAAATAATTGTACAAGACGGGGATATATCTTACTTGGTAAATTATTTAATGGTAACCATCCCATTGTATCTAATTTTCCAATTAAGAGTGAATCATATTGAGAAGGTAGTTTTACGTTTCTCCCCGTAACAATTGGTCGACGAATGAAATGTTCATTGGCTTGTTCATAATGATATGAATAAAAATCATTAGTTGGATAGCCATCATCTTGTTGCTGTGGTGGTGGTACAGGGTTTGACGATTCACCAACTTCGGGTCTGGTTCGTTTTGTTCTTGGCATGATTGTTCTTGGCATGATGACTGTAAAAGTGAAAGAAAAATGTATATTAAAATATACGAGAGGTAAGAAAAATGAATGAAAAATATATCAAACATTAGTATCTTTTTATGCATACAAACTTTTTTTTATGAAAAAAATAAATATAAAAAAATTTGGTGACAAAATTTAATTAGGCAGATTCCAAAGAAACAGATTTGTATAAAAAAAAAAATCATAATGAATAATATTTGTCATTGGGGTTTGATTCATAGAGTTTATTAGAACTTAGAAACTGATACTTAGAAAAATAAATGATAGTGCGAAAAATTTAAAACAGATATCAAAAAATATAACAAATGAAAATGGAACAGATTTATGAAAATGGAACAGAAATGAAAAGTGACTGGGCCGGGATGACCGGCCGGTCATCCTCCCCTCCCCCTTCAGTGAAGCTAATTTCTGAAGCTCATGTCTGAATTTCTGAAGCTCATGTTTGAACCAAATATGAAGATGAACTGGCATGAAAATCTCACCTGTAAATTATGGAAGTGGAGAAGGAGGACCTAACCAGATGGTGGATATCTTCTATTTGTCTAAATTAATTCTGTGATGTAACTGGAGAAAGTGCTTCCGAGAAGGTGAAGTTGGTGCGTTAAATAGAAGGAGGTTCAGATTTAATAGGAAGGGTGAGGTTCAGAAGGGTCAGGTTCATATAATTGTAGGAATATTTTTTTTTTTTTTTTATTTGTTAAATATAATATTATTACTTTTTTCAAATCTTCATCACATGCGTCCTCTGCTTTTTCTTTCCATCAGTGTTAGAACACAGCTAGAACACAGCTATTATATAATAGGGAGTATATATTAAGTAAGTGAAATTACGATCTTACCCTTTGTATTTTGTTTTATATCATCACTTCTCATTTAAGTTCAGAGGGGCATAATGGTCATTTCACATGTCAATTCCTACAATTATATGAGCTCTTCGTGGACAATAATAGAGTGTATCTCTGTTACACATCTGTACTAAATTACAAAAAATGTAATAAATGAAAAATAAATTGATAATATTTTGTAAGATTTATATTATGATTTGTATTTTAAAATATGAAAGTTAGTATATTTATCCCTTATTTATTAATATGTATTTTCAAAAGTTGTTGACTTTAACAAAATGTTAGAAAAAAATTAAAAACGTATTTTATAAATGAATTGATAGAAAAATTAATTGGCAGAAAAAATTGACATCGGTTTATTTTAAAATGAAAAAATTATTTCGGAATCACAATTATTCAAAAGAATTACTAAAAAAAAATAATTGACAAAAAAAATCAATGTTTAATTTCAGTATTTTAAAAATAGTTTGGTTATTATTGTTGATAAAAAATATAGATATCGATATCGATATATGAGTTGTGTGTTTGATGATAAATTATTGATTGAATTAAGTTTTGAAAATTACTTTCAAAACACATCACCAAACAAATTTTCACCTTTCACATGTCACATCAAACTTCCAAAACATAATTCAAAATACATCTTCAAAACACAATTCAAAACTCTATTTAAAAATCATAACCAAACAAATTTTCTACACTCAAATCATAATTCTACAACCCATAAATTTAAAATACAATTCATACTCTCAAATCACATTTACAAAACACAACCAAACGCAGGCTATATTTTCTAACTTTTTTTACAAAAATGGTGTAACGTGATAAAAAAATGGATAGGATGTAACCAAATAAGATAAAAAAATGCGTCCGGATCCTCTAGAGTGATCATGTGAAGTGATCCTCTAGAGTGATCTTTGATAGAGCGACACGTGTCCCATTAACGGATCTAATGGCTGAGATGATGCCTATACAAAACGACGTCGTTTTGATACCCAAAAAAAAAAAAAAAAAAAAAATTCAGAATTTCAAATTTGCAGATCGAGTTTGTTTTCATCTTCCAATTTGTTCCCATTCGGCTTTCGTCTTCTTTCTCTCTCTCACCGACCCAACCGAGGCGGACGCGATTTCTTCCTTCAATCTCCGCCTCTTCCACTAACCCATTCTTTTCCGAACCCATATATAAATTGAAAAAAATAACAAAAACCCAAATCAATTTTTGATTCAGATTCAGATTTGTATGTGTATTTATAGTTGTATATGTGGGATACAATACTACAATGATGGATCTCAGAAGAGGATGCTTGGTGGTGTTGGGTTCGTTGTTTTTTTTGCTTCCAAATTTGGTGTCGGCGAATGTTGTGTTTAAGGTGCAGAACAAATTTGCGGCGGCGCGTGAGAGGACATTGCCTTCGTTGAAGGCTCATGACGATCGCCGCCATGGAAGCAATCTTGGGTTCTTCTTCCTCAAATCCACTTTCTTCTTCCTCATCCTCTCTCTCTCGATCTGCAAATTTGAAATTCTGAAATTTTTTTTTTTTTTGGGTACCAAAACGACGTCGTTTTGTATAGGCATCATCTCAGCCATTGGATCCGTTAATGAGACACGTGTCGCTCTATCAAAGATCACTCTAGAGGATCACTTCACAGGATCACTCTAGAGGATCCGGACTCTAAAAAAATAGTCAATTAGAAAAAAAGAGAAACGGAGAACCATCAAAGGCGCAGGTGTTGTACTTGCCTACAGTATAGATAAATAGAGAGAAAGAGAGAGCGAGAGAGCAATGGTCTTCCACCTGTTGGCCTCACTCTCTCACTCCTCTCTCGCCGCCGTCGTCCATCTCCGCCCTCTCTTCACCCCCTTCTCCTTCTCCAAACCACCAACCTCTCTCCTCTTGTCTTCCACCACCACCAAATCTCCTCGAAAATTCCACTTGTATCCCTCTAATTGCGGCAAATTACAACAAAGACCTTCCCCCTCCTGCAACATCGTTTCGGACTCTTCTCGCAGCGTTTCCATGGACTCTCCGTCGATAAGCACCGATTTGTCAGTTGACTCGGTTGCCGATGACCTGAAGAAGCAGAGTTTGGGTGATGAAAATGTTAAATTGAACCTCGAAGATCTGAATTGGGACAATTCCTTCGTCCGAGAGTTGCCCGGCGATCCAAGAGCCGATAACATTCCCCGACAGGTTGGTGTTGTTTGTTTAATCTTTCTTTTGCGTTTGATTTATTTATGTGTCTCTATATTTTGGATGATATGTTTTGATTTATATATTAACCCATTGTATAGATCTTTGATGGGATTTTAGCCCTTTTGTAAAAGCTTTGGCCAATCATTGATGTTGGATGCCCTATTGAGGGTGCTATATGATGCGATGATGATTGAGTAGTTAGTTAGCATGAAGAAGAAAACAAAATCTTTTATCACAGCTCCATTTATTTATTTATTATTAAATATAAACAGTAAAAATGATTTATAAATGAAAGATTCCTACTTGCAGGTTCAAGAGTTTAGTTGTATTTGTATGTCAAGCATATGCAAATTGTTTGCAAAAATTAGTTGTTTGTAATATGTAAAAATATCTGACTAATCTTGTATTGTCATATGCTTTTATATAATTCTCTTTTGGACTGTTCAGTAAGTTGAAGATGGTGGGGCTGAAGTGAGATGCTTTGTGCTGACTGATTTTGTAGTTTGTATTAAAAAAAAAAAAAGAAAAAAAAAATATAAAACTTTCAGCCATATGATTGAGAGCTATTTAATGTTTGAAGTCAACAGTTCATGTTTGGTATGAAGTAACATGTTAATTGCATATGGGTGAACTTGGAGAGATTGAAGTGTAATATTATTGCTTAGGACTCCATTGTTGTTTTAGTATGAGTGGACGACTTGCATCAAACCATGCATGTGTGGCCATGTCTATCCGAGCCATGATGGCTGACTTTTCTGGCTTGATTCTTTGTGAGTCCTTGTGGTGTTATGTCTGGGGATTTAGTGTCTACTTGCCAATTATTTTCATGCAAATTTTTTGGTGGAAAGATGGAGTGGACAAATTGTTGTTTGAAAGTCTTTCACAAGGAGATCAAAGAGCATACATCAACAGTGACTCAATTTTTGGGGTAGTTTAACCTGTTAATTTGCTGTGATTTTCAGGTAGCTAGAGGTATTTTGAATTTGTATGAGGTGGGTCAAATTTGGTATTTAAAATGTTTTAGGAAGATGTGTGGCTCCTTTGGAGTTAGGTGCTTAGGGGTTGTTTGGAATAGTGACCTTGGAATGATGTATGATGGTTGTTATTTATCATTTTCATCTTCTATTTCTTGTGAAAATGCAATTGTTGAAATTTTATTTTTCATGATATTCAAACTTTTGGTTCTTTCATTGCAATGACACATTTGTGTGTATGTAATTGATACAAAATGTGAGTGGAAAAATAAAATGCTAGTGTTGTGTTTAACCTGGTGAAATGCTCTAAAAGACACTGAAACAATAAGTTATCTTCATAACAATCTAGAACCTATTATTAATTTCTAGACGCTGTGAAATAATGAGTTTCCAAACATTTCCACGTGTTTCCAAATTTCATTATCGATTTCTTAATGTTTTTGGTATGTCTTTAAAAAGTTTATATTCCAAGTTGATTGGAATGCATAAAAAACGAAATTTGGTCCTTATTCTTTATTTTATTTTATTTTTATTTTTAGGAAAATAGGTTTTAGTTTTACGTTTAACAAAAATCATGGGAGCTTCATTGGAAATTTGTGGATGGTTTTTAAGAGACGTTCCTAAGGATTTATATAGAAAAGTAATATACTTTGTAAGAGTTAATATAGAACAACATTAGACGACAAACATGGAGACACGATAATATTATTTTTTGATACTTAATCAGATCTTTGAAACTACAGTATTTAATTTCCTATTGTAACATTTCCAGTTTTTCACGTCTAATTTAAATGCCTCATTGACTTTCATAATCGAATAGAGTGAAGATGTTCAATGATGATTTTTGTATCTCACCTTCTCCTACCCTGTCTGCTATTGATTTGATACTTAATCGGATCTTTGAAACTTCAATATTTAATTTCCTTTTCCTATTTTTGACTCCTACTCTCTCGTGCTTCTAACTCTGTTATTGTCTCTACAAATACCTTGAGCTTCAATGTACTGTAACTCTTTTCTTCTTTGGCCTTTGTATGATGGCTATTTATCTCTTACTTGCTTCTTCTTGGTTTTGTTGGCTTGAACTTAACGGTGCATTTTACTTATTAAAAAATAAATAAAAACCTGGATGCTGCATTTCTTGGCTGAATCATTTTAAACATCTTATGGATCTAATAGAGCCTCGTTTCGGTGCCCTCAAAATTATTTGCAATGAAGGATCCCTCTCGAGGTTAGTGGCGTGTTGGAAAATTAACCACAGTACTCTTCAATTTTTGTTGTTCAAAAAATGTGTTACATCAGCAAAAGACTAATAGGCATCCAGGGAGATCCTGCTTATCTTACTGCATGTTGAGGTTGTAACTATGGTTTTAAAAACTTTGATGCAATTTGTTCAAATCACCAATTTTCCCAAAAGCCTAAGCCGTTAGGAAATGAGCCCAACAATGTATATCAATTATATGGCAGTTTCATTGTCTAATATCATTTTCTATTAGTTTCTAACTTCTGGTATTAGTGACACCTTTCTGCGGCTTGGAAATATGAATGGGAGGTTTGATGTAAAATCCTTCTATAGAACTTTATTGGGGAGGGGTGGCAGTACCTTGGAAATACATTTGGTCTATTGTGTCCCATACAAGGTTGTTATCTTTTAGTGGAATGCTTCTCATGAGAAGATATTCACTATCAACAATCTAGTAAGGAGATGAAAGATCATTGTGAATTGATGTGGTCTTTGGAAGTGTGATAAGAAGACAGTCTATCATCTGTTTATTCATTCTGAGGTGGTGAGGGATTTGTGTGGTTTGGTTTTGACGTTATTCGATACTGTTTGTTTCATAGAGATGTCATATGGATTATGTATGAATGGTGGGGTAGGTAGGGAAGCAGAGGTAGAAGGCATGGTAGTTCGCTCCTTTGTGCTTGATGTGGTTTTTATGGAGGGAGCGAAATAGGAATACCTTTCAAAGAGTAGAAGAACCTTTCATTAGGCTCAAAGTTGTTTTTTGGTTTGTTTATTTATATAGTTGTGTTTTAGGTAGGGTTATTGTTAAGTGTTAGGGTTATTTGAGTCCAAGGTTATTTTGGTACTTTTGAGTCCAATGTTATTTTGGTACTTTTGTAATTATGTCTATTATTATAAATACTAGAGGCTAAGAGGAGAAGCCGAAGTTTTGGGTAACTCTCTTTGTCTAGCCGCATTTCTCTCTCTCTCTCTCTCTTCTTCTTCTACTTCTTCCCTTGTAAAATTAACATAGTATCAGAGCTTCATCTTCCTCTTTGAAGATTTTTCTTTTCTCTTGTTTTTTATTTTTTTCATTTTTCCCGGTAAATAGTCTAGCCAAAAAAAACAAAAATAAATCTCCCATGGTTGAAATTTGATGGGCTTCTTCCCGATGATTTTATTTTAATTTTTTGTTCATTGTTTGGTTGTTTTTCGATTTTTTGGAAAAACGAGATAGTTTTCTAGAAACCCCTGCTCCAACCTTTTTAGGGCTGATTTTTCCCTTATTCCTCATCCTTAGGAGCCGACTGTACTTGTGGAGGAGTGTGGTGTTCCTATTTTTTTTTTGGAGGTTTCTATGAGTTTATCCATGTTTGGGAGTCAACTGGACCTTTGATTGATTTATCTATTTTGTTTTGGTGTGGCTGCTGGGATACCTTGCACTGTTTTAGCACTGTTTTCGACCCTAGAGGTGAGTTGCTATTCCCGTTGGGTTTTTTCAATTTTGTTTGATACATTGCTTGTGATTTTGCACCTATTTCTCCAATCCTATGGTTGAAGGCAAGAGTCAGGCACCTAAGGGCATTGAGGAGAGTGGATTGAGTCGTGTCGTAACTCTTGGTGATAGTCCCTCTCTTCGAATTAGTCCTGTTAAACTTGATGGTACCAACTACTTGATTTAGTCATGCTCCTGTAGTCTTGCTATTGCTACCCATCGCTTGACTGGATATATTATTGGTGCCCTCAAGCAACCTGATGATGATGGTGATTTGCATACTCAGTGGATTTCATAAAACACTTTGGTTATGGCCAAAGTTCTGAAAAATGGTTGGTTGCGGGGTGTAAAGGCCGTAGCGTAACGGTTGCGGGAACCGAAACCGTAATTTTTTTTATATTTTGCACAGTTTGGAAAAAACTTACCGATGCGCATATATATATATATATATATTTTAGAATCGTATTTATTGGGTTTTAAAATAAGTTTTGATAACTTTTTGTTAATTTTTAAGTATGATCCAATATATTTCATATTTTTAAATTACTATAAGATGAGTTTTTTTTACATTTTATTTCAATAATTAATGACTTTATATGTTATAAATCTATATTACAATTGTGGCAAATTTTTTTTTTATTGAACTTAGATGTATAAAATTATTTTTAATTATTATACTTGTGGAAGCATATGTAGATTTTAACTTAAATAGTTTTAAAAAAGTATATATCCTTAATGGAAGAACCTGATAAAGTACACGACATCATATCACAATTCACAAATGACAGAGATTACATTTCACATGATGTTACTGCTAAAATTACATAATGTTACCACCAAAATAAGTGACGTGGTGCATCTTGGGATTCAGATTGTTGAGTTTAATTGCTGTTGCTACCTTCACCCCATCCACTAGGAAATATATAAGTGAATGTTGCCATTATGTTGTCCATTTTGTTTGGTGCACTGGGGGAGAAAATGGATACCTTGGTTGAAAAAGATCACTATACTCTTCTTGGGTTTGTAGATAATGTTACGTAGCGTATCTTGGAGGACCATATTGCTGAGGGGGCCAAGGGTAATTTTTTTGAGGTAGGTAAGGATAACTCTGGCTATCACTGCTATAGGATGGGTAAGGGTGATAAGGGTGACTCTAACTACTATCAGTTGAATCAAACTGTTGTTCTCTTTTATCCCTGCGTGTATCACTACCACGAAACCTCCTAGGTAGTTGGGGTAAAGGTGGAATAAGTTCTCTAACATTATAATGTGCTCCAACATCGCATAATCCAAATTCTCTAATGAAATCTTCACTTCTTGCACCAAAACTAGTACAACCACCACCATCATCACCATTGTTGCCGCCACCATCATCGTGAGAAGTGCCTCCACCGTCACCATCATCACCTCCTCCATCAAATGGTTTTAAACCACCACTATTGTCACTTTGAGTTGGAGTAGGAGTTGAGCTTTGAAAAATGTGTCGAGCTTGATATCTATGGGTTCCACACCATCGTTTCCATCGCCGCCGTCGCCGTCGCCACCACAACAGTTGCCGCCACCGCCGCCATCATCATCATCTGAGACCAAATCTAGCCATTCAGAATTATCCACACCGTCTAGTAAATGATTTTCAATTTCTTCTATCCATGGACTTATTGGATCATCTTCTTCAAGTATGTAATCCAAGTTCATAGGTTTAAAGCTCCTATCAATCTCCTCTTTGCTTCTTCTTTCAATGTGTCTCAATTTTAATCTCATGTTGTAGGTGATGAAGACTAATATTTGGAATTTTTTATATTTTAATCTATTCATCGTCTTCGTATGGATGAGACTAAAAGTAGTCCAATTACGTTCACAGTGAGATGATGTGGTGGTTTGACTTAACATTTTCACAGCTATTTTTTGAAGTTTAGGAGCACAACTACCATGAAGAATCCACCACTCAGCTGCACAAAATCACATTACATTAGACATAAATCAAAATAAAACTTGGATTTGATTGTTTCCATGCTTTTTATGCTAAAGGAGTTCTAAAAGTTTATTGTTTATCTCGAAACAGCAACAACTACAATTTGTGACAATCATTAGAAGTAACATTTGCAAAAGTAAATTATTACTATTAAAATTTAAATAATTCGTATGTACTTGATTTGTTGCTTTTACTTAAGCATCCATATTAGGCTCTAATTTGGTAATTACTTTTTTAAGTCCATCAATCACTTCTCTTATTATTTCATTGGATGAGGTAACACTATATTGGAATTGAGGATTTAAAAAAAAATCCTTCAAAAATAAAATTGTAATTAGTAATTGAAAGTAAATATACATGTTATAATTGAAATCGTAACACTTACAAGCCGCATGTAAATCTTGGTGTAATTGAAAAGACTATCGAGTATCAATAATTTTCCAATACTTGGTGTTGTAGCGACAATCTTTTTTAATTGCGAACTTTGCTCTATCTATAGTTTCATATATGAAACCCATTGTTGGCTTCTCATCTCCATCAACCAACCTCAATACTCTGACTAGCGGCTTATGAACTTTACAAAGCTCTGTTCTTTCTGCCAAAACTACTTTCCCAAAATAATTTTTTTGACCTTGTAAGGTTGCCCCAGTCTTTGCCTTCCCCCATCTAGAATTTTTCCACTCATCACTACAAAACATAGTCTTCAAGTGGTGTTTATATCTAACAATACTCTCAATGGCAATGAAATTTGTAGCAAATTGAGTGATGGCAAGTCGAAGCAAATCTCTATCTCCAGTGAATTTTCTCATTAAGTCCAACACCCATCCAGTATTATAAATGAAATTGGTGATGGTTTTACCATCTTTAATCACCTTTGCTACACTTTTTTTATGGGCTATGTTTTTTAGCATAAGATCGATACAATGTGCTGAACAAGCTGTCTAATATAAATGTTTCCTCTTTCTCATCAACATTTTGTCGGCAGCTTTCAGTGCAGGTTCATTATCAATCACTACTTGAACAACGTATTGCTCTCAAATTTCATCAACTTTATCTAACAACCCAAAATAATATTCAGCAATCCTACTAATAATATTAGAGGCATCAATTGATTTGTGAAATATAGTACCTCTATTGCAATATACCAAGAAGTTGATAATGTGTTGCTGAGTTAGATTGCTCTAACCATCACACATGATGGATACACCTCTCTCTATCCAAATTCCCTTGAATGATCCTATCCATTTCGTCAAGTATTCATTAGGGTCACACCAATGAAAGGGCAAACGAGGTTTGGTAGAAAAGGGAAATTGGCTCCTCATTACATCGGACCGTTTTAGATTCTAGAGAGACTTGGCCATGTTGCTTACTGAATAGCCTTACCACCGGGAATGGAGCAGGTATATAATGTGTTTCATGTGCCAATGCTTCGGGGTTATCTTCGGGATCCATTTCATGTCATAGATTATCCCTGAATAGCTTTGGATGATGATATGAAATACTAAGAATGGCCGATTCAGATCATTAATCAAGAAGTGAAGCAATTAAGAAATAGATTAATTCTTATGGTGAAGGTGAGTGGAAAGAACACTATAGAAGAGAAGCTACATGGGAAGAGGAGGATGAAATGCGACAACGGTATCCACATTTATTTTCGAATGAAGGTAACTTAAGTTTGGAGGACCAAACTTTCTAAGGGGGAGAGACTGTGACGACCCCAACATGCATATCATTGTTGAATTTATCTTGATTATGTGAAATTTGTATGTTCAAATGTGTGTTATGTGTTTAATTTGTTTATATTTGTTTGAATTATGGAATATCTGTTAGACTACTTGTTTTGAATTAGAAATTGAAGGCTTAAATGGAATCAGAAACTAGAATTGACAAGTTCAATAGGCTAATTTGAATATTTAGAACCATTTGGGAAGTTTAATTAAAATTTTATTCAGATTAAAATTAATTAATTAGAATTGAGTGGGATTAATTAGCCTTAAGCTTACTTAATTAACTTAAGCTAATCTAACCTATATATATGTTAAAGTGAGATTTGAGCTCATTTTGTTTCATCAACTTGGCTGAGATTTAGAGAGAGAGAAGGAGAGCAAACTCTAGAGAGAGAGAGAGTTGAACGATTGTGAAGAATCGAGGAAGAGATTCAAGAATTTGCTAGAATACGTCAAATTAAAGACTAGGTAAGAATTACAACCTTAAATCTTGAAGATAAGTCATTTGAGAGTTGGATTCATGAAGTAATTAGGATGAATTTCATGTAAATTGTTAAGGAATGCCAAGAAGATGATGAAAACAAGCTAGGATCATGTTCATGGTTGAAATTCTCATGTTTCGTCATTTTGTTTTGAATTTGTTATTCTAGCATGCACGGAAGTTTAAACCTAGCATATTTCCCAATATTTTCTATAAAGCTTGCTTTTCATTGCATGTTCATGTTCTTTAAAGTGATGAGAGTTGAAATTCCACATGCATGGAGGTTTTGATTTCAATTTTGCAAATTCATGATGTTTTTGAGTAAATGGTTTCAAATTGGTTTTATATTCATGTTTTTCGAAGTGTTTTCAAGAATTTGTACCAGCCATGCAAGTTTTAGACTTAGAAACTTGTGTTTTGAAGCTTAAAATTCTGTTTTAAAAATCTAGATTTCGATTGGATTGCTCGAGCGGTGAAGTTACCGCTTGAGCGTACTTTGAGATCATCTAGTATTTTTGCAAAGCATTGCACATCGCTCAATAGTCCGCTCCATATTTGTGCAAAAAAAAGAAATTGTCCCACTGAGATGTAATCCTCTAAATAATATCTCAATGTTAAATTTTGTATATTTAAGCATTTATTACGAATTTATGTCAAAATGATAATACCAACGTTAATAATTGTTGTGAAGATGTTATTCTTCAATAATGTTATTTTAATAGTACACATATCATTTTGATGCATCCAAATTTTTTTTCCCCTATTATGTCTCACATTCACAAATTGTTTGATGTGGATTTGACATAAAGCACTATTCTATTAAATATAACGTGGTTAAAATATATGTTAAATTTTGATTCTTTTCACTATTTTTATGATACATTTAAAATAAATTATAATTAATAAAATAAAAATTGTTAAAAAAATGTAAAGTAAAAACTAATTTTGACACATCAATTGGAGTTTTCTTTTTAGAGATATCAAATTTATATACGTTAATTTGTCATTTAAGGTTTTAAAAAAATCCGACATATTAATTTTTTAAGGTTTGAGTGGATATAATTTTACAATGTTATTTTTTACATGAGTGTTGTGGAGCATTTTTTAGAATGGACCAAATATAATTTGGCGATTGCATCTTATTGGAGTTACTTGCTACATAGCTAAAATGCTATAAATTTAGCACTGTTGTTTCAATTGTGTAAAATGCCCAATTATTTTTAGGGAATACTTCCATCACAACAAAATCCAGGAGAAGAGCTTTGGTCAGATTTTGGTATTTTATTGAACTTTATCTTAAATTCGACATGATATTTAACATTGCTATAAACATAAAAAAATAACAGAATTAAAAATACATTCAGATTTTTTTATTGTTGGGCCAATTTTTGACCTTGGCATACACAATAACACCAATTTTCAAATGCATGTATAACCTACTATTGTGCACACATTTGGTAAGTATAAAATTTCAAAGGAAGTAGATACAAAAGGATCAAAATTAGAGGATCGATAAGAACTGTGACTCCGGCCATAGTTATATGGTCTTGAGAGAACACTTGGATTACAATACAAGGTCTCAAATTTAAATCTATGAACTAATATTGACTTACATAGTAATTTAACTGTTAACTTGCGAACCTCCTACATGTAAAAAAAAGAAAAAAAAAAAACCAAAAAAAAAAAAATTATGAGAACTGAACAACTAGAGTCAAACGGATTTCATTTTTTTATGCCAATGCCTAGGAGAATCAAAGGATGCAATACCACCTTGTCACTATAGTTGATGGTGTGAGAAATATATACAGTTTCTCGTGGATCACTTTCAGCGAGCTGTACCCAAGATCAAGTACAAGGACCTTTTGAGTGTCCCACATTGGTTAAACCTAAATCACAATATTCATTTTTATAATTTAATTTTGAACCTTATTATTTTAATTTGTTCGTTTTAGTCACTACATTTCAAGTCGAATTTCAATTTAGTTGTTATCTTCCAAGTAAAAGTTAAAACTAACAATTTTGTGACAAGTGTCAAACCAAATTCATGGAATTATCTAAGTTAGTAAAAACGATCCTAGAAACCAATCAGAGATGAAAATGAATAAAGAAGGGTGTGCACATATTCATCTCTTTTCCACAAAAATTACACTTGAACTTGCTTAGATTTTTAGGATTTACCATCATTGCATACTTCCATGCCGGATCTTTTTTTCCACCCTCGGGTGTTGCCATCTATTATGTACCTATTGAGACAATAAGCAGTGATTCAGTGTGTTAGATTTATTATGTTATTTTATTTTATGTTGAGGGTATTATTGTTATAGTAACATTAATGTTTCTAATATAAATATGTGTTGGTTGATGGTTTTTCATTATGACCCAATAACCTATTCTCTATGCGTTCTCTACTACTCTTCTCTTCTCTATTTCCTTTCTGACCCTAACCCTAACCCTAACCCTAACCCTAACCCTAACCCTAATTTCTTGAACTTTACACCAACTTGAGGGGAAGTGTTAAGTGTTAGGGTTATTTGAGTCCAAGGTTATTTTTGTACATTTGTAATTATGTCTATTATTATAAGAGAAATTCTACTTACACCACTAATTTAACTCCTTACACCATCAAAATTCAATTTTTTTTTTTTAATTTTTGTATTTTATAATTTCAATAATTCCTTTATTACCCTCATCCCTAACCTTTTCCCTTCTCCTTACACCCAAAACCTAAAAACCGTAACACCAACCATCATCACCTCCGACCACCATCTCGCTGCCACAACCACCACCCTCTCTGTCACCTCACCGCAGCGACCATCACGACCATCACGACCACCACCTTCGTAGCCCCCTCATCGCCGCAACCACCACTCCCTCATCACTCCTCTGCCACGGCCCCACTGCAAGAGAGAGAGATGAAAACCTAGGGTTTTAAGATCTGAGAGAAGAAGAAAAAGAAGAACGAATTGCCATCTCCGACCACCGCAAGCCCCTCCTCCCGTTGTGACCACATTCCTAGCACACCCATTACGTCTCCCTTTCCACTTTCTTCGTTTGCCGCTGCGTCTCATCCACCATCGTGCACACGAGCGAGTAACGAGAGAGAGAATTTTTGATCTAGATGGACCTTGTTGCAGCCGTTACTCTTTCCGTCGCTAACCGCCACGACCATCATCATCGATTGAAATTAAGTAGGGGGAAGACGGGGGTGGTGGCTGTGGAGGTGAGGTGGATGCGACAACAAAAGGTTGCGGCGGCAATAGCGGTGAAGATGGAGGTGATGGTAAGGGAGAATTAGGGTTAAGGTTAGGGTTAGGGTTAGGGTTAGGGTTAGGTTTTTTTTATGTTTTGGGTGTAAGGAGTGGAAGAAAGGTTAGGGATAAGGGTAATAAAAGAATTACAAAAATTATAAAATAAAAAAAAATTGAATTTTGAGGGTGTAAGGAGTTAAATTGGTGGTGTAAGTAGAATTTCTCTTATTATAAATACTAGAGTCTAAGAGGAGAACCCGAAGTTTTGGGTAATTCTTTTTCTCTAGCTGCAATTTTCTCTGTCTCACTCTTCATCTTCTTCTTCTTCTACTTCTTCCTCTGTAAAATTAACAGTTATGCCTAGCCGATCAGTTTGTTGATTTCATAGATTCTCTCATTTGTAAAGAGCTATAGGCCGTTTTTGTTTTTGAAGGAACGAGATATCATGGTTTTTGTACATGGGTGACATGGCATCCATTTTGATTCTTTTTTTAATAGAACTTATTTTTATTTTTGATAAACAATCAAACTTTATTGAGAAAGCATCAAGGTGATGAATACAAAAACCTACTTTTTAATAGAACTTATTTTACTTCTCAAAAAGAAAAGAAAAAAAGGAGAGAATTTTAATTATGTTACAGAGACATTATTGTCTCTGAAATTGTGTGCTGTGTCGGTATGAGTTACTTAGCTACAAATTGACTTGTGATCAAAGCACTAATCGTGTTATTTTTCTATATTCCATTTTGTAGGTCTTGCATGCTTGCTACACAAAGGTATCCCCATCAGTTGAGGTGGAGAACCCTCAGCTTGTTGCATGGTCAAAATCAGTTGCTGAGTTGCTTGATTTGGATCCTAAAGAGTGAGTACTTTATATTTTTTGTTCAGCGTGGCAAGTTTTAAAGGATATCTGTTTATTTTGATAAAACAACCTGGTCTACTTGCATCTGACTCTTGAGGTTAAATTTCTCCGAGTTATAACTTAAAAAACTAATCTGTGTTGGCTAGTTATTTGAATATTATTTCCATCAACAATATGGGGTAAAATTTATGAATTGAGAGACCTTGAGGTCCATTGCTTGTAGTATGCAGTTGTAGTTGAATGCCTAGGAGATGAGAATAATGGTGTACTTATGTATCAGTGCATGCATGTAAAATTGAAATGGCATTATAGTAGGCAAGAGAACTTGTTGAGCCAAAATGATTTCCGCTAGATTTAAAATCTCTCTCTTTGATGTTATTGAGGTTCAAAAATAATAGTTAAATATGGTCTCGGTATGGTAAGGGAGAAACTTATTTGCACAACTCTTTCTATAGAAAGCGTGATCTGCTGAAGGAGAGAAAGGGACGGGGTGCAACATGGGGATTTTGACAATCTCCCTTAATGCCCTTTCCTTCCGCCACTGGACCCTCTCCTCATAAAATTGTTTATCTATAAATTTATTTATTTATTTTTGGGAGTAACGCTTTCATCATATTGAAAAATTGTACTGCATGTATTTAAATTGTGTAATCAGTAGTAAAAATGTTTCCACCTTTCAAGTTGCAACTTGTGTTGGCAAAGGGTTGCTGCATGCATCTCTCCCATCACCAGCTGGCCTGGCGGGTTACAGAGGTTGAAGTCATCTGAGTTCTGGTTTTAGAGTAACATTGAGCTTCTGATAATCGTATAATTATTTGATCCACAAAGCTGACCAAAATAATTGGGATTAAAACTTAATACTAGTTTTTGCTTGGCTCTTGTTTCTCACTCTTATCCTCATCCTGATGGATTTCTTACTCCTATTATTGTTATATTTTCATTTTCTTGAATTTGTTTGCATGTTCACCGCTTTTTTTGTATATGGCCTCATTTTCTGCAAGGCTAACTGGTTATTGTGTTTCAGATTTGAAAGACCTGATTTCCCACTTCTTTTCTCTGGTGCGTCCCCTTTGGTGGGAGCGTAAGTGTCTTCTTTATCTCACTAGCATCACATTTGTGGTGAACCCATTTGAATTTGCTGACCATTTTTGACTTTTACAGAGTGCCCTATGCTCAGTGCTATGGAGGTCATCAGTTTGGCACGTGGGCTGGTCAGTTGGGTGATGGTCGGGCAATTACTCTTGGAGAGGTTTTGAATTCGAAATCTGAAAGGTGGGAGCTGCAGCTTAAGGGTGCAGGGAAGACACCGTATAGCCGGTTTGCTGATGGTCTTGCAGTTCTGCGAAGTAGCATACGGGAGTTTCTATGTAGTGAAGCAATGCAGAGTCTAGGCATCCCAACAACACGGGCACTTTGTCTTGTGGCTACTGGAAAATATGTTACTCGGGACATGTTCTATGAGTATGTTACACGAATTGTAATCATAAATCAAATATATTATGTTACTGTTGGACGGTTTCATTTCAGCCTACTCCTAGATGCTTCTCCAGCCCCAATGTTCCAAATTCAAGTATATATTATTTTTTTAAAAATTTGGTCAGTCTAAAAGATTTCCTAAATGAGCTAACTTGGGATGTAACGTATATACTGTTGAAAAATTGTGGGGGATCAAGATTATCATGATTTATTTTTGAATGTTAATAGTACCAAGACTACACTGATGCAAAAGGACAGACTGGTTTTATTAATTTGAGAACCTAACGACAGAAATACGTGGAATACCTCAGAATTCAAGTAGTTATTTTATCCATTCAGTGAATTTTTTGTTTCATTGCTCATCACACTTCGTTCATATGCAGTGGCAATCCAAAGGATGAACCTGGTGCAATAGTTTGCAGAGTTGCCCAGTCCTTTCTGCGTTTTGGTTCATACCAGATTCATGCCTCTAGAGGGAAAGAGGACCTTGACATTGTTCGTACTTTGGCAGACTACACCATTAGGCATCACTTCCCTCAAATCGAGAACATGAGTAAAAGTGAGAGTTTGTCTTTTAACACGGGCATGGAAGACGATTCAGTTGTGGATCTGACTTCAAACAAGTATGCAGGTGACTATTCTAATTAATAGAAATGTTAGTGGCACATGCCATTAATGACATTTAATATTTTTGTGAACTGACATTTAAGCAACCTTTCTGGAATGAATCACAATGTGGCCTACTTGTAAGTTACTACTATCCCTTTTACAGAATTATTTCTACCCCTTCGATCTTTTGGACTTCTCAAACAATTTTAAGAACAGGTGTCCTCATGGCTATTAAAACGAATTTGTTCAGTTTTTTTTTTTGGTTTTCTTGTTTCTTCTCAATTTATAGGCATGCTCATTATTTGAATTTGTAGACTGGTCTGGGACAGTTGGATGGACATCATGGGTGCCGATGGGACTTGTTATTAACTAGCTTACCCAATTTATTTAATGGTTTCTGGTACAGGTAGTCTGTGTATGGTAAACTGGTAGGTGACCACTATGGGCTGGATTCCAATTTGTCATGCCTGATTGAGATCAAGGTTCAATTGTGGTCCATTGTTGTAGTTTTGATTTATTTTACTTAAGGAAAATGATTTACAAACAGAATTTTCATATAAAAAATTTATCCAGAATGATGTGGCAGTGGCCTTTTTTGAATTGAGTGAAAACAGTAGGTGTTTTGATTGGAAATTGTGGGTGTGAGAGGTTAGAGGTGGTCAGTTGTGGACCTCTGGGAAGATGGTGGGCACTTCAATTGCTCAAGGTCGCTGGAGGTGAAGGAGGAGAAGACCAAGGTAGCCTTAAGAGATAGAGATGGTGGCAGTGAGAGACCTTGAACACTTTAGAGTTTGTGTGCAAGATAGGCTAGAGCTCGTGTTGCTGTATGTTTACGATTATAGTGTTGTGATGTTATGTTATGGTGGTGGCTCATTCTTGATATACTATTATATAAACTCCAGGAGTAATGGAGCCCAAACAACCTATGGACGGGTGGCAAGTTTTCATTAACTTGATAGGAGGGTGATATTGTAAGATTTCTGTATATTCAAAATTCTTTTTGTAATAAAAGAGTACATCGCTTTATATAACAATCTAACCTATAACTGAAAAGGAAACAAGAATATTGACTCAAATCCCTAATATATACAAAATACATATACTACCATATATACACAAGACTTAATATTCTCACACCCCAACTCAAACTCAAGATATTTTTGCAGAAAATACTGAGAGTTTACCAAGAAGAAACTGAAACCGAGCAGTGGTGTGAGCTTTGATAAAAAAATTAGCAAGTTGTATAGCTGAAGAGATGAAATGAAGCGAAATAGAGTTAGACTGCAGATGCTGACGGACTAAGTGACAATCAATGTCAATGTGTTTTGTCCACTCATCGAAGATAGTGTTATGAGCAATCTAAATAGCATTGCGGTTGTCACAATAAAGAGAGGTTGGAGAAAACTGTGGTACACCCAAATCAGACAACAGACAGCAAAGCCAAACAATCTCAACAATAGCATGAGCCATAGCACGATACTTAGCTTTGGCAATAGAGTGAGCAACAACAGTTTATTTCTCGCTTTTTCAAGAGATTGAGGAATTGTCAAGAAACATACAGAAACCAGACGTAGATTTGCGATCAGTAACATCACCAGTCCAGTCAGAATCAACATAGGTTACCAAATCTAAAGAGGAAGTAGAGGACAACAGTAAGCCCTGAATTATAGTACCCTTGAGATAGCCAAGAATACGAACCAAAGCGGCCCAATGAGTAGAATGAGGAGCAGAAACGAACTGGCAAATCACATGAACAACATATGCAAGATCAGCGCGAGTGACAATCAGAAAGACTAAGCAACCAACAAGGTCGCGATATAAAGTGGGATCATCCAGAGGAACACCATCAATAGTGTTAAGCTTTACATTATGCTCAATAAGGGTATCAAAAATCTGAGTGTCAGTCAGATTGGCATGGTGAATAACCTTATTTGTATGCTTGGCTTGAGACAAAAAGTAGCTTTTAGGAGAAGAAGCTACCTCAATACCAAGAAAATATCGCAATGGGCCCAAATCCTTCATTTCGAAAGTGTGGAAGAGATGCTGCTTGACCTCAGAGATAGTAGAAGAGTCAGAGCCAGTGATGATCATATCATCCACATACAGTAATAAGCCAATAAAGATAACAGAGGTGTGGAGGAGAAACAAAGTAGAGTCCTAGGCATAAGGATGAAACCCAAACTCAGTAACAACAGTCTGAAAACGATCATACCAAGCATGAGGAGATTGTTTCAAACCATACAGAGCATGCCGTAGACGACAAACCTGTCCAGAAGAATGGTGAAGGCCAGGGGGAGGACGCATGTAAACCTCCTCAGTGATATGGCCATTAAGAAAAGCATTCTTAACATCTATCTGATAAAGAGGTTAATGACGAACAGCAGCTACAGAGATCAAAGTACGAATAATAGTCATCTTGACAACATGGGCAAATGTCTCCTCATAATCAATACCATACTCCTATGAGAAACTCTTGGCAACTAAGGCCTCGTTTGGCAAGAGGCTATTTTAGCCAATTAGCCAAAAAGTTACTAAATTAGCCAAAAAGCTAACAATCCATACCAAAAAGTCAAAGATTCTCTTTTCTCTCTACTTTTTGCACATCTTTTCGTAATTAACCAAAAAGTCATCCCAAACATATAAGTTTTTTTTACCTTCCTTTTTAGCCAAATAGCCAAAAAGTTACTAAATTAGCCTGTTCCCAAACGAGGCCTAAGTGAGTTTTGTAGTGCTTAAGAGAATCATCAAAATGAGTCATGACTTTGTAAACCCATTTGCAACTAACCAGATTCTTACTAGCAGGCAAAGGAATTAACTCCCAAGTACTAGTTTTTTGCGAAGTAGACAACTCATCTTCTATAGCTCGAATCCAATGAGAATCTTGATAGCCCTCCTTGTAAGACTGAGGTTCTAAAAAAGAGTGAATAACAGAAAAAAATATACAGTATGGATAAACATATGTTTTAGCAAAATCAAGTTTAACTACCTGTTTACGGATGTGAAGGGGATATTTACGGTTAGCAAGATCAGAGTCGTTAGAAGCAGGCAAATCAACAGCAGAGGCAGAGGTAACTGGTGGAGGGAGAGTTTTGCGACGAAAATAAATTAACAACGGAGGAGGAGGAGGAGGAGGAGAGGGAACATACTCATAAGGGTTAGTGGAGAGGGACTTGTTAGGCGGGGTGGTACGAGGAGAAGAGGAAACAAGCTCATGGTAAACAACAGAGATGTACTTATCACCAGGGACTTCAAAAGGAAATAGATCAATATGAACTAAATCCCCTTTGGAAACTGGAGTTGTGAGAGGAGGAAGCTGAAAGTAAGGTAGATGTTGGAGAAATGCAACATCGCGGGAGACATGAAGGCCACGGGAAACAGGGTCATAATAGTGATAACCTTTCTGAGTGAGATTGTAACTCAAAAAGACACACCGGACAGATCAAGTACTAAGTTTGGTTTTATCTTTACTGGGTAAAAGGACTAAACAAGCAAACCCAAACACACGAAGGAGGTATTAATTAGGAAGTTGAGAAAACAAAGTCTCATAAGGAGACCGACTAGAGAAAGGGGAAGCAGGCATACGGTTGAGAAGAAAAGCAGTAAGAATTGCATCACCCTAAAACGGAGCTAGAACAAAAGGCATAGAGAAAGAGAGACCTAGCTGTCTCAAGGAGATAACAGTGCTTACGCTCAGCTCAACCATTTTGGGCAGGTGTATCAATACAAGAAGTTTGGTGAATGGTACTCAAATTGACCAAATACTCACTGAACTCAGTTTTAAAATATTTCTCACCCAAGTTAGACCGTAACAATTTAACAATTTAATGGTATCTAAGTCAGACTGAAAAGTACGGTATATCTGGTAAAAGTCAGACTTATGAGTCATAAGATAAACCCAAGTGTAATAGTTGCAGTCTTCAACAAATGACACATAGTATGTAGAACCCCCTTTAGTGAGAACATGAGAAGAACTCTATACATTAGTATGAATAAAAGAAAATAGTGTATCAGATATAGACGTACTTTTACGAAAAGATAAGGCTGCCATTTTGGCAAATTTACACCCCGGACACTCAGTAAGTTGACTAGGGGAAACTTTACCCAATATACCTGATTGAGCTAAAGACCGTAATCGGTCAACAGACAAATGTCCCAATTTGGAATGTCACAAATAGAAAGAACTTAACAGAGAATCTAAGTAAAAGGAGGAAAAGGCAGTCGAATAGATAGTCATAGACAGATGCAAGCTCCCACCACATAGAGGTCTCCAACTTTACGACCAGTCCTAATCTACTACTCGGACATCTGATCTTGTACAAAACAGATAGAAGAAGAAAAGATAATATCAAAACTGAAGCCATCAAGTTGATTGATAGATAATAAACTGACAGATAACTGAGGAATATAAAGAATAGATGGAATAAAGACAACAGACATAACAGATGGTAGAGCAGACCCAACAGATATAACAAACATATTAGACTTGGTAGCAGCATTTATAGTAATCAAGGTTTTAAAAAGTGGCCGCAACCGTTACGTAACGGTTGTGGTGGTTACCACCACTCGTTACGGCCGCTTTTGCAGTGTGATTGAGATTCATAGGTGTGTCGGTCGTAGCGGCTGCCGTAGCGGTCGTAGCGGCTGCCGTAGCGGTCGTAACGGTACCGTAACAACTTACGTAACGGTTCTGAACTGCTTCTATCAAAAAAACACACACAAAAAAAAAGTTAAAAATAGGAGAAGATGAATAGAGAGAGAAGAGGGAAGATGGAGGGGCAACAGATAGGGAGAGAAGAGAGAAGATGAAGAACATATTATTGATTTGTTAAAACTGTAAGACCTATGCTATTCTAGTCAGCTGCTCTCACTCAACCATTTTGTTTGTGTGTCTATCTATCTATATATTGTTTGAAAATAATAATAATAATAATAATAATAATAATAATAATAAGTGTGGTCATTATCTATTTGGCTTGATTAAAATATATATATATATATATATATTTAGGCTCTTATTTATTCTCTTACTTTTGTCATTGTTTATCTTATACATAATAGTTGGTGATTGATTTTTTCGTAGAACATCTAAAAAACATAACACCTATAATTATATATTAATACATATTTTATGTATGTCAATTTTTTTTGATTATTTTATTTTATTTTTATTTACAGGTTATCCAAAAAGAGAATGAATATTCAAGTGATCCAAATCCAAAAAAAAAAATTCTTTATAATTTATTTTTTAATTTTTATATGATTACATTAGCATGTATAATTAATTTTTTTAAAACTATTCAAGTTAAAACTTGCATATGCTTCCACAAGTATAATAATCAAAAAAATAATTTTATACATCTAAGTCTAATAAATTTTTTTTTTGTTGCCACAAGCGTAATATGAATTTATGACATATAAAGTCATTAATTATTAAAATAAAATGTAAAAAACTTAATTTTTAGTAATTTAAAAATATGAAATATATTGGATTATACTTAAAAATTTACAAAAATTGATCAATATTTATTTTAAAACCCAATAAATATGATTATGGAAAAAAAAATGCGTATCGGTAAATTTTTTTTAAATTGTGCAAAAAATAAAAAAATTCACGGTTCTGGTTACCGCAATCGTTACGCTACGGCCTTTACATCCTGCAACCGTAACTACACCACCGCCACCGTTACGACGACCGCAACCGCTTTTCAGAACCTTGATAGTAATAGAAAAGGGAAGGAGAGTACAATTCTAAAGTAAGGAGAGATGAGGAGTCATATGATGAGAGACACTAGAATCAAAAAGCCAAACAGACGAAGACATGCATGAAGAAAACCCAAGCAAACCTGAATGAAGTGAGGAAACAACGGACGCAGACGAGGATGGCTGAGAGGTAGGTAGTGTATGTTGAAAACTGACCAATCTGAGCACTCAATGAAGCCAAGTCAAGATCAAGAGCTGAAACAAGAGCAGTATAAGTGGCGGGAGGCCGAAGAGTACTTTGAGAAGGAGCACGAAACTGAGTCTAAGACTGCTAAGAAGACGAGACAAGCAGATATTCCTTCTTAGGACAATGATACTTCCAATGGCCTTTCTGATGGCAGTAAGCATACTCATCTGAAGCCAGTAGCTTATTTTTGGGCCTAGCCAACTTATCATCCGTCATTGTAATGAACTAGCAATAACAATATAAAAGATCCAAACAAAGGAGAGCCAATACACAAATAGGGATATCCACTGGGGTCAAAGAATAATAAGCACTAAATTACCAAGTGAATAACATCTCAAATAAGGCACCAGATGATAATACCTCAGATGGGTCAAAGATCCAAACCTAATTCAGAGAGAGATTCCTAGCCAGAGAGACAATCTTTACGATATGAAGCTAAGCCAGAGAGATGATAGTGAATCAAAGCGAGAGAGAGAAACATCCCTCGTAGGACTTGATGAACCAGACGAAGCCCTCACACACAGTTGTGATCACTTACAATCCATGAACCAGAGAGGGTACGACACATCAAGGACCACCTACGAATCAATGTCGCGAATCAAATGACCAAATAAGCCAAGCCCAATCTTGAACTAGACCAGCAAGAGAACCACAATCGGTGGATTGCGATTCGAACTCAGATAGGTCACACGGATCTAGAAAGCTGAACTAGAGAAGAATTGACAACGGTTGCTAGGGTTTCGAACCTAGCTCTGATATGTAAGATTTCTAAATGATTTTTGTATATTCAAAATTGTTTTTGTAATAAAAGAGTACATCGCTTTATATAACAATCTAACCTATGACTGAAAAGGAAACAAGAATATTGACTCAAATCCCTAATATATATATTACCATATATACACAAAACCTAATATTCTCACAGATGTCCGCTCTAAGAGCTGTGTCATATGATTCAGGTCCTTTAGAAGGTTGCATCATAGGAGTTGCAGAGGTAGGCATGATATATTGGAGAGTGTATAATGTATGCAGCAGGCATAAGCATAAGGTCAACGTCCGCTATCTCTAAGCTTGGTCAAGGTGGAGCTTTCATTGTAGGCAGACAACCAAGCAAGCTTGACGAACCTATGCTCTTAGCGTCCAATCCACAATCATCCAATAATTCCTAGTGGGTTTGCCTAGGTCCTGCTTCCAAACTAGGTGGCCAAGTGACTAAGTAAATTGAGTCAGAACATAGGCGAGCCAAGGGCTCAACCTAAGTAACCAAGTGAACATAGGTGAGCCGAGGGCTCTAGTTGAGAAATGGTGCTGCCGAGTTGGGCTCTTCATTCTTCGACTCGTTTGCTTTTGAGGTTATATTGTTAGGGTAGTAGCCGCACTAGTGAGCTTCGTACTTGGTGGTGTGTATGCCCTCGTTAGGCATATCGTGGTGCCTTGGAGGTCTGCCATGTGGGGATGTGATGGTGATGACGTGGCGCCCGTAGGGCTCACCACGTGGGCATGGTACAAGTACCTACAAAAATAAATGGACCACATCATTCTGTGCAAGAATTTTGTGTGTATATCATTACTCGTTTACCTAATTATCCCCCAAAATAAAAATGTACTATTGTTTTTTACATCGAGACCTATGTGAGGTGTAGATTAGCCATGTATTTCTTTCTTTGATACTGAACTTTATTTTTTCATTGCTTTGCGCTAACAAGTAGTTCAACTTCCATCTATTTTACAAAGCCTGATCTATACGGATGTTGTGTATGATTAGTTGGCCAATTTGTTGTAGTCTACAAATAGGTGATGTAATACCATTGTACTTAGTTTTTGGATTAAAGAATATACATTTTGATTGGAGTAGAGCTTGGTTTCTCTCTCTAGCCCTTGGGGGTTTTACCCCTAGTTGGGGCATTTGTCTTCTCTCTCTCAAATTGATCATTGATTTGCATTTGGATTGCATTACATTGCTATTATTATATGTTGACATAAAGACTTTGCTCTAGAGTCCATTTTAATTCCTTTCTTCTTTTTGTTTTTTGGTGGATTTATTAGCTTGGGCAGTGGAAGTTGCTGAACGTACTGCTTCCTTGGTGGCAAGCTGGCAGGGTGTTGGTTTCACTCATGGCGTTCTGAACACTGACAACATGAGTGTGTTAGGACTTACTATTGATTATGGTCCTTTTGGTTTTTTGGATGCTTTTGATCCCAGTTACACTCCAAATACTACAGATCTTCCAGGGAGAAGGTACTGTTTTGCAAATCAGCCTGATATTGGTTTATGGAATATTGCACAGTTCGCATCAACCCTTTCAGCTGCTCAGTTAGTAAATGATAAGGAGACAAATTATGTCATGGAACGGTATTTATGACTTCTTAACCTTCCTTTCAATAACAATGCTTACTGGTTAGTCTATGTTTTTATACTGTGTGTTCTTGACTTGTTACAGATATGGAACCAAGTTTATGGATGAGTATCAAGCAATAATGACCAAAAAACTTGGCCTCCCAAAGTACAATAAACAGTTGATTAGTAAACTTCTTAACAACATGGCTGTAGACAAAGTAGATTACACGAATTTCTTTCGGCTTCTTTCCAATATTAAAGCTGACCCCAGCATTCCAGAGAAGGAATTGTTAATTCCACTGAAAGCTGTTCTATTGGATATTGGAAAGGAGCGCAAGGAGGCATGGAACAGCTGGGTACAATCCTACATAGAGGAGGTACAGCAACATTCTCTAACATTTTTATGAACTTCAAAACCTTTTTTTATATTGATGAAGATAATTACCAATAATAACTCATAAATCATCTCAATGGTAAAATTTTAAATTCTCAATTAAAAATTCAACAAGTTCTAAATTGCCATAGGTTTGATTATGATGACAGTTTAGATGATCTTTTATTTATTCTTGAGTTAAAAAAATGGATTTACTTTTAAGACCTAACAAAACTCCGTTGAGAGAGGTGAAGTATACAAAACTTGGACCACAAGATTAAATGGATGTGGGATTCTATTGGTGCATAGTCCCCATCAGATAAAAAAAGAAAGAGAATCATTTAAATCATCATTTCAAGAATGCTGCAAGATCAGTTTGTCTAAATGTGCTTCTCATGGGTATGACAATGTACCACTAATGCCTTTTTGGACATTACTAAGTATCTCATTTAATTCACTCAAATATTCATTGAAGTATACAAAACTTGGACCACAAGATTAAACGGATGTGGGATTCTATTGGTGCATAGCCCCCATCAGATAAAAAAAGAAAAAAAAAAAAAAAGAATCATTTAAATCATCATTTCAAGAATGCTGCAAGATCAGTTTGTCTAAATGTGTTTCTCATGGGTATGACAATGTATCGCTAATGCCTTTTTGGATATTACTAAGGTTAAGTTTGGCTAAATTAAAAAAGTGCACTTATTGCATCTTTTTATCTTTTTTGGGTCACATCAATCAACATCTCCTCTCTACTTTTTCTACACATAATACAAGAAAAGTAAAAAAGTGCACTTATTTAGTCTTTCCAAACTTGGCCTTATTTAGTCTTTCCAAACTTGGCCTAAGTATCTCATTTAATTCACTCAAATATTCATTGTAACTTTTTTTGGTGTTCTCTCGAGCATTTTTTGTTGTTCATGGCAGATTTTTGCTTATAATTGTGTTTTATTGCTGTTGCTATGTTTTTCGCTTGATGAGCAAAGGGCAAACATTTACTTAAGCAACAGTGTGACAGCAATGATTTTCAGAATACTTGAGAATGAGAGCACCTACACTTGTGTATATGCGAATATCCTTAGCATCTTTAGGTTTGGAACACAAAACTTAGTTTGGTTTTGTGGTTGTCCCATTGCCTAGTGTTTTAGGGCCTAGTGTTTTTGGTTTGTATGATTTTTGAGGATGAAATTTGTTGGAGTGTCTCAAGTTTTCATCATAATTTGTCCTACTATTTTATTTGATTTGCCAAAAAGAAAATAGTTTGTTAAGATGACTCTAAAGTCTTTGTTGAAGCCAAATGCTTTGCTGTTTCAACTATCTTGTGACCACACAGGTGGAGGAAAGTAAGAGAGGCCTTGCTCCAAATCTGTGTCATTCACGTAACTTGTGCTTTCTTCCGCCCTTTTGGCAAATATATGGATGACTAGTATGCACTTAGATTTCTTGGATGCTGCTTATTGAGAACAAGCTGGCAACCCATTTCATATGTAAAATTTCAAAATAAAAAAATAAAATGTTTTCCTTTTCTGCAAGTAGGACATCGGCATATTGTTAGTTTTATCAATGCATGTTTTGACCAAGAACATTGACAGGTTTCGTTTATTGCATCTTCTCTTGACATATGGTGAGAAGATAGGTGCATTTTTGTTCACAAGTTTCCTATCCTTAACATCTTTTTTTTTTTGTGTGGCTTGCACAGCTCTCTGGTAGTGATATTTCAGATGGGCAGAGAAAGGCCTCAATGGATTCTGTGAATCCGAAGTACATTCTTAGGAATTATTTATGCCAAAGTGCAATAGACACAGCTGAACAAGGTGATTTTGGAGAGGTTCACAGGCTGCTGAAGGTGATGGAACGGCCATATGATGAGCAACCAGGAATGGAAAAATATGCTCGCTTGCCCCCAGCTTGGGCTTATCGTCCCGGTGTGGGCATGCTCTCTTGTTCTTCATGATGATTTGCTCAGTTGTTTACTAAATAGGCAAACAAATACCAGGAGAGAATGTATTTGTTGTATATAATAGAGAATTTAGTGTTTGCCCTTTTAATAAAGTGCACTGTTTATTTTTATTTTTATTTTTATTTTTTTGCTATTTCTTTTCCCTTTATGGCATAATTAAAATGATATATTCATACAGATAAGTTTAATTTTTATTTATTTGTGGTTGTCTTAGGACAAATCTGCTCGTTATTACAAGCTAGACATTGCTATTTGTTTGAATGAATTGTTTTCTTGGATGTTGTTTTACTGTTAGTTGTGAACTTTGGATATTCTATTTCCACACGCCTAAATAACTAAGGGAACACACTTAATGAATTTTTAATTTAATGACAATTATACCTTAAATCTTAATGACCATAATAGACCTCCAACACCACCTTCTATGTCTTCCATGGATGGGTTGACTCACTTCATGATCATTTGAATCTCCGGGGTAAGTCACTTAGATTTGATATAAATCTCATATGATAGCTTGTATATGATTTTGTATGTCTTTCTTGATTCTTTGTTTGCAGGAGTGTAAATTGAAAGGACTAGTTTGGTCAATTGATGAGAAATCTTTGAAATCTGATCAGATTGTTGCTTTTCTTGTAAAACTCAACACACTGATTTTTTAATTTCATTTTGAGAGGAGGGTTTGTTTGACTTTGTTTGCTTGCAAAAGTGGATGGTTTATAGTGAAGATACTAGCAACTGGATTTCAATCATTACCTGGTTGGTAGGTTTGTGTGTGTTGATGTTGGGTTGGTTGACTTCTGAATGATTGCTGGCATGAAAACCCTAAAAAATTGATCTGGGTTTTCTCTTGAAGTCTTGGTTGAGGATTTAAAAACATTAATCACTTCACGGGTAGCTCAAGAATGTGGTCTTCAGATTGGTATTCAAGCTTCATCTGAGTGGAATTTTTTTGGTCTTCAAGTTTTCAAAAAGTGTGTGAAAAGGAGGGATAAGTGTGTGTACAATAATATTTAAGTGAAGGATATAATTGTAAGTTTCAGTGTGTGGATTGAGAAAAACAATCAATAAATAAATTATCAGGTGTGTGTATTGAGAAAAAATTTGCTCTGAGTTATTTAAGTGTGTAAAAATAAAATTTTTCATATCTACTCTACTTTAAAAAGAACGAGGATATCCATTTGTTTTTTTTACATTTTTTTATTCCCAAATTATTCCTAATCATTTAAACTAATTACTTTATGTATCATGACTGTTTGAAATGCCGGTTATAGAAATGACTTTTTATTTAGGAGTTTGAAATGTTTGGGAGACCAAAAAACAACAGTTGTTCATCTTCTTTGCGTTTTATTGAGTAGTTGGAAATGTTTGGACTCTTAAAGGTGACTTTTCATCTTCTTTTTATGTATAGAGACAAAGGTTACTCTCTCCCGATCGGTAAATCATTTTTCTTCTTCGTTGATTTTTCTTTTTGGTAGCAATTTTGATGTTTAAATAAAGTGACCCACTTTGTGGGGGATCTAGCCTCCTAATCCTCTAGGAAAATTTCATATTAACATAAACACATGTCTATCTTTTTCATTAACTCGAGGAAGATATATATACACTATAACAAACAGTCAAACTATTCCTAAATATATTCAATTACCTTCCACACCACCCAATCCACTTAGCCACTGGCCCCGTTTGGTACAGCTTTTTTTCAGCTTATTTCTGCTTTTAGCTTAATTTAAGCTATTTTGATGTGTTTGGTTTAGCTTAATAATGCAACTTATAGCTTTTTGTAAGTTAGAAATCAGCTTATTCTTTGAGTGGGCCAGGAGAAGCTTAATTTATAAGTCAGAAATCGACTTATGTTCATAGTTATAAGCTATAAACTGTTAAGGCATAAGTTATAAGCACTTTCCCACAGTTCTACCAAACAAGGCCACTATGACACAAACACTCGCACTTACCCTATAACACTCACAAAATATTTACGAAATAAAAATTACACATATCAACCCTCTACCCTTAAATCAACCTTGTCTGCAAGTTTGGTTTCTTGATCTTCTTCTATATCATCATTGCAAGGTTTGAACTTTACATTTATGACCAGGACGAAACTTTTCTTCACAATTGTAACAAAGGCCTTCCCTTCTTGGTTTTGCCTCTTCTGCTGTGTGATTCAGTCAATATTGATTCTTGTTTAGCGTGTAACTCTTTTGATAATTGAGTTTTGGGTGTAAGGACGAAAAATAAAAGTGTAGAAAACTTTCTTTAAAAATGGGACTTCAACAGGTGAAACAGCACATGTGGCTAAAAAGGCTCCGCTCATGCGGATTGAGACAGCAAAAACCACAAAATTTCTGGGCGTCAGTGATTGATCACATTAGAGGGAGCGGTCTATCTGCTTCCTGGCTAGAGATCATTTATTCGGATCTCTTCTCTCTCTCTCTATATTTATATTTTCCACCAAACACATTAATCACACAAAAGCCTTAATTAGCTACCTTAGAGTGGAAATTGTTCCAAAATCCGAGCTATAAGGTTGTAGAGCACGGTGAGGGCTTCATTTTGGTCTAAGCAAATCTTCATTTTATCAACTTTTGCATTTTCTTCCTCCTCCTCTCCAAGAGGTAGGGTTTCTTTTCATTATTTGGGAACAAGCTTTTTTAGTAACTTTTTGACTAAAATGTAATGTAAAAAAAATAAGTATGTTTGGGATGACTTTTTAATATTTTAGGAAAAGATGGGTAAAAAGTAGAAAGAAAAAGGAATTTTTGACTTTTTGGTATGGATTGTTAGCTTTTTGATTTTTTTAGTGACTTTTTTACTAAAAAAAGTCACTTACCAAACGAGTCCTAATATGGATTTATTGGTGTACGTGTGGTATTTTGATAAAGAAATTTTGAGTTATTGTTAGAGATTTTGAGAGATGGCATGATAGAGGATTAGGGCTTGATGATTGGTTGGGTATTTCTCAATAATTTTATTATTGAACTTATTTCATTATATAAAATTGCATGAGGGTGTTACAAATTGAGAAATTGTGAAAAATCTTAATTTATGATATTGCAGAAAATGAGAAATTGATGATGTATTGTTGAAATCAATAGTGTTATGTTGAAATCAAGTATAAACTCATATAATTTGTTAGAGACAACTGTTTGGCCATTGGTAGAGAATGAAATTGTTGTAGTTGTTGATACAATAGGTTGACAACCACTCGTATTTAATAATTATTTTATTATGAAAATTTTGAATTCATGAAAACGAAAACCCGTTGTTAAATGGAGGTGAATGGAGCACATTTTATTAGAATTGAGTAGTTGCATGTATTACATAAATTACACAAAAACATTATGATTTTAATTGGATAATGGTGGTAAATCCGGGTCATGTATAGTTGAGGTAGGGAATAATTTGGCTTGATAGTCCATCGTGAAAGATTAAAAACTCACATAGTGTAGGTGCTAAGGTCATTTCAATTAGAAACTAGTAAATTTGGTGGTGTTTAGATGCCGCTTAGCAATGGTCACTGCCAGAGTGTTGCTTCATATAGCACACTAGATTAGGTGGTACTTAGTAATGACCACCAACAGATACATATACTTGAGAGGATTTACCATGTTTATATGAATGAAATTGAGAAATGTTAGTTTAATGAGAAAGTCTAGTGTTGGTCATTGAGATTAATGTAAACCTTTTTAAGAAATGAAAAATCGTTTTTGAGCAGACTATACATACGTAGCATCTGTGAGAATATTATGTAATTATGGAAATATATCAATTAGGTTGATTGTGAATGAGAGGGAGTTTTTATGTGCATTAGGGCCGAGCTAGGCCAAGGCGTGGTAATGGGCCGCTCTGTGGGCCGCGGTAAAAAGGGCTGAGTGAAAGGACTTTGTAGTTAGCTTGGTCCTAATATGGTTACAGTCACCACGGTCAGAGTGGTGATTAGCTCGGTCATAGTGTTCGGAGATGAGGTATTTGGGCTTCATGCGAAGGACCTTGCTCTTGATAGCTCGGTTGAAGCTTGGTATGGTTAGCTCGGTCTTAACAGGCCAAAACCAAGGTACAAGTGAAACGAGAGCCAAGCTATGTGTTGCATGTGAAGACATTGGATTAAGTATGACAAAGGGCTAGTGTTAGCTCGGTCATACTGTCATCCAACCGTGGTAAAGCCATCTCACTTGGTTTAAGCAGTGAGAGAGGTGTTGAAGGATAAACATTATCTTTCAAGAGTGTGATTCCTAGGAGGACTCTACATGAAGGAATAAGAGTCCTACTAGGATTGTGCTATGCGGAATCTATAAAAGCTCACAACATAACCTATATAGAGGTAACACAACTTTGATTCTCGAATAAACAGAGCTTTTGTCTAGTTGTCGATTTTGCTGACTTAGGCATCGGAGAGGTATCTGGCACACACCCGCCGGCTAGCTCACGTTTGTGTTTTCAGGGAGTAAAGCGACGACGTTTGGAGGAGCGCAGACTCGATCAACAAGATTATACGAGAACATTATTTCGTCCTTCTATAATTGGCGCCGTTTGTGGAAAAACACAAAGAACAAAGCCTCTTGATCGAGTTTTCCTCTTTAATTGAAACCAATGGCGCACAATGAGGATTTGCCGCAATCCACTATTGACGGACAAACCCCGGAGAGGGGTGGGAGGCGCGAAGGTTTGCCTGCTATCCCTCCCATGGCGGATTTAGAACCCCAGCGACAGAACCCCCGGAGGGATGCAAGGGGGAGACGGGCTAACAGCCCCCGTCGCTCTCAAAGTCCTGAAAGACAGAGGCGGATGATGGACCATCAAGTTCTGGAGGATCGCGTGAAGGAGCAGAACGAGTTAATAAAGAAGATGGCGGCAGACATGGAGTCAATGAGGCGCCAGATAAAAGGAAAAGGGGTGGCGACATGAGAGGGGCGCAAAGGTAACATGCCCCCTCGCCACTTAGAGGATCGTGATAGGCGTACCACACCATCGCAAGCAGAAAGTAGGAGCCTTAGAACAGGCGACACTCAATCGAGGACTTCCAGGACTTGTTACTCCAGGTCTGAGAGAACGAGAACTGAGAGGTCATATACTGAGGGAAGCACCTATCGGCCCTTGCACACGCATCAGACGTCGTCTAGGCACACAGAGTTGCCCAGATCATCTGACTTACGAACTGTGTTGGAAGAAAGGGCACGATGGAAGGAGGATACCAGGGCACGCGACCCGCGCAGAGTTTCAGCCTTTCAGAGGTTGGCACCTCGGACGCATGGGAGCATCGTGGTAGGAATGCCAATACCGCGCCTTGCTTATGAACCAACAGACAAAGCATTAGTAAGTTTACAGAGCTCGCCGTTCGCTCTGGAAATTGAGAACGTGCCACTACCTTCAGGCTTCCACCAGCCCAAATTCACCACTTATGAGGGGAAGACAGACCCCTACATGCACTTAAGCCACTTTCGCTAGGTTATGGCAGTATACCGGCGGAACAAGGTCCTGATGTGTATCATGTTCCCATCCAGCCTTAGCGACCTAGGTCTAACTTGGTTCGAAAGGCTACCAGAAGGCAGCATTGCCTCCTGGGCACAATTGGCAGAGGCGTTCGTGACTAGGTTCAGGACGAACACAAAGACACCAGTGGAGATCAACCAGCTACTCTCCATTGACATGGGCAAAAAAGAGACGTTGAGGTCCTACAACAGTCGCTACTGGGAAACCTTCAACCAGATTGGGGATTGCCCTACGAACCTCACCATTGCACAATACAAACGGGGCCTACCAGTCGGCAACAAATTGAGGGATTCAATTACTATGATGCCACCCCTCACGATAGATGCCTTAATGGAGAGAGTGCACCAACATATTCGCGTGGAAGAGGATAGCGCCCGTGCTAAAGTGAAAACTAGCACAACAGCAATGCCAGATAAAATGACTACAGCAAAAGTCAACACGGTAGAGCAACCTAACAGGAATGGGTGCGGCAGACGGGCCAACAGAGAGGACCCAGAAAAAAGGAAGTTAAGAGTTCGCACTGCCATTACCACAGTGTTCAAAAAACCAATCTACCGAATTCTCAGTGAGATACGCAACGAACCTTTCGTCCGATGGCCAGCTAAGTTGGGAGAAGCACAAAAGGACTATGACGAGAGGTCCTGGTGCACCTTCCATGATGAAAAGGGGACTGCACTGAAAATTGCACGCCGTTGAGGTAGCATTTGGAGGAGTTAATGGCAGCTGGGCACCTGGACCAGCACATAGAAGGAGGGACGCAGCCAGTCCCCCATAACCACAACAACCCAAACAAGATGCCGGTCGACACTCCACCTCAAGGCGTAATTAACGTAATACATGGGATATTCGAACCTGAGCGGGTATGTGAGCTCAGGGGAATGATCAAAAAGGCTGAGTACTTGAGGGAGGTATTAAGTGCACAACCTGCCATCAAAAAGGGGAGAACAGAGGCCACCAATGTCATATCTTTTTCAGACAAAGATTTAGCAAGGATATACTGTCCTCACAATGATGCATTGGTTGTCACTCTACGGGTTAAAAATTTTGACATCAAGCGGATTCTGATTGACCAAGGAAGCTCATGTGAGATAATGTATTACGAAACCTTCAAACAACTGAAACTGAAGGACAAAGATATGGCACCTGCAACATCTCCCCTAATCGGATTCAACTCAATGCCAGAGTGGCCAGTGGGCAAGATAATCCTCCCAGTTAAGGCAAGAACCATGACGAAACAGGTGAAATTTTGGGTATTAAAAGTCCCTTCCACTTACAATATAATTTTGGAGAGGACATGGTTTCATGCCATGCGATCGATAGCGTCAACTTATCATCAAGTATTGCGGTTCCCCAACGAAGCCGTAGTAATTGAAGAGGTCTTTGGAGACCAGATTATGTCAAAACAGTGCTTTGTCACAGTAAATGGCAGCTGCGCGACAAAAGGGTTTGTACAGATGGTCGAAGAGCTAGAAAGCAATGAACTATTTGCGGATGTCGGCAAGGCAGCTAATCAGAAGGCAGTGGAAGACTTGGTACAGGTAAGAATAGATGAAAAAGACCCAGAAAAGTTCTTTTTACTTGGCTCATCTCTGTCCAGCACTGAGAGAATAGAGGTCATGGAATTCTTAACCTCTAACATCGAAGTGTTTGCCCGGACACCGTATGACATTCCTGGCATTGACCCAAACTTCATCTGTCACCAACTGAACGTCCACCCAACTGCCAGACCAGTTATACAGCGCACTCGTAGATCAGCACTCCGCCATGTCGAGATAGTGGCGGAAGAAGTGGGAAACTTGCTGGAGGCAGGAGCTATCAGAAAAGTGCACTACCCCAGGTGGATCTCCAATACCGTAGTAGTGCCAAAGAAGAACGGAAAATGGCGTGTCTGCGTGGACTAGAAAACAGTCAACAAGGCATGCCCAAAGGACAGCTTTCCTCTACCACGGATAGACCAACTGGTAGACCAGACGGCAGGGCACAATCGACTTAGCTTCCTTGATGCGTACAGAGGCTACCATCAGATCGCTATGTATGAACCAGATCAGGAGGTCACATCCTTTACAACGCCTAGAGGATTGTATTGTTACAAGGTCATGCCCTTTGGCCTAAAAAACGCAGGGGCAACATTCCAACGGATGGTCACCAAGATGTTTGAACCATTGTTAGGCAGAACAATGTAGGCTTACATAGATGACATGGTTGTCAAAAGCAAGGATGGGAAGGACCATCTCAGGGACCTAGGTGAGATGTTCCAGATTCTGAAAAAGAACAAGTTGCCCCTAAATGCATCCAAGTGTGCATTCAGCGTAGGATCGGGCATATTTCTAGGCTTTCTGGTGACTAACCGAGGTATAGAAGCAGACCCTTCTCAGATCAAAGCAATCCAGGACCTGGAGAGGCCCAACACAGTCAAGGAGGTGCAGCATCTCACTGGCCTAGCAGCCGCGCTCAACCTGTTCATAAGTCGGTCGTCAGACAGATGTCGACCATTCTTCCAAGCACTAAAGGCCAAGTTTGAGTGGGATGAAGAATGCGACCGTGCCCTAGAAAGCCTGAAAGAGTACATGTCTTCTCCACCGTTGCTAGTAACCCCAATACCTGGAGAAGCGCTCTTTTTGTACCTGGCAGTTTCACAGCACGCAGTCAGCGCAGTGTTGGTCAGAGCGGAAGAAATCCAACACTTGCCCATCTTTTATGTTAGCAATATCTTGCTAAGCGTAGAAACCAAGTATAGGGATGGCAATTTCAACCCGGCCCGACGGGGACCCGACCCCCCGTCCCCGATAAGAGTGGTTTTTTCCTAAAAAATATCCCCGACAGGCCGGGGATGGTATTCAAAAATAAATCCCCGGTGACATTCGGGCCGAGGACGGTGATACATATTTCATTCCCGGCCCCGCTCCCCGCCCCGGTCATCCCCCGATTTATATATTATATATATATATGTTTGGTTTGGTTACAGGCTGTCTCTTTAAATATTATATATTATATATATATATATATGTTTATATGTTTGTTTATTATATTATATATATATATATATGTTTATTGTTTACAGATCCACATGTATAACTCTCTCTCTTACACTGTCTTACACACACTCTCTCTCTTTCTCACTCTTTCTTCTGTCTCACCCTCACCTCACTCTCTGATCTATCTCTCTCTCTCTCTTCTCTCCGCACGCAGTCGGCTGCTCCGCCTCTCGTCGTCTCCTCCACTGCCGCCTCTTCCTCCTCCTCCTCTTCCGATCGTCATCCTCTACCATCGCACTCGCAGTCGGCTGCTCCGCGACGCCGATCGTCCTCCTTCGTCCATGGCTTACCCACCATCGCCGATCCTCTTTCCTTCGTCCACTATCCGCGACGCCGATCTCAGATCTGTTTGTATATATTCATGTATGTCTGTATCTATCCAATTTTTATTTATTTTTTATTTTTAATGATCCGTTGATGATTGGGATGCTGTTGATTAGGGATGATGATGATGTTGTTGTTATTGTTGTTGTTGATTGTGTTGTTATTGATTGTGTTGCTGTTGAAACAGGTTTGGGGGGCGGGGAATTTACGGGGTCAGGGAAACCCGATCCCCGTTGGAGGGTGGGGATGGGGATGGTGGTAGGGTCCCCGTCGGGGATCGGGGCCGGGGCCGAAGAGATTTTCACAATTAGGGATCGGGGACGGAGAGTGTGATCCTCGGCCCCGCCCCGCCCCGTTGCCATTCCTAACCAGGTACCTACCATTAGAAAAACTGGCCTTAGCCTTGATGATGGCCTCAAGAAAGCTGTCACATTACTTCCACGCCCACACCATAATCGTCCTAACTGCTTTTCCCTTAAAAGCCTTGTTTGAGAGAGCGAACTTTTCTGGGCGAATCTAGAAATGAGCGGTGGAATTGGGACAGTTTAATATCAAGTTTCAACCCAGAACCGCAATAAAAGTCCAAGCTTTGGCAGACTTTGTGGCAGAGTTCACACTAGGAAGTCATCACATCTGCCCAGTTGACTTAACTGGTACGACATGAATGGGGACGGAAAGTGCTGCAAGAAGTGCGCAACCCCTAATTCAGGATACCCAGCCACATTGTAAACCACACAGGCTTGACGATCAAGAGGGAGGAATAAACCATGCCATTCCCAGTAAGGACTCATCGACAAGCAAAGACTTGGGGCAGTCAGATAATAAAAAGCAAACCCCAACAGTAGCCAGGGACTTGGAAGAAAACAACACTCATGACCCTAAGACATCATCCGACCCCTCCACTTGTTGGAAGCTATTCGTTGGAGAGATGTGGAAGCTCTTCGTGGATGGAGCATCCAATAGGCACAATGCAGGACTTGACATAGTTCTCATCTCACCAGATGGCTTAGTAGTGGAACAAGCAATCAACCTTAGCTTCCTAGCATCAAACAATGAGACGGAGTATGAAGCACTCTTAGCAGGCCTAAAATCAGAACTTTTCATGCAGGCCACCGAGCTAATGGTTTACAGTGACTCCCAACTGGTAGTAAACCAGATTTCAGGCGACTACGAAGCGAAAGATGAAAGGATGGCAAAGTATCAAGAGTTAGTCAGAAAGGAGATCATGAAATTCGAAGTAGTGCGGATATAGCAGATCGGCCGAGAAGAAAACAGTAGAGCAGACGAACTAGCAGGCTTTGCTTCGATGGCATTACTGATCGACTTCCTACCAAGACCAAGCATTGAAGAACCTAAAGTAACTGAGGTATGTTGCGCCGAATTAGGCCCTTCATTGATGGATCCCATTATAGTATTCTTAAAAGACGGCGTCTTACCTGAAGAGAAGAAAGAAGTCAACAAGATCAGAGCAAAGTCACAGCGATTTTGGCTCTCCCCAGCAATGGCCTTGTACAAAAAATCCTTCACAGGACCTTATTTGAAATGTGTCCATCCTAGCAAGGTCGAGGCATTCTTGTTTGAGATACACGAAGGCGTATGCGGAAGCTACCAAGGCGGAAGATCATTGGTCTACAGAGCAATTTCGCAAGGATATTGGTGGCTTTATATGCAAGCAGATTCAGAGAAGTATGTCAAGAAGTGCGAGAAATGTTAGAAGTTCGCACACCAAATACATCAACCAGCCAGAGAGCTTCTACTATTAACTAGCACATGGCCCTTCGCAATGTGGGGCATGGACATAGTGGGACCGCTTCTAACGACGCCTGGCAACAGAAAGTTCTTTCTTGCAGCAACAGACTATTTTACAAAATGGGTAGAAGCAGAAGCACTCGCCTCAATAAAAGAGAAAGATGTGAAGAAGTTCGTTTGGCAGAATATCATCACTCGGTTCGGCATACCCAAGGTTTTAATATCAGACAACGGCACTCAGTTCGATGGCAAAATTTTTAGAGGCTTTTGTGAGGAGTACAAGATAGAATTCTACAATTCTACACCAGCATACCCCCAAGTAAATAGCCAGGCAGAAGCATCAAACGAAGTCGTCTTAGATGGACTGAAGAAAAGGCTGGAGAAAGCAAAAGACAAGTGGGCTGAGGAGCTCCCTCATGTTTTATGGGCTTACCGTACCATACCTCGGCGGTCTGCTGGAGAAACACCTTTTTCCTTAGCCTATGGCATGGAAGCAGTAATCCCACTGGAAGTTGGCCTCTCCACTATTAGAAATGAAAAATTTGACCCAGACTTAAATGGAGAAGCCATAGCATTGGAGCTGGACCTTGCAGAAGAAAGAAGAAAAAGAACACTGGTTCACATCGCCTCATACCAACAAGAGCTATCCAGAAAATATAACAAGACAGTACATCCGAGACAATTTAAGATTGGAGATTGGGTGCTACGCAAAATAATGGGAAATACTCTGGTACCAGGAGATGGCAAGTTAGGGCCTAATTGGGAAGGTCCATACAAAGTGGTTGGCTTAGCTGGAAAATGGGCATATCACTTGGAAGACGGAAATAACAAAGCAATACCTAGGCCATGGAACACTGCCAATCTCAAATTGTTTTATTTTTAGTTCTTTTTTAAAATACTTGTTATTTTTCTTCTTTCAATAAAACAAGTAGTTTCCTTTTCAGCATAATTGTTTTCTTCTATAAAAGTAGTTTTAGTGAGCTAGGGGCAATGAAATTAGAGTTGGCCGGAATAACCAACTTTGAGCTCTCTTCAGCCGAGATCAGGATCTAGGCTGAAGAGGTTGGTTGGAAAAACCAACACTTACTTCTCTTCAGCCAAGATCATGATCTAGGCTAAAGAGGTTTGGTAGGAATAACCAAACACTTGGCTCTAGGTTGGCAGGAATACCCAACACTGAGCTCTCTCCAGCCGAGATCAGGATTTAGGCTGAAGAGGTTGGCTAGAAAAACCAACACACACTTCTCTTCAACCAAGATCAGGATCTAGGCTGAAGAGGTTTGGTAGGAATAACCAAACACTTGGCTCTAGGTTGGCAGGAATACCCAACACTGAGCTCTTTTCAGCCGAGATCAGGATCTAGGCTAAAGGGGTTGGCTAGAAAAACCAACACACACTTCTCTTCAGCTAAGATCAGGATCTAGGCTGAAGAGGTTTGGTAAGAATAACCAAGCACTTGGCTCTAGATTGGCAGGAATAACCAACACTGAGCTCTCTTCAGCCGAGATCAGGATCTAGGCTGAAGAGGTTGGCTAGAAAAACCAACACTTACTTCTCTTCAGCCGAGATCAAGATCTAGGCTGAAGAGGTTGGCTGGAAAAACCAACACCTATCTCTCTTCGGCCGAGACAAGGATCTAGGTTGAAGAGTGGTTGGCTGGAATAACCAACTTGAAGTACTCTTCAGCCGAGATAAGGATCTAGGCTGAAGAGTGGTTGGCTGGAATAACCGACTTTGAGTACTCTTCAACCGAGATAAGGATCCAGGCTGAAGAGTGGTTGGCTAGAATAACCAACTTTTGGTACTCTTCAACCAAGATAAGGATCTAGGCTGAAGAGGTTGGCAGGTATGACCAAACAGATTACAAGGTTAAGACCGAGATAGGTATCTCGGCCAGAAAATATTATACTTCACGCGAATCATAATAGAAAATAAGTGCAAGCACGGAGTAAACCGATCAAACAGTTGAGGAAATCAAAAGAAGGAAGATTCCATTCAAAATTCAAATCGAAGTTACAAGAAGTGGGACTTTAGCCCGGTTACATATTCTTTCCAAAAAGTAAAAAACAGAAAATACAGGATCAAGCAAAAAGGTCGTCGAGATCCGCATCTAGATCAACTCGAAGCCCGGTTTTAACAAGTAGCTCGGTGACATTTTCAACCAAGTCTTCCACCGGTGGCTCCACCCGAGCTGAATGAACAACGGGATCATTGGCGACGACGGGGGCATTGTTGGGTTCTGGGGACTCCTCTTCTTCCTTAGCTTGAAGAAATTTTTGCTGAATGGCGTTGGCATACTCCGCCATGTAGCTCGGTATAAAATGTGGGGGAGGTTTCTGGAAGACCTCGGTCTCTTGGCCATGACCGAGCTGCGCCACGGCTGTTTTCCACCCACATTTGAAAAATATATCCTTAGTAGCTTCGCACTGCAGGATATAGGTGGCTTCACCTTCTTTGTAACCGCGGTCTTCCGCGTCTTCCACCTTCTTCTCCAGCTCGGTTATCTCGGTGTTCTTCTTCTTCTCGACCTTAGCCAGCTCACGCAGATAGCGGTCCTTCAGCTCGGTCAAGGCCTTTTGTTTGACCGCCTCCGCCAAATCTACTAGCCCGGTGAGTTGGGTGACTTCTGATTGAAGCTCGGCCATTTTTTGTTTGGCTTCGTTTAGCTCGACCATCTTGTTATCGGCCTCAGCCACGGCCAACCTTGTCATTTTGCGCAGCTCTAACACACACTTATGTGCAATATGGTTTTTCTGCATGGCCTGCAAGAGGGTGGTAAGCAATTTTGAGTGAAAATCGAGCAAACAGATGTCCAAAATTAGAAAACAAAGGAAAAGTACTCACCAGCACCATTGATTTGGTGGCCGAGCGGATGGCTTTCAGCTCGGTGAGATGGTCATAGTGTTAAGAGCGTGTGCTCTTTGTCTGCCACCACTAAATCTGTGTCTCTAATGGCTCGGTTCTGGTATGATAATTTCGGGGCCCACTTAGAGGAGCTAGCCCGGTCAGAACGCTCAGGCTCTGGGCTTGGCGAAGTGATTTGTGGAAGCATGGTTTCATCCTCATCAACAAGGCGTGGTTCGGTTGTGGAAGCACGCTTGCTTGGCCGCGATGATAAAGGCTGGGCGGTTGGAAGGGCTACCACGGCCTCTTGTGTTTGGATGGCTTGTGGTACCTTGGCTCGATTTGTTTCAGTGATGAGGGCCCTAACTGCTCTTTTCTTGGCCATTTCTTGTTCTGCGGTTAATGGGATCAGATTGATTTGAGGTAGGGTTGGATCTGGTTCTGGAGAGGGTTCCAGAAGGAAATCTGTCACCCTAGTCTTCCTTCTACTACTGTATCTGTATGTCGGTTCAAAATTAAGTAGCTCAGCCCAACCTCGATCGCGATATCTTAGTGCGGCGTGGAGTGCGTCAAGAATGGGGTAACTATACTGGGACTTTAGATGGTTAAAGTCTGCATAAAGGAAAAAAACAACGGTTAGTACTATTCAAAATGAGACCAATGGAGTCAAGAACGCACAAAACTAAGCCGAGGTATATATACCAGCTACTCCTTTATTCCAGTTAATCTGGTCTCCTGGTATTTGGGCTTCTTGGTCTTCAAAGTTGCCCGAGACCCAGAAAAAATCATCAGCATTTACATCTTTGTTCGGGGTGTTTTTTTATTATCTTCTCTCGGCGCCTTCTTATTCTTAAATAGTAAACCCAGCCATCTTCTTTCTGGCCAAGTGAATATTAGTGAAATAGCTCGGCTAAACCGAGGTTAAGGCCAAGCCGGCGGTTTAGCTCGGCGATGCCATTTATTATTCTGTATGAATTTGTGGAAAGCTGGGTAGGGCAAAGTCTTGTTTGTCTTAGGAATTCACAAAGAAGAGGCTGAACGGGAAAACAGAGACCAGCCTCTACAATGGATATGACGTTGAAAGGGACGAAACCCGGTTTTCCCCAAGGAATGGTGTCTAGCTTGGCCAGGGAAAGATGGACGTCATCTGGAATTTGGTAATCCTTTCGGAACTCGGCTATGGCCCCTGGAGAGTTCACTAAAAATCGATACTTCCCCATGTGGCCTTAAATTATGTATAATTTAGCTCGGTGTTGAGATGACCTTCAGTATCTCGGTTGAGCGTGCAAACGTGTGCCTGGCCAACCTAAGTCAGTCTGCAAAGTGAAAAGGAAAAGTGTTAAGCACAGATCGTTGGACCGTGCTAAAAGAAACAAAGGAAAAATAAATGGAGTCCTAGCTCGGCTACGTGGGATACTATCCGTCCTTAGCTCGGTTGAAACAAAGGACTTTAGCTCGGTTAAGTGGAATGAGAGGTTCGTAGCCCGGCTGAAGCTTAGGATACGGCATTCTTGGTTTGGTTTTGATTAAGTCAGGGAGGTTTGGCCCCAAGTGGTAGCCCGGTCGTTGGTTAAGGCTTTCTAGTGCGGTAGTGCGCAAATGTAATATAGTTCGCTAGCTCAGTAAAATGAAACAGAAGGTTCTTAGACCGATTGAAACTACAGGTATGGCATGAAGTTTTAGTCCGGTTGTTAGAAGAGTTATCCAGTTTGGCTAGGCTTGCACCTAATACAAACAAGATCCTAGTTCGGTTGGAGTATTATTTTGGAACAAAAGCATAATTTCTCAGATTGTTCGTGAATCTAGTGGTTCTATTACATGGTTTTTCCTAGAAAAATGGAAGTTAAAATAGTGTGCTTTGAGAAACATATGAATAGTATGCTACATACCACAGAAACTAGACAAACAAAAAGGAAATGAGATTGAGTTACTTACAGTTTGAAGACGAGAGGATGAAGATTGGGATTACAAGGAAAAGATTTGCAGGCACTGTGTTTGCGAGAATGAAGGCTCAGAGGAAGGGAGAGAGAGAGAAGATGAATAGTAGAAATGGTTGATTCAAAACGTAGGGTTTTTTGTATAAAGCGTGCGAAAAAGGCGGGACTGTTCAAAATTCATGAGGTACAAAGTCGGCGTCGACAGTTGTACTCAACCAATAAAGGCCAGCCACGTGTCTTTGGGAATAACAAGCGATTCAGTTTTGTAGCGACTGAAAAGACGTTTTTTGACTGAACCAATCAGTAGCCCGGTGACAATTTAGCTCGGTTGAAAGTCTAAAGTTTTAGCTCGGCTGGTAATAGGTAATCCTAATCATGCTACGTAGATGGAATTAAGGGGCAATTGAGAGGGAGTTTTTATGTGCATTAGGGCCGAGCTAGGCCAAGGCGTGGTAATGGGCCGCTCTGTGGGTCGCGGTAAAAAGGACTGAGTGAAAGGACCTTGTAGTTAGCTCGGTTCTAATATGGTTACAGTCACCATGGTCGGAGTGGTGATTAGCACGGTCATAGTATTCAGAGATAAGGTATTTGGGTTTCCTGCAGAGGACCTTGCTCTTGATAGCTCGGTCAAAGCGTGGTATAGTTAGCTCGGTCTCAACAGGCCGAATCCGAGGTACAAGTGAAATAAGAGACGAGCTATGTGTTGCATGTGAAGACATTGGATTAAGTATGACAAAGGGCTAATGTTAGCTCGGTCGTACTGTCATCCAACCGTGGTAAAACCATCTCACTTGGTTTAAGCAGCGAGGGAGGTGTTGAAGGATAAGCATTATCTTTCAAGAGTGTGATTCCTAGGATGACTCTACATGGAGAAATAAGAGTCCTACTAGGATTGTGCTATGCGGAACCTATAAAAGCTCACAACATAACCTATGTAGAGGTAACACAACTTTGATTCTCGAATAAACAGAGCTTTTGTCTAGTTGTCTATTTTGCTGACTTAGGCATCGGAGAGGTATCCGACACACACCTGCCGGCTAGCTCACGTTTGTGTTTTTAGGGAGTAAAGCGACGCCGTTTGGAGGTGCACAGACTCGATCAATAGGATTATACGATAACATTATTTCGTGCTCGTACAGTGAATATTCGATTGATTATATTGTATAGAGTTATTTCTTATTATAGATTAGGTTTAGGATTGTTATAAATATTGGTTGTAATCTTTGTATTACAGACAAGTTGAATATACAGAAAACATTCAGAGAACTTACATGGTATCAGAGCAAGGTTCGAAACCCTAGCTGCTTTGCTTGTCGCTGTTATGGTTCGCTGGTCGAAGGGTCATCAATCTTGACCCCTCATTGGTTCTTCTAGTTCGTGATCAGCCCTAAGTGGTGACTTTTTTGGTTTGTTTGGGTCATCACCATCAGCCCTCTCTAGTTTGTCTGGTTTGTCACCATCGGAGTCGCAACTTTTCTCTCTCCAGACTCGCGTTCGTGGTTGTATCTATCTCGCAAAGGTCTCTTTCTTTCTCGTGATCTCTATCTGATTCGCAACTATCTACTTCGGCTTTAGATTCTCAACTCCAGTTTTTCTCTTTCTCTCTTTCTCATTCAACTTGGGTATTTCTATTTAAACCTTGTTTCAGGATTATTGCACTAAAGCCCTATACTTGTCTATTTATTACATCTTTCTGGTTTATTACAATGACAGACACTAAAATCCAAGCCATCAGATGTAAACTCATTGGTGCCAATTATGCTTATTGGGTTAGTATTATGAAGAATTTCCTTCTTGGTCAAAAAAAATAGGGCTATGTTTCTGGTTTCGTTCCTCGTCCATTGGACTCGAAACAAGAAGGATATTTGAAGGGGAAACGGAGTAATGCTAAAGAAAACAGCACATAATCTGAACTTAGTAACACAGAAAAATGCAAATTCTTGTCATTGTTGATCTTTTTGTTAGATTAGTAATCCACACTTTGCTTCTACTTATGAAAGTCTTGATCTTCTGTGATGTTAGTACTGATTTGTGTAGACGATGTGGGTTTTATGGATTGAACATACCTGTTCTTTTTCATTTGGGAGAAGATATTTCTCAGTGGGATAATGTTAGAGACCTTAAAAATTCTATCAAAATTTCTATCAAATGTCTGACATGAGTGTGATATTCATACCATGTGGGTTCTACACCCATGTGAGATATTTGGTAGAATTTTAGTAAAATTTTTGGGATCTCTAATATTTTTGTTCTCAATATGGCACAAAGCCATCACTTTAGGTCTCGAAAATTAATTTAAAAAAACGCCCTAAAAGTTTTTGGCTATTATATTAAAAAAAGCACATCTAAATTTAAAAGGTCCATATAAAGTTCAGTGAAGATTCAAATTAATAAATAGTTGATGTGATGAACTATTTAAAATAAATAAATGATTGTTTTTGCCAGAAAAAATCAAAAAAGTGATTGATATGGTAAATTATTTGAAATTAATGGATGGTGTTTTTTAAATGTAAGAATTGTTTATAATATACACTCAATTAAATCTTATCTTTGGTTAACTATGTCACAAGATAAATTGAATGGATTAGCAATTTTATCCTTTGAAAAAGATTTAATTGATAAGTTTGATTATACAAGTTTGATTAGTAATTTTGTAGCTTAAAATGTGAGAAATGTGACGTGCAAGTGACATTTAAATTGTGTCAATTTGATTTATAATGTATAAAAATGTTTTAATTTAGTTCCTAGTGTTTAAATAGTGTTAATCTGATCTCTAAATATATAGAAGCTGTTCAATTTATTTACCATGGTTATTTAAATTGTGCCTATTAACTGGGTTAAATTGAAAGACTAAATTGAAAGGGCTTTTATACATTAGAGATCGGACTGACACAATTTAAATATGAGTAATAATAGGTTTCATGAAAGAAATATTATAAAAAGTTGGGTAAATTACACTAACACCCTCTAAGGTTTATATTTATCATAGTTCCTCCCCTCACCTTTTAGAAAATACATTTTCCTCCCTTAGGTTTAATGTTTCATTACTGATTCCCCCTCAACAATTTAATTTTTTTAAATACCAATTTTGCCCTCACTAGGTAAATTACATTGACACCCCTTACATTTTAGAAATTACTAATCCCCTTCCTAAGGTTTAAAGTAGCATTACCAATTGCCTCCTCGGTTAGTATTAGTTAGAAAAAAAATTCATTGAAAAAAAAATTAATTGGAAAAAAATTATATGAAAAAAAAATTGATTGAAATTTTTTTTTATTAATAAAATTTTTAAATTTCTGTTTAAAAACCAACGTAAACTCATTTTTTGAATTTACGTTTTTTCCTCAAATTTACAAACTGAGACAACCATTTTATAAACCAAAAAAATTATCAAACAAGTTTTTATGATAGTTTTTAAAATTTTTGAAAATATAAATTGAAAACTGAAAACTGAAAACGAAATAGTTACCAAACATGATTCAAATGGTAAAAATATCATAAAATTAACAAATAATTAAATAAGTTACCAACGTAAGAAATGACTTATCAAAAGATTCTTAGACTATGTATGGTTTGATTTTTAGAAATTTTTTTTTTAAAATTAAAAATTAATTTGGTTAAGAAATAAAAAATAAAAAATAATTATCATTTTTATATAATTTTTATATTTCGAGTGGCTAGAAATAATTTTTTACAAACTAAATTAAAACAACCATACGTATGTATATAATCTACCTAAAAGTTAAAATGATAATTATTTTTACCCTTAAATGATAATTATTTTTTATTTTTTATTTCTTAACCAAATTAATTTTTAATTTTTAAATTTTTTTTCTAAAAATCAAACCATACATTGCCTAAGAATCTTTTAATAAGTCATTTCTTACGTTGGTAACTTATTTAATTATTTGTTAATTTTACGACATTTTTACCATCTAAGACTTGTTTGGTAACTATTTCGTTTTCAGTTTTCAATTTATATTTACAAAAATTTTAAAAACTATCATAAAAACTTGTTTGATAATTTTTTTGGTTTATAAATTGTTGTCTCAATTTGTAAATTTGAGGAAAAAAAGTAAATTCAAAAAATGAGTTTACATTGATTTTTAAACAGAAATTTAAAAATTTTACTAACAAAATTGTTTTTCAAATAATTTTTTTTCAATTAATTTTTTTTTCAATTAATTTTTTTTCCAACTAATATTAACCTAGGGGGCAATTTGTAATGCTACTTTAAACCTTAAGGAGGGGATTGTCATTTTTAAAATATAAGGGGTGTCAATGTAATTTATCCGGTGAGGGCAAAATTAGTATTTAAAAAAATTAAATTGCTGAGGGAAGAATCTGTAATGAAACTTTAAACCTCATTGAGGGAGATGTAATTCTAAATGGTGAGGGAGGAACTGTAATAAACATAAACCTCAGAGTGTGTCAGTATAATTTACCTTAAAAAGTTTCATGAAAATTCTCTACCCTTAGATATGTGATAGCATAATATACAATAAAATATTACAAACTAATATAAGGGTGAAGAATCTTCATAAATTTTTTCATATATTTCTTTTATGAAACTTAACATTACACTTTAAATATTAGGGACTAAAATAACATAATGGGGGATGCACCAATAAATCCTAAATTAATAACTTATGCACTGTTTAGTCCTAAAAGTTTTCTTATAGACTGAAAGGTCCCATTACAATGTTAATAACATCAGATACAATGTTAATAACATCAGAGTCATGTTACAAACATTGGATTTTAAACATCTAATGTTCATCAAATTTCAATAATGTTTGAAAATATAGGATGAAAAACATCTAATGTTCATCAGATTTCAATAAATTTTGAAATTATAGAATGAAACATGAGATCATTTACATCATTCACATCATGTTGATGTAAAAATGGGACTAAATAGAGCATAAAAAAACTTTTAGGACTAAATGGTTCAACGTTTCAAAAACTAGGACTTATGGGTAAATTTTCCTAACATAATACTCATATTTTGGGACTAAAAATGTAATTAACCGTTCAAGTAAATTTTATATGAAAGAAACTTTTTCATAAGCACTTTTCCACCAAAAAAAAAAAAAAAAAAAAAAACGACGATAATTATAAATATATAAAAAAAATCTATACTTGACTTATGGGTAGGGAGGGCTGGCCATGGCCCCTCCAACCTCTCCAGTCCAATCCAATAATTCTAAGATTTTGAAAAATATATTTACTCTATAAGGGTGGGTTGAGTAAAGTATGTTTGGTTAAGATTGTGACAAAGAGGTTGGACCCGACTAATTATAAAAAAATATTCTTAATTTTTATATTATTTAGTTACAAAAATACGAGAAAAAGTAATAAAAAATAAGAAAAAAAAAGTATATACATACAGTTCGTCTGGTGCTTAAATTAAAATATTTGATTTATAATTAATTTTTTTAATATTTTAAATTCAAATAATTATGAAAGGGGTCTAAATAATTTAATAGCCTATCAGGACAATTATCAAAAAAGAAAAAAAAAATCTATCCGGGCAAAAAAAAAAAAAAGAGTCCATGTCAAGCAATATTACATCTACTTAAATTCTTATTAACAATCTAAGAACATACATGTGTCAAAACATTATTGGATGACTAAATATCATTACTTTTTTTTTATAACTAATCACATTTAACCCATGTATATGTCCAAATATTATTAGATGATTAACAAAAATTGGGCAAATTACATATACCTCCCTTGAGGTTTAGCTAAATTATAGATACCCCTAAGGTTTCGAAAATTATAGATACCCTCTTAAGGTTTATATTTTCATAACAAATTGCCCCATGAGATTTATATTTTCATAGCAATTTGCCTCCTAATTTGTTATGCAAATAGTACCTTCAGGGGGTATTTGTAATTTCTCAAACCTCAGAGAGAATCTATAATTTTGCTAAATCTCGAGGGGGTATATGTAATTTGCCCTTAAAAATTATATTACTTTTTTGATAATCAATTACAATAATCTCTTATATTTTTAGTAAGATTGATAGTGAAGGTAAAATTATTCCTATTAGATTAAGGTTGGAATGATTTGATTAGGAGTGAGTCAAACTTTTTAAGGTTATATATATATATATATATATTTTTGTAAGAGAAAGGTCAGGAATTATGAAAAAAATTTTATGAAAATGATTATGAAGGATTTGTGACCTTTAGATTACCTTGATTAGTGTGTGGTGCTTTATTCTAAGTGTAATCTAAAAGTCACAAATCTTTCATAATCATTTTCGTGAAAAACTTTTCATAATACGTGGCATTACTGTATTTGTAAACCTGTGGCATTACTGTATTTGTAAACCTATCCCGGCTGGATATTTGTCTCTACTTGTGTGGGTATCTATGATCTCGAGGGTTAGAAGATTTTCATTATTATTTTCTTAGCATCTCTCAAAATTCTGTGTGATTCTATTGATTTCTATCTCAATGGAAAATCACAATGAAACAGTAATGCGTTACCCTTACCCACCAAATTTCTTCCCATCCACACATGGCATTGGCAATCGAGTCTTCCCACAACCCACCACCACCCCCGCCACACCAACCACCACCACCACCACCACAGCTTCAAAGCGTATTTCTCCTTGCGTACATGGCATGGTAGTAGTAGTAGTAATAACAATCAGTATGAGCCTTATAATGTTGATGGTTTATTTGGATTCAAGAAGCTATTCACCAAAGTTTCAGGTGACTTGGATCTCAGCCCCTCCATTCGACATCTCCAAATCTTCTTCTTCTTCTTCACTAACTGCTCATTGGAACATCAACTTCATCGTTGAAAACCCTAATGATGAAGCTAGTATCCTTTACGAAAGAGTCGATCCTTCAGTTCTCTACCACGGCGTTTCTCTCGCATCAACATCAATGCTTCCTTTTTATCAAAATGAGAGAGAGAAGACGATTGTGGAGGCGAGTTTGGATGCCATGTCGGAGTTTATAGATGAGTCTATGGCGGAGGAGATTAGTGCAGATTGGATATATGGAAGACTGAAGTTCAGTGTGATTGTGGATGGTACACTTAGGGTTAATATAAGGAACAGTGAAGGAGAAAGGCAACATATGAGGGTGTCTTGCCAGGATGTTGAGGTTGGTGCTTCAACAGACTGCAAGGTCCATCTTGCCTTCTTCCAGTACTGAACTTCACTGGGATTTATTTATTTATTTATTTTTTGGACTTATGATTAGGTGTGGTTGGTAATCGGGTAATTACATTTTCACACATTAATTTCCCTAATTCCCCTTAGTTACATAATAATTTTTTTTTAAAATATAATTCTGTCTTAGGATGAAAATATCATAATACTCTTATCTTTTTCATCAAAATTCTAATGGTAAAACACCACAATCATCCTCTCCTCCATCTTCTCCCGTCACCCCCCTTTCCTCCGCTTACGATCACCTTCCACCATGAACAATTATACACTTCTACAAACTCCCCCACCGCAAACCACTCAATTTTGAGGTTAATTATGGAGGTCTTAGATGGAAGGGATGAGTTGACGATGATGGTTGCGATGGAGGGTTGAGAATGACAACATCAGCAAAGGAGGGGTGGATCGATGGAAGAAAATTTAGAATTTTAAAAATGAATATGAGAATATTATTGAAATAAAGAGATATTTAAAGATTTTTTTTAAATATATATATGTAGAGAACATGTTCATTAAGCATGTACACCTACAAATTATTGTGTGAAAATATAATATAATATAATATTTGTGTGGCGCTATTTTATTTTTACCTATTTCTAAAGTTAACCGGTCTATAATTAAATCAGCACATGCAATTGCTAGGACTGTGAATGGTTTATGATATTGGTCCCGTTTGGTAGAACTGTGAGAAAGTGATTTTAACTTATAACTTAATAGTTTATAACTTATAACTCTGAATATAAGCTGATTTTTTATTTATAAATTAAGTTTCTCCTCCCCCACTCAAATAATAAGTTGATTTTTGACTTACAAAAAGCTATAAGTTGTATTGTTAAGCTGAACCAAACACATCAAAATATTTTAAATTAATCTAAAAGCTGAAATAAACTGAAAATAAACCCTACCAAACAGGACCATTATCTAATATAATATTCCTATGAATCTCTCTTTGTTTTGGCTGCATTTTCTTTTTGCATGATAAAAGGAAAAAAAATAAAAAAAAAGTATGGTTTGGATTTTGACTTTCTTTATTAAGTTTTTTACATTTTTATGAGTTCAAAAAAAACTATTTTGTAAATTATTTTTTAAAAAAATTAATGAAATATTCCATTCTAACATTTAGTAGTAGAGATCCAATATATATTTTTTATTAGTTGAAGTCCCTCAATAATATTATTTAAAAAATTTCAACTCGTTACAAAAAAAAATTTCTATATAAAATTTTTCTTTGAAGAGCAAAAATTTCTCTGTACTGAAATTTCTCTATGTTGAAATTTAATAATATTATTGAAAATATTATATATCATTTATTTTATAAAATCATAATAACAGAGACCTTAAACTAAAAACCCCTTAAAATCATGTTCTAAGAAAAAATATTTGAGACTTTTAAGAAGTTTTCACAATAAATTCTGGCGGACAATGGTTGTGCTCTTGAATAACAGCAATTGTCAAGATCGCAATTAGCAGAGTTGATGCTACTGCAAACACACAGACGACAATACAAAATATGGCTGCCATGTCCTCACAGCCCATTGTGGTGGCAGCGGCGGCAGAGGTAGCAGTGATGGTAGTGGGACTTAGATCTGCCCAATTTTTTTTGGTTGCACCACCACTAGGGACCTCCAGTGGATAATTGAGCCTCTTTTGTATATATGAAGATTGAAGAAAATTGACTCTAAAGGACCGTTTATAATGAAGTATCATTATATGGTTTTTGTTAGGAATGATAATTATACAAAGATACGGACTCATAATCAAATTGTACCTTCCCAATTCTTCAAGTATTTCTACAATAATGAATCATTCTACAATGTGGTATAGATGACCCATAATAAGCGTGAACGACATTTAGACATGATACATAGCTACTCAGAAAATGACTGGCCTTTCTGCATAACATTCATAGTTCATTTCCTTCCCCACCATCAACTGTCAAGAACAACTTGATTTTATTCTTCAACCCAACATATTTTCCTATAGCCTCCCAAGAAGAATTCAACCACTAGAGAGGCAAAACAAAATTGCGTAGAAACTTCTTATTCTTTCACCTGTGAAATATTTATTTTTGCGCATTATCTACGCCCACTAATAACCAATCACTGTAATATTGGGGCATAACATATAAGGGTGTATACAATCCAACAGTGTGCAGGGTAAATCATGGGTCCTAGAAGAAGTGTACATCAAGAAATTAAGAAAAATAACTATGGAGTTGTGAGAATACATCTGCCCTAAACTGATACTATACAGAAACACACTGAAACATATCCACTCTATACAAAACATATCCATACATTTTCCTGGAAGACAACTTATTTAATTTATATATATGGTCACTATGTACACCATACAGCATTGAAAGAATTACTTGGTAAAAAGACAAAAGGCATGATTCTGTTTAAAATTCAAATGGAACTTGAATAGGTGAAAAGCAGAGCAATAACTGCGAACTAGTGAAGCAATATCAATACTCAAGAAATTAAACAGAACATACCAGAAAAATACATGATTTATGAACTCCGCGAAGAATCCTCAAGCATCATCCCTTTTAGACTTTTTGCCAACCAGATTGCTGTCTCCCTTGGGGAGACCTTATCTTTTCCAAAGGGTTTTAAAACAACTGCTAGCTCTTCCAATCTGTTGTGCTGAAGCAAGTCTGCAGACAATTCTAATAGCCCTTCCAGTGCATCGGCCCTCTGCCTGAAAGACTTGACGTCCAAGGTTTCCTTCACTGGAGTTTCATCCTCTGTCTCAGGAGGATTAGGCTTTGTTGGCTCAGAAGATTCAAATTTTGAACTTGAGGAGGTGGGATTTCTGATTTCCGTTTCCTTAATGCCAGAATCATCAGACATAATTGATTTGTTAGGTTTTATTGGCTCAGAAGACTCAAATTTTGGATTTGAGGTGGTGGGACTTCTGATTTCCGTTTCCATAATGCCAGAATTATCAGACGGATTTGATTTCAGATATGTAGTTTCGGAGCAACCAGATGATTTCAGAGTTGAAGGATTTGCAAGGTTTTTTATCTCCATTTCATCCCTTACTACATTTATCAGCTTCCCAACATCCATACTCCTCTCCACAGTTTCTATCACTGGCTGTTCATTCCCAACTCGGAAACTGCTGTGCCTTATAACATGTATGACATCATTGAAAGCTGGAGGAAGATGCGGAGCACCTGCCTTTTCAATTGCTAGATTTTGTGAAACAGTTCCTTTGTCAGCCAGAAAATCCTTCTGGCTGAATGAAACAGGCAGGGAAGGAGAAGCGGTAGTGTCTGCTACTGATGACAGGAGTTCCCTCACAGTAAACTTGTCATCATTCAACATAGAGGTGAAGGTTAATTGGGGCGGCCCACTACTAGGCCTACTTGAAGGATTATCATCTTTACAATCAGATATTTCTTCAAAACGCCAGCTTGAGACCTGAAGAGGCCCAGTACTATACCTGCTTGAAGGGCTCTTGTCCGTACAAACAGATATTTCTTCAGGATGCCAGCTTGGGACCTCCAAAGGTACGCTAGAACTCACTTTCTCTGTACATGTAGTAATGGTCTGAAGATCTAAGTGAGCCTCGGAAATCTCAAGTAATGCAGATCTATTGTCATGTCCATGCTTTTCCCTCAACGAATGCTTGGGTATGTCAGATTGGAATGGGGAAGGAACTGAGGAGCTGGTTGGTTTTAAGCTTTCAGTTTGGGCAACTCTATTGTGATGATTAAGTATCTGATCTGGCAAGGAAACAAGCGGAGTTGTTGCATCATCAGAAGGCTCTAATGGTTGAATTGACACTGAAGATGAGACAGAATTGTTGTTATATGTTTGCATTCCTTTGGCAGCTCCCACTAGAGCTTTATGGGGCTCCTGTATAATCTCCTTTGAAAGATGTGTTGGGCAACCATTGGGCACCACGTAAGAAGTCCTCTCAGGATCTTGAGTTGTCACACTTGGACCAACCTTCACAGTAAATTTCTTGTCACCATTCGACTTAGAGGTGAGGTTTAACTGGGGCACTACATCACGCTCACTACTGCTTGAAGGATTATTATCTTTAACAAATATTTCTTCACAACACAGCCCCGGGACCTCAAGAGCCCCAAGACTAGGTCCGCTTGATGTGTTCTCATCCTCAGAAACAGAAATTTCTTCAGGATGCCAACTTGGAACCTCCAAAGGTACACTTGAACTCACTTTCTCTGTACCAGCATTGATGCTCTGATTATCTGAGTGAGCCTCGGTGATCACAAGTACTGCAGATCTATTGTCATGTCCATCCTTTTCTCTAAATGGATTCTCAGGAATGTCAGATTGGAATGGGGAAGTAAGTGAGGAGCTGGTTGATTTTACGCTGTCAGTTTGGTTAACTCTCTCATGATCATGAAGTATCTGATCTGTCAAGGCAACAAGAGGTGTTGCATCATCAGAAAGCTCTAAGGCTTGAATTGACACTGAAGATGAGACGGAATTGCTGTCGTCAGTTTGCATTCCTTTAGAAGTTCCCACTAGAGCTTTATGTGACTCCCGTATAATCTCTTTTGAAACTTGCATAAGGCAGCCATTGGGCATCGGATAAGTCCTTTCAAAATCATGAGTCGTCTCACTTGGACCAACTTTCACAGTATCGGCCACTACATTTGGAGCATCAATCCCCATTTGCTTCACCCGTACTGGAAACGATGATCTTCTGGACAGATTAGGAGGTGTTTTGAGTCTTAACTTTGCAGGAAGTCCATTTTCAACATGTCTCGTGGAACCAGAGGGAGGAATTCCATCATATCTAGGTTTAGTCTTCGGAGAGGAGTCAACAAAGGGTAACTGCAAAGATAGGTCATGAATGTAAGTGACAAGCGAACCACAGATATCAATCAAAACAGAAACTATTGAACTGTACTACCTGATGCTTGAAAGGATGTGATCCCTGAATCCGCTTCACAGAATCAGAGCTGGCCTTTGCTTGTGCAGAAGGTAGCGTCTCCACGTTAGCCTTGAAACCAGGATTACCTGGACTAGGTTTGGGAGCTTTAGGCAATGTTTCAAAGTTATTTCTCTGGATCCCTGTTCCCCCAGCCTTTATACGGTTGCCTCTCATTGGGGAACTATTTTCTCTAACTTTTCCTTCTTTCAAAGCCATCATTATATTTTTTATAGTTTTTGGTTGCTTAGATTCAACATTAGGTCTCTGTTCGGCATGAAAATGTTCAGTAACCTCTTCTTCATCCATTTTGAGAGTGCAGATATCAGCACCATTATGTTCATCACTTGCTAGCAACTCCTCACAGCCAACCTCATCATCAATAGAAGCTGAATCTGTATCAGTACCTCTATTGCCACAATTAAATGCCATTGCCATCATGTTTTTCTCGGTTGAAACCAAACTATCTTTATCACTGCAAGAACTGTTACTGCTTTGGCTTTCAACCAAAGTCTTCCTAGTATCACGAGCACTAGAAATAGGCTTCTCTGGAGAACAGGAAGTAATGTTAAAGGATGGGCGGTATTGATCAATATAAGGCTGCAAATATGGATGCTTCAGGATATCTGATGCCTGAACAAAATTAGAATTAGAGAATTACGATCATGTCCTGATAGAAAAAGTTTCTGAAACAAAAATGGAAATTCTGTGAAGGCTTACACTTGGCCGATGTTCAGGACTCTTTCTTAGCATGCCCTTGATAAGAGTTTTCCTGTAGGAGGATATAACAAATTATATCACAATAAACATTTTTGTTCAACCATTAATAATTATTATGCTACATTCGATGTTTGTACAAACGTGGAATTTGACAATTTTCTGTAATTGAAATAAGAGTTCTACCAATATTCTTAGTTAATAATTCGCATTAATAACTTCCTCTGTGTTCGAAGATTAGAAACAGATCAAAGTGACAATGAGTTTTTACTAAATGGTTTGAGTGTAGTTCAATAAATATCCTTTTTTTTATATTTTATTTGGTCAGGCAGTTCAATAGATATCAGGCATCACAATAAATTATATCCTCTTTTGCATCCTCTATTTGGTGTTGGTCTGGCATGTGAAATGTCAAACCAGCCCAGGAAATCATCTTTTTATTTTATAAGTAAATAATTGTATTAAAGAAGCGCCAAAAGTGGCGCAATGTTGTACACACAAAGTATACGAAGGCAAAAAACAACTATATCCAAAAACCACCTAAATATCAACATGGATATATAACGTTCCAAGCCTTTCTATCACCATTTCTCAGGCATCGTCTATGCCAACAAGCAAAAAGAGCCTTCACTGATTTAGGCATCACCCAAGCAACACCAGACAGTAAGCAACAAGCCCCACAGTACAAGTGAAACCACTAGGCAATGTAACAAAAGATGATACCCATGCTCCCTTAGGACCCCGGCACAATTACACATACAACACCAATCCATCAAGAATTTCCACTGGGAATAAGTCATCGATAGGATACCATTGGGAATAAGTCGTTTGAAGCAAGGTTTTGAAAACCGGACCATCCGGTCCAACTGGTTGGCCCGTCAACAGTCTCAATTTCTGGTCCAGGTAACCCAAATAACTGTTTTGGGTACAAATTTGTTTTGGCCAGTTTGAACCGCTGGTTCGACCAGCAACCTGCTGAAATTCGAACCTCTGACCTTCAGAATGTATTGTAACATGCAATCGACCAAACCATTCATGCACTTGTTGCTAATTATGCAAAAAACAATTCTATTATATCATTATTTTAGTATTTTCATTTTATTTTATTATATATTCTTTCCTTCTAACTTAATTTTTTTACAAATATATTATAAAATTATTTATGACATCACGGTTTAATTCCGGTTCATCCGTGATTGAATCAGTGACCAGTCCGCCTGATCACTTTTCTGGTTTGCTCACCGTTCCAGTTTTCAAAACATTGGTTTGAAGCTCCTCCCAAACCAAATAATCCTCAACCTCTACCTAAATAGAGTAGCTAGAAAAGAAGATATTTAACTCCGTAACTTCACCAATATCCCAATCCTACAATGATCTTCTAAACAGCGAGTCCAAACCATAATTCCTTGGTGTAAGTACAAAGAATCAACAAGAAGGGCCTCCTTATCAGCAATAATATTGAAGAGGTACGAATAAACTTCCTTAACAGTCCATGCCCCACCAAATGGCCTGCCAGAACCTCACCCAATGCCCATTACAGACCCTGAAGGAGGCGAGTTTAAGGATATCATCCCAGATCTTCATGACCCTTCCCAGCCCCCACCCCATAGACCTTTTAACAGACCATGTGAACCACTCTCCCCCTATCACACCATACTTACTAGCCATCACTTCCAGCAAAGGCTCTCCTTCTCAAAAAAAGAACTCCACAACCAATTCCCAAGCAAGGTCCTATTAAACAAGCTAAAATCTTTAATACCAATTTACTCCCTTCCTTAGGCAAAAGAACCAGCTTCCAATGAACAAGATGAGTTCAAATGCCATTCAAATTATTAAATGCCTACACCATATCCATTTTTCTCACCCAAACAGAAGATGGAATAAAACTAAGAACTCAAAAAAAAGCTACAAACCAAAACAGATGGAATGGACGTTTCTTCTTCCTATAAAGATGCGCGTAAAATATTATTTCAATTCATTTTCTTTGCTTTCAACCAGCTGGATACTTAATTTCATGGCTGCCATTGACAAGTAAACAAGCAAAGACAGATAACAAAGTCCTACAATTGGAAGAACTTTCAAAGCCTTAGCACCAACTAGGCAACCGCCTAGGATCTAATGTAAGTCATTGGAAGAACATCTTGGCAAAGCAATAGATTAGGCTTTAACAAGAAGTTAAGAGACCATGAAAATGGTTTCATTGTATTCAACATACAAGAATAGCATGTTTAGCACCAGTGCATGAATCTGTTGACTTACAAGGAAGGGGAATAACAGGGAGGCAAAGGACCGATGGACGATCGATTTATCTTACTTATCAATCCTGCCATATCCTGAAACCAAATGTAAAACTCCAGCATTAAGCAGTCAGAAAAAAATAAAATGAACTATTTGAGGAATTCATATAATGGAGAACTGTATTTTTTGAAAAAGGAAGTAAGATGCAAATAATAAATAAGAACTTCATCAGTCATTGATTCTGCAATAAATTTCCCCTAAAACATTGGGGGGGGGGGGGGGTGTTGTGTGTGTTGGGGACAGCACATAATAATTTGGAGCACAAGAGTTTGATCAATGTACTATTGTATTGTGTACTACATTATTGTACCATTTATCAAACGAACAACCTCATATAAGTGAATGCATAATTTTGATATGATATACAGTGTCCAGCTTCTTATTTCACTTTCATAATGCAATATGTATCAAACTATTATCGTGCTACTATTTTTTCAAATCATAAAATTACACTCTTGCTCTCATCAACCTTGTAAACTTATCTCATACTCTTCCAACTGCATAGCTTCACAACATTAAGAACAGTATTTACTGTAACTTTATCTCAACTCAAACGAGTTGACATGAAGCTTAGGACAGGGGAAAAAAAACGGAGGACAAAAGGAAAACAATATCTTACAAAAGCTTTAAATGCGGGGCGATGAGCAGCCATCTCGTAAATACAGCAACCTGGTCAAAAAATTAGCAGAAGAATAGCTCAAGTTTACAGCTCTGGGAAAAAGTTACGGAACAAAAAAAAAAAAAAAAGCACACGCGCGCACTCACACACACACACAATACCTAGGGACCAAATATCTGATTTGAAACCGTATGGTATATCTGCAAGAAGTTCAGGACACATGTAATTGGGAGTTCCAACTACCTGGCGACAATGAAATAAAATGACTATTAGCTCCACGGTGGAAATGCATTGCAAATTCGTGTCTCTTTGTCTTTAGAAAAAAACACAACCTAAGGTGGTGCCAAAGGTAAACAGCTTTACATTCAAAGAATACAAAAACAAATCAGTTCAAAATATCATAGTTATTTGGGTATACCTCTATCAAAACCTAAACCAAATTGCAAAATCAATTGTATCAACACATCATGAGGCTTATTGAAAGTAGGCACTTTTTGAAAATTGGAACTCTTTCGAAGTATTATGTCACGGGGACTTTCTAAAGTTGAATTTTCCCATACACTCAACTCTTAGAAGAAATTTCATAAATGCCCTCCACAGTATTGATTACACTACCAATCTATAAATGTAGTGAATCACATACCAAATGGCATTTATGTTGAGTAAATCACTTTATTTTCTTACAATAAAAAGAGAGTCCAGAATCCATGTATTACTGAAAAAATATATATACCAAAAGACATATTAAACATTCTACACTTTTTTATGTTATAGTTTTTAAGTCTGGGTCTGTCTATTTCTGTTTTGTTAACTTCTAGGACACAGAAATATTTGCCACAACAAAGACATCTAATTTGGCATACAATTAACAGATTTATTGTATTGTCATAAAATACAAATGGCTGTTATTTTGTATCTTTAAATCTAAATGTCTATACCCGCATTAGTTTTTGGCAACATACAGAAATCTCCTGTTTCCAACATTGATGTCACCTCAGGTTCAACTTCAAGGATATTTTGTAAACCAAGCAATTATTCATACTGCCTAATTGTGTACAATATTGCAAATATCTCTAGATATGTTTTGGAGTGAAGATATATGTGTGAAATGTGAACACAACATGAAGTATTTTATCCCATGATAATTATAAAAACTTGCAAAGGAAACAACATTCATATAGAACACATACTGAAGAGGCCAAGTCATCTGCCTTCAAAGTTTTAGCAAGTCCAAAATCCCCTGGATACAAATCAAAATTAATTGTATAAAACTATGCAGCAAGTCTTTTATCAGCGGCGAAAAATCCACCTTAAGTGAATAACAATAAATAAATCAGTCACTCACCAAGGCGAACATCTTGATCTTTAGTAAGAAAGATGTTGGAACACTGCCAAAAAGTTGATAAAGAAATTAGTCTATATAATCTTTATAGGTAATAGGAAAATTCAATCCAGACATCTTAACCTATAGTCTTTACATACCTTTAGGTCTCGATGTAAAACATAATTCGCATGCAGATATTCAACTGCCAATAGTAGTTGAGTGAACCACTTGCAGAGTTTCTGGGTAAAAAAACAGAATTCTTAACAACCCTCATACATAGATTGAAATCTAGGCTGAGCAACTGAAAATACAAATAAACAAATGAAGGAGCAACATTATACACCACAGACTGCTGGATCATTTTCTCTCATTATTTTTTATATTGCCCCTTGAGACCCATCCTAGACAGGGTCCTAAAGGACCCAGACTAAGAAGGGACTTGAGGTTCAAACGCCACTCCCTAAGCCAGTGAACTGAGAAACAGAAAGGGATTCAAGCCCTTAGTAATGTGGGAGGCAATACCCACTTACCAACTCGAATTGCCCTTCTTAATCATTTGGGATGTGCATTCGAGCAAAGTATCCATGAAAAATAATACCTTCCACAGTGAAATATTATACCTCCTCAGGAAAATACTGCCCATTTGATTTTTTCATCAATTCAGCCCTGTTCGCAGGTTATACACATTAGCTATCAAACGAAAGAAATCGACAAACAAAAAGAGGGTATCAAGTTTCAGATTTGAAGGAAACTCACATATCTCCGCCTTCACAATACCCGGTAACAATGCAAACATAGCAGCCCTACAAAATGATATACAACTAATAATTCAGGACAAAAACAGCTGGTACAAAACAAGAACCAAGTCAAGTCAAGTTTGACAATTGTAGAAAAAACAAGAGGTCTAACCTTCTCTACCCACGCTTCCTTAAATTCCACAATGTATGGGTGTTGAATTCTAGCAATCAGAGCCATCTACGAATCGAACATTCCAAAATTTATTTATTTATTTATTTTTAAAAAAACATACATTTCAAGAAAAAGACAAAGCAAATCAAGATCTGGTCAATTGAACTACCTCTTGATGAGCAGATCTCCTACAACGCTCCGTCTGTCTTGCCAGACGAATCTTCTTTAGAACGTACCTGCAATATCAATCCAAAAACAACCCCAATGATAACTCTCAAAGTGCTGCATTACCAATACCTAGAAAATCTAGAGAGAGAAAACAATACAGAGAGAGAGAGAAAGAGAGGGCATACTTCTTCTTCTCTAGCTTGTGATTGACGAGTATGGCGGCTCCAAAAGCTCCGCGACCAATCTGCTCCATGATCTCATACTGATCCATTCGAGACTCCATTACTCTCTCGATCTACTATGAGTACAAATCAATACTTCAATCTATAGAAAATACAAGCTGTAATTCCTCTAATCAACCAATTTCAATCCCAATGCCCCAACAGGTCACATCATTTCGCTCACATCACAGTTCTTCGAAGCATTTTCAGATCAAATCCAGGAAAAAAATTCACATCCAGATACACATACACATGTATATGCCCTAGTATCACCTCTGTTGTCTGATTTCATCTCCGAATGCGATCAGATTCGAATCCAATTTTCCCCTTTTCGAAACTCGCACAATGCACTACTCTCAGTCAACAAAGCAAGGCTTCTGGGCTCGATTTGCTTCGTTCTTTTCCTGTTTCTTTTCCACTTTTGGTACCATTTTTTGATCTTTGCTCTCTCTCTCTCTCCCCTCTGGGTTCTCTCTCTAGAATGGTTACAAAAATATAATAACAGTTTAGTACTCACATTTTTGTGGAGATCTCACAATTATTTAACTGAAAGGTGTGGTTTAACACTTAATCATGGTTAGAAAGCAGGTTTAGTTAGTTACTAGTTACAACCAGAATCCTAGAGAGAGAATAATGTCTATGATAGTATATATACCTAGCTAGGTTAGTTTTGAAATTTTTTAAAAAAAAGTAAAAAAATTACCGTATTATTTTATTTAAATTAAATTACTTCTCTACTACATCAGTTCAAATTCAATTTATATTTCATAAAATGTCAAAAAATACATTTATTTAAAACATTTCAAACAATCCATAAGACCCATTTGGATGATTTAAATAAATCATAAAAATGAAAAACTTATTTGCCATACGTTAAAAAAAAATAAAAGGCCTTTTACACTATAAAAAAGAAAAAAAACTTTTTTAATAACTTTCAAAACTTATCGTTTTTTTTAAAAGGTCAAATAATAAAAAAGTAAAAGTAAAAAATATTCATGAAAAATTATAAAAGATAATATCAATACAAAATAATTACAACTTCACAGAAATACAAATAATTTTATGCATTAAATTGTTCAATTAAGTTTTGTAATTTCATCCTTTTGTAATTATTTTGAATTTATACTATTTTTCTACAATTATCCCAATATTCATCTCCTTAACTTTTGGATAATTAATTTTTTTTAACTTATTTAAACTATTTTTTATATTACTTCTACTTAATAAGATTCAAATAGAAGTAACATTTTTTATTTTTATTTTTTGCCTAATGAAAGTAGATGGATACTTTTGACTTGTATTTTTTTAATTATTAAATTTTTATAATTTATAACATAAAAATAGTTTAAAATAATTAATTTTTTAAAATTTTAATTTTATAATTATCAACTTTTATCGTTTAATAAATTTCACCAATCAATACTTATCCCAAACTTTCCCTAAATATATAGGTTTATTTTGACAATTAAGAAAAAAATTAACTTATTAACATATCTGAGCCTCCTTTGTCAACTATACATTTTAGTCAAAAAAAAATTAAAAAGTTACTATAAGTTTTCATATTATTCTCTTTATTTTTTTGTACATTTTTTTGTAAAAATTAAAAAATTATTAAAATAACCGATTCTCAAACGAGACTTCAGGCAACCTTTAGTTTCAGCAAAAAAGTTAAAAAATCACTATAAGTTGTTATATCAATATCTCTATTTTTTTATACATTTTTTTGTAAAAAATTAAATAATTATTAAAATAGTATATTTCTAAATGAAGTCTTAAATTATATCACTTTTTTATTTTTTTATATATTTTTATTAAAAAAATTAATAAATTATATATTTTCTATTTTCCAAAATAAGCCATATTGAGAGAGAGAGAGAGAGAGAGAGAAGAGAGAGAGCGCGCGCGCGAGAGGAGGGGGGGTTCCATGACGTGTGGATGCTTAGTTCTACGCCGACAACACCAGCTGGTTATCAATGGGTATGCGAGCTCTGATTAGTAGATAAGGCTAGCTAAGATCCAAAAAAAAAAAATCCATCTCAGCCGTCTGTTGAACTGCTCAGGTGCGTGACCATTGAATCTTGACCGTGAATTGGAGCATGACTATGAGGTGAGTTGACTGCTTGACGATGCATTGATGTGCTTGCTACAACTTATTACAAGTTAAAAATTAATAATTAAAAATTAAAAATTAGAAATTAAAAATATTTTTTTTAGTTTTTAAATAATTAAATTTTTTAATTTATTTAAATTATTTTTGTCTAAAAAATTATAAATAAAAATTTTTAAATTTTAAATTAAAATAAATTATAATCACCCTATAATCCACGTTAAACACCCCTATTATTAATGATTAACGTGTGTGGTGTCCTTCGAGTAGTAGGGAGAAATTTACCATGTTTGATGTAAATTATTCAAAATTAAAAGTTGATTGTAATTACAAAATAAAAGGCAAGTACTTTGTTCTAGTTTTCAGATAATTAATTTATTTAAATTATTTTTACTTACTAAGTTATAATAAACACTCTCAGACATATGATCACATTAAAATAAGTTATAACTACTTCTTTTAAATTGTAACAAATACTTATATTATTTTTTACTTGTAAGATAATGTTATATGGTGCTTCAATTTAATATTTATTTGTTAAAATAATATGATTTTTTGTTTAACTTTTGAAGAATAACTTAACAAGGGTAGAGCTAAACTTTGAGGCTACCAAATAATGGGAAGTTGTTTGGGAAGTGGCTCTCTTTCTATTTGTGCATAAGTTTTTTTTTTGTAAAAAATAAAAAAAAAATTGAGAAATTCTACTCTATATACTCTTTGAAATGGTGTATTATATACATCTCTAGTCATGTCATTTTCTTCTTCAAATATGATCAATTTTTCTTCTTTAGTTATAACTTATGAGATTTTTAATAATGTCTCATATAGTATTTGGTTATAATTTTTTTTAAAAAAAATTATGACTAAAAAAATATGAAACTATAACTTTTTTTAATTATAAAGTACATATAGTCATTCTAGGAATGTAACTAGTTTGGTACGATCGGTATTTTAGGATTCGTTTGGGAAGTGGGTTGACTTTTTGACTTTTTGGTTATTTTAGCCTGTGGCTAAAAAGTTTCGTTTGAGAAGGATTTTTTGACTTTTTGTAAGAGAAAGAATGTAACGATTATGAATTGGATGGGTACCTCTATTTGCACACCACAAATCCTTTTAATACACACCACTTGCTCAATTCACACCATACACAAATTAAAACTTTTAATTTTATCTCAATACATACCACTAATTTTTAAATAATACCAAATTATCCTCTTATTCTCCAACTAACCATAACACTAATTTTAATTTTATCTCAATCCTTTTTGGTTTTTGATATAGATATATATCATATACGTATATGTCGATGCATATATAAGAGAGAGGGAGAGAGGGAGAGTGAGTGGAGAGGTGGGGTGTGGTGTGGAGGAGAGAGAGTATATGGTACACAGAGAGAGTTGCTGTATGTCAGTAGATTGTACTTGCTACTGCGGTAGATTTGGTGTAATAACCCGACCCTCGCACATGATTTCTGTTATATTCTCAGTCCTCAAATGGTACTTTTAAATGCTTACTGTGTAGTTCCGTGAAAAATTATGATTAAGGAAGTGAAATCCATGCCTATGAATGCCTATCTGTCTCACAAGGAAACTATCTGTCACCATTAACACGTTTGCATTAGAAATTGGAAGTCTTAACAGCTTAATTAGCTGAAATTGATTATATATCTGTGATCAGCATAATTTTTAAGTAATATTAAGCATGTTTGCGAAATTTTAATTTTGGAAAGATTAAACGATCCATTTTTGTCTTATATGCCTTACTTATGCCTTACTTATATATATCTCTAAGCCTTTAGGAGCCTTGATCAAAAAAAAAAAACAAACGTGAATACCATTTTTGGGGGAAAAAGAGGAGAAATCGGGGGAGAACGGATTCAACAAGAAAGCTTGGCAAAATTGTTAGAGGTGTAGGATTGAATTCAAGGTAAGCTCAAATCCTTCTTGTTATGGCTACTTAGAGTTTGTAATTGATGTGTATGTTTGATTCATGTCCAATTCATGCTTAATTAATGAGGGTTTCTCTCAATTGGTTGCTTAGGCATCTAGATTGAGTGTGGTAGGGAATTATACTTCCATCTATGGTTTTCTATCATCACTTCATGGAATTATGCATATATCATGTGTTATGTTTCAAAGATATGAAGAACTTGAATCCAAGAATGGAATGAGAGAGAGAGAGATGGCTTGTTGAAGCTTCTAATCTTGGTTAATTTGTGATACTCAAGGTAGAATCCATGTTATAGTGATGTTTGGTGGGAATATTGCATTAATCTAACCTTGGGTTGGATGTAAAAAATGGAGTGAATACCAAGTTGGGACTCGAATGGAAGTCCAGAATTTCAGAAATTCGCTTGGTCCGCTCGAGCGTAGGAAAGCCCGCTCGAGCGGGAAAAACCATCTCTCAGCAGTTTTGTGCAATTTACAGTCCGCTCGAGCGGCCAAAGTTACGCTCGAACGGAAGACTCATTTTCAGGAAAAATTAAATGTTTGTTCAGCTTTGAGTGCTTGTTTCTCTGGTATTTTTAGAATATTCTACAAATGATTTTAAAGCGGTTGTAAGCATGCAAGGTGTAAGACTCAGGAAATGCTTTATAAAAAAGAAACTAATGTATTAATTGTGTGCAGGGCACATTCCAGAAGGAAGCAACACGCCACCTCAACACTGTGAGTAGTAGTGCCTACGTAATGTTATGTAATCATGTCAATGTTTTAAGGCATGTAAGGCAATTATGTTAATGTCTCAAGTATGTATGTACTTATGCATGTTTAAGATATGTTGGTGTTAAAACAAGTTTCAAGTGTATGTTCAAGGGCCTTGTGCCACAAGTTTCAAGTGCATTTTCAAGGGCCTCGTGCCATATGTTCAAGGGCCTCGTGCCACAAGTTTCAAGTGTATTACAAGGGCCTCGTGCCATATGTTCAAGGGCTTCGTGCCATCATGTTCCAAGGGCTTATAGCCACAGGCTTATGTCACAGAATTAGGCCTAGGGCCATTATGAATTAAACGCAGAATCAGACAAACCATGTGCATGCTGCATCTTTCTATGTATTGATGCATTTATGTTTCAAGTTAGACGTCGTTCATTATGTATTACTACTCATTGAGCTCGGCTCACTCTCTATTATGTCTGTTTCTGTAGGTTATCAGTCAGAGGGTCAGTCCTAACTTTGACGCTGTCCCTTTTGTCAACCTTTACATGTTCAGGCACCATACCAAGCCATTTATTTTTTTGTGAAGCTGCTAAGATATGGGTCTGCTTTTGAGAGCCACCTACGGATGTTGTACTTAACTTTTATATTCCTTTTGTTATGCCCAATTATCGGGCCAGGACTGTAAATGTATATGTTATACACGATATCCAGGGATATAGTTTGAAACTTTATCCGCTTTTGATGATGTATGTAATGCATGAGATCCTGGCATATTAGAAATAGCTCAATGGAGTATGCTTGTATTTATGTTGTATTAATATTTTATGCTTCCGATAAGGCCCCGTACGGTATGTGCATCAGTTTTTATGTTCATTTTCGCTTAGGTCATGCCCAAACCTTTAGGGGCGGGTTCTTAGGTTGTGACATTTGGTAAGCATGTGAACTCGTTACAATGGCCACAACTCTGAAAGAGATGACGCGTTGTTGCATTCCCAAAGATTCTGCTTCTATTCCTCGCGACGCACATCCTCTCTCAGCCGCCGTCGTCGTCGCTGGGAATGGAATAAAGATGAGGGTAATTTGGATATTTAATTGAAAGGTAAAATTGTAATTAAAAAATCGACAATGCTACGTAACTCAAATTTTGTGGCTCAAAAGTGGCTCAAATGGCCAAAACAACGTCGTTTTGAGTACAGAACAACATAAAAATGGCCAAAACGACGTCGTTTTGGCCATTTGAGCCACTTTTGAGCCACAAAATTTGAGTTACGAGACATTTTTCTTAAAAAATTATGAATAGTGGTGTGAATTAAGAGTAATTGAGGTGTGCAAATAAAGTCACCCGAGTTGGATGTGATATTTTGTCTTATTAGATTAAAAAATCTATTTTGTCTTTTTGTGACTAAAATAGCCCCAAACCCAACCCAACCCAACCCATCTTTCCAAACCGAGGCTTAGGCCTTGTTTGCGAAGTTGGCTATTTTAGTAGGCTATTTTAGTTTTTGACTATTTTAGTAGGTTAAAATTTTTGTGTTTGAGAATATTGTTGGATTTTTTTTAGTTGGATGTGATTTTTGTGAGAAAAAAAGTAAAATGATTATGGGTTTGATACGGTATTTTGTCTTATTAGCTATTTTAGCCTATTTTATCTTTTTGTGAATTTTAGCATAAAATAGGCTAAAATAGCCCTTGCCAAACAAGGCCTTAGTAATTTTTTTCACCCAACTGATAATGACAGTTTATTATTTTGAATAACGATACAGATCACTTCTCTTATCACACTGTACTGAACAAAATCGATTGAAATAGTTCAGTTCAGTGCGACTTTCGTTGTTTGGCAATACACTTTTTTAGTTAATTTTTTGACTTTTTAACTATTTTAGCTTGAGACTTGAGTTTGTTTGGTTTGGTTTTTTTGACTTCTGTGAGAGAAAAAGTAAAAGTGATTATGATTTGGATGTAACATTTTATCTTATTAGTTTATTTAGCATATTTTGTCTTTTGTACTTTTTTAGCTAAAAAGTTGAAGCCAAACAAATCATTAATCGGTTTGAAATCTTTCAAACTTGAGTCACTTTTTAGCATAGCCACTAATCTATGTAAAAATATTGAATTAGTTATTTATCCACCACTTCAAACATATTCAATCCATCCATTTTATAAATACTTTCCAATACCTAGATCAACAAAAATACAAATAAAAAAAATTAAAAAAATACTAAAGGCTTTAAGGATCATGAGTATTAGAGAATATATAATAAGAGTTTACAAACTTAAGTTATAAAGATAATAAAGTTAATTAAGTATAATAATTTATTTTACTTATTAATATCATCATATTATTAGATTATATATATTATAAGGAGTCAATTTCGGTTGGGTTCGATGTATAAGGCATTTGAACTGACACCGAAGTGAAAATAAAAAATATCAAATTAAAAAAATCACATAAATTTATTATTATTAAAAAATAAATTAAATATAATCAATTCAATCCCATTCAATCTATTTAATCAAATTTTTTAATTTTTCTCACCTCTCCAAATAAGGAAAAAATTAACTAAAATAACCCATTTCCAGCTCTCAATCGTAGCAGGTAGGGGTGTTCGCGGATCGATTTTGTACAGTTTGCGATTCGGTTTTGACCCGCCTGCATTTATGCGGTTTGGAAAAAAGTCAACCCGCAACCGCCCGCAGTGCGGTTTGCGGTTTGTGCGGAGAGGATTTACAAATGTGCGGGCGGTTGCGGGCGGTTTACGGTTTACACTTTTTTCTTTAAAAATTAATTTTCGAGTTTTTTTTTCCCAGCGAATTTAGGCATCAGATTCATTTTATTTATTTGTGATAACAATTTTTTGATGAGTTTACAAATAAAAATTGAACATCAATGCATTAAATGAAAGTACCCAAAACAAAGAGACCCTACACTAGCATTTTTGCCATGAAAAAAATGTATATCAATGCATTAAAGGTTGCACTCAATTAAAATTGTCAGTTCAGTAATCAATAATCAAACTATAAGTTCTATCGACCATTAGAAGGAAAATTTTATTAGGACAAAGTGGATGAATCACTAATGAAAATCATATAAGAAACCAAATTTAGGACTTGATAATTCTACGGCATTAAGAAAGTTGAGAAATACTTAAAAATAAGGATCCTAGTGTCATAGAGAATATAATGGTGCTCCTGTAAAAGTTACAAAGTTGGTATATAAAAAATAATAATAATAATAATAATTAAAGTGCGGGCGGTTTTTGCGGGTTGCGGGTTTAAACCGCGACCCGACCGCAACCCGCAAATTTGTCATATTTCAAACCGCATCCGCCCGCATTATGTTTGCGAAACCGTCCATTTATATGCGGGTTAGACGGATTGGACGGTTTGAACGATTTGGATAAACCGTTGCCCACCCCTAACAGCAGGGGCTCACACATTATAACATGGTGTATCAGCGATGTATGGTGTCAGGTCTCTCTTGCTTTTTGGTGAACCACGTGCTTCGCATACCACCCACGTTTCGTAATTGCTAACTTGCGCAGAGCTGTGGTTTTATGTCTTCTAATTTGGTATCATGGGTAATGCTGGTAAGTTATAACATGAGTTTGATCAACACAAATTTTGTAATTTTCTTATAAAAGTCATAATTAAAAAAAAGAAGAATTATAAGAGCAATGATTCATGCCTCTTTAAAAGTCCCACCTCCATCACCCCACACATACGTGGGGGTTGGGGATTGGGAGATCAAAAAAAAAAAAAAAGTTAGCCAATCAAATGCAAAGGGGTGAAGGGGATGACCCTCAAAGGGGGTCTCAACCTTTATTGGAATTATAATTAGGGTTGTGTAAAATATTATTCGATCTACTAAAATCACATGATTCGCACCGATTCATCTTTCGAAACTGTTTCGGTCCACTATAGTTAATGCTTATAATTTTTTTAACCTCTAATAAAATATCAAAGTAAAAATGAGAGATTTAAAATGTGAAATTTGTTGCAAATTAATAGTTATATGTATGAAAAATATTATGTAAATTAGTGTTATATATTATACAATTGCTAAATAATTGTTTAAGAATATGCTTCAATAACTAATAAATTGAAATTGCCCAAATCGCAGTTTAGTTTATAATTTTATTTTAAAACTGCCCGAATCTCACACCCCTAGTTATAATCCTTTTTTTTTTTTTTTGGCCAAGATTGTAGGATACCTCGAATCCCTAACCTTCTCGTCACCATATCCTAAGGTGTGGCTATAAAATCACTAGGCCAAACCTAAAATCTTACCCCTAGTTATAATTAAACACTACATAAGGTATAACAAAAATAATGTCATAATCACCATCACAATAGAGAAGTTGCCTAAGCGATCATGGAAAGAACACTTATATGTCAGAATAAGTGGGATATCAAGTTCGAATCTATAAAAAGATATTATCATATATTGTAATCTAATTACTACCCTACTAAAAGAAGGGATAAAGTGTTTTTATGTTTGCTTTTTTAATCCCTTTCAGTCTGTCTCGGTTTATGCTCTTGGGCTTAGATTGGTACCTTACCTTCCACCCCTTGTATTTCTTGCTTTCGGTTGTAGATCATTTTGCTTTTTGTTGGGTGCCAAATCCTAGTTCAAAAAAAAAAAAAAAAAAAAAAAAACTAGTAGGGATCCATCTCAAAGCATTAATACTTCCCCCTCTTTGCTCCCTTTTTGTTTTATTGTTTGTATCTCTCTTTTTGCTGTTTTGGCAGCTTGATGCATCAATAAAACTCTTATTTGTTGATCGAAAAAAATTACTTACAATGTGTAACATAGATTTTTTTTTCCGTAATTTTAAGTTAGCTGTCTGTTAGTATTATAATTTAAATAATTATAATATGTTATAAATTTATTTGGTCAAAATTTTAAATTTATTTAAATAAACTGTTACACATTTTTTTTTTAATTATGTAAATATTCAAAAAGTCTTCAAAAATTATAAATGAAATTTTTTATCTATACATATTTAAAGATTTTGAATAAATTAAAAAAACTCTAACTCTTTTTCAAATAAATTTGTTATTTGTTATTATTAGTCGCTCTTTTTTTCTCTGCTTTGTAGGGTGAGAGTGGTGTTTTTAACCTTCCTCTACTTCTCCCGTGATTTCTTCTTCTTATTCATCACCATGCTAACCATTACCGCTCTTTTCGTCTTCGTCATTGGTTTGCCACCGTGAAAGTTATCAGACCTAAACTCAATTCTAATTCAGAATTGAGATCCAACGCTGTTAAACACACTTTATGCTAGGCAACCACCTCAAATTCAGAATATTTAATTTTATAATGTAGAGGTAGATATTACGGTATCACAACTATCGGTTGCGACGATAAATGGATCATAAAGGTAATTGGTAATGTTTGTTTGGTGGTCATTGTTTTAATTTTTTGATTTTGTTTTAGTTGTTTGTGCTACAGTAATGTCTCTCTGTGTAGAAGTTTTCTCATTTTATAAATTTTTTTTCCTCATTTCATGAAGGTTCTATTTATCCTTTTTGAGATCTATTTTATTCTCCAATATACTCTATTGGATGACTTATCATGGGATGTGTAATCTCGTGCTTTCTTATAAAATAAAAGGAAAAACTTAAAAAAGTTAAAAATTGTAACTTTAAAAATCTCACTTTTTAAAAGGTCAAATAATTTTTATCTCAAAAGTATGAGATTTGTATCATTTTCAACCTCAATATTTAGATTGTGAAAAAAATATTGGGAGATTGACAAAAAAAGTCCCATATTTTTTCTTGTGATTTATTTAGTCTTTTTGGATATGTAATGACTCATTTGCCCACCGCATTGGAGTATTACATTTGAAAAAGTACACTAAAGAGTTTTTTGTGTCATATCATACCTGCCACGTTAATTAGAGTGTCACATTTGAGAAAAGTACACTAAAGGACTAAATGAAGTACTTGTTTGTAAAATAAGATTTATTAGTAAATATCCCAAAAATATTTCAAGTTCATTCCCCAATCTAACTCATAGAAACTTTTAAAGTCAATAATAAATGTGAAAATTCACTTTAAAAAATTACACTTTTAATTCCCAAAATATGTAACGTATGTTATTAATGTGGAAAGTGAAGAGGGTCAAATTAATTGAAGCAAGGTTAGACTATCCTAAAATGGCTAAGTCAAACACGATCGGTCGCCTTGAGGTGGGCCAAACAAAGAGTTACGGTTGTACCTAACCGACTTCTCCAAGGTGGGTCGAGCTGGAAAGCACATAGCAAGCGCGCCAAGCTGTGTGAACCAACTAGGCTTGGTGATCTCGTTTAGACCAAGTTGAACATAAGTACGGCCCTATCGAGCAGAAGACCCTTTGTCTATGAAGGGAAGGACATGTTGTCTTGATCCTCCATTTTTGTCGATATGGTTTAGAAATGATATATGGTCATACAAAGCTACATGGTGCACACCTTGCAGGCCTAAGCATCAACATACACAGTAGACTCATCATATTTCCCCTTCACTCAAGTACGTTTGTAGAAGAGACAAAGAGAACCATGGGACAGAGAGAGAAGATAAAGACATTAGGGCTCAAACTGTGAGATATGTAAGATATCTGAATGAATGTTGTAATTTCTATATGTATTGATTACAAGAGTGATGCTCATTTATAGAGAAAGCATTGAAAGGAGAAGACAAAAGCTATGCATAATAATGAAAGTGTGTGAGTGGTGTTTGGTCTTTACAACCGAAAGAAGAAAAGAATCTTATGCTTTCTATGCTTTGTCCTATAATATATTGGAAAATGTCTCGTAGCTCAAATTTTGTGGCTCAAAAGTGGCTCAAATGGCCAAAACGACGTCGTTTTGGCCATTTTTGTATTGTTCTGTACTCAAAACGACGTCATTTTGGCCATTTGAGCCACTTTTGAGCCACAAAATTTGAGCTACGTAGCATTGTCGTAATATATTATACTATATACATTATACATTAACAGCCCCCCTCAAACTCAAGGTGGAAAAACATTGATCAACTGGATTTTGGAGACAAGTTCAACGAAGCGGCCAGGAGAATGAGCTTTGGTGAAGATATCAGCAGGTTGATCAATTAGAATAAACTACTTTGTACCACCCTTACGAACGAGTAAGCTATGTAATTGTTGCTAGGGTAGGGTTTTGATAAGAAAAAAAGAATATTTCGATAATTTTATTTTAAGACAAAATTATAATAAATAAACTATCATTAAATGTATGAATAAGGAAGAAATAAGATGTGAAAATAAAAGTTCCATGCACTTTAGTCCACGAATTATATAAAGATTATTATGTATACATAAAACAAATTATAAAGACCTAAAATAATATTTGCTTCAAAAATAAATAAATAAAAATTAATCAATGTTCAGCTTTAACAATAACAAGTGACGACTTGATTTTTGTGTTGAGAGCGTACAAAAATAACCGATTAACATTTGGTTCACAAGAGGTAAGTTGTGGGGGCACATATAGGACTATAGGTGTGTAAATAGGAATTTTTTTTTTTTTTTTAAATATTCTAAAAAAAATAATTTAGAGAATTGACTCACTTTTTAAACTATTTAGAAAATTAACCTATTTTTTGAAATCGCATTTTTTAAATGTAATTTTAAATTGAAATCACATTTTTAACATGCAATTTCTACTTAAAATTGCATGTTGAAAATGTAATTTTATGATGACATAGATTTCACTAACATATATTGCATTTTCAATTTAAAATTGTATTTTCAAAATGTGATTTCGAAAAACAGGTTAATTTCTCAAATAGTTTAAAAAATGAGTCAATTCTCTTTTTTTTTTTTTTTTTTTTTTTAGAATATTCAAAAAAAACTCGTGCAAATAGACACCATATGTATAAGTTGTCAGACTACCCAATTTTCTAGCAAATCAATTTTTCCAAAGGATGAGATGAGACACCATATGTACTCTTCCATGTACGAGAGGAATGTTTTGAAAAGTTATTTGTGCTCCATCTTTGTTGCAATGAGAGTAGCTTATTTTTTAATCCAAAAAGAAAAAAAAAAGAGTAGCTTATTTAATCCTTTCCAAAAATATTGGCTAAAAAATGGGCTTTGGATGGAAGAATACAGAGTGATGTAGGAAAAGTAAGGGAATGAATATAAAAAGAAAAGAAAAGAGAATAATCAATAAGTCTCATATTTTGGACTTGTAATTTATATAATTTCATATTTTTTTTTTGATCTATTTAGTCCTTTTGAATGTGTAATGACTCATTTACTCGCCACATTAGACTGTTACATTTGAAAAAAGTACGCTAAAGAGTTTTTAGTGTCAAATCATACCCGCTACGTTAGAATGTCATATTTGGAAAAAGTATACTAAATAGTTTTTAATTTTTTTAGAGTGTCACATCATACCCGCCACGTTAGAGTGTCATATGTCACGTTTGGGAAAAACACACTAAGGAGTTTTTAATTTTTATTAGAATGTCACATTATACCCGTCACGTTGTTACATTTAAAAAAAATACACTAAGAAATTTTTATTTTTTTTGAAGTGTCACATCATACCTGTCACGTTGTCACATTTGAAATTTTTTTTTTTTTTTTAGAGTGTTACATTATATTCGCCACATTGTCACGTTTGAGAAAAGTATACTAAAGAATTTTTAATTTTTTTTAAAGTATCATATCATACCCACCATACGTTATCACGTTCCACGTTGTTATGATTAAGAAAAGTACATTAAGGAGTTTTTATTTTTTTTTGAAGCGTCACATCATACCTGCCATATTGTCACATTTGATAAAAGTATAATAAGGAGTTTTTATTTTTTTTAAAGTGTCCCTCTATACCCGCTACGTTGTCATGTTTGAGAAAAGTACACTAAGGAATTTTAATTTTTTTTAGAGTGCTACATCATACTCACTACGTTGTCACGTTTGAGAAAAGTACTGTAAAGAGTGTTTATTTTTTTTGAAGTGTCATATCATACCCGTCACGTTGTCACATTTGGAAAACATATATTAAAGAATTTTATTTTTATTTTTGAGTAGAAGTTTTGGAGTGTCACATCATATCCGTCATGTTGTCACATTTAAGAAAAATACACTAAATTTTTAAATTTTTTTTTGGACTGTCACATCGTTCGAGTGTCACATTCATACTTGTCACATTGAAGTATCACATCATACCTATCACATTAATAAAATAGTATAGCTTTCTGCCAAAACACTACCAAAATCAAAAATAGGTCCATACGGAAAGAAATTCTCTACTAATAGGACTTAACAGATCAATAGAAAAAACTTGGAATGAATTGAAGTACTTGTTTGTGAGATAGGATTTATTGGTAAATATCCCTATAAAAAAATAATCATGAATTTAATATAAAAAAAATTATCTTGTAATAATATTTAGAATAATTGGTAATAAATATAATCCAAGGAGTACATATTTTTTATTGGTGAGAGATCCAACCTTTGTGAAATAGTTCGGTGAGAAGCCATTTCGTTATTTTGGTAAGACATTTTGTTTTCAATTTTATTCCTTAATTTATTTGTTGACTTGTCGTTGACTATCTGTTCAAATTTATAATTATCTATTCAATTTTTTTTTTCTATTTGTTCAAATTTATATATCTGTTCAATTTTTTCTTCCTATTTGTTCAAATTTTTTGATAATCTGTTCAATTTTATATCTATCTGTTCAAATTTTATGACTATCTGTTCAATTTTTCTTCTTATTTGTTTGAATGTTTTCTAGTTGTTGAAATTTACCACCTGATCTGCTGAATTTTACACTTATCTATTCAAATTTTTATCTGTACAAATTTTCTTTCCAAATTTCTTCTATCCGTTAATTTTTTTTAAACCTATCTATTCAAAATTCAATCTATTGAAATTCTTTTGCCACCCACACTAAAATATAACACATATAACTTTCATCATCATCAACAACAACAACACCACCCCAACAATAACCATAATCACAACAATCAACGATTTGATCTATTTTCTACCTTTTATACACTTCCCATCACACTAGAGTTGTGCTTATCCCATCCTACTAATAATACAATTAAAACTTCTAAAATTATGCAAAAAAAAAAAAAAGAAAGAAAAAGAAAAGAAACTCCTCCAAAAATACAAGAAACCATCGTCATACTCCAAACTCTACATCTCTACAACTTAACTTTTCATCGCTCAATAATTCCTACAAACAACAAAAGCACCAAAACAAATAAACCATTGATTTTTTTATTTTTTATTTTTTTATATATATTTTTATATCTCTTAGAAACAATTCGTCGAATAAGTAAAGTTCACTATCCATTTTTCAAACTCACCTGTGAACTATTGCTAGCTTGAAATCATTTACTTTCATTTCGTAAGAAAGCTCATATATGTATATATATATATATATATAAGTTAAAAGTGTAATTATGTACTCTTTTAATTACATAAAAGTATTTGAACCAAAAATGTGTATAAAAATAGAACAATTATAGTGTGGGAATAGTATTGAAGGCAACAACAAATTAGAAATTGGAGATGAGAAAATGAAAACTGACCACAGTACTAAAATCATTGTCAAGAAAATCACCATCATCGAACAGTGGTTAGATCTTTTTGGATCCGATAGAGCTGAGGCGGTAGCGACGAGGTCTTCTTCTATTAGATCTGGAGAGAAGATGAAGAGAGGAAGAGATGGAGAGAGAGAGAGAGAGAGAGAGAGAGAGAGAGAGAGAGAGATGGTTTGTTTTGGAAGAACGACAGTCTTTATCGTGCGATGGCGACGCGACGATGGGCGATAACTGTAGACACCCATTTTGACTGAACCAAAGTTTTTGGGCGTTTGCAAGCCCCCCCGGTGATGAAACGGTAATTACTACATCTTTGGAATATTAAAAGTTATTTGGAATTGCTGTATAAACTTGTTTTGATCAAAATTAACTTTTTACGAAAATGACCATTTGTAGACCCATTTTTAGCCCAAAACTAACTTTTTAATCCAGAGAAAGAGAGAGAGAGGCCTGATTGTACTTCAACTGAATATATTTTTTGAAATTAGTGACAAATTTTATCAAAAATATTGATCAAAAGGCAATTTAGGTTTCCTTGAGCCACAAGCAAGCCAAGGGTATGAGACTACGTACTTGTGCATGCATGCATGGCATGTGTACTAAAACAAAACAAGCATGCGCACATTAGCTGTGCGTGCGCACATCCAAGTGTGGTAGAGTTATTTTTAGTAACTCAATCGTGGTGCATTTTGGAGGGAGCGGAGGGAGAAAGTGACGAAACCCTAGGAAGGGCTTCAAAACCTTCTCCTTTGCCTATATAAGGAGCCCCCCTCCCTCCCTTTCAAAGGGTTAAGGATTTTGAGCATTTTTGTGAGTTTTGAGAGCAAAACACCCATTTTCTCTCCCTCCTTTGCCTTAGTTGCGAAATTTTCCCACCCACAACAACTCTAAACTTCTAAAAATCATTCCAAAGCTTGAAGACTTTGAACTATCTTAGAAATCTAAGCTTGAGAGTGGCTTACAAGCAAGAAAAGCTTGGTTTTCATCCCGTTTCTTGGCCGGCTCTTCGGTTTGAATAAACCAGAAGGCAAACTCTATCCTTTTATCATATTTTAGTACATTTTTAGTCTTTATTTCAGTATTCAAGGCATGCTAGGTTGTTAGTTCAACGTTTCATCGTGTAATTTCTTTATTTTATTAGCTTTTTTGCGTTTCTCTTGCATGTTCTCTTTATTTTATTAGAACAACATGTTTTAGGCTTCATTTAATCGCATAATCACCATGCACGACTTGTTTGATCATCATGTAGTTTTCTAGAATTTTCACTTTTTATTTGGTAATTGTATTTTATGCATAATCATCATGTTAGTAGCCTCAAATCGGGCCTATGATCATTCTTGTATGTATTAGTTGCATTTTAGGTCATGTTTATTTTTCCGCATGCATGAAAGACGCAAAAAGTCGACAACTGGGTAAATTCTCTCTTCCTCCTTGGCATGTGCTTGCTCTTTGTATTGTCTTTTCAATAATCCAAGTCAAATGCTTTCTATGCAAAATTACTTGTTTTGATTGATTTTTATGAGTATTGTTTATTTTAGTTTGTGTCTAAGGCCATGGATTATTAAAAATCCATTTTTAATAAAAAATCATTTTTTTATGAAATATGTGGTCTTATTCATTCAATCTAAAATAAATGATACTTATTTTATTCAAATCATCTAATTTTAGGTTAGTTAAAGGTTTTAAGGCTTAAAAATGAATTGTATGAATAATTAATCACTAAAATCATAAAATAGAAAGTGAGTAGAGGTCAATTTTTGAATTGGGCAAAAGGGGTGTTATCATTCAATGACCTTTCCCCTTTTGTACCTAAATTTCCAAACCCATAATTTTCTTGGTTGTGATGGACTAGTCCTCAACTTAGTTTTCATTGGTAAAGGTTTTTTAATTCCCTTTTAAAAATTATGTGGCGATTATTTGTTAGTTGAAGCAAGTTGGTGTGGAAAACGGGCCTTAAACTCGAAAAAGGCACGTGCCCACAACGGCGGAAGAGGAGATATGCGTCTTCAGCCTCATCTAGTGGTGTGTGCGTGTGTGTGGAAAGAGAGAAGTAGAAGCATGGATCGAGGATGGTGAGATCGCGCGACGCGGGCAGTAGAGTGGCGGAGGATGACGGACAACGATGGTAGTAGTGGTTTAAATTGTGGTGCGGGTGAGGTGGTGGTGGTGGTGGTGGAGGCGGAGGTGTAGACACCCCATTTTTGACCGACCTTAAGACTCAGACGTCACCGATTGAGCGCTTGGTGATGTTGTATAATGTGCTTGTTCAGAAGTTTCAGAGTCGCGGCCGTGAGCCCTGCCTCCGGACTCCCGAACCCTTTTCTGTGCCTTGTCTCGGTTTGCGAACCAGACTCGGTTTTCTCTGTTTCTTTTCCTGAGGCGAGAGAGAGGTCCCGTAGACCATCTCTCAATATCCGTAGGCTACATTTGGTGACCGTAGGCCATTTTGCCCATTTCGGAGTCCGGTTCCCGGTTTTCGGAGCCGTCAGGCCGTGTGCCTCGGTTCGGGACCGCTTAACCATCTCCTATTGCTCTAATTTTTGGCATACATCCTATTTCATCCATTTTGAGGGACACTGGGGGCTGAGAAACCCACTTCGAGGTCAAATACAATTTTCGGTGCTTAACAGCCCATTTCCGGGACCCCGAACTGCGTGTTTTGGCTCCGGAACATTCGTTTTGCAACGGTTTTCGCTCATTTTTGGCAGGTACCTCTGTTTTATCACAGGGAAGGTCACTGAAGGGTGGGAGGCCAGCAATTGTTGCGACAGCCAGTTATCTCTCCTCCCGAGCCTCCCGGCGCCCGTTTTTCGCACTTCCGGGCTAATGTTGAATACCTTAGAGCTAGCGTTGCCAACTTTCAACCACATATCTGTGATCTACACATCTGGGAGGCCACTAAAAGTTCATGGCCGGCCATTAAGGTCACTTGACCCTTTTGACCCCTTTCTTCCGGGCTAATGTTGAACCCCTTAGACCTTTTTTCTCGAACTTTGAACCACATATCTGTGATGTACACACCTGAGAGGCCCCTAAAAGTTCATGGCCGGCCAGTAAGTCAACTTGACCCTTTTGACCCCCTCTTTCCGAGCCATTGTTGAACCCCTTGGGCCCACTTTCTTGGAATTTCAATTACATGGTTGTGTTGTGCACACATAGGGCTATCTTCCCAATACTTGGCCGGCCAGAGAAGCTGGTTGACCCTTTTGACCCCTAGCCGGCCGGCTAGGGGGTGTGGCCGGCCGGCCACCTCCGGCCAAAGTGAGCGGCCGGCCGTGCTCTCCTCACTGTGCCCCTTCCAGCTGTGAGGCAATATCCCCCAGATATTTTCTGTATCCGGGGGATATTTTGGGAGAGAGTTATGCTCTCCTTTGCACCCCCCTTTTACAACCCCTCTTTGATCCTTATAATGAGCTGGTGGTCTTCTTTACAAGGGTTAGAAAAATTCATCTCCAAAGCAAAACCCTAAACTCCATTGTTATAGCTTTCAATTCTTCAAAAAACCCTAACTTCTTAACCTTCATTCCTTCTACACCACCAAGCTCTACCACCACCATCTCATTTCCAGCAGCTAGGAGGGATTCTTGAAGGCTAAAGAAGCTGCAAATCAAACCAAGAAGCAACCAAAGTCTAGATCTTCAAGGGTAAGTTACACTTTTACCCTTTTGACCCTTTTTCTTAATCAATATGTAAGCCATGCATGCTTTTTGTGTTGAGCTTCGGCCCTAACTGAAAAGGGCCCTATTTTGAACTCATCTTCACTTCTCATTAAGGGCTCAACCCTGTTTGAGCCCTCCATAATACACTTGCTTCATTGACCATCTTGTATGACACAATTTTGCATGCTATTTTTGACCCATGAGCAATTTATTTTCGAGCATGTTGTAAACTGGTATGAGGCATATTTTGAGCCCCTCTTCAACATTGGAGAAGGGCTCAACATTGTTTGGTGTTTCCATATGTCACTTGTAGTTATATCCCCTATTTGGCCCCATTTTTGTATAAATTGATGGCCCTCTTTGCTTCTGTTTTTGGACCTTGGTCCGAACTTAAAGTGGTCTTGTTTTGGCCTATACTTCATGTTTCATTCACACTTTTTTTCTGTTTGGTGATTATTTTGTATACTTCATGTTTTAGCACCTTTTGAGCTTCATTTTACATCACATTTTTAGCATATTTATATACTGATTTTGAGACTGCCATATACTGTAAATGTTCATATTTTTGGTCCATCTTCAGTATTGTAGAAGGAATTTTTTCAGTTTGGGTTTTGCTTATACCACTTGCTTCTTTACCCCTCTTTTGGCCCCCATTCTTGCATGCTATGCTTCCCTTATCTATGCTTGCTGTTTGGCCATGTTCATAACTGTGAAAGTGCATCTTTTGGGACTGTCTAGCTTCTGTCTTTGCATTGCATGTCCATATTGTGCATGTTTAGCATGGCTATAGGCCATTTCGGATGCCTAATGTTGCATTTCGGGACATTTCCTTGCATTTCATGTCATTTCGCTTCATTTCGGGACTGTTTTCCCCCATATTTTGCTGCTGAAATTCCATTGGCATGCTTGCATATCATTTTTGCCATGTTTCATATCATTTTTATCATTGCCTCGGTTTGCGTGCCCGTGTGCACGCATTTCGAGGCATTCCTTTTTTATCCGATCGGCATCTTATGTGAGCGTGGCTGAGGCCCTCTCATGTTAGTATAAGTCCATGTTGCATTTTCCATGTCATTTCATCACATTTTATCATTGCCTCGGTTTGCGTGCCCGTGTGCACGCATTTCGAGGCATTCCTTTTTTATCCGATCGGCATCTTATGTGAGCGTGGCTGAGGCCCTCTCATGTTAGTATAAGTCCATGTTGCATTTTCCATGTCATTTCATCACATTTTACCATCGCCTCGGTTTGCGTGCCCGTGTGCACGTACTTCGAGGCATCTCATTTTCATCATTCTGTCATTGCCTCGGTTTGCGTGCCCGTGTGCACGTACTTCGAGGCATCTCATTGCCATGCCATTCTGTCATCGCCTCGGTTTGCGTGCCCGTGTGCACGCATTTCGAGGCACCTCATTTTCATCATATCTGCCATCGCCTCGGTTTGCGTGCCCGTGTGCACGCATTTCGAGGCACCTCATTTTCATCATATCTGCCATCGCCTCGGTTTGCGTGCCCGTGTGCACGTACTTCGAGGCATCTCATTTTCATCATTCTGTCATCGCCTCGGTTTGCGTGCCCGTGTGCACGCATTTCGAGGCACCTCATTTTCATCATATCTGCCATCGCCTCGGTTTGCGTGCCCGTGTGCACGTACTTCGAGGCATCTTATTTCTATCATTCTGTCATCGCCTCGGTTTGCGTGCCCGTGTGCACGCATTTCGAGGCACCTCATTTTTAGCATTGTGTATGTTAGGATCGCATCTTAGATACATTTCATGCATATCATGCATATTGCATCGTGTCCGGAATAGGAGTTAGTCCGGGCACGGGAATCGAGGTACATTTCGTACTCCGAGTGACGGAATGTGTCTCAATTCCCCAGTCACCGACACTCCGGATTATCCATGATGGGGTTAGGTTTTAGCTGTAATTTCATGTGCATTCATCCTATATTGAGTTGTGCATTTCGACTCCTCGACCATCATGCCTCGGTATGCGTGATTGGTGGCACGAGGATCGAGACATGCATATATTTGTGCAAATACATTGCTATGCCCCTTTCTTGCTCTCTGTTGCAGCAAAACGCAGAATCAGCAACTTTTCAAGGCTTGGCACGCATTTCAAGAAATAGGTGCAAACAGAGGCTAATTGGGGCATTCCGGTGGATTTCCGCGCAAGACAATCCGGACATGCATCATCCATCAGAAGCAAGGCAGTCCCTGGCTTGCACGCCAGTTTATTTGCTTTCTAGTTAATTCATTAGTTAGAATTCTGTAATATTCTTTTATTCGGGACTGTAATATTCGGACTGTATTATTTATTCGGATCCTCCGAGTGAGGACACAATTGTAATAAGTGTGCGTGAGTGTGATGTATGTCTTCCAACCCCACGTCTTTCTCCCTTTTATTTACCCGCTTATGATGGTTAGATTAGGGCATGTTTAAATAAATTAGCATTCAGTATGACAGCATGTTTGCATCATTCATCTGTATTGCATGCACCGGGCTCGGCGCACCATACTAACTGCATCGTACTTTCAATTCCAAATTGAATACATGGTAGCTGTAGCATTTCATGCACCATCTTAGAATAGCCGAGCCTACTATAGTTGCATTTTCGCATGTGTTGCATTAGGCATTTCTGTATACTTAGAATCATACATGATTTCTAATATAATTTCTATTTTGGCTTGGAGTACTCGGTGAGTTTTTATGCTTTAGCATCCTTGCATACGTGTGAGTGAATGCCATGATAGCATGCTTACCATGAGACTATTTGCTTATCTGACATAACTGCCTGAATGCCTGTGGGTGAAGGTTGGGTTGTTTAAATTGGAATAAATCATCAAATGTTTCAAAGCCTACCTGCGGGTAGCAAACCATTTTCAAAAGCAAACATGGAATGTTTTGTTCCAATTCGGACGACCCGGTCTATATTTATATGCTGTGAGCATCACATAATAACCTAGGCTAATAAACCGGAATAAGAACTCGCAATGTTTTCAAAAAATTGATATCATGGTTAGTAGAGGCCGGTCTATGACCGGGCGAGCGGGGGTGCTCACGAAGTGACCTTCCCCAATCGTACCCAAGTTCCCGAGCCGAGGCAACTTTGGTGATGATGGACACGTGGCCTTTTGGCACCGAGTCAGGGTTTCCTAAATTTCCCAAAATAAAATATTTAGGTGGCGACTCTGTATCTGGCAAAGCAGTCCATGTTTGGCACTTCTTTCAAAAATCAGTTTTCCTAAAACGATTTGCCGGATCTGGACTCTTTGGTTCAGACTTAGAACCGTGACATTTTGAGAGTCCGAGCTGTAGTGACCCTAAATGAACAGAACGGGACCTAAACCCTCCCGGGGCGTTCGGGGGACGTCTACAGTTTCTGGCGACTCTGCTGGGGAATTTAGAGAACTTGACTCGAACTCATGATATCTGTTTTTGACTACACTTGTGTGTTTCTTTGCATTGCATTTGCATTGGTGCGCCTAGGACACCGTGTTTGCCATCTGCTATTCCTGAACGGTTTGCCGGAGGCTTGTCTTGTCAAGGCATGACCATAAGGCTGACCGGTTGTGGGCTCTGCCAGTATGGGAACACAAACCCCGGTTTTACCGGGGCACCCTTTTTGACCATTCGGCCTAGTGCATATTCGGATCCATAGTGACTATTCCAAATTAGGACAGGCTGCTTACCCGTTTATAAGTTGTTTGAAACCGCTGTGTGCATAGTGAAACCCTAGCTCCTGACAAAATAGGACAGGGAAACCTTACCCCAACATAGGGGTGTTTTGGCTCTCACTTATCTGTTATGTGCTTTAGAGTGCGTCTCTACAGGAACGCATATATCAGTATATGAGTTTGGGCATCAGGCCTGCGGGCTTCAGTTCAAGTATTGGCAGTATCAGGCCTGCGGGCATCAGATCAGTATATGAGTTTGAGTATCAGGCCTGCGGGCTTCAGTTCAGTATTAACAGTATCAGGCCTACGGGCATCAGTTCAGCATTGTCGACATCAGGCCTGCGGGCATCAGTTTTCTATTACGGGTATCAAGCCTGCGGGCGTCAGCCAGTATTTGAGGAATATTTATCTGCGGATATCAGATTCTGTTTTAGGGAACAATGATACAGGGATGATAATCAGTGTTTGAGGACAGTGTATATTTCAGCTTATTGACTGTGTGTTGATTATGCCCGACTATGTGTCTTGCATTTTATTTTAAGCTGTTATGCTGCCCGTTTATCTGTTTATTTATTTCCTTTTCGCTTTATTTATCTTTTGCTAGGGTCAGTTTTAGCACGATTGCTTCCGACCCAACAGGCATTCCCCAAGCACCTTGGACACGAGGTCGTCGACTCCACCGATCTGAGGATCTGATAGACGGACAGCCAGTGTTCTATTCTCTACCCCCTGTTATCAGAAGGAAGCCGAAAAGGCGTAGTGTGTCAGAACAGAGGTTGTCAAGGCAGTGGGTTACTCCATCAGAGGACTATAGGACTGAGGTCTCAATTACTGCTGCAGAAATAGACATACCAGTTAGACAGATGGAGCAACAGAATACATCAGGGATAGAGGCTCTAATGCGCCAAATGCAGGAAAGCATGAAACAGATGCACGATGATGCCGCCCGTCAAGCGGAATTCTCCAAACAACAGGCCACAGTCATGGCCCAACAGGCTGAGTTGATTACTAGACTGCAACAACAGAGTACAGCATCTGCTTCACACCAAATCCCTCCTCCAGCAGGAGCCCCATTACCCGAGAAGGCTCCTGTTATTCAGGACGTCCCTCCCAACACCCCGAATACTGTACCGGCTGTCCAAATTTTGCAAGAGGACACAAGTCTTCCAACGGGGCCTGTCCCGCCCCCAATTCCACCACAACTGTCCAAGGCTCATACATCCAATCACCCGGACTCTCCATCCGAGGACGAGGTTGATCCTACGGCTCTGAAATTGAGCAAATTGGAGAAACTCTTTAAGAAATCCCAAGGGGCTAAGGCTATGCCGGATATCGGAGATGGATATACCGAGGAGGCCGTGACACTCCCCGATAGGTTCAAAATGCCACAAATAGACCGTTTTGACGGGACTGGTGACCCCATGGTTCATATCCGACTGTTTGCGGATGTCTTGCGGCCAATGGGCCTTACACGACAACAGAAGCTCTCATTATTCGGCCGAACCCTGTCGGGTGTGGCCTCCCATTGGTACGCAAGATTATCGGATGAGGTGAAGAAAAACTGGGATGAGATGGCTGAGGCCTTTGTCACACAATATTCCTATAATACGCAGATCGAGATCACAACCCGTGATCTAGAAACAACAAGGCAAGAGCCTAAGGAATCTTTCTCGGACTTTGTGATCCGATGGAGGGCAAAGGCGTCAACGATGACTCTAAGGCCCACTGACAGAGATCAAATTCGGATGATTGTGCGCAATCTCCACCCCAAGTTAATGCAAAGAATGATTGTGGTCCCCTTCCCTACTTTCGCAGATTTACATGATATGGGGGTGCAAATAGAAGATGCTATGAGGCAAGGACTGCTTGACCAGGACAGAGAACAACCGAGGAGGACCTTCAATCGCAACAACAACGCAGGCCCGAGCGGCGCTGCAAATACGCGAGCCTCGGAAGTTGGTATGGTCACCACCACTCCCCCTCCCCCTCCAAGACCCACGACTGCCACACCATTCTCCGGCGCGTCCGGAAGCAACTCACAAAACAGCCGATTCCAACCCCGAGGCCAAAGAACCTTTACTCCACTATATATGCCTCTGACCAAAGTCCTAGGAATACTGATCAGAAAGAATCATTTGAAACCCCTGGAACCAAAGCCATTACCAAATCCACTTCCCCCCTCATATGACTCGTCAAAATACTGTGCATACCACCAACAACACGGTCATGACACCGACCGTTGTTACAGACTGCGTCATGAGATCCAAGATCTTATTGACAAACAGGTGATCGCACCTCCCGACCAACCCAATGTTACGACCAACCCTCTCCCATCACATAACCAAGCTCCTCCTCCCAAAAGAATTAACTTTATCCAGACTGGGGTCGCATCTTACGATCCTAGCATCTACATTACTCCCACCCACCTACCCAAGCCGGAGGTGCTCCTCCCCGATTGCACTGACTTCTTGTGCATGGTGGACACCTCCAAAACCCAACCAGAACCGATGGTGGTGACCGTCGAAGGCAGGGCAGGGCAGATTTTGGGAGAGACCGAGTCTGTTGAATCTGGGACTGGGCGGAGTTTTGCTGAGAGGGCTTATGATCCAAGCAAGTACATCCTATCAACGAGCCGAAATGGGCTAAGTGTAGAATTTCCCGAGACAGGAGAACTGTGCATGATCCGAGGGGATGGATCTGAGTTATGGGCAGATGAGCTGACAACCGTAGAAGAGGACTTTGCTAATTTGCAATTTCTCGATGATCAGGAGCTGGAGGATGCGTCCATTAACTGGAATGATTATGAGGGATCAGAGGAGGCCACGGGATGGCTCGAAGACCAACCGGATGCAGTGGGGGAAACGCAACCAAAACAGAGCCCGGCAGGGGCAGAAATATCAGTTGTGGCCGGAACGGCCGAAAATCAAGACGTACCGCCGGAGAGCGCCGGTGTTAAGAATTCCGCTCAGGACATGGGCATTACGGATGTGGGAACTATTGAACAAGCAGCTGTACTGACGCAGTTGGAACAGGGAAAGTTTGAGGAAACTGAGAGAGCCAGAAAGGCAAAAGGCCCTGAGGGGACCGAAAGTTCTGTGCGCACAAAGACAAGCAATGCTGCGAGCATATGGACAGAGAGCACTGAAAGTGCGAATGGACCGGAGCCAGACAGGTGCCTGTTGGCTGCCAGTGGAATGTGGTGGGAAGATGACGATTTGTGTCTTGCCCACACCGATGAGGACTGGGGGAATAACCAACCGGATGATACTTGGTATCTGGATGAAGTGGACCATATGACAAGAAGTGGGCGGTACTTCAAGCCCCCACACCTAGACCAACCCGAAGCATCTGGGAAAGACAGAGAAGTAGAGAGACAGAAGGAGAAGCAGATTGGAGACGAGGCTGTGTTGAAACAATTAAAGAAAATACAAGCAGACATCTCCATCTGGGGACTGCTAATGGCATCACGAGTGCACAGGGAAGCTGTCCTATCTGCCATGGACAAGTCGAAACTTTCTATAGACACCACGCCTGAACAGCTGGTTGGGCTGGTTTTTCCGGGAGGAGGTTCCCCGGCATTAACTTTTTCAGACAAGGAGCTACCGCCTGAGGGCGCAAATCATAATAAGCCTCTCTACATCTCTGTGGAATGTAGAGATAAGTGGATACCGGTGGTACTTGTTGATACCGGGTCTGCGATTAACGTCTGCCCGACCAGAACGGCATATGCAATCGGGTTGAAGCCCGTAGATTTCGTCCCAACCACCTAAGTGATTAGGGCATACGACAATACCAGCAGAGAGGTGATGGGGACTGTTAAAATTCAAACTAAGGTTGGTCCAGGACAACACAGTATCGAATTTCATATCTTGGACGTTCCCGCAACCTTTAACTTACTTTTGGGGCGACCGTGGTTGCACCAGGTCAAAGCAGTCTCTTCCACCCTTCATCAAATGCTGAAATACCCTCACGGGAAAGGGGTAGCAATCGTTTTTGGAAATTCATCGATCCATCCCCCGCCAGAGGTGTCTACACCCGTCTTAGAGATCGAACACGGCACGGAGGATGTGTTTTTGTCGGGGTTCACTTTGGCCGAAGCTCAAGTAGTGCAGAATGTCATGGCTGCGAATGAGGGCATGTATGTTAGTGCACAATCCATATACCTCATGAACAAGTTGAAGCATACCCTTGGGATGGGATTAGGGAGAAGCGGCCGGAAGGGCGTCTCAGTGTTGGCCGAAGTGCCACACAACCCCCACGCCTTTGGACTGGGTTATCTGCCCACCAAGGAAGATTGGTTGAGGAAAGGGAAAGAAATGGCCGGAAGGGCCAGAGCGAAGAAGGCCGGGAAGCCATTTGATTTAATGCACAGGCCCATCTGGGGTACCCTGAACGGACGTTTCGTCCGGGAGGGGGAAGATTTTCCATTCTGCGGCTTCCCGGAGCCATGGCTAAACGCAAAGGGGAAGCGCGTGCCTGGTTTTGAAATCTTCTTCGACATACAATTATCTGGGGATGACGTTGCCGAGGCGCAGACAGACCCACCAACCAAGATTGAGCAATGTAAAGCAGTGGATCCCGAGAGTACAGAGCTGGAAATGGGGGTAGCACTGGCGAGTCTATTATCAGATCCTCTGATCAGCCAAGAGTGCTTGGGGGATAACTCTTCGGTTTCTGTGATTGGAGATGAAATAGCTGCGGGCTTTCCAGCGCCGATCTTGGATGCATCTATCGCACCTTCTCTCATCTGGCAATATGAAGAAGGCTTTTTATCTAGCAGTTCCGGGTCAGGTAGTGAGCCAGAATCTGATTCTACCGAATCTTCTGCGTCAGAATCAGATTCCAGCTTGACTGAGTCTGAGTCCGGTATTCCTGGGGGTGATAACCCGGATACCACAGTCCTGTCTAGGTCGTCTTTTTCATTTTCTTTTGAGTCTGTTGTAACAGAGGAATCTGACGGCTTGGAAGTATTTAGTGAGAATGATGTGGATGTGGTTTCCGAGTATTTTTCTGTGCCTTTGATTTATTGCTTAAATCAGGATTTTCAAAATTTTGATGAAAATAGTGAGGAAGAAATTCCTCCAGTTTTGCAACGATTAATTGATCAAGAGCAGGAAAGATTTGTTAAACCTTTAATCGATGAAATCACTTCTGTGAATATTGGTACTGAGAAGGACCCGCGGCTGGTCCAGATCGGGTCCACGTTGTCTTCAGAGGAGCGCGAGCGCTTAGTCGCTTTATTAAAGGATTTCAAAGATGTTTTCGCGTGGTCCTATGAAGACATGCCTGGAATCGATCCTGAGATTGTACAGCACCGGATCCCTCTTGATCCAGAGGCCCACCCTGTCAAACAGAAACTCAGAAGGATTCGCCCGGACTGGGCCCTCAAGATTAAGGAAGAGGTCACCAAACAAATTGACGCAGGGTTCCTGTTGGTCTCTGAATATCCAACTTGGTTGGCCAACATAGTCCCGGTGCCAAAGAAGGACGGCAGAATTCGGGTCTGTGTAGACTTCAGAGATTTGAACAAGGCCAGTCCGAAGGACGACTTCCCCTTGCCGCACATCGATGAATTGGTGGATTTCACGGCAGGACACGCCTTGCTTTCATTTATGGATGGTTTCTCAGGCTATAATCAGATAGTGATGGCACCCGAAGACCGGGAGAAGACTGCGTTCACTACCCCGTGGGGGACATATTGTTATCGAGTGATGCCATTCGGGTTGAAAAACGCTGGAGCTACGTATCAACGGGCAGCAACTACAATATTACATGATATGATCCATAAGGAGGTCGAAGTGTACGTGGACGACATGATTGTCAAATCCAAAGATAGAGAGGGCCACTACACCGCCTTACAAAAATTCTTTCAAAGGATCAAAGAGTTTCGGCTGCGACTGAACCCCCAGAAATGCACGTTTGGTGTTACAGCAGGGAAGATGTTAGGGTTTCTGATCACACAAAGGGGCATCGAGGTCGACCCTTCCAAAATCAAGGCCATCTTAGAAATGCCACCACCAAGGACTGAAAAGGAGGTGCGAGGCTTTCTAGGTAAAGTGCAATTCATAAGGCGGTTTATTTCTAAACTAACCTTGACTTGTGAACCACTTTTTGGTCTCCTGAAGAAAGGAAAGAAATTCCAATGGGACGGCCGATGTCAAACAGCTTTTGAGCAAATCAAAGAGTATCTACAGAACCCACCTGTGCTGTCACCGCCAGAGCCAGGGAGACCGTTGATACTGTACCTTTCGGTAACTGAGACCACCATGGGCTGCATGCTCGCGCAGGAGTCAGAAGACAAAGTGGAAAGGGCCATATACTATCTGAGCAAAAAGATGCTAGATTACGAAACCCGCTATACACCGCTGGAAAAGGCTTGCTTGGCCTTGGTATGGGCAACCAGGAAGCTGCGGCACTACCTGTTAGCTCACTCTGTAATGTTGGTTTCGCGATTGGATCCCATCAAATATCTTTTCGAGAAACCAGCACTTACGGGTAGGCTAGCTCGATGGCTGCTGTTGCTCTCCGAATTTGATTTGAAGTATGTAACGCGCAAGTCAGTAAAAGGTAGAGCGGTAGCGGAGTTCCTTGCCGACCACCCGGTTGAGGGGGATGAAGCGGTTGAGTATCTATTCCCAGATGAAGCCATTCTGCACGTTGAAGATGAAACCTGGACAATGTATTTTGATGGAGCGTCAAACCAGTATGGGTATGGGATAGGGGTGTTGCTGATAGCGCCTGATGATTCCCGTATTCCTTTAGCATTCAAGCTCCGGTTCAAAGTTTCCAACAATGAAGCAGAGTATGAGGCATGTATTACTGGCCTGGAAGCAGCCCTGGAACTAGGGGCAAGACGAGTGGACGTCATTGGGGACTCGAACCTTGTTGTGTCTCAAGCAAAAGGAGATTGGAAGGTCAAAGAGGAAAGGATGATAATCTACCACCAAACCTTGGATTTGTTAATTCCTCGGTTTGAGAAGCTAAATTTCACCCACCTCGTAAGAGAGAACAACAGGTTTGCAGATTCATTAGCAACTCTATCTTCTATGATAGACATCCCGTCCGGAGTCCGGATGCGTCCAGTTATTATCGATCAGAAGTTTGCGCCGGCATATGAGTCGATTTCCGCCATAGATGAGGTTCAAGACGGCAACCCCTGGTATTATGACATCTGGAACTTCTTGGAAAAGGAGGCATATCCACCGGGGGCAAATGCCAAGGATAAGAGGGCTGTCCGAAGAATGGCTGCTCAGTTCATTATCTGCGGGAAAAATTTGTACAAAAGGGGCCATCTGGGAATGCATAAGCTCTGTGTAGAAGCTGAAGAGTCAAAACGCCTGATGGAAGCCATCCACGGGGGGGAGTGCGGTGCACACATGAATGGAGTAATGCTGGCCAGAAAGATCCTCAGACAGGGCTACTACTGGTCAACCATGGAGGAGGATTGCATTGGTTTTGTTCGGCGATGCCACAAATGTCAAATTCATGCAAATCGCATGAACATCCCACCGTCAAAACTATATAACATGACTTCGCCGTGGCCTTTTTCAGTCTGGGGAATTGATGTGATCGGAGCTGTTACCCCGAAGGGGTCAAACGGGCATGAGTTTATCCTGGTAGCGATAGATTACTTTACAAAGTGGGTCGAGGCCCAATCATACGCAGTGTTGAAGGCGTCGCATGTCGCAAAGTTCATCAGGAACAATATCATCTGTCGCTACGGGGTGCCAAACGAAATAATTTCAGACAATGGTTCCCACTTCAAGAAAGAAGTGATAGACTTGTTGGAGAAATACAATGTGGCTTTTCATAAGTCATCTACATACAGGCCGCAAACCAACGGAGCAGTTGAGGCCGCCAACAAGAATATCAAGCATATACTACAGAAGATGGTGGAAACTTATCGAGATTGGCCAGACAAGCTGCCATTTGCTCTGTGGGGCTACAGAACTTCAATCAGAACTTCTACTGGAGCAACTCCATATTCATTGGTCTATGGAATGGAGGCTGTTCTACCCATTGAGATTGAGGTTCCATCGTTACGAGTATTGGCTGAATGCCAGATAGCCGAAGCAGATTGGCAGCAAAGCAGATTCGAAGAACTCATGCTCTTTGATGAAAGAAGACTGAAAGCACTGTACCACATCCAAGGCTATCAACGCAGAATCGCCCGGGCTTTCAACAAGAAGGTTAAGTCCAGGAATCTGAAAGAAGGAGATTTGGTGCTCAAAGACAACCGAGCTCCCATCCACAACCCAAGGGGCAAGTTCAAACCCAATTGGACTGGTCCTTATATCATCAAAGCTATCTGGTCAGGTGGAGCTGTGGTTCTGATGGATCTAGATGGCTTGGAGTTCTCACAACCGATCAATATGGACAAGTTGAAGAAATACTATCCTTGAGAGGCTCGCTAGGCCGAAAACCCGAAAGGGCGACCTAGGCAAAAGTCAGAGCACAAAAAATTAGAAAATATAAAAACTGAGCTCGCAAGGTTGAAAACCCGCAAAGGGCGGCCTTGGCAAAAGTTAGAGCGCAAAAGGAGAGTGAAAATACTCGAGCGAACCTTAGCCTGAACTACGTAAGACTTGATTCCCATCTTTGGGATACGTAGGCAGCTTCGTCTTGAAGTTCAGTCATAAACTTTTCCCCGATCAACTTTGTCCATTTCGATCATCTCAGTCATCTTTATCCACCAGCATTTATCGTGATCTCCGGTACAGTGCTGTTCAAACTAGGGGCAACTTTCCGTTGCCGCGGCGGTGCAGAATTACTCAGACTAGGGGCAACTTTCCAGTTGCAGGGATCTGGGGTTGTGCATCTCAGTGACAGATTTTCGGCGTGTCCAGTTCTGATTCACATCGAAAATAGTTTTGAAAAGTTTTAATAAAAGTTGACGTTGTTCAAATCAATCTTTTTACAACTTAGACCATTTTTGGACCAAAAGTGGAAAATTTTCAGTACCATAACTTTCAATTTCATTGATTTCAAAATGGAGTTCTCCTGCTCTTGCATAACAATCGAGGTTGCTTTTTAGTACAATCATAAAGAAAACTTGAAAATACTAATAAGCAATAAATTTGGGGCATAGTTGAATCAAGTATCTCTGTGTCCCCCTCCAGAGCTGGACGGGATATCTGATGCCAAGCTGGGCCCAACTTGTACCTCCTCTTTGAGCCAATCCACACATTCATCTAACAAAGTGCAACTGAAGGTTGAAGCAGGGGCCAGAAACTCTCTAGTCCTCCATGCCGTGGCATATCTCTGGCCGGCCAGCTCCCAGGGATGACTGGCAATGTTGCAGTGTGTCCCCTCGGCCCTGTTTTGCTCTTCGAAGGAGAACTCCAAACATTACCATACAACAGGAGAGCCGAAGGCCTTCATTTCAGACGCGTTCCGATCCCCAGATCGTCAGAAGTACACCTTTTGTTGTTGAGCTTTTTGCTTATCGAGTTGTTGTACTTTGTTTATCGAGTTGTTTGTCGAGCGGACGTGTCTTATGTTTTGAGTCCTTGCTCTCTGCTTAAGCAAATTTTGTTAAAGTCTTGTTTGTTTGCATTGTTGCTTTTTGCTTATCGAGTTGTAAACTTGCTAAAGATTCTGTTATATCTTAGTAAGTTGGGTTGTTTAGTTTGTTGCGTCGGTTCACTACCTGATTTGGTGATTACAATGCGCATTACCATTCAATTTCATTTCTTGTGCAAAACAAATTGATGCGATACGATGCTAAAAGTACAAACACCTTTCCAAAAGCTATTTCATTTCATCATGCTTTACAACAAATAAAGGTACAGGTTTTACAAAAATAAAACTGCCTAACGATGTGCAAAGTGCTACAAACTACTAGTAAAAAGAAAAATAAAGCATGAAAATAGCAGCATCAAAATCCTCGGGAACGGGAACGAGAAGCACGCCTAGTCCTCTTTTGCGGGACAACCTCCACACCATCATCAGAGTCGGAGCTGTCATCCTCAGGATCCTCCTCAGCCTCGCCTCTGTTCCCCGAGCCAAAACCGGAGCCTCCCTCCTCAACAGATGTCTCAAATTGACGGTCGGTAGCCTCCTCCTCCTCCTCATCAGGCTCCTCCTCCACAACATAAGCTCTGCGTCTGCGGACAGGCCCTCCTCGAGCTCCTCGATAAGGCCTAGATGGCCCGGCTCCTCGGGAAGGCCGAGATGACCCCTCTCCCTGATAAGGCCCGGATGGCCCAGCTCCCTGATAAGGCCCAGATGGCCCAGCTCCCCAATGAGGCCCAGGTGGCCTGGCCTGCGGCTGACCAGACCATGTAGGCATCTGGAAATAAGGAGTTCAAATCAAATACATCAGTCCAAACATGTACATTGGATGCAGATGTAAGCAAAGGCTACATGAAGTGGGTGCATGTAAATACAATGTACAAGTGAAGTGTGTGTCAGATGTGCTCTACACAAATAGTCTATCAATGCAGTAGAAATTAGCATGTCATCAGAAGTATGATAAATGTCAGGAAAAACTGAAAGATACCCGAATGCCTGCAATAGACAACTGTGCCTCCCTGCGTAGGACCATGCCCTCGAGCGTGGCCACCAGCCCAACCACTTCCTCCATGTACCCTCGCGATGGCTGCAAAAATGAGCTCATAATCATCAGTGAACAGAAGAATGTCTAAAACATCTGAATAATGAATGAAAAGTGGAACATACCGGTGGTGAGTCCGGATCAATGGCATATCGATCACTGGGCGTCAGAGGCTCTAGTGGAATCGGAATCGGAGAGCTAGTCCCGTACTGCCACGCCATCAACTCAGTGGGCATATCTGGCCATCCGACATGAGGATGAATCGACGGAGCCGGGGGAGCTGGTCTACTCCCACCTCTAGATGCGCCAGCCCGGCTAGAAGAAGGGATGTCTGTAGCTCGAGCCCGAGCCTGATCCGAGGATGACATACCGGCAGGTCTCATCATCGGAATACGAGCTTCTGTCAATGGGGGCATCAAATATATGTGACGGTAGGTGGCGTAGTCCCCCTCCGCAACATATAACAAAGCATCACTGCCCAGCATGGCGCCGACTACCTCTGAGTAAGAGAGCCTGTCAGCGGTCCGCATACTAGCTGGAGGTACCGCGGGAACATCCTGAGAAAGATATCCCCGTACCTGACACAGAAAGCGCTCCCCCAGGAACCAGACTCTGCCAACTGGCCCTTCGAGCAGGACCCTATACCGGGAGATGCCTGATGCTCTGGTATACTGAAGTAGGAGATCATCACCCAGAGGTGCCCAAGGCTGCCAAGTAATCTGCGGATGATAAATGTATGAACCAATCAGAGAACGAGAATATACAGAGCAAATCAAAGATGAAAATGAAAAGAACTGAAAGTTCTGAAATACCTCTGAGTGTCGCACAGTGTCGAAGTACTCTCGCAGGCGAACCAAGGTCTCTCGAGGCCTCGCCCGGTGCGGGCCCTCAAATATCAATGAATATGGGGTCACGGGAATCCCCACCACCTCCAGCACTGGGGCTAACGATGGGAAGTATACATAAGCCCATAGCTGAGAAAAGCAGTGCAGAATGTAAGTACGAAATGATGAGAGCAAAATGCAGACTGTAAAAGTGTGCTGTATGTGCAATGTACAAGTAATGAAGAGCAGAAATGTAAATCAAGGAGACAGAAAGTACCTCCCAAGCTCTCCAGTAGCCGCCAAGCAAATCGCCCCGCCCGCGGGAGGTCGCGCTCATATAAAAGTAGAGGGTAGCCAGGCCAGCGCCACCCCAATCATATCTACTGACCTGTGATAGGTTGACTAGAGCGCTCAGCAGATATAGCCCAATGGTGTTCCCTCTGTCGGCAAACAGGGTAGTCCCGAAGAGGAACATCAGGAAGCCACGAGCGTACTGCTCTGTCTCCTCAGGAGTCTCGGGCATCATCTCAGCCCGCCGGAAATGAGAGGAAAACCAAGTATAGCGGACTCTCCCAGAGACCCTGTCAACAGGTGGGCGAGCCCCCAACAAATACATCCAGGCGGCCTCCCACTCGCCCATATCCTCATCGTATGGGATGACCCAACCTCCGACATCAAGGCCGGTCAATACAGCAAAGTCAAAAGGGGTCATGGTCATGTCCCCGGTAGCAGAAAAATGGAAGGAATTGGTGGTGTCCCACCATCTCTCTACTAGGGCTGCCATCAAGGTCCTCCTAGCAGGACATCGTGACAACCCGGCGCAGAAGGGCCCAAACCCTGCCAAGTCTACCAAATCCCTGACGCCCTCCGGGAGCTCAGTATACCAATCCCGCGCCGCGGTGGAACCATATCCTCGCACACTGCGGGAACCACCCTGCATTCAGAATGAATATATGTGTCAATAATAAGATGAAATGGGCTGAGTGCCGATGAAGTGAAATAAGTTGCATACAAATAAAATGAAGTAGTCGTGTGTTCAAAAGTGAAGTGTACGGACTGTGTGTTCAATATAATCAACTTTCAACTTTCAGTTAATTTGTGGGCTGCGTGTTCACTATCTACCTGGGCTGCGTGTTCAGAGAATTTGAATTTTGGGCTGCGTGTTCAACTTTCAGTAATTTGTGGGCTGCGTGTTCACTATCTACCTGGGCTGCGTGTTCAGAGAATTTGAATTTTGGGCTGCGTGTTCAACTTTCAGTAATTTGTGGGCTGCGTGTTCACTATCTACCTGGGCTGCGTGTTCAGAGAATTTGAATTTTGGGCTGCGTGTTCAACTTTCAGTAATTTGTGGGCTACGTGTTCACTATCTACCTGGGCTGCGTGTTCAGAGAATTTGAATTTTGGGCTGCGTGTTCAACTTTCAGTAATTTGTGGGCTGCGTGTTCACTATCTACCTGGGCTGCGTGTTCAGAAAATTTGAATTGTGGGCTGCGTGTTCACTATCTATCTGGGCTGCGTGTTCAGAGAATTTGAATTTTGGGCTGCGTGTTCAACTTTCAGTTAATTTGTGGGCTGCGTGTTCACTATCTACCTGGGCTGCGTGTTCAGAGAATTTGAATTTTGGGCTGCGTGTTCAACTTTCAGTAATTTGTGGGCTGCGTGTTCACTATCTACCTGGGCTGCGTGTTCAGAGAATTTGAATTTTGGGCTGCGTGTTCAACTTTCAGTTAATTTGTGGGCTGCGTGTTCACTATCTACCTGGGCTGCGTGTTCAGAGAATTTGAATTTTGGGCTGCGTGTTCAACTTTCAGTTAATTTGTGGGCTGCGTGTTCACTATCTACCTGGGCTGCGTGTTCAGAGAATTTGAATTTTGGGCTGCGTGTTCAACTTTCAGTAATTTGTGGGCTGCGTGTTCACTATCTACCTGGGCTGCGTGTTCAGAGAATTTGAATTTTGGGCTGCGTGTTCAACTTTCAGTTAATTTGTGGGCTGCGTGTTCACTATCTACCTGGGCTGCGTGTTCAGAGAATTTGAATTTTGGGCTGCGTGTTCAACTTTCAGTAATTTGTGGGCTGCGTGTTCACTATCTACCTGGGCTGCGTGTTCAGAAAATTTGAATTGTGGGCTGCGTGTTCACTATCTATCTGGGCTGTGTGTTCAGAAAATTTGAAATTTTTGGGCTGCGTGTTGAAACTTCCGTTTAAAGTGTGGACTGTGTGTTCACCTTCGAATTCGGGCTGTGTGTTCAATAAATCAGTGATTGAGCCATGCGTTTTAATGTGGGCTGTGTGTTCGCAATTAATTAATGAACCGAGTGTTCGGGAGTTTGAATGTTGAAACTACATGTTCAAAGATGTAAGGAAAGTACTATGTCACAAGCTGAATGTTTAAACATGGCAAGGGTGCGAAATGTAAAATACAGAAGATGAGGTAAATACCTCTCGGGCCTCGTGAGAGAGATGCTGCTCCGGCTCTCTGAGAAGCAGATCTGCGGGTGCTCTCTCGTCAAAACTGGTAAAATGACGGAAAACGGCACGAGGGAGGGCGTGCACTGCTGGACGGTACCTCTCGGGCATGAAAGGTCGAGTCCTCGGAGGAAGAGTCATAGGATCGAAGTCGTCCCCAGCGCCCAGAAAACCTCCACCATAAGGAGAATTGCCTGCCATTTTCGAGAATCTGCAAAAGGGGAGCAAAAATGAGCAAAATGAGCAGAAATTGGCAAAAGTCAACAAAAGTCAGCTCTCGGGAAATAAAAAAGTCAACAAAAGTCAACTCCCGAGAAAATATTCTAAATATTAAGATGAACTTACCTCAAGTGGTGAAACTGCAAAAAAGAAGCTCCAAAACCGGAATTTAATCGCTCCAAAGTGTTTAAAATTAAGTGTTTTTACGAAAACAATTTGCGCGAGACGTTGGAAAACGCGCGTAAAACTCAAAACTGGAGAGAAAAGTGTTGAAAGAGGCAAGGAATGAAGTGAGGTTCGGCTACCATTTATAAGCCTCAAGCCTTGGGTGAAAAGGCATGGAAAAAGGAGGCAAAAAGACCAAAATACCCTCGGCAAAAGGGCATGGCCGGCCGGCCCCTCTTTCTAGCTGGCCAGCCATCTGCTTTTTGCAGAAATGGCCGGCCAGCCATTGGCTTTTGTGGAAAACGGTTGGACACCCCCCCTTGGGAAGATAAACGGCCGGCCATCATCTCCACATGCTCACCTAGCTCTCTGCAAATTTTGAGGAAGATCGGGGTTCCCGGGACCTGAAAAAGTTCAAGAAACATACACTTCCGGTCGTGAAATTACTCCGTCGGGACTTCGGTTTCAAGTGCTGACATGTGTCTCATCATCATTCATCGAAATCAAAGTGTATCCTTTTTGAAGGAGCTGTAACCTTTCAAAGAAGCAGATCGGAGGCCGTGATCGAGTTACCCTCGCCGAAACACGCGTTTCCATACTCGTTGTTTTACGACGAATGACACTCTGATTCATGCTCGTTTTGTACTTTCATGCACACATCTTGCATTCTCATGGGCATACTCACATTGTCATAAACATTTCTTGATATTGGCATAACTCCGTGCTTGAGCATGCGTTGTCACACATGTTCCATTCTTGCATTGCGGCGCATTCACTCACCGGCACTGCGTGTGTCGAACTTTCGAAATCACATCAAATATGTGTTGTTAGCATATTGTACTTGTTGCAATTTCTCTCTTTTGCAGGCACGATATTGTATGTACGGTTCAATTGAGGCTGGTGCGACCAGACGAATCGCGCAGGTATCGTATCTTCTCCGTGTGAGACGTGGCGGAGATTGAATAATTCTCCGCATTCTTAACTGCATGAAATATAGTTGTTGCTTTGCATTCTTGCTTAAAACTGTTGCATCTATTTGCGAATACTTGCTTCGTTACAGCCTGCTGCATTTGCATGATCATTGGGTTACCTTCGGCTTCTTGCATATCATTTGCATTTTGCCCCCTGCCTGCGGACATGCCTGCGGGCACATCTCTGTTTATCCTGTATGTTTGTCTAAGTCTTCGGCCTTGTCAAAAATGGGTCGTCTTTTGGCTTTGACATTCACTCCCGTCACTTGTGACTTCCGAGTTCTGTCAAAGAGGGGCAACTGTAGACACCCCATTTTTGACCGACCTTAAGACTCAGACGTCACCGATTGAGCGCTTGGTGATGTTGTATAATGTGCTTGTTCAGAAGTTTCAGAGTCGCGGCCGTGAGCCCTGCCTCCGGACTCCCGAACCCTTTTCTGTGCCTTGTCTCGGTTTGCGAACCAGACTCGGTTTTCTCTGTTTCTTTTCCTGAGGCGAGAGAGAGGTCCCGTAGACCATCTCTCAATATCCGTAGGCTACATTTGGTGGCCGTAGGCCATTTTGCCCATTTCGGAGTCCGGTTCCCGGTTTTCGGAGCCGTCAGGCCGTGTGCCTCGGTTCGGGACCGCTTAACCATCTCCTATTGCTCTAATTTTTGGCATACATCCTATTTCATCCATTTTGAGGGACACTGGGGGCTGAGAAACCCACTTCGAGGTCAAATACAATTTTCGGTGCTTAACAGCCCATTTCCGGGACCCCGAACTGCGTGTTTTGGCTCCGGAACATTCGTTTTGCAACGGTTTTCGCTCATTTTTGGCAGGTACCTCTGTTTTATCACAGGGAAGGTCACTGAAGGGTGGGAGGCCAGCAATTGTTGCGACAGCCAGTTATCTCTCCTCCCGAGCCTCCCGGCGCCCGTTTTTCGCACTTCCGGGCTAATGTTGAATACCTTAGAGCTAGCGTTGCCAACTTTCAACCACATATCTGTGATCTACACATCTGGGAGGCCACTAAAAGTTCATGGCCGGCCATTAAGGTCACTTGACCCTTTTGACCCCTTTCTTCCGGGCTAATGTTGAACCCCTTAGACCTTTTTTCTCGAACTTTGAACCACATATCTGTGATGTACACACCTGAGAGGCCCCTAAAAGTTCATGGCCGGCCAGTAAGTCAACTTGACCCTTTTGACCCCCTCTTTCCGAGCCATTGTTGAACCCCTTGGGCCCACTTTCTTGGAATTTCAATTACATGGTTGTGTTGTGCACACATAGGGCTATCTTCCCAATACTTGGCCGGCCAGAGAAGCTGGTTGACCCTTTTGACCCCTAGCCGGCCGGCTAGGGGGTGTGGCCGGCCGGCCACCTCCGGCCAAAGTGAGCGGCCGGCCGTGCTCTCCTCACTGTGCCCCTTCCAGCTGTGAGGCAATATCCCCCAGATATTTTCTGTATCCGGGGGATATTTTGGGAGAGAGTTATGCTCTCCTTTGCACCCCCCTTTTACAACCCCTCTTTGATCCTTATAATGAGCTGGTGGTCTTCTTTACAAGGGTTAGAAAAATTCATCTCCAAAGCAAAACCCTAAACTCCATTGTTATAGCTTTCAATTCTTCAAAAAACCCTAACTTCTTAACCTTCATTCCTTCTACACCACCAAGCTCTACCACCACCATCTCATTTCCAGCAGCTAGGAGGGATTCTTGAAGGCTAAAGAAGCTGCAAATCAAACCAAGAAGCAACCAAAGTCTAGATCTTCAAGGGTAAGTTACACTTTTACCCTTTTGACCCTTTTTCTTAATCAATATGTAAGCCATGCATGCTTTTTGTGTTGAGCTTCGGCCCTAACTGAAAAGGGCCCTATTTTGAACTCATCTTCACTTCTCATTAAGGGCTCAACCCTGTTTGAGCCCTCCATAATACACTTGCTTCATTGACCATCTTGTATGACACAATTTTGCATGCTATTTTTGACCCATGAGCAATTTATTTTCGAGCATGTTGTAAACTGGTATGAGGCATATTTTGAGCCCCTCTTCAACATTGGAGAAGGGCTCAACATTGTTTGGTGTTTCCATATGTCACTTGTAGTTATATCCCCTATTTGGCCCCATTTTTGTATAAATTGATGGCCCTCTTTGCTTCTGTTTTTGGACCTTGGTCCGAACTTAAAGTGGTCTTTTTTTGGCCTATACTTCATGTTTCATTCACACTTTTTTTCTGTTTGGTGATTATTTTGTATACTTCATGTTTTAGCACCTTTTGAGCTTCATTTTACATCACATTTTTAGCATATTTATATACTGATTTTGAGACTGCCATATACTGTAAATGTTCATATTTTTGGTCCATCTTCAGTATTGTAGAAGGAATTTTTTCAGTTTGGGTTTTGCTTATACCACTTGCTTCTTTACCCCTCTTTTGGCCCCCATTCTTGCATGCTATGCTTCCCTTATCTATGCTTGCTGTTTGGCCATGTTCATAACTGTGAAAGTGCATCTTTTGGGACTGTCTAGCTTCTGTCTTTGCATTGCATGTCCATATTGTGCATGTTTAGCATGGCTATAGGCCATTTCGGATGCCTAATGTTGCATTTCGGGACATTTCCTTGCATTTCATGTCATTTCGCTTCATTTCGGGACTGTTTTCCCCCATATTTTGCTGCTGAAATTCCATTGGCATGCTTGCATATCATTTTTGCCATGTTTCATATCATTTTTATCATTGCCTCGGTTTGCGTGCCCGTGTGCACGCATTTCGAGGCATTCCTTTTTTATCCGATCGGCATCTTATGTGAGCGTGGCTGAGGCCCTCTCATGTTAGTATAAGTCCATGTTGCATTTTCCATGTCATTTCATCACATTTTATCATTGCCTCGGTTTGCGTGCCCGTGTGCACGCATTTCGAGGCATTCCTTTTTTATCCGATCGGCATCTTATGTGAGCGTGGCTGAGGCCCTCTCATGTTAGTATAAGTCCATGTTGCATTTTCCATGTCATTTCATCACATTTTACCATCGCCTCGGTTTGCGTGCCCGTGTGCACGTACTTCGAGGCATCTCATTTTCATCATTCTGTCATCGCCTCGGTTTGCGTGCCCGTGTGCACGTACTTCGAGGCATCTCATTGCCATGCCATTCTGTCATCGCCTCGGTTTGCGTGCCCGTGTGCACGCATTTCGAGGCACCTCATTTTCATCATATCTGCCATCGCCTCGGTTTGCGTGCCCGTGTGCACGCATTTCGAGGCACCTCATTTTCATCATATCTGCCATCGCCTCGATTTGCGTGCCCGTGTGCACGTACTTCGAGGTATCTCATTTTCATCATTCTGTTATCGCCTCGGTTTGCGTGCCCGTGTGCACGCATTTCGAGGCACCTCATTTTCATCATATCTGCCATCGCCTCGGTTTGCGTGCCCGTGTGCACGTACTTCGAGGCATCTCATTTCCATCATTCTGTCATCGCCTCGGTTTGCGTGCCCGTGTGCACGCATTTCGAGGCACCTCATTTTTAGCATTGTGTATGTTAAGATCGCATCTTAGATACATTTCATGCATATCATGCATATTGCATCGTGTCCGGAATAGGAGTTAGTCCGGGCACGGGAATCGAGGTACATTTCGTACTCCGAGTGACGGAATGTGTCTCAATTCCCCAGTCACCGACACTCCGGATTATCCATGATGGGGTTAGGTTTTAGCTGTAATTTCATGTGCATTCATCCTATATTGAGTTGTGCATTTCGACTCCTCGACCATCATGCCTCGGTATGCGTGATTGGTGGCACGAGGATCGAGACATGCATATATTTGTGCAAATACATTGCTATGCCCCTTTCTTGCTCTCTGTTGCAGCAAAACGCAGAATCAGCAACTTTTCAAGGCTTGGCACGCATTTCAAGAAATAGGTGCAAACAGAGGCTAATTGGGGCATTCCGGTGGATTTCCGCGCAAGACAATCCGGACATGCATCATCCATCAGAAGCAAGGCAGTCCCTGGCTTGCACGCCAGTTTATTTGCTTTCTAGTTAATTCATTAGTTAGAATTCTGTAATATTCTTTTATTCGGGACTGTAATATTCGGACTGTATTATTTATTCGGATCCTCCGAGTGAGGACACAATTGTAATAAGTGTGCGTGAGTGTGATGTATGTCTTCCAACCCCACGTCTTTCTCCCTTTTATTTACCCGCTTATGATGGTTAGATTAGGGCATGTTTAAATAAATTAGCATTCAGTATGACAGCATGTTTGCATCATTCATCTGTATTGCATGCACCGGGCTCGGCGCACCATACTAACTGCATCGTACTTTCAATTCCAAATTGAATACATGGTAGCTGTAGCATTTCATGCACCATCTTAGAATAGCCGAGCCTACTATAGTTGCATTTTCGCATGTGTTGCATTAGGCATTTCTGTATACTTAGAATCATACATGATTTCTAATATAATTTCTATTTTGGCTTGGAGTACTCGGTGAGTTTTTATGCTTTAGCATCCTTGCATACGTGTGAGTGAATGCCATGATAGCATGCTTACCATGAGACTATTTGCTTATCTGACATAACTGCCTGAATGCCTGTGGGTGAAGGTTGGGTTGTTTAAATTGGAATAAATCATCAAATGTTTCAAAGCCTACCTGCGGGTAGCAAACCATTTTCAAAAGCAAACATGGAATGTTTTGTTCCAATTCGGACGACCCGGTCTATATTTATATGCTGTGAGCATCACATAATAACCTAGGCTAATAAACCGGAATAAGAACTCGCAATGTTTTCAAAAAATTGATATCATGGTTAGTAGAGGCCGGTCTATGACCGGGCGAGCGGGGGTGCTCACGAAGTGACCTTCCCCAATCGTACCCAAGTTCCCGAGCCGAGGCAACTTTGGTGATGATGGACACGTGGCCTTTTGGCACCGAGTCAGGGTTTCCTAAATTTCCCAAAATAAAATATTTAGGTGGCGACTCTGTATCTGGCAAAGCAGTCCATGTTTGGCACTTCTTTCAAAAATCAGTTTTCCTAAAACGATTTGCCGGATCTGGACTCTTTGGTTCAGACTTAGAACCGTGACATTTTGAGAGTCCGAGCTGTAGTGACCCTAAATGAACAGAACGGGACCTAAACCCTCCCGGGGCGTTCGGGGGACGTCTACAGTTTCTGGCGACTCTGCTGGGGAATTTAGAGAACTTGACTCGAACTCATGATATCTGTTTTTGACTACACTTGTGTGTTTCTTTGCATTGCATTTGCATTGGTGCGCCTAGGACACCGTGTTTGCCATCTGCTATTCCTGAACGGTTTGCCGGAGGCTTGTCTTGTCAAGGCATGACCATAAGGCTGACCGGTTGTGGGCTCTGCCAGTATGGGAACACAAACCCCGGTTTTACCGGGGCACCCTTTTTGACCATTCGGCCTAGTGCATATTCGGATCCATAGTGACTATTCCAAATTAGGACAGGCTGCTTACCCGTTTATAAGTTGTTTGAAACCGCTGTGTGCATAGTGAAACCCTAGCTCCTGACAAAATAGGACAGGGAAACCTTACCCCAACATAGGGGTGTTTTGGCTCTCACTTATCTGTTATGTGCTTTAGAGTGCGTCTCTACAGGAACGCATATATCAGTATATGAGTTTGGGCATCAGGCCTGCGGGCTTCAGTTCAAGTATTGGCAGTATCAGGCCTGCGGGCATCAGATCAGTATATGAGTTTGAGTATCAGGCCTGCGGGCTTCAGTTCAGTATTAACAGTATCAGGCCTACGGGCATCAGTTCAGCATTGTCGACATCAGGCCTGCGGGCATCAGTTTTCTATTACGGGTATCAAGCCTGCGGGCGTCAGCCAGTATTTGAGGAATATTTATCTGCGGATATCAGATTCTGTTTTAGGGAACAATGATACAGGGATGATAATCAGTGTTTGAGGACAGTGTATATTTCAGCTTATTGACTGTGTGTTGATTATGCCCGACTATGTGTCTTGCATTTTATTTTAAGCTGTTATGCTGCCCGTTTATCTGTTTATTTATTTCCTTTTCGCTTTATTTATCTTTTGCTAGGGTCAGTTTTAGCACGATTGCTTCCGACCCAACAGGCATTCCCCAAGCACCTTGGACACGAGGTCGTCGACTCCACCGATCTGAGGATCTGATAGACGGACAGCCAGTGTTCTATTCTCTACCCCCTGTTATCAGAAGGAAGCCGAAAAGGCGTAGTGTGTCAGAACAGAGGTTGTCAAGGCAGTGGGTTACTCCATCAGAGGACTATAGGACTGAGGTCTCAATTACTGCTGCAGAAATAGACATACCAGTTAGACAGATGGAGCAACAGAATACATCAGGGATAGAGGCTCTAATGCGCCAAATGCAGGAAAGCATGAAACAGATGCACGATGATGCCGCCTGTCAAGCGGAATTCTCCAAACAACAGGCCACAGTCATGGCCCAACAGGCTGAGTTGATTACTAGACTGCAACAACAGAGTACAGCATCTGCTTCACACCAAATCCCTCCTCCAGCAGGAGCCCCATTACCCGAGAAGGCTCCTGTTATTCAGGACGTCCCTCCCAACACCCCGAATACTGTACCGGCTGTCCAAATTTTGCAAGAGGACACAAGTCTTCCAACGGGGCCTGTCCCGCCCCCAATTCCACCACAACTGTCCAAGGCTCATACATCCAATCACCCGGACTCTCCATCCGAGGACGAGGTTGATCCTACGGCTCTGAAATTGAGCAAATTGGAGAAACTCTTTAAGAAATCCCAAGGGGCTAAGGCTATGCCGGATATCGGAGATGGATATACCGAGGAGGCCGTGACACTCCCCGATAGGTTCAAAATGCCACAAATAGACCGTTTTGACGGGACTGGTGACCCCATGGTTCATATCCGACTGTTTGCGGATGTCTTGCGGCCAATGGGCCTTACACGACAACAGAAGCTCTCATTATTCGGCCGAACCCTGTCGGGTGTGGCCTCCCATTGGTACGCAAGATTATCGGATGAGGTGAAGAAAAACTGGGATGAGATGGCTGAGGCCTTTGTCACACAATATTCCTATAATACGCAGATCGAGATCACAACCCGTGATCTAGAAACAACAAGGCAAGAGCCTAAGGAATCTTTCTCGGACTTTGTGATCCGATGGAGGGCAAAGGCGTCAACGATGACTCTAAGGCCCACTGACAGAGATCAAATTCGGATGATTGTGCGCAATCTCCACCCCAAGTTAATGCAAAGAATGATTGTGGTCCCCTTCCCTACTTTCGCAGATTTACATGATATGGGGGTGCAAATAGAAGATGCTATGAGGCAAGGACTGCTTGACCAGGATAGAGAACAACCGAGGAGGACCTTCAATCGCAACAACAACGCAGGCCCGAGCGGCGCTGCAAATACGCGAGCCTCGGAAGTTGGTATGGTCACCACCACTCCCCCTCCCCCTCCAAGACCCACGACTGCCACACCATTCTCCGGCGCGTCCGGAAGCAACTCACAAAACAGCCGATTCCAACCCCGAGGCCAAAGAACCTTTACTCCACTATATATGCCTCTGACCAAAGTCCTAGGAATACTGATCAGAAAGAATCATTTGAAACCCCTGGAACCAAAGCCATTACCAAATCCACTTCCCCCCTCATATGACTCGTCAAAATACTGTGCATACCACCAACAACACGGTCATGACACCGACCGTTGTTACAGACTGCGTCATGAGATCCAAGATCTTATTGACAAACAGGTGATCGCACCTCCCGACCAACCCAATGTTACGACCAACCCTCTCCCATCACATAACCAAGCTCCTCCTCCCAAAAGAATTAACTTTATCCAGACTGGGGTCGCATCTTACGATCCTAGCATCTACATTACTCCCACCCACCTACCCAAGCCGGAGGTGCTCCTCCCCGATTGCACTGACTTCTTGTGCATGGTGGACACCTCCAAAACCCAACCAGAACCGATGGTGGTGACCGTCGAAGGCAGGGCAGGGCAGATTTTGGGAGAGACCGAGTCTGTTGAATCTGGGACTGGGCGGAGTTTTGCTGAGAGGGCTTATGATCCAAGCAAGTACATCCTATCAACGAGCCGAAATGGGCTAAGTGTAGAATTTCCCGAGACAGGAGAACTGTGCATGATCCGAGGGGATGGATCTGAGTTATGGGCAGATGAGCTGACAACCGTAGAAGAGGACTTTGCTAATTTGCAATTTCTCGATGATCAGGAGCTGGAGGATGCGTCCATTAACTGGAATGATTATGAGGGATCAGAGGAGGCCACGGGATGGCTCGAAGACCAACCGGATGCAGTGGGGGAAACGCAACCAAAACAGAGCCCGGCAGGGGCAGAAATATCAGTTGTGGCCGGAACGGCCGAAAATCAAGACGTACCGCCGGAGAGCGCCGGTGTTAAGAATTCCGCTCAGGACATGGGCATTACGGATGTGGGAACTATTGAACAAGCAGCTGTACTGACGCAGTTGGAACAGGGAAAGTTTGAGGAAACTGAGAGAGCCAGAAAGGCAAAAGGCCCTGAGGGGACCGAAAGTTCTGTGCGCACAAAGACAAGCAATGCTGCGAGCATATGGACAGAGAGCACTGAAAGTGCGAATGGACCGGAGCCAGACAGGTGCCTGTTGGCTGCCAGTGGAATGTGGTGGGAAGATGACGATTTGTGTCTTGCCCACACCGATGAGGACTGGGGGAATAACCAACCGGATGATACTTGGTATCTGGATGAAGTGGACCATATGACAAGAAGTGGGCGGTACTTCAAGCCCCCACACCTAGACCAACCCGAAGCATCTGGGAAAGACAGAGAAGTAGAGAGACAGAAGGAGAAGCAGATTGAAGACGAGGCTGTGTTGAAACAATTAAAGAAAATACAAGCAGACATCTCCATCTGGGGACTGCTAATGGCATCACGAGTGCACAGGGAAGCTGTCCTATCTGCCATGGACAAGTCGAAACTTTCTATAGACACCACGCCTGAACAGCTGGTTGGGCTGGTTTTTCCGGGAGGAGGTTCCCCGGCATTAACTTTTTCAGACAAGGAGCTACCGCCTGAGGGCGCAAATCATAATAAGCCTCTCTACATCTCTGTGGAATGTAGAGATAAGTGGATACCGGTGGTACTTGTTGATACCGGGTCTGCGATTAACGTCTGCCCGACCAGAACGGCATATGCAATCGGGTTGAAGCCCGTAGATTTCGTCCCAACCACCCAAGTGATTAGGGCATACGACAATACCAGCAGAGAGGTGATGGGGACTGTTAAAATTCAAACTAAGGTTGGTCCAGGACAACACAGTATCGAATTTCATATCTTGGACGTTCCCGCAACCTTTAACTTACTTTTGGGGCGACCGTGGTTGCACCAGGTCAAAGCAGTCTCTTCCACCCTTCATCAAATGCTGAAATACCCTCACGGGAAAGGGGTAGCAATCGTTTTTGGAAATTCATCGATCCATCCCCCGCCAGAGGTGTCTACACCCGTCTTAGAGATCGAACACGGCACGGAGGATGTGTTTTTGTCGGGGTTCACTTTGGCCGAAGCTCAAGTAGTGCAGAATGTCATGGCTGCGAATGAGGGCATGTATGTTAGTGCACAATCCATATACCTCATGAACAAGTTGAAGCATACCCTTGGGATGGGATTAGGGAGAAGCGGCCGGAAGGGCGTCTCAGTGTTGGCCGAAGTGCCACACAACCCCCACGCCTTTGGACTGGGTTATCTGCCCACCAAGGAAGATTGGTTGAGGAAAGGGAAAGAAATGGCCGGAAGGGCCAGAGCGAAGAAGGCCGGGAAGCCATTTGATTTAATGCACAGGCCCATCTGGGGTACCCTGAACGGACGTTTCGTCCGGGAGGGGGAAGATTTTCCATTCTGCGGCTTCCCGGAGCCATGGCTAAACGCAAAGGGGAAGCGCGTGCCTGGTTTTGAAATCTTCTTCGACATACAATTATCTGGGGATGACGTTGCCGAGGCGCAGACAGACCCACCAACCAAGATTGAGCAATGTAAAGCAGTGGATCCCGAGAGTACAGAGCTGGAAATGGGGGTAGCACTGGCGAGTCTATTATCAGATCCTCTGATCAGCCAAGAGTGCTTGGGGGATAACTCTTCGGTTTCTGTGATTGGAGATGAAATAGCTGCGGGCTTTCCAGCGCCGATCTTGGATGCATCTATCGCACCTTCTCTCATCTGGCAATATGAAGAAGGCTTTTTATCTAGCAGTTCCGGGTCAGGTAGTGAGCCAGAATCTGATTCTACCGAATCTTCTGCGTCAGAATCAGATTCCAGCTTGACTGAGTCTGAGTCCGGTATTCCTGGGGGTGATAACCCGGATACCACAGTCCTGTCTAGGTCGTCTTTTTCATTTTCTTTTGAGTCTGTTGTAACAGAGGAATCTGACGGCTTGGAAGTATTTAGTGAGAATGATGTGGATGTGGTTTCCGAGTATTTTTCTGTGCCTTTGATTTATTGCTTAAATCAGGATTTTCAAAATTTTGATGAAAATAGTGAGGAAGAAATTCCTCCAGTTTTGCAACGATTAATTGATCAAGAGCAGGAAAGATTTGTTAAACCTTTAATCGATGAAATCACTTCTGTGAATATTGGTACTGAGAAGGACCCGCGGCTGGTCCAGATCGGGTCCACGTTGTCTTCAGAGGAGCGCGAGCGCTTAGTCGCTTTATTAAAGGATTTCAAAGATGTTTTCGCGTGGTCCTATGAAGACATGCCTGGAATCGATCCTGAGATTGTACAGCACCGGATCCCTCTTGATCCAGAGGCCCACCCTGTCAAACAGAAACTCAGAAGGATTCGCCCGGACTGGGCCCTCAAGATTAAGGAAGAGGTCACCAAACAAATTGACGCAGGGTTCCTGTTGGTCTCTGAATATCCAACTTGGTTGGCCAACATAGTCCCGGTGCCAAAGAAGGACGGCAGAATTCGGGTCTGTGTAGACTTCAGAGATTTGAACAAGGCCAGTCCGAAGGACGACTTCCCCTTGCCGCACATCGATGAATTGGTGGATTTCACGGCAGGACACGCCTTGCTTTCATTTATGGATGGTTTCTCAGGCTATAATCAGATAGTGATGGCACCCGAAGACCGGGAGAAGACTGCGTTCACTACCCCGTGGGGGACATATTGTTATCGAGTGATGCCATTCGGGTTGAAAAACGCTGGAGCTACGTATCAACGGGCAGCAACTACAATATTACATGATATGATCCATAAGGAGGTCGAAGTGTACGTGGACGACATGATTGTCAAATCCAAAGATAGAGAGGGCCACTACACCGCCTTACAAAAATTCTTTCAAAGGATCAAAGAGTTTCGGCTGCGACTGAACCCCCAGAAATGCACGTTTGGTGTTACAGCAGGGAAGATGTTAGGGTTTCTGATCACACAAAGGGGCATCGAGGTCGACCCTTCCAAAATCAAGGCCATCTTAGAAATGCCACCACCAAGGACTGAAAAGGAGGTGCGAGGCTTTCTAGGTAAAGTGCAATTCATAAGGCGGTTTATTTCTAAACTAACCTTGACTTGTGAACCACTTTTTGGTCTCCTGAAGAAAGGAAAGAAATTCCAATGGGACGGCCGATGTCAAACAGCTTTTGAGCAAATCAAAGAGTATCTACAGAACCCACCTGTGCTGTCACCGCCAGAGCCAGGGAGACCGTTGATACTGTACCTTTCGGTAACTGAGACCACCATGGGCTGCATGCTCGCGCAGGAGTCAGAAGACAAAGTGGAAAGGGCCATATACTATCTGAGCAAAAAGATGCTAGATTACGAAACCCGCTATACACCGCTGGAAAAGGCTTGCTTGGCCTTGGTATGGGCAACCAGGAAGCTGCGGCACTACCTGTTAGCTCACTCTGTAATGTTGGTTTCGCGATTGGATCCCATCAAATATCTTTTCGAGAAACCAGCACTTACGGGTAGGCTAGCTCGATGGCTGCTGTTGCTCTCCGAATTTGATTTGAAGTATGTAACGCGCAAGTCAGTAAAAGGTAGAGCGGTAGCGGAGTTCCTTGCCGACCACCCGGTTGAGGGGGATGAAGCGGTTGAGTATCTATTCCCAGATGAAGCCATTCTGCACGTTGAAGATGAAACCTGGACAATGTATTTTGATGGAGCGTCAAACCAGTATGGGTATGGGATAGGGGTGTTGCTGATAGCGCCTGATGATTCCCGTATTCCTTTAGCATTCAAGCTCCGGTTCAAAGTTTCCAACAATGAAGCAGAGTATGAGGCATGTATTACTGGCCTGGAAGCAGCCCTGGAACTAGGGGCAAGACGAGTGGACGTCATTGGGGACTCGAACCTTGTTGTGTCTCAAGCAAAAGGAGATTGGAAGGTCAAAGAGGAAAGGATGATAATCTACCACCAAACCTTGGATTTGTTAATTCCTCGGTTTGAGAAGCTAAATTTCACCCACCTCGTAAGAGAGAACAACAGGTTTGCAGATTCATTAGCAACTCTATCTTCTATGATAGACATCCCGTCCGGAGTCCGGATGCGTCCAGTTATTATCGATCAGAAGTTTGCGCCGGCATATGAGTCGATTTCCGCCATAGATGAGGTTCAAGACGGCAACCCCTGGTATTATGACATCTGGAACTTCTTGGAAAAGGAGGCATATCCACCGGGGGCAAATGCCAAGGATAAGAGGGCTGTCCGAAGAATGGCTGCTCAGTTCATTATCTGCGGGAAAAATTTGTACAAAAGGGGCCATCTGGGAATGCATAAGCTCTGTGTAGAAGCTGAAGAGTCAAAACGCCTGATGGAAGCCATCCACGGGGGGGAGTGCGGTGCACACATGAATGGAGTAATGCTGGCCAGAAAGATCCTCAGACAGGGCTACTACTGGTCAACCATGGAGGAGGATTGCATTGGTTTTGTTCGGCGATGCCACAAATGTCAAATTCATGCAAATCGCATGAACATCCCACCGTCAAAACTATATAACATGACTTCGCCGTGGCCTTTTTCAGTCTGGGGAATTGATGTGATCGGAGCTGTTACCCCGAAGGGGTCAAACGGGCATGAGTTTATCCTGGTAGCGATAGATTACTTTACAAAGTGGGTCGAGGCCCAATCATACGCAGTGTTGAAGGCGTCGCATGTCGCAAAGTTCATCAGGAACAATATCATCTGTCGCTACGGGGTGCCAAACGAAATAATTTCAGACAATGGTTCCCACTTCAAGAAAGAAGTGATAGACTTGTTGGAGAAATACAATGTGGCTTTTCATAAGTCATCTACATACAGGCCGCAAACCAACGGAGCAGTTGAGGCCGCCAACAAGAATATCAAGCATATACTACAGAAGATGGTGGAAACTTATCGAGATTGGCCAGACAAGCTGCCATTTGCTCTGTGGGGCTACAGAACTTCAATCAGAACTTCTACTGGAGCAACTCCATATTCATTGGTCTATGGAATGGAGGCTGTTCTACCCATTGAGATTGAGGTTCCATCGTTACGAGTATTGGCTGAATGCCAGATAGCCGAAGCAGATTGGCAGCAAAGCAGATTCGAAGAACTCATGCTCTTTGATGAAAGAAGACTGAAAGCACTGTACCACATCCAAGGCTATCAACGCAGAATCGCCCGGGCTTTCAACAAGAAGGTTAAGTCCAGGAATCTGAAAGAAGGAGATTTGGTGCTCAAAGACAACCGAGCTCCCATCCACAACCCAAGGGGCAAGTTCAAACCCAATTGGACTGGTCCTTATATCATCAAAGCTATCTGGTCAGGTGGAGCTGTGGTTCTGATGGATCTAGATGGCTTGGAGTTCTCACAACCGATCAATATGGACAAGTTGAAGAAATACTATCCTTGAGAGGCTCGCTAGGCCGAAAACCCGAAAGGGCGACCTAGGCAAAAGTCAGAGCACAAAAAATTAGAAAATATAAAAACTGAGCTCGCAAGGTTGAAAACCCGCAAAGGGCGGCCTTGGCAAAAGTTAGAGCGCAAAAGGAGAGTGAAAATACTCGAGCGAACCTTAGCCTGAACTACGTAAGACTTGATTCCCATCTTTGGGATACGTAGGCAGCTTCGTCTTGAAGTTCAGTCATAAACTTTTCCCCGATCAACTTTGTCCATTTCGATCATCTCAGTCATCTTTATCCACCAGCATTTATCGTGATCTCCGGTACAGTGCTGTTCAAACTAGGGGCAACTTTCCGTTGCCGCGGCGGTGCAGAATTACTCAGACTAGGGGCAACTTTCCAGTTGCAGGGATCTGGGGTTGTGCATCTCAGTGACAGATTTTCGGCGTGTCCAGTTCTGATTCACATCGAAAATAGTTTTGAAAAGTTTTAATAAAAGTTGACGTTGTTCAAATCAATCTTTTTACAACTTAGACCATTTTTGGACCAAAAGTGGAAAATTTTCAGTACCATAACTTTCAATTTCATTGATTTCAAAATGGAGTTCTCCTGCTCTTGCATAACAATCGAGGTTGCTTTTTAGTACAATCATAAAGAAAACTTGAAAATACTAATAAGCAATAAATTTGGGGCATAGTTGAATCAAGTATCTCTGTGTCCCCCTCCAGAGCTGGACGGGATATCTGATGCCAAGCTGGGCCCAACTTGTACCTCCTCTTTGAGCCAATCCACACATTCATCTAACAAAGTGCAACTGAAGGTTGAAGCAGGGGCCAGAAACTCTCTAGTCCTCCATGCCGTGGCATATCTCTGGCCGGCCAGCTCCCAGGGATGACTGGCAATGTTGCAGTGTGTCCCCTCGGCCCTGTTTTGCTCTTCGAAGGAGAACTCCAAACATTACCATACAACAGGAGAGCCGAAGGCCTTCATTTCAGACGCGTTCCGATCCCCAGATCGTCAGAAGTACACCTTTTGTTGTTGAGCTTTTTGCTTATCGAGTTGTTGTACTTTGTTTATCGAGTTGTTTGTCGAGCGGACGTGTCTTATGTTTTGAGTCCTTGCTCTCTGCTTAAGCAAATTTTGTTAAAGTCTTGTTTGTTTGCATTGTTGCTTTTTGCTTATCGAGTTGTAAACTTGCTAAAGATTCTGTTATATCTTAGTAAGTTGGGTTGTTTAGTTTGTTGCGTCGGTTCACTACCTGATTTGGTGATTACAATGCGCATTACCATTCAATTTCATTTCTTGTGCAAAACAAATTGATGCGATACGATGCTAAAAGTACAAACACCTTTCCAAAAGCTATTTCATTTCATCATGCTTTACAACAAATAAAGGTACAGGTTTTACAAAAATAAAACTGCCTAACGATGTGCAAAGTGCTACAAACTACTAGTAAAAAGAAAAATAAAGCATGAAAATAGCAGCATCAAAATCCTCGGGAACGGGAACGAGAAGCACGCCTAGTCCTCTTTTGCGGGACAACCTCCACACCATCATCAGAGTCGGAGCTGTCATCCTCAGGATCCTCCTCAGCCTCGCCTCTGTTCCCCGAGCCAAAACCGGAGCCTCCCTCCTCAACAGATGTCTCAAATTGACGGTCGGTAGCCTCCTCCTCCTCCTCATCAGGCTCCTCCTCCACAACATAAGCTCTGCGTCTGCGGACAGGCCCTCCTCGAGCTCCTCGATAAGGCCTAGATGGCCCGGCTCCTCGGGAAGGCCGAGATGACCCCTCTCCCTGATAAGGCCCGGATGGCCCAGCTCCCTGATAAGGCCCAGATGGCCCAGCTCCCCAATGAGGCCCAGGTGGCCTGGCCTGCGGCTGACCAGACCATGTAGGCATCTGGAAATAAGGAGTTCAAATCAAATACATCAGTCCAAACATGTACATTGGATGCAGATGTAAGCAAAGGCTACATGAAGTGGGTGCATGTAAATACAATGTACAAGTGAAGTGTGTGTCAGATGTGCTCTACACAAATAGTCTATCAATGCAGTAGAAATTAGCATGTCATCAGAAGTATGATAAATGTCAGGAAAAACTGAAAGATACCCGAATGCCTGCAATAGACAACTGTGCCTCCCTGCGTAGGACCATGCCCTCGAGCGTGGCCACCAGCCCAACCACTTCCTCCATGTACCCTCGCGATGGCTGCAAAAATGAGCTCATAATCATCAGTGAACAGAAGAATGTCTAAAACATCTGAATAATGAATGAAAAGTGGAACATACCGGTGGTGAGTCCGGATCAATGGCATATCGATCACTGGGCGTCAGAGGCTCTAGTGGAATCGGAATCGGAGAGCTAGTCCCGTACTGCCACGCCATCAACTCAGTGGGCATATCTGGCCATCCGACATGAGGATGAATCGACGGAGCCGGGGGAGCTGGTCTACTCCCACCTCTAGATGCGCCAGCCCGGCTAGAAGAAGGGATGTCTGTAGCTCGAGCCCGAGCCTGATCCGAGGATGACATACCGGCAGGTCTCATCATCGGAATACGAGCTTCTGTCAATGGGGGCATCAAATATATGTGACGGTAGGTGGCGTAGTCCCCCTCCGCAACATATAACAAAGCATCACTGCCCAGCATGGCGCCGACTACCTCTGAGTAAGAGAGCCTGTCAGCGGTCCGCATACTAGCTGGAGGTACCGCGGGAACATCCTGAGAAAGATATCCCCGTACCTGACACAGAAAGCGCTCCCCCAGGAACCAGACTCTGCCAACTGGCCCTTCGAGCAGGACCCTATACCGGGAGATGCCTGATGCTCTGGTATACTGAAGTAGGAGATCATCACCCAGAGGTGCCCAAGGCTGCCAAGTAATCTGCGGATGATAAATGTATGAACCAATCAGAGAACGAGAATATACAGAGCAAATCAAAGATGAAAATGAAAAGAACTGAAAGTTCTGAAATACCTCTGAGTGTCGCACAGTGTCGAAGTACTCTCGCAGGCGAACCAAGGTCTCTCGAGGCCTCGCCCGGTGCGGGCCCTCAAATATCAATGAATATGGGGTCACGGGAATCCCCACCACCTCCAGCACTGGGGCTAACGATGGGAAGTATACATAAGCCCATAGCTGAGAAAAGCAGTGCAGAATGTAAGTACGAAATGATGAGAGCAAAAGCAGACTGTAAAAGTGTGCTGTATGTGCAATGTACAAGTAATGAAGAGCAGAAATGTAAATCAAGGAGACAGAAAGTACCTCCCAAGCTCTCCAGTAGCCGCCAAGCAAATCGCCCCGCCCGCGGGAGGTCGCGCTCATATAAAAGTAGAGGGTAGCCAGGCCAGCGCCACCCCAATCATATCTACTGACCTGTGATAGGTTGACTAGAGCGCTCAGCAGATATAGCCCAATGGTGTTCCCTCTGTCGGCAAACAGGGTAGTCCCGAAGAGGAACATCAGGAAGCCACGAGCGTACTGCTCTGTCTCCTCAGGAGTCTCGGGCATCATCTCAGCCCGCCGGAAATGAGAGGAAAACCAAGTATAGCGGACTCTCCCAGAGACCCTGTCAACAGGTGGGCGAGCCCCCAACAAATACATCCAGGCGGCCTCCCACTCGCCCATATCCTCATCGTATGGGATGACCCAACCTCCGACATCAAGGCCGGTCAATACAGCAAAGTCAAAAGGGGTCATGGTCATGTCCCCGGTAGCAGAAAAATGGAAGGAATTGGTGGTGTCCCACCATCTCTCTACTAGGGCTGCCATCAAGGTCCTCCTAGCAGGACATCGTGACAACCCGGCGCAGAAGGGCCCAAACCCTGCCAAGTCTACCAAATCCCTGACGCCCTCCGGGAGCTCAGTATACCAATCCCGCGCCGCGGTGGAACCATATCCTCGCACACTGCGGGAACCACCCTGCATTCAGAATGAATATATGTGTCAATAATAAGATGAAATGGGCTGAGTGCCGATGAAGTGAAATAAGTTGCATACAAATAAAATGAAGTAGTCGTGTGTTCAAAAGTGAAGTGTACGGACTGTGTGTTCAATATAATCAACTTTCAACTTTCAGTTAATTTGTGGGCTGCGTGTTCACTATCTACCTGGGCTGCGTGTTCAGAGAATTTGAATTTTGGGCTGCGTGTTCAACTTTCAGTAATTTGTGGGCTGCGTGTTCACTATCTACCTGGGCTGCGTGTTCAGAGAATTTGAATTTTGGGCTGCGTGTTCAACTTTCAGTAATTTGTGGGCTGCGTGTTCACTATCTACCTGGGCTGCGTGTTCAGAGAATTTGAATTTTGGGCTGCGTGTTCAACTTTCAGTAATTTGTGGGCTACGTGTTCACTATCTACCTGGGCTGCGTGTTCAGAGAATTTGAATTTTGGGCTGCGTGTTCAACTTTCAGTAATTTGTGGGCTGCGTGTTCACTATCTACCTGGGCTGCGTGTTCAGAAAATTTGAATTGTGGGCTGCGTGTTCACTATCTATCTGGGCTGCGTGTTCAGAGAATTTGAATTTTGGGCTGCGTGTTCAACTTTCAGTTAATTTGTGGGCTGCGTGTTCACTATCTACCTGGGCTGCGTGTTCAGAGAATTTGAATTTTGGGCTGCGTGTTCAACTTTCAGTAATTTGTGGGCTGCGTGTTCACTATCTACCTGGGCTGCGTGTTCAGAGAATTTGAATTTTGGGCTGCGTGTTCAACTTTCAGTTAATTTGTGGGCTGCGTGTTCACTATCTACCTGGGCTGCGTGTTCAGAGAATTTGAATTTTGGGCTGCGTGTTCAACTTTCAGTTAATTTGTGGGCTGCGTGTTCACTATCTACCTGGGCTGCGTGTTCAGAGAATTTGAATTTTGGGCTGCGTGTTCAACTTTCAGTAATTTGTGGGCTGCGTGTTCACTATCTACCTGGGCTGCGTGTTCAGAGAATTTGAATTTTGGGCTGCGTGTTCAACTTTCAGTTAATTTGTGGGCTGCGTGTTCACTATCTACCTGGGCTGCGTGTTCAGAGAATTTGAATTTTGGGCTGCGTGTTCAACTTTCAGTAATTTGTGGGCTGCGTGTTCACTATCTACCTGGGCTGCGTGTTCAGAAAATTTGAATTGTGGGCTGCGTGTTCACTATCTATCTGGGCTGTGTGTTCAGAAAATTTGAAATTTTTGGGCTGCGTGTTGAAACTTCCGTTTAAAGTGTGGACTGTGTGTTCACCTTCGAATTCGGGCTGTGTGTTCAATAAATCAGTGATTGAGCCATGCGTTTTAATGTGGGCTGTGTGTTCGCAATTAATTAATGAACCGAGTGTTCGGGAGTTTGAATGTTGAAACTACATGTTCAAAGATGTAAGGAAAGTACTATGTCACAAGCTGAATGTTTAAACATGGCAAGGGTGCGAAATGTAAAATACAGAAGATGAGGTAAATACCTCTCGGGCCTCGTGAGAGAGATGCTGCTCCGGCTCTCTGAGAAGCAGATCTGCGGGTGCTCTCTCGTCAAAACTGGTAAAATGACGGAAAACGGCACGAGGGAGGGCGTGCACTGCTGGACGGTACCTCTCGGGCATGAAAGGTCGAGTCCTCGGAGGAAGAGTCATAGGATCGAAGTCGTCCCCAGCGCCCAGAAAACCTCCACCATAAGGAGAATTGCCTGCCATTTTCGAGAATCTGCAAAAGGGGAGCAAAAATGAGCAAAATGAGCAGAAATTGGCAAAAGTCAACAAAAGTCAGCTCTCGGGAAATAAAAAAGTCAACAAAAGTCAACTCCCGAGAAAATATTCTAAATATTAAGATGAACTTACCTCAAGTGGTGAAACTGCAAAAAAGAAGCTCCAAAACCGGAATTTAATCGCTCCAAAGTGTTTAAAATTAAGTGTTTTTACGAAAACAATTTGCGCGAGACGTTGGAAAACGCGCGTAAAACTCAAAACTGGAGAGAAAAGTGTTGAAAGAGGCAAGGAATGAAGTGAGGTTCGGCTACCATTTATAAGCCTCAAGCCTTGGGTGAAAAGGCATGGAAAAAGGAGGCAAAAAGACCAAAATACCCTCGGCAAAAGGGCATGGCCGGCCGGCCCCTCTTTCTAGCTGGCCAGCCATCTGCTTTTTGCAGAAATGGCCGGCCAGCCATTGGCTTTTGTGGAAAACGGTTGGACACCCCCCCTTGGGAAGATAAACGGCCGGCCATCATCTCCACATGCTCACCTAGCTCTCTGCAAATTTTGAGGAAGATCGGGGTTCCCGGGACCTGAAAAAGTTCAAGAAACATACACTTCCGGTCGTGAAATTACTCCGTCGGGACTTCGGTTTCAAGTGCTGACATGTGTCTCATCATCATTCATCGAAATCAAAGTGTATCCTTTTTGAAGGAGCTGTAACCTTTCAAAGAAGCAGATCGGAGGCCGTGATCGAGTTACCCTCGCCGAAACACGCGTTTCCATACTCGTTGTTTTACGACGAATGACACTCTGATTCATGCTCGTTTTGTACTTTCATGCACACATCTTGCATTCTCATGGGCATACTCACATTGTCATAAACATTTCTTGATATTGGCATAACTCCGTGCTTGAGCATGCGTTGTCACACATGTTCCATTCTTGCATTGCGGCGCATTCACTCACCGGCACTGCGTGTGTCGAACTTTCGAAATCACATCAAATATGTGTTGTTAGCATATTGTACTTGTTGCAATTTCTCTCTTTTGCAGGCACGATATTGTATGTACGGTTCAATTGAGGCTGGTGCGACCAGACGAATCGCGCAGGTATCGTATCTTCTCCGTGTGAGACGTGGCGGAGATTGAATAATTCTCCGCATTCTTAACTGCATGAAATATAGTTGTTGCTTTGCATTCTTGCTTAAAACTGTTGCATCTATTTGCGAATACTTGCTTCGTTACAGCCTGCTGCATTTGCATGATCATTGGGTTACCTTCGGCTTCTTGCATATCATTTGCATTTTGCCCCCTGCCTGCGGACATGCCTGCGGGCACATCTCTGTTTATCCTGTATGTTTGTCTAAGTCTTCGGCCTTGTCAAAAATGGGTCGTCTTTTGGCTTTGACATTCACTCCCGTCACTTGTGACTTCCGAGTTCTGTCAAAGAGGGGCAACTGTAGACACCCCATTTTTGACCGACCTTAAGACTCAGACGTCACCGATTGAGCGCTTGGTGATGTTGTATAATGTGCTTGTTCAGAAGTTTCAGAGTCGCGGCCGTGAGCCCTGCCTCCGGACTCCCGAACCCTTTTCTGTGCCTTGTCTCGGTTTGCGAACCAGACTCGGTTTTCTCTGTTTCTTTTCCTGAGGCGAGAGAGAGGTCCCGTAGACCATCTCTCAATATCCGTAGGCTACATTTGGTGGCCGTAGGCCATTTTGCCCATTTCGGAGTCCGGTTCCCGGTTTTCGGAGCCGTCAGGCCGTGTGCCTCGGTTCGGGACCGCTTAACCATCTCCTATTGCTCTAATTTTTGGCATACATCCTATTTCATCCATTTTGAGGGACACTGGGGGCTGAGAAACCCACTTCGAGGTCAAATACAATTTTCGGTGCTTAACAGCCCATTTCCGGGACCCCGAACTGCGTGTTTTGGCTCCGGAACATTCGTTTTGCAACGGTTTTCGCTCATTTTTGGCAGGTACCTCTGTTTTATCACAGGGAAGGTCACTGAAGGGTGGGAGGCCAGCAATTGTTGCGACAGCCAGTTATCTCTCCTCCCGAGCCTCCCGGCGCCCGTTTTTCGCACTTCCGGGCTAATGTTGAATACCTTAGAGCTAGCGTTGCCAACTTTCAACCACATATCTGTGATCTACACATCTGGGAGGCCACTAAAAGTTCATGGCCGGCCATTAAGGTCACTTGACCCTTTTGACCCCTTTCTTCCGGGCTAATGTTGAACCCCTTAGACCTTTTTTCTCGAACTTTGAACCACATATCTGTGATGTACACACCTGAGAGGCCCCTAAAAGTTCATGGCCGGCCAGTAAGTCAACTTGACCCTTTTGACCCCCTCTTTCCGAGCCATTGTTGAACCCCTTGGGCCCACTTTCTTGGAATTTCAATTACATGGTTGTGTTGTGCACACATAGGGCTATCTTCCCAATACTTGGCCGGCCAGAGAAGCTGGTTGACCCTTTTGACCCCTAGCCGGCCGGCTAGGGGGTGTGGCCGGCCGGCCACCTCCGGCCAAAGTGAGCGGCCGGCCGTGCTCTCCTCACTGTGCCCCTTCCAGCTGTGAGGCAATATCCCCCAGATATTTTCTGTATCCGGGGGATATTTTGGGAGAGAGTTATGCTCTCCTTTGCACCCCCCTTTTACAACCCCTCTTTGATCCTTATAATGAGCTGGTGGTCTTCTTTACAAGGGTTAGAAAAATTCATCTCCAAAGCAAAACCCTAAACTCCATTGTTATAGCTTTCAATTCTTCAAAAAACCCTAACTTCTTAACCTTCATTCCTTCTACACCACCAAGCTCTACCACCACCATCTCATTTCCAGCAGCTAGGAGGGATTCTTGAAGGCTAAAGAAGCTGCAAATCAAACCAAGAAGCAACCAAAGTCTAGATCTTCAAGGGTAAGTTACACTTTTACCCTTTTGACCCTTTTTCTTAATCAATATGTAAGCCATGCATGCTTTTTGTGTTGAGCTTCGGCCCTAACTGAAAAGGGCCCTATTTTGAACTCATCTTCACTTCTCATTAAGGGCTCAACCCTGTTTGAGCCTTCCATAATACACTTGCTTCATTGACCATCTTGTATGACACAATTTTGCATGCTATTTTTGACCCATGAGCAATTTATTTTCGAGCATGTTGTAAACTGGTATGAGGCATATTTTGAGCCCCTCTTCAACATTGGAGAAGGGCTCAACATTGTTTGGTGTTTCCATATGTCACTTGTAGTTATATCCCCTATTTGGCCCCATTTTTGTATAAATTGATGGCCCTCTTTGCTTCTGTTTTTGGACCTTGGTCCGAACTTAAAGTGGTCTTTTTTTGGCCTATACTTCATGTTTCATTCACACTTTTTTTCTGTTTGGTGATTATTTTGTATACTTCATGTTTTAGCACCTTTTGAGCTTCATTTTACATCACATTTTTAGCATATTTATATACTGATTTTGAGACTGCCATATACTGTAAATGTTCATATTTTTGGTCCATCTTCAGTATTGTAGAAGGAATTTTTTCAGTTTGGGTTTTGCTTATACCACTTGCTTCTTTACCCCTCTTTTGGCCCCCATTCTTGCATGCTATGCTTCCCTTATCTATGCTTGCTGTTTGGCCATGTTCATAACTGTGAAAGTGCATCTTTTGGGACTGTCTAGCTTCTGTCTTTGCATTGCATGTCCATATTGTGCATGTTTAGCATGGCTATAGGCCATTTCGGATGCCTAATGTTGCATTTCGGGACATTTCCTTGCATTTCATGTCATTTCGCTTCATTTCGGGACTGTTTTCCCCCATATTTTGCTGCTGAAATTCCATTGGCATGCTTGCATATCATTTTTGCCATGTTTCATATCATTTTTATCATTGCCTCGGTTTGCGTGCCCGTGTGCACGCATTTCGAGGCATTCCTTTTTTATCCGATCGGCATCTTATGTGAGCGTGGCTGAGGCCCTCTCATGTTAGTATAAGTCCATGTTGCATTTTCCATGTCATTTCATCACATTTTATCATTGCCTCGGTTTGCGTGCCCGTGTGCACGCATTTCGAGGCATTCCTTTTTTATCCGATCGGCATCTTATGTGAGCGTGGCTGAGGCCCTCTCATGTTAGTATAAGTCCATGTTGCATTTTCCATGTCATTTCATCACATTTTACCATCGCCTCGGTTTGCGTGCCCGTGTGCACGTACTTCGAGGCATCTCATTTTCATCATTCTGTCATCGCCTCGGTTTGCGTGCCCGTGTGCACGTACTTCGAGGCATCTCATTGCCATGCCATTCTGTCATCGCCTCGGTTTGCGTGCCCGTGTGCACGCATTTCGAGGCACCTCATTTTCATCATATCTGCCATCGCCTCGGTTTGCGTGCCCGTGTGCACGCATTTCGAGGCACCTCATTTTCATCATATCTGCCATCGCCTCGATTTGCGTGCCCGTGTGCACGTACTTCGAGGTATCTCATTTTCATCATTCTGTTATCGCCTCGGTTTGCGTGCCCGTGTGCACGCATTTCGAGGCACCTCATTTTCATCATATCTGCCATCGCCTCGGTTTGCGTGCCCGTGTGCACGTACTTCGAGGCATCTCATTTCCATCATTCTGTCATCGCCTCGGTTTGCGTGCCCGTGTGCACGCATTTCGAGGCACCTCATTTTTAGCATTGTGTATGTTAAGATCGCATCTTAGATACATTTCATGCATATCATGCATATTGCATCGTGTCCGGAATAGGAGTTAGTCCGGGCACGGGAATCGAGGTACATTTCGTACTCCGAGTGACGGAATGTGTCTCAATTCCCCAGTCACCGACACTCCGGATTATCCATGATGGGGTTAGGTTTTAGCTGTAATTTCATGTGCATTCATCCTATATTGAGTTGTGCATTTCGACTCCTCGACCATCATGCCTCGGTATGCGTGATTGGTGGCACGAGGATCGAGACATGCATATATTTGTGCAAATACATTGCTATGCCCCTTTCTTGCTCTCTGTTGCAGCAAAACGCAGAATCAGCAACTTTTCAAGGCTTGGCACGCATTTCAAGAAATAGGTGCAAACAGAGGCTAATTGGGGCATTCCGGTGGATTTCCGCGCAAGACAATCCGGACATGCATCATCCATCAGAAGCAAGGCAGTCCCTGGCTTGCACGCCAGTTTATTTGCTTTCTAGTTAATTCATTAGTTAGAATTCTGTAATATTCTTTTATTCGGGACTGTAATATTCGGACTGTATTATTTATTCGGATCCTCCGAGTGAGGACACAATTGTAATAAGTGTGCGTGAGTGTGATGTATGTCTTCCAACCCCACGTCTTTCTCCCTTTTATTTACCCGCTTATGATGGTTAGATTAGGGCATGTTTAAATAAATTAGCATTCAGTATGACAGCATGTTTGCATCATTCATCTGTATTGCATGCACCGGGCTCGGCGCACCATACTAACTGCATCGTACTTTCAATTCCAAATTGAATACATGGTAGCTGTAGCATTTCATGCACCATCTTAGAATAGCCGAGCCTACTATAGTTGCATTTTCGCATGTGTTGCATTAGGCATTTCTGTATACTTAGAATCATACATGATTTCTAATATAATTTCTATTTTGGCTTGGAGTACTCGGTGAGTTTTTATGCTTTAGCATCCTTGCATACGTGTGAGTGAATGCCATGATAGCATGCTTACCATGAGACTATTTGCTTATCTGACATAACTGCCTGAATGCCTGTGGGTGAAGGTTGGGTTGTTTAAATTGGAATAAATCATCAAATGTTTCAAAGCCTACCTGCGGGTAGCAAACCATTTTCAAAAGCAAACATGGAATGTTTTGTTCCAATTCGGACGACCCGGTCTATATTTATATGCTGTGAGCATCACATAATAACCTAGGCTAATAAACCGGAATAAGAACTCGCAATGTTTTCAAAAAATTGATATCATGGTTAGTAGAGGCCGGTCTATGACCGGGCGAGCGGGGGTGCTCACGAAGTGACCTTCCCCAATCGTACCCAAGTTCCCGAGCCGAGGCAACTTTGGTGATGATGGACACGTGGCCTTTTGGCACCGAGTCAGGGTTTCCTAAATTTCCCAAAATAAAATATTTAGGTGGCGACTCTGTATCTGGCAAAGCAGTCCATGTTTGGCACTTCTTTCAAAAATCAGTTTTCCTAAAACGATTTGCCGGATCTGGACTCTTTGGTTCAGACTTAGAACCGTGACATTTTGAGAGTCCGAGCTGTAGTGACCCTAAATGAACAGAACGGGACCTAAACCCTCCCGGGGCGTTCGGGGGACGTCTACAGTTTCTGGCGACTCTGCTGGGGAATTTAGAGAACTTGACTCGAACTCATGATATCTGTTTTTGACTACACTTGTGTGTTTCTTTGCATTGCATTTGCATTGGTGCGCCTAGGACACCGTGTTTGCCATCTGCTATTCCTGAACGGTTTGCCGGAGGCTTGTCTTGTCAAGGCATGACCATAAGGCTGACCGGTTGTGGGCTCTGCCAGTATGGGAACACAAACCCCGGTTTTACCGGGGCACCCTTTTTGACCATTCGGCCTAGTGCATATTCGGATCCATAGTGACTATTCCAAATTAGGACAGGCTGCTTACCCGTTTATAAGTTGTTTGAAACCGCTGTGTGCATAGTGAAACCCTAGCTCCTGACAAAATAGGACAGGGAAACCTTACCCCAACATAGGGGTGTTTTGGCTCTCACTTATCTGTTATGTGCTTTAGAGTGCGTCTCTACAGGAACGCATATATCAGTATATGAGTTTGGGCATCAGGCCTGCGGGCTTCAGTTCAAGTATTGGCAGTATCAGGCCTGCGGGCATCAGATCAGTATATGAGTTTGAGTATCAGGCCTGCGGGCTTCAGTTCAGTATTAACAGTATCAGGCCTACGGGCATCAGTTCAGCATTGTCGACATCAGGCCTGCGGGCATCAGTTTTCTATTACGGGTATCAAGCCTGCGGGCGTCAGCCAGTATTTGAGGAATATTTATCTGCGGATATCAGATTCTGTTTTAGGGAACAATGATACAGGGATGATAATCAGTGTTTGAGGACAGTGTATATTTCAGCTTATTGACTGTGTGTTGATTATGCCCGACTATGTGTCTTGCATTTTATTTTAAGCTGTTATGCTGCCCGTTTATCTGTTTATTTATTTCCTTTTCGCTTTATTTATCTTTTGCTAGGGTCAGTTTTAGCACGATTGCTTCCGACCCAACAGGCATTCCCCAAGCACCTTGGACACGAGGTCGTCGACTCCACCGATCTGAGGATCTGATAGACGGACAGCCAGTGTTCTATTCTCTACCCCCTGTTATCAGAAGGAAGCCGAAAAGGCGTAGTGTGTCAGAACAGAGGTTGTCAAGGCAGTGGGTTACTCCATCAGAGGACTATAGGACTGAGGTCTCAATTACTGCTGCAGAAATAGACATACCAGTTAGACAGATGGAGCAACAGAATACATCAGGGATAGAGGCTCTAATGCGCCAAATGCAGGAAAGCATGAAATAGATGCACGATGATGCCGCCCGTCAAGCGGAATTCTCCAAACAACAGGCCACAGTCATGGCCCAACAGGCTGAGTTGATTACTAGACTGCAACAACAGAGTACAGCATCTGCTTCACACCAAATCCCTCCTCCAGCAGGAGCCCCATTACCCGAGAAGGCTCCTGTTATTCAGGACGTCCCTCCCAACACCCCGAATACTGTACCGGCTGTCCAAATTTTGCAAGAGGACACAAGTCTTCCAACGGGGCCTGTCCCGCCCCCAATTCCACCACAACTGTCCAAGGCTCATACATCCAATCACCCGGACTCTCCATCCGAGGACGAGGTTGATCCTACGGCTCTGAAATTGAGCAAATTGGAGAAACTCTTTAAGAAATCCCAAGGGGCTAAGGCTATGCCGGATATCGGAGATGGATATACCGAGGAGGCCGTGACACTCCCCGATAGGTTCAAAATGCCACAAATAGACCGTTTTGACGGGACTGGTGACCCCATGGTTCATATCCGACTGTTTGCGGATGTCTTGCGGCCAATGGGCCTTACACGACAACAGAAGCTCTCATTATTCGGCCGAACCCTGTCGGGTGTGGCCTCCCATTGGTACGCAAGATTATCGGATGAGGTGAAGAAAAACTGGGATGAGATGGCTGAGGCCTTTGTCACACAATATTCCTATAATACGCAGATCGAGATCACAACCCGTGATCTAGAAACAACAAGGCAAGAGCCTAAGGAATCTTTCTCGGACTTTGTGATCCGATGGAGGGCAAAGGCGTCAACGATGACTCTAAGGCCCACTGACAGAGATCAAATTCGGATGATTGTGCGCAATCTCCACCCCAAGTTAATGCAAAGAATGATTGTGGTCCCCTTCCCTACTTTCGCAGATTTACATGATATGGGGGTGCAAATAGAAGATGCTATGAGGCAAGGACTGCTTGACCAGGACAGAGAACAACCGAGGAGGACCTTCAATCGCAACAACAACACAGGCCCGAGCGGCGCTGCAAATACGCGAGCCTCGGAAGTTGGTATGGTCACCACCACTCCCCCTCCCCCTCCAAGACCCACGACTGCCACACCATTCTCCGGCGCGTCCGGAAGCAACTCACAAAACAGCCGATTCCAACCCCGAGGCCAAAGAACCTTTACTCCACTATATATGCCTCTGACCAAAGTCCTAGGAATACTGATCAGAAAGAATCATTTGAAACCCCTGGAACCAAAGCCATTACCAAATCCACTTCCCCCCTCATATGACTCGTCAAAATACTGTGCATACCACCAACAACACGGTCATGACACCGACCGTTGTTACAGACTGCGTCATGAGATCCAAGATCTTATTGACAAACAGGTGATCGCACCTCCCGACCAACCCAATGTTACGACCAACCCTCTCCCATCACATAACCAAGCTCCTCCTCCCAAAAGAATTAACTTTATCCAGACTGGGGTCGCATCTTACGATCCTAGCATCTACATTACTCCCACCCACCTACCCAAGCCGGAGGTGCTCCTCCCCGATTGCACTGACTTCTTGTGCATGGTGGACACCTCCAAAACCCAACCAGAACCGATGGTGGTGACCGTCGAAGGCAGGGCAGGGCAGATTTTGGGAGAGACCGAGTCTGTTGAATCTGGGACTGGGCGGAGTTTTGCTGAGAGGGCTTATGATCCAAGCAAGTACATCCTATCAACGAGCCGAAATGGGCTAAGTGTAGAATTTCCCGAGACAGGAGAACTGTGCATGATCCGAGGGGATGGATCTGAGTTATGGGCAGATGAGCTGACAACCGTAGAAGAGGACTTTGCTAATTTGCAATTTCTCGATGATCAGGAGCTGGAGGATGCGTCCATTAACTGGAATGATTATGAGGGATCAGAGGAGGCCACGGGATGGCTCGAAGACCAACCGGATGCAGTGGGGGAAACGCAACCAAAACAGAGCCCGGCAGGGGCAGAAATATCAGTTGTGGCCGGAACGGCCGAAAATCAAGACGTACCGCCGGAGAGCGCCGGTGTTAAGAATTCCGCTCAGGACATGGGCATTACGGATGTGGGAACTATTGAACAAGCAGCTGTACTGACGCAGTTGGAACAGGGAAAGTTTGAGGAAACTGAGAGAGCCAGAAAGGCAAAAGGCCCTGAGGGGACCGAAAGTTCTGTGCGCACAAAGACAAGCAATGCTGCGAGCATATGGACAGAGAGCACTGAAAGTGCGAATGGACCGGAGCCAGACAGGTGCCTGTTGGCTGCCAGTGGAATGTGGTGGGAAGATGACGATTTGTGTCTTGCCCACACCGATGAGGACTGGGGGAATAACCAACCGGATGATACTTGGTATCTGGATGAAGTGGACCATATGACAAGAAGTGGGCGGTACTTCAAGCCCCCACACCTAGACCAACCCGAAGCATCTGGGAAAGACAGAGAAGTAGAGAGACAGAAGGAGAAGCAGATTGAAGACGAGGCTGTGTTGAAACAATTAAAGAAAATACAAGCAGACATCTCCATCTGGGGACTGCTAATGGCATCACGAGTGCACAGGGAAGCTGTCCTATCTGCCATGGACAAGTCGAAACTTTCTATAGACACCACGCCTGAACAGCTGGTTGGGCTGGTTTTTCCGGGAGGAGGTTCCCCGGCATTAACTTTTTCAGACAAGGAGCTACCGCCTGAGGGCGCAAATCATAATAAGCCTCTCTACATCTCTGTGGAATGTAGAGATAAGTGGATACCGGTGGTACTTGTTGATACCGGGTCTGCGATTAACGTCTGCCCGACCAGAACGGCATATGCAATCGGGTTGAAGCCCGTAGATTTCGTCCCAACCACCCAAGTGATTAGGGCATACGACAATACCAGCAGAGAGGTGATGGGGACTGTTAAAATTCAAACTAAGGTTGGTCCAGGACAACACAGTATCGAATTTCATATCTTGGACGTTCCCGCAACCTTTAACTTACTTTTGGGGCGACCGTGGTTGCACCAGGTCAAAGCAGTCTCTTCCACCCTTCATCAAATGCTGAAATACCCTCACGGGAAAGGGGTAGCAATCGTTTTTGGAAATTCATCGATCCATCCCCCGCCAGAGGTGTCTACACCCGTCTTAGAGATCGAACACGGCACGGAGGATGTGTTTTTGTCGGGGTTCACTTTGGCCGAAGCTCAAGTAGTGCAGAATGTCATGGCTGCGAATGAGGGCATGTATGTTAGTGCACAATCCATATACCTCATGAACAAGTTGAAGCATACCCTTGGGATGGGATTAGGGAGAAGCGGCCGGAAGGGCGTCTCAGTGTTGGCCGAAGTGCCACACAACCCCCACGCCTTTGGACTGGGTTATCTGCCCACCAAGGAAGATTGGTTGAGGAAAGGGAAAGAAATGGCCGGAAGGGCCAGAGCGAAGAAGGCCGGGAAGCCATTTGATTTAATGCACAGGCCCATCTGGGGTACCCTGAACGGACGTTTCGTCCGGGAGGGGGAAGATTTTCCATTCTGCGGCTTCCCGGAGCCATGGCTAAACGCAAAGGGGAAGCGCGTGCCTGGTTTTGAAATCTTCTTCGACATACAATTATCTGGGGATGACGTTGCCGAGGCGCAGACAGACCCACCAACCAAGATTGAGCAATGTAAAGCAGTGGATCCCGAGAGTACAGAGCTGGAAATGGGGGTAGCACTGGCGAGTCTATTATCAGATCCTCTGATCAGCCAAGAGTGCTTGGGGGATAACTCTTCGGTTTCTGTGATTGGAGATGAAATAGCTGCGGGCTTTCCAGCGCCGATCTTGGATGCATCTATCGCACCTTCTCTCATCTGGCAATATGAAGAAGGCTTTTTATCTAGCAGTTCCGGGTCAGGTAGTGAGCCAGAATCTGATTCTACCGAATCTTCTGCGTCAGAATCAGATTCCAGCTTGACTGAGTCTGAGTCCGGTATTCCTGGGGGTGATAACCCGGATACCACAGTCCTGTCTAGGTCGTCTTTTTCATTTTCTTTTGAGTCTGTTGTAACAGAGGAATCTGACGGCTTGGAAGTATTTAGTGAGAATGATGTGGATGTGGTTTCCGAGTATTTTTCTGTGCCTTTGATTTATTGCTTAAATCAGGATTTTCAAAATTTTGATGAAAATAGTGAGGAAGAAATTCCTCCAGTTTTGCAACGATTAATTGATCAAGAGCAGGAAAGATTTGTTAAACCTTTAATCGATGAAATCACTTCTGTGAATATTGGTACTGAGAAGGACCCGCGGCTGGTCCAGATCGGGTCCACGTTGTCTTCAGAGGAGCGCGAGCGCTTAGTCGCTTTATTAAAGGATTTCAAAGATGTTTTCGCGTGGTCCTATGAAGACATGCCTGGAATCGATCCTGAGATTGTACAGCACCGGATCCCTCTTGATCCAGAGGCCCACCCTGTCAAACAGAAACTCAGAAGGATTCGCCCGGACTGGGCCCTCAAGATTAAGGAAGAGGTCACCAAACAAATTGACGCAGGGTTCCTGTTGGTCTCTGAATATCCAACTTGGTTGGCCAACATAGTCCCGGTGCCAAAGAAGGACGGCAGAATTCGGGTCTGTGTAGACTTCAGAGATTTGAACAAGGCCAGTCCGAAGGACGACTTCCCCTTGCCGCACATCGATGAATTGGTGGATTTCACGGCAGGACACGCCTTGCTTTCATTTATGGATGGTTTCTCAGGCTATAATCAGATAGTGATGGCACCCGAAGACCGGGAGAAGACTGCGTTCACTACCCCGTGGGGGACATATTGTTATCGAGTGATGCCATTCGGGTTGAAAAACGCTGGAGCTACGTATCAACGGGCAGTAACTACAATATTACATGATATGATCCATAAGGAGGTCGAAGTGTACGTGGACGACATGATTGTCAAATCCAAAGATAGAGAGGGCCACTACACCGCCTTACAAAAATTCTTTCAAAGGATCAAAGAGTTTCGGCTGCGACTGAACCCCCAGAAATGCACGTTTGGTGTTACAGCAGGGAAGATGTTAGGGTTTCTGATCACACAAAGGGGCATCGAGGTCGACCCTTCCAAAATCAAGGCCATCTTAGAAATGCCACCACCAAGGACTGAAAAGGAGGTGCGAGGCTTTCTAGGTAAAGTGCAATTCATAAGGCGGTTTATTTCTAAACTAACCTTGACTTGTGAACCACTTTTTGGTCTCCTGAAGAAAGGAAAGAAATTCCAATGGGACGGCCGATGTCAAACAGCTTTTGAGCAAATCAAAGAGTATCTACAGAACCCACCTGTGCTGTCACCGCCAGAGCCAGGGAGACCGTTGATACTGTACCTTTCGGTAACTGAGACCACCATGGGCTGCATGCTCGCGCAGGAGTCAGAAGACAAAGTGGAAAGGGCCATATACTATCTGAGCAAAAAGATGCTAGATTACGAAACCCGCTATACACCGCTGGAAAAGGCTTGCTTGGCCTTGGTATGGGCAACCAGGAAGCTGCGGCACTACCTGTTAGCTCACTCTGTAATGTTGGTTTCGCGATTGGATCCCATCAAATATCTTTTCGAGAAACCAGCACTTACGGGTAGGCTAGCTCGATGGCTGCTGTTGCTCTCCGAATTTGATTTGAAGTATGTAACGCGCAAGTCAGTAAAAGGTAGAGCGGTAGCGGAGTTCCTTGCCGACCACCCGGTTGAGGGGGATGAAGCGGTTGAGTATCTATTCCCAGATGAAGCCATTCTGCACGTTGAAGATGAAACCTGGACAATGTATTTTGATGGAGCGTCAAACCAGTATGGGTATGGGATAGGGGTGTTGCTGATAGCGCCTGATGATTCCCGTATTCCTTTAGCATTCAAGCTCCGGTTCAAAGTTTCCAACAATGAAGCAGAGTATGAGGCATGTATTACTGGCCTGGAAGCAGCCCTGGAACTAGGGGCAAGACGAGTGGACGTCATTGGGGACTCGAACCTTGTTGTGTCTCAAGCAAAAGGAGATTGGAAGGTCAAAGAGGAAAGGATGATAATCTACCACCAAACCTTGGATTTGTTAATTCCTCGGTTTGAGAAGCTAAATTTCACCCACCTCGTAAGAGAGAACAACAGGTTTGCAGATTCATTAGCAACTCTATCTTCTATGATAGACATCCCGTCCGGAGTCCGGATGCGTCCAGTTATTATCGATCAGAAGTTTGCGCCGGCATATGAGTCGATTTCCGCCATAGATGAGGTTCAAGACGGCAACCCCTGGTATTATGACATCTGGAACTTCTTGGAAAAGGAGGCATATCCACCGGGGGCAAATGCCAAGGATAAGAGGGCTGTCCGAAGAATGGCTGCTCAGTTCATTATCTGCGGGAAAAATTTGTACAAAAGGGGCCATCTGGGAATGCATAAGCTCTGTGTAGAAGCTGAAGAGTCAAAACGCCTGATGGAAGCCATCCACGGGGGGGAGTGCGGTGCACACATGAATGGAGTAATGCTGGCCAGAAAGATCCTCAGACAGGGCTACTACTGGTCAACCATGGAGGAGGATTGCATTGGTTTTGTTCGGCGATGCCACAAATGTCAAATTCATGCAAATCGCATGAACATCCCACCGTCAAAACTATATAACATGACTTCGCCGTGGCCTTTTTCAGTCTGGGGAATTGATGTGATCGGAGCTGTTACCCCGAAGGGGTCAAACGGGCATGAGTTTATCCTGGTAGCGATAGATTACTTTACAAAGTGGGTCGAGGCCCAATCATACGCAGTGTTGAAGGCGTCGCATGTCGCAAAGTTCATCAGGAACAATATCATCTGTCGCTACGGGGTGCCAAACGAAATAATTTCAGACAATGGTTCCCACTTCAAGAAAGAAGTGATAGACTTGTTGGAGAAATACAATGTGGCTTTTCATAAGTCATCTACATACAGGCCGCAAACCAACGGAGCAGTTGAGGCCGCCAACAAGAATATCAAGCATATACTACAGAAGATGGTGGAAACTTATCGAGATTGGCCAGACAAGCTGCCATTTGCTCTGTGGGGCTACAGAACTTCAATCAGAACTTCTACTGGAGCAACTCCATATTCATTGGTCTATGGAATGGAGGCTGTTCTACCCATTGAGATTGAGGTTCCATCGTTACGAGTATTGGCTGAATGCCAGATAGCCGAAGCAGATTGGCAGCAAAGCAGATTCGAAGAACTCATGCTCTTTGATGAAAGAAGACTGAAAGCACTGTACCACATCCAAGGCTATCAACGCAGAATCGCCCGGGCTTTCAACAAGAAGGTTAAGTCCAGGAATCTGAAAGAAGGAGATTTGGTGCTCAAAGACAACCGAGCTCCCATCCACAACCCAAGGGGCAAGTTCAAACCCAATTGGACTGGTCCTTATATCATCAAAGCTATCTGGTCAGGTGGAGCTGTGGTTCTGATGGATCTAGATGGCTTGGAGTTCTCACAACCGATCAATATGGACAAGTTGAAGAAATACTATCCTTGAGAGGCTCGCTAGGCCGAAAACCCGAAAGGGCGACCTAGGCAAAAGTCAGAGCACAAAAAATTAGAAAATATAAAAACTGAGCTCGCAAGGTTGAAAACCCGCAAAGGGCGGCCTTGGCAAAAGTTAGAGCGCAAAAGGAGAGTGAAAATACTCGAGCGAACCTTAGCCTGAACTACGTAAGACTTGATTCCCATCTTTGGGATACGTAGGCAGCTTCGTCTTGAAGTTCAGTCATAAACTTTTCCCCGATCAACTTTGTCCATTTCGATCATCTCAGTCATCTTTATCCACCAGCATTTATCGTGATCTCCGGTACAGTGCTGTTCAAACTAGGGGCAACTTTCCGTTGCCGCGGCGGTGCAGAATTACTCAGACTAGGGGCAACTTTCCAGTTGCAGGGATCTGGGGTTGTGCATCTCAGTGACAGATTTTCGGCGTGTCCAGTTCTGATTCACATCGAAAATAGTTTTGAAAAGTTTTAATAAAAGTTGACGTTGTTCAAATCAATCTTTTTACAACTTAGACCATTTTTGGACCAAAAGTGGAAAATTTTCAGTACCATAACTTTCAATTTCATTGATTTCAAAATGGAGTTCTCCTGCTCTTGCATAACAATCGAGGTTGCTTTTTAGTACAATCATAAAGAAAACTTGAAAATACTAATAAGCAATAAATTTGGGGCATAGTTGAATCAAGTATCTCTGTGTCCCCCTCCAGAGCTGGACGGGATATCTGATGCCAAGCTGGGCCCAACTTGTACCTCCTCTTTGAGCCAATCCACACATTCATCTAACAAAGTGCAACTGAAGGTTGAAGCAGGGGCCAGAAACTCTCTAGTCCTCCATGCCGTGGCATATCTCTGGCCGGCCAGCTCCCAGGGATGACTGGCAATGTTGCAGTGTGTCCCCTCGGCCCTGTTTTGCTCTTCGAAGGAGAACTCCAAACATTACCATACAACAGGAGAGCCGAAGGCCTTCATTTCAGACGCGTTCCGATCCCCAGATCGTCAGAAGTACACCTTTTGTTGTTGAGCTTTTTGCTTATCGAGTTGTTGTACTTTGTTTATCGAGTTGTTTGTCGAGCGGACGTGTCTTGTGTTTTGAGTCCTTGCTCTCTGCTTAAGCAAATTTTGTTAAAGTCTTGTTTGTTTGCATTGTTGCTTTTTGCTTATCGAGTTGTAAACTTGCTAAAGATTCTGTTATATCTTAGTAAGTTGGGTTGTTTAGTTTGTTGCGTCGGTTCACTACCTGATTTGGTGATTACAATGCGCATTACCATTCAATTTCATTTCTTGTGCAAAACAAATTGATGCGATACGATGCTAAAAGTACAAACACCTTTCCAAAAGCTATTTCATTTCATCATGCTTTACAACAAATAAAGGTACAGGTTTTACAAAAATAAAACTGCCTAACGATGTGCAAAGTGCTACAAACTACTAGTAAAAAGAAAAATAAAGCATGAAAATAGCAGCATCAAAATCCTCGGGAACGGGAACGAGAAGCACGCCTAGTCCTCTTTTGCGGGACAACCTCCACACCATCATCAGAGTCGGAGCTGTCATCCTCAGGATCCTCCTCAGCCTCGCCTCTGTTCCCCGAGCCAAAACCGGAGCCTCCCTCCTCAACAGATGTCTCAAATTGACGGTCGGTAGCCTCCTCCTCCTCCTCATCAGGCTCCTCCTCCACAACATAAGCTCTGCGTCTGCGGACAGGCCCTCCTCGAGCTCCTCGATAAGGCCTAGATGGCCCGGCTCCTCGGGAAGGCCGAGATGACCCCTCTCCCTGATAAGGCCCGGATGGCCCAGCTCCCTGATAAGGCCCAGATGGCCCAGCTCCCCAATGAGGCCCAGGTGGCCTGGCCTGCGGCTGACCAGACCATGTAGGCATCTGGAAATAAGGAGTTCAAATCAAATACATCAGTCCAAACATGTACATTGGATGCAGATGTAAGCAAAGGCTACATGAAGTGGGTGCATGTAAATACAATGTACAAGTGAAGTGTGTGTCAGATGTGCTCTACACAAATAGTCTATCAATGCAGTAGAAATTAGCATGTCATCAGAAGTATGATAAATGTCAGGAAAAACTGAAAGATACCCGAATGCCTGCAATAGACAACTGTGCCTCCCTGCGTAGGACCATGCCCTCGAGCGTGGCCACCAGCCCAACCACTTCCTCCATGTACCCTCGCGATGGCTGCAAAAATGAGCTCATAATCATCAGTGAACAGAAGAATGTCTAAAACATCTGAATAATGAATGAAAAGTGGAACATACCGGTGGTGAGTCCGGATCAATGGCATATCGATCACTGGGCGTCAGAGGCTCTAGTGGAATCGGAATCGGAGAGCTAGTCCCGTACTGCCACGCCATCAACTCAGTGGGCATATCTGGCCATCCGACATGAGGATGAATCGACGGAGCCGGGGGAGCTGGTCTACTCCCACCTCTAGATGCGCCAGCCCGGCTAGAAGAAGGGATGTCTGTAGCTCGAGCCCGAGCCTGATCCGAGGATGACATACCGGCAGGTCTCATCATCGGAATACGAGCTTCTGTCAATGGGGGCATCAAATATATGTGACGGTAGGTGGCGTAGTCCCCCTCCGCAACATATAACAAAGCATCACTGCCCAGCATGGCGCCGACTACCTCTGAGTAAGAGAGCCTGTCAGCGGTCCGCATACTAGCTGGAGGTACCGCGGGAACATCCTGAGAAAGATATCCCCGTACCTGACACAGAAAGCGCTCCCCCAGGAACCAGACTCTGCCAACTGGCCCTTCGAGCAGGACCCTATACCGGGAGATGCCTGATGCTCTGGTATACTGAAGTAGGAGATCATCACCCAGAGGTGCCCAAGGCTGCCAAGTAATCTGCGGATGATAAATGTATGAACCAATCAGAGAACGAGAATATACAGAGCAAATCAAAGATGAAAATGAAAAGAACTGAAAGTTCTGAAATACCTCTGAGTGTCGCACAGTGTCGAAGTACTCTCGCAGGCGAACCAAGGTCTCTCGAGGCCTCGCCCGGTGCGGGCCCTCAAATATCAATGAATATGGGGTCACGGGAATCCCCACCACCTCCAGCACTGGGGCTAACGATGGGAAGTATACATAAGCCCATAGCTGAGAAAAGCAGTGCAGAATGTAAGTACGAAATGATGAGAGCAAAATGCAGACTGTAAAAGTGTGCTGTATGTGCAATGTACAAGTAATGAAGAGCAGAAATGTAAATCAAGGAGACAGAAAGTACCTCCCAAGCTCTCCAGTAGCCGCCAAGCAAATCGCCCCGCCCGCGGGAGGTCGCGCTCATATAAAAGTAGAGGGTAGCCAGGCCAGCGCCACCCCAATCATATCTACTGACCTGTGATAGGTTGACTAGAGCGCTCAGCAGATATAGCCCAATGGTGTTCCCTCTGTCGGCAAACAGGGTAGTCCCGAAGAGGAACATCAGGAAGCCACGAGCGTACTGCTCTGTCTCCTCAGGAGTCTCGGGCATCATCTCAGCCCGCCGGAAATGAGAGGAAAACCAAGTATAGCGGACTCTCCCAGAGACCCTGTCAACAGGTGGGCGAGCCCCCAACAAATACATCCAGGCGGCCTCCCACTCGCCCATATCCTCATCGTATGGGATGACCCAACCTCCGACATCAAGGCCGGTCAATACAGCAAAGTCAAAAGGGGTCATGGTCATGTCCCCGGTAGCAGAAAAATGGAAGGAATTGGTGGTGTCCCACCATCTCTCTACTAGGGCTGCCATCAAGGTCCTCCTAGCAGGACATCGTGACAACCCGGCGCAGAAGGGCCCAAACCCTGCCAAGTCTACCAAATCCCTGACGCCCTCCGGGAGCTCAGTATACCAATCCCGCGCCGCGGTGGAACCATATCCTCGCACACTGCGGGAACCACCCTGCATTCAGAATGAATATATGTGTCAATAATAAGATGAAATGGGCTGAGTGCCGATGAAGTGAAATAAGTTGCATACAAATAAAATGAAGTAGTCGTGTGTTCAAAAGTGAAGTGTACGGACTGTGTGTTCAATATAATCAACTTTCAACTTTCAGTTAATTTGTGGGCTGCGTGTTCACTATCTACCTGGGCTGCGTGTTCAGAGAATTTGAATTTTGGGCTGCGTGTTCAACTTTCAGTAATTTGTGGGCTGCGTGTTCACTATCTACCTGGGCTGCGTGTTCAGAGAATTTGAATTTTGGGCTGCGTGTTCAACTTTCAGTAATTTGTGGGCTGCGTGTTCACTATCTACCTGGGCTGCGTGTTCAGAGAATTTGAATTTTGGGCTGCGTGTTCAACTTTCAGTAATTTGTGGGCTACGTGTTCACTATCTACCTGGGCTGCGTGTTCAGAGAATTTGAATTTTGGGCTGCGTGTTCAACTTTCAGTAATTTGTGGGCTGCGTGTTCACTATCTACCTGGGCTGCGTGTTCAGAAAATTTGAATTGTGGGCTGCGTGTTCACTATCTATCTGGGCTGCGTGTTCAGAGAATTTGAATTTTGGGCTGCGTGTTCAACTTTCAGTTAATTTGTGGGCTGCGTGTTCACTATCTACCTGGGCTGCGTGTTCAGAGAATTTGAATTTTGGGCTGCGTGTTCAACTTTCAGTAATTTGTGGGCTGCGTGTTCACTATCTACCTGGGCTGCGTGTTCAGAGAATTTGAATTTTGGGCTGCGTGTTCAACTTTCAGTTAATTTGTGGGCTGCGTGTTCACTATCTACCTGGGCTGCGTGTTCAGAGAATTTGAATTTTGGGCTGCGTGTTCAACTTTCAGTTAATTTGTGGGCTGCGTGTTCACTATCTACCTGGGCTGCGTGTTCAGAGAATTTGAATTTTGGGCTGCGTGTTCAACTTTCAGTAATTTGTGGGCTGCGTGTTCACTATCTACCTGGGCTGCGTGTTCAGAGAATTTGAATTTTGGGCTGCGTGTTCAACTTTCAGTTAATTTGTGGGCTGCGTGTTCACTATCTACCTGGGCTGCGTGTTCAGAGAATTTGAATTTTGGGCTGCGTGTTCAACTTTCAGTAATTTGTGGGCTGCGTGTTCACTATCTACCTGGGCTGCGTGTTCAGAAAATTTGAATTGTGGGCTGCGTGTTCACTATCTATCTGGGCTGTGTGTTCAGAAAATTTGAAATTTTTGGGCTGCGTGTTGAAACTTCCGTTTAAAGTGTGGACTGTGTGTTCACCTTCGAATTCGGGCTGTGTGTTCAATAAATCAGTGATTGAGCCATGCGTTTTAATGTGGGCTGTGTGTTCGCAATTAATTAATGAACCGAGTGTTCGGGAGTTTGAATGTTGAAACTACATGTTCAAAGATGTAAGGAAAGTACTATGTCACAAGCTGAATGTTTAAACATGGCAAGGGTGCGAAATGTAAAATACAGAAGATGAGGTAAATACCTCTCGGGCCTCGTGAGAGAGATGCTGCTCCGGCTCTCTGAGAAGCAGATCTGCGGGTGCTCTCTCGTCAAAACTGGTAAAATGACGGAAAACGGCACGAGGGAGGGCGTGCACTGCTGGACGGTACCTCTCGGGCATGAAAGGTCGAGTCCTCGGAGGAAGAGTCATAGGATCGAAGTCGTCCCCAGCGCCCAGAAAACCTCCACCATAAGGAGAATTGCCTGCCATTTTCGAGAATCTGCAAAAGGGGAGCAAAAATGAGCAAAATGAGCAGAAATTGGCAAAAGTCAACAAAAGTCAGCTCTCGGGAAATAAAAAAGTCAACAAAAGTCAACTCCCGAGAAAATATTCTAAATATTAAGATGAACTTACCTCAAGTGGTGAAACTGCAAAAAAGAAGCTCCAAAACCGGAATTTAATCGCTCCAAAGTGTTTAAAATTAAGTGTTTTTACGAAAACAATTTGCGCGAGACGTTGGAAAACGCGCGTAAAACTCAAAACTGGAGAGAAAAGTGTTGAAAGAGGCAAGGAATGAAGTGAGGTTCGGCTACCATTTATAAGCCTCAAGCCTTGGGTGAAAAGGCATGGAAAAAGGAGGCAAAAAGACCAAAATACCCTCGGCAAAAGGGCATGGCCGGCCGGCCCCTCTTTCTAGCTGGCCAGCCATCTGCTTTTTGCAGAAATGGCCGGCCAGCCATTGGCTTTTGTGGAAAACGGTTGGACACCCCCCCTTGGGAAGATAAACGGCCGGCCATCATCTCCACATGCTCACCTAGCTCTCTGCAAATTTTGAGGAAGATCGGGGTTCCCGGGACCTGAAAAAGTTCAAGAAACATACACTTCCGGTCGTGAAATTACTCCGTCGGGACTTCGGTTTCAAGTGCTGACATGTGTCTCATCATCATTCATCGAAATCAAAGTGTATCCTTTTTGAAGGAGCTGTAACCTTTCAAAGAAGCAGATCGGAGGCCGTGATCGAGTTACCCTCGCCGAAACACGCGTTTCCATACTCGTTGTTTTACGACGAATGACACTCTGATTCATGCTCGTTTTGTACTTTCATGCACACATCTTGCATTCTCATGGGCATACTCACATTGTCATAAACATTTCTTGATATTGGCATAACTCCGTGCTTGAGCATGCGTTGTCACACATGTTCCATTCTTGCATTGCGGCGCATTCACTCACCGGCACTGCGTGTGTCGAACTTTCGAAATCACATCAAATATGTGTTGTTAGCATATTGTACTTGTTGCAATTTCTCTCTTTTGCAGGCACGATATTGTATGTACGGTTCAATTGAGGCTGGTGCGACCAGACGAATCGCGCAGGTATCGTATCTTCTCCGTGTGAGACGTGGCGGAGATTGAATAATTCTCCGCATTCTTAACTGCATGAAATATAGTTGTTGCTTTGCATTCTTGCTTAAAACTGTTGCATCTATTTGCGAATACTTGCTTCGTTACAGCCTGCTGCATTTGCATGATCATTGGGTTACCTTCGGCTTCTTGCATATCATTTGCATTTTGCCCCCTGCCTGCGGACATGCCTGCGGGCACATCTCTGTTTATCCTGTATGTTTGTCTAAGTCTTCGGCCTTGTCAAAAATGGGTCGTCTTTTGGCTTTGACATTCACTCCCGTCACTTGTGACTTCCGAGTTCTGTCAAAGAGGGGCAACTGTAGACACCCCATTTTTGACCGACCTTAAGACTCAGACGTCACCGATTGAGCGCTTGGTGATGTTGTATAATGTGCTTGTTCAGAAGTTTCAGAGTCGCGGCCGTGAGCCCTGCCTCCGGACTCCCGAACCCTTTTCTGTGCCTTGTCTCGGTTTGCGAACCAGACTCGGTTTTCTCTGTTTCTTTTCCTGAGGCGAGAGAGAGGTCCCGTAGACCATCTCTCAATATCCGTAGGCTACATTTGGTGGCCGTAGGCCATTTTGCCCATTTCGGAGTCCGGTTCCCGGTTTTCGGAGCCGTCAGGCCGTGTGCCTCGGTTCGGGACCGCTTAACCATCTCCTATTGCTCTAATTTTTGGCATACATCCTATTTCATCCATTTTGAGGGACACTGGGGGCTGAGAAACCCACTTCGAGGTCAAATACAATTTTCGGTGCTTAACAGCCCATTTCCGGGACCCCGAACTGCGTGTTTTGGCTCCGGAACATTCGTTTTGCAACGGTTTTCGCTCATTTTTGGCAGGTACCTCTGTTTTATCACAGGGAAGGTCACTGAAGGGTGGGAGGCCAGCAATTGTTGCGACAGCCAGTTATCTCTCCTCCCGAGCCTCCCGGCGCCCGTTTTTCGCACTTCCGGGCTAATGTTGAATACCTTAGAGCTAGCGTTGCCAACTTTCAACCACATATCTGTGATCTACACATCTGGGAGGCCACTAAAAGTTCATGGCCGGCCATTAAGGTCACTTGACCCTTTTGACCCCTTTCTTCCGGGCTAATGTTGAACCCCTTAGACCTTTTTTCTCGAACTTTGAACCACATATCTGTGATGTACACACCTGAGAGGCCCCTAAAAGTTCATGGCCGGCCAGTAAGTCAACTTGACCCTTTTGACCCCCTCTTTCCGAGCCATTGTTGAACCCCTTGGGCCCACTTTCTTGGAATTTCAATTACATGGTTGTGTTGTGCACACATAGGGCTATCTTCCCAATACTTGGCCGGCCAGAGAAGCTGGTTGACCCTTTTGACCCCTAGCCGGCCGGCTAGGGGGTGTGGCCGGCCGGCCACCTCCGGCCAAAGTGAGCGGCCGGCCGTGCTCTCCTCACTGTGCCCCTTCCAGCTGTGAGGCAATATCCCCCAGATATTTTCTGTATCCGGGGGATATTTTGGGAGAGAGTTATGCTCTCCTTTGCACCCCCCTTTTACAACCCCTCTTTGATCCTTATAATGAGCTGGTGGTCTTCTTTACAAGGGTTAGAAAAATTCATCTCCAAAGCAAAACCCTAAACTCCATTGTTATAGCTTTCAATTCTTCAAAAAACCCTAACTTCTTAACCTTCATTCCTTCTACACCACCAAGCTCTACCACCACCATCTCATTTCCAGCAGCTAGGAGGGATTCTTGAAGGCTAAAGAAGCTGCAAATCAAACCAAGAAGCAACCAAAGTCTAGATCTTCAAGGGTAAGTTACACTTTTACCCTTTTGACCCTTTTTCTTAATCAATATGTAAGCCATGCATGCTTTTTGTGTTGAGCTTCGGCCCTAACTGAAAAGGGCCCTATTTTGAACTCATCTTCACTTCTCATTAAGGGCTCAACCCTGTTTGAGCCTTCCATAATACACTTGCTTCATTGACCATCTTGTATGACACAATTTTGCATGCTATTTTTGACCCATGAGCAATTTATTTTCGAGCATGTTGTAAACTGGTATGAGGCATATTTTGAGCCCCTCTTCAACATTGGAGAAGGGCTCAACATTGTTTGGTGTTTCCATATGTCACTTGTAGTTATATCCCCTATTTGGCCCCATTTTTGTATAAATTGATGGCCCTCTTTGCTTCTGTTTTTGGACCTTGGTCCGAACTTAAAGTGGTCTTTTTTTGGCCTATACTTCATGTTTCATTCACACTTTTTTTCTGTTTGGTGATTATTTTGTATACTTCATGTTTTAGCACCTTTTGAGCTTCATTTTACATCACATTTTTAGCATATTTATATACTGATTTTGAGACTGCCATATACTGTAAATGTTCATATTTTTGGTCCATCTTCAGTATTGTAGAAGGAATTTTTTCAGTTTGGGTTTTGCTTATACCACTTGCTTCTTTACCCCTCTTTTGGCCCCCATTCTTGCATGCTATGCTTCCCTTATCTATGCTTGCTGTTTGGCCATGTTCATAACTGTGAAAGTGCATCTTTTGGGACTGTCTAGCTTCTGTCTTTGCATTGCATGTCCATATTGTGCATGTTTAGCATGGCTATAGGCCATTTCGGATGCCTAATGTTGCATTTCGGGACATTTCCTTGCATTTCATGTCATTTCGCTTCATTTCGGGACTGTTTTCCCCCATATTTTGCTGCTGAAATTCCATTGGCATGCTTGCATATCATTTTTGCCATGTTTCATATCATTTTTATCATTGCCTCGGTTTGCGTGCCCGTGTGCACGCATTTCGAGGCATTCCTTTTTTATCCGATCGGCATCTTATGTGAGCGTGGCTGAGGCCCTCTCATGTTAGTATAAGTCCATGTTGCATTTTCCATGTCATTTCATCACATTTTATCATTGCCTCGGTTTGCGTGCCCGTGTGCACGCATTTCGAGGCATTCCTTTTTTATCCGATCGGCATCTTATGTGAGCGTGGCTGAGGCCCTCTCATGTTAGTATAAGTCCATGTTGCATTTTCCATGTCATTTCATCACATTTTACCATCACCTCGGTTTGCGTGCCCGTGTGCACGTACTTCGAGGCATCTCATTTTCATCATTCTGTCATCGCCTCGGTTTGCGTGCCCGTGTGCACGTACTTCGAGGCATCTCATTGCCATGCCATTCTGTCATCGCCTCGGTTTGCGTGCCCGTGTGCACGCATTTCGAGGCACCTCATTTTCATCATATCTGCCATCGCCTCGGTTTGCGTGCCCGTGTGCACGCATTTCGAGGCACCTCATTTTCATCATATCTGCCATCGCCTCGATTTGCGTGCCCGTGTGCACGTACTTCGAGGTATCTCATTTTCATCATTCTGTTATCGCCTCGGTTTGCGTGCCCGTGTGCACGCATTTCGAGGCACCTCATTTTCATCATATCTGCCATCGCCTCGGTTTGCGTGCCCGTGTGCACGTACTTCGAGGCATCTCATTTCCATCATTCTGTCATCGCCTCGGTTTGCGTGCCCGTGTGCACGCATTTCGAGGCACCTCATTTTTAGCATTGTGTATGTTAAGATCGCATCTTAGATACATTTCATGCATATCATGCATATTGCATCGTGTCCGGAATAGGAGTTAGTCCGGGCACGAGAATCGAGGTACATTTCGTACTCCGAGTGACGGAATGTGTCTCAATTCCCCAGTCACCGACACTCCGGATTATCCATGATGGGGTTAGGTTTTAGCTGTAATTTCATGTGCATTCATCCTATATTGAGTTGTGCATTTCGACTCCTCGACCATCATGCCTCGGTATGCGTGATTGGTGGCACGAGGATCGAGACATGCATATATTTGTGCAAATACATTGCTATGCCCCTTTCTTGCTCTCTGTTGCAGCAAAACGCAGAATCAGCAACTTTTCAAGGCTTGGCACGCATTTCAAGAAATAGGTGCAAACAGAGGCTAATTGGGGCATTCCGGTGGATTTCCGCGCAAGACAATCCGGACATGCATCATCCATCAGAAGCAAGGCAGTCCCTGGCTTGCACGCCAGTTTATTTGCTTTCTAGTTAATTCATTAGTTAGAATTCTGTAATATTCTTTTATTCGGGACTGTAATATTCGGACTGTATTATTTATTCGGATCCTCCGAGTGAGGACACAATTGTAATAAGTGTGCGTGAGTGTGATGTATGTCTTCCAACCCCACGTCTTTCTCCCTTTTATTTACCCGCTTATGATGGTTAGATTAGGGCATGTTTAAATAAATTAGCATTCAGTATGACAGCATGTTTGCATCATTCATCTGTATTGCATGCACCGGGCTCGGCGCACCATACTAACTGCATCGTACTTTCAATTCCAAATTGAATACATGGTAGCTGTAGCATTTCATGCACCATCTTAGAATAGCCGAGCCTACTATAGTTGCATTTTCGCATGTGTTGCATTAGGCATTTCTGTATACTTAGAATCATACATGATTTCTAATATAATTTCTATTTTGGCTTGGAGTACTCGGTGAGTTTTTATGCTTTAGCATCCTTGCATACGTGTGAGTGAATGCCATGATAGCATGCTTACCATGAGACTATTTGTTTATCTGACATAACTGCCTGAATGCCTGTGGGTGAAGGTTGGGTTGTTTAAATTGGAATAAATCATCAAATGTTTCAAAGCCTACCTGCGGGTAGCAAACCATTTTCAAAAGCAAACATGGAATGTTTTGTTCCAATTCGGACGACCCGGTCTATATTTATATGCTGTGAGCATCACATAATAACCTAGGCTAATAAACCGGAATAAGAACTCGCAATGTTTTCAAAAAATTGATATCATGGTTAGTAGAGGCCGGTCTATGACCGGGCGAGCGGGGGTGCTCACGAAGTGACCTTCCCCAATCGTACCCAAGTTCCCGAGCCGAGGCAACTTTGGTGATGACGGACACGTGGCCTTTTGGCACCGAGTCAGGGTTTCCTAAATTTCCCAAAATAAAATATTTAGGTGGCGACTCTGTATCTGGCAAAGCAGTCCATGTTTGGCACTTCTTTCAAAAATCAGTTTTCCTAAAACGATTTGCCGGATCTGGACTCTTTGGTTCAGACTTAGAACCGTGACATTTTGAGAGTCCGAGCTGTAGTGACCCTAAATGAACAGAACGGGACCTAAACCCTCCCGGGGCGTTCGGGGGACGTCTACAGGAGGCAGTGGTGAAGGGTGAGGGGAAGTCGTGGTGGGAAAGGGAGGGGGAGAGGAGCTGTGGAGAGAGAGAGAGAGACAGAGAGAAAGGCGTTAGAGAGAGAGAGAGAGAGAGAGAGAGAGAGAGAGAATGGTTTCATTAGGGTTTAGTGTATAAGTATATTTGGATAGTTTGGTCATTTTACATGAGCTTGTCTTTATAGACAAAGTTTTTCAGTGCCTAGAATCTTTGGACAAAAAAAAAAAAAAAATCTAAAATTAGATTTATCGCCGAATGCCCTAATATTTATTTTTCAAAATAAATTAATTTTTCCTGAGGCATACATGTTAATTTATACTATAGAAGACTTACAATAAAAAAAACAAAATAAATTCTAGGCTAATTATTTGTTAACTATGTCAAAATCAAATAAAATCAAATAAAAAATTACCAAAAAAAGAATTATTTAAGTTAGACTCAAATTCGAATATTTCAACGAAAAATAAGCATACTGGAAAAAAATCTAAGCAAAATAGGATTTGCATTGATAAAATTATAGACAAATTAATTACTTTTAAAAACAAAAAAAAAAAAAAATTGTGAAATTCAAAGCCTAAACATTAAAATTCACACACCGCAATGTGAGAAGGTCAATAATGCTGCGTTCATTGCGATAAATATGGAGCACAACTAATGTGTTCTTCCCCTTCCCCTTACCCTCAACTCCATCACTATATTTATTGAGAAGTGAGGAGTGTACAATGAAATAATCTCATTAAAGATAGAGGAAAAAATTCAAAACTGTTAAAGATTTTAAATAAATTACTAAATATTTTATTAAATATTTATCTGAGTGTAGGACTTATGTGAGTCCTGTAGTCTCACATTCATATAATTATTTAATAAAATATTTGATAATTTTTTAAGATTCCTTAACATTACTCAAAGAAATATAATATAAGAGTGAATATGGCCTCAGGTTTGTCAAGAACTAATCGAATATCGTCAACCAAAATCACATGACATGGTAAGATTTTGACATTGCATAGCATGGAGGTTCACATCACTCATCCTCATGTCAACAACTTATTCGATCTGAGTATTTTCTCACTCTACAACAATTACAACAATATATACCTTTTTTTCCATGGGTATTTTAACCAATATTGTCCTCAACATCAAATAATGGTTCCCCAAAATCTCCTATCAGCACATTTCAATGTTATTCAAAAAAATTGGCCTGTTCTTAGTGGTGAACTTGTTCAGTTTGTACATCATCCTAGCAAAACTTGTACTTTTTGAGGTGTTGGTTTCTTTTTTTATAATAAAGTATTTGATAATTTTTTAAGATTCCTTAACATTATTCAAGGAAATGTAATGTAAGAGTTAATATGGCCTCAGGTTTGTCAAGAACTAATCGAATATCATTAACCAAAGTCATATGGCATGGTAAGATTTTGACATTGCATAGTATGGAGGTTCACATCACTCATCCTCATGCTAGACATTGTATCACCAATTTGGTGAGATTTTTTATTTTTTCAATACAAATTTCACCTTACCTACGAAGGGTAGTTCTTAAAATTATTCAATTGCGACATTGCCTTTAGATGTATGAATATTTTTTGCTAGATGTGAGAGAAACATCCTTAATATCTTTCCTATAGGTTTGAATGTTTCAAAGAATGACGCGCTCCATATTGAAGTGGTCATTGAAGATGGTATCACTTTTAGGAGGAGGATCATCAGTCTAAAATCTGAATTGGAGGGTGCCATTTTGGCTCATGAGATTCCTCACGTGTTTTGTTTCAATGATTTAAACTGTTCATTTTATCGGATATTTCGTGCATTTCATTCACAAAAAAAAATTAGATTAATCCGATAATTGTAACTAGTTCAATTTATTGTGTTTGTTATCAAAAAAATCTATAATTTTTTTTTATTATTGTAGACACCCCATTTTTGACCACCCTTAAGACTTGGGCGCCACTGATTGATCACTTGATGATGAAAGTTATGCTGTACAATCGCTCAATTTCTTCAGTAAGGAGAGCTCTAAATCCCAACCTTACACCCCATTTTGGACCAAAACTATTTCGACCAAAATTATTTTTGACCTTAAAGCCCGCTCTTTCAAAATATTTTTGAGATTGTTTCTACGATGTTCTGAGGGTCGCATTTCGTTAAAAATTACATTTTTTGGTAAATCGAGCAAGGGCAAAGTGGAAATAAATGGAAGAGAGGTGAACTATTTGAAAAAACTTTTTAAACCTCTTATTTATAGGTTTGGAGTTGAAGAAAATAGGAAGAGAGAGAAGAAAACTAGTTAGGAAGTGGTTGAGCTTGAGACCATTAAGAGAGAACTGGGTAGCCTCACTAAATCAGGCCTATCCTTTTGTACACTTGGACTTTAGTTGTGAGGTCACCACCATTGGAAAGTGGACTTCTAGGGCTTGATTTTACACTCAAGAATCTCCTAAAGCCGAATCCGGATGAGGGAGTTATGGCCGTTTGAAGTTAGGCATCAATTTGGTTAAGACAAAACTGAGCAACCTTCACTAAAATAGGCATATCTCTTTGCATACTTAGAATTTAGATATGAAGCTTTCACCATTGAAAACTAGACTTCCGAGGCTTTAATTTAGACTCAAGAATGACCTAAAACCGAGTCCGGATGAGGGAGATATGCCCATTTGAAGTCAGGCTTGGAGGCATGGCCGACAGGTGGTCAGCAGCCACCATTTGTGGCCGGCAAACCACCATTTTTTGCCTGCCAGCCACTACTGCAAGCTTGCCGGCCATCAGTGTAAAAACCAGATATTTTCCCTTCAGCTGTTCCACACAGTTTCAGCTGTCTATTTTTAGATATTTTCAATCAAAGCTCATATATTTCTATATATGGAGGACTTCCCTCTCATCTTTCAAGGTTAAAAAAACATTAAAAGTGAAGAAATATTTTGGAAAATATCATCTCTCTACAATTCTCTCTCTATCTTGCAACTTGCATAGCCTTTGCCCAAACACTCTAAACCAAACCTAGAGAACTTCTTGCAGAGATGATTTGAGCTTGAGTTTGAACTGTTGAAGCACTTTGAGAGTGTGACATTGGTAGTTTATGACTTAAGGGTTCATTCCTCTCCAAGAGGTATACCTTCTTTTGCCTTTTTACCATCTTTACACCCCTTATTTTCTATTTTTTCTTGCTATTTTTAAGCTCTTTAAAACCTATTTTTATGAGTTGAAACTTGTGGTTTAAGGCTATTAAAGGTATAGGGGTTAATCACCCTTCTTTGAACCTTGTTCTCTAAGCCTTTCCACTTGTGTTTCCCATTCTTTTATTAAATTTTTTGGAGTTTTTTACCACTGATTTTCAGAGGTTTTCAGAGGCTAAAAAAAGTGATTTTGAAGTCCTAAAAATGGAGGGGTTAGCCACCCCTCCTTTGGCTTGTTTACTAGCTTAAATTGTTCCATGTTTTAGCTTTCATTCCAGCACATTTTTGTACTATTTTTGGGCTGTAGAAACTCTGTATTTTTGGGCTGAAACTTGTGATTTAAGGCCAATAAAGGTTGAGGGGGTGGTTCACCCTTCTTTGTAACTTGTTTTGGAGGCCTTTGCCCTTGTGTTTCTCACCCTTTTACTATCTTTTTCTAGACTTTTAAACACTATTTTTCAGAGTTATTTTAGTGGCTAAAAATATGTTTTGAAGTCCGAAAATGGAGGGGGTAGCCTCCCCTTCTTGTGTTTTGTTTACTAGCCTATAATGCTCTATGTTTTAGCCTATTATTCTAGCTTTTGTTAGTCTAATTCTAGCATTTTTTAGGTCTGTTTCAGACCTGTTTTAAGACTGTTTTTCAGTGTTTGTTGTGTTTGAGTTTTGGTTTGTATGTTTGTAGTATAATAATTCTCATGAGCTTGGTGTTTTAGGCCTTAGACACCATCTTTTTTGAGTGATAGCATTTATTTATTCTTTTCTCACTTATTTTTAGCACTAATAATTTCTACAACTTCTCTCATTTCTTGTCTTTTGTTTTGCTTTGAGAGCTGTTTCAAGCCTCTTGTTCTTTTAAGCATGAGATTGAGGTTGTCATGCTTAATGGTTTTATCCCTTTTAGGGGTTCATTATCAACGGCATGACATCTCTTTCATGTCTTAAGTTAACTCTTGGTTTGGTACTTCACTCCATTAGAGGACTTAAATTCATTATTAGACTTAATGAATTAAAGGATGGTTGGTAATCTAAAATTGAGTAATTAAAACTTGGGACTAAAATGGTACAAGATAATAATTTGGTTGTGTTCAATCGGACGTTAATTGAACACACGGAAGCTTGAACCATTTCATACTTGTTAGTGATGAAATGATTCAAGTCTCCAAGGTCAGCTTCTTTCCTTGATCATTCATGAAATGGAGGAGGTTTGTGTCTTGTTTTGCATTTATTGAAATTTCACATCTTGAGTCACAAGCCATCATGCAATGAAATTGCTTGAGTTGGTGGTTTGTGGCTTAAATTCACAACTCCTTAGATTTACTCATGAAAAGGAGGGGTGAGTTGTGCAGACAATCCTTGGAAATACCCTTTCTTTGTTTTGTTTGTCCTCTATTGCAGCATGATGAACCAGTGCATCAGTGGCCGGTAGGCCACTTTCCATGGCTAGCAGGTGGCCGGCAAAGCACCACTGATGGCCGGCAGGCCACTTTCATGGCCGGTAGGTAGCCGACAGCCTTTGCCAGTGGCCGGTTGGCCACTGATGTAAATCTCAGCAGAATTTTGGTAAGATGGGTAGATTTGTTCTGGAAGTGTTCAACTCTGCAAACAGAGGCTTTCGGGAGAAAAATGGAGGTCTTTTTGAGTGATATCCGAGCATGCTCATGCACATCTTCCATTCCCCGAGACGGAGTAGTGGCAGAGTAGTTAGAGACTTTAATTACTTAGTTTGCTTACATTTGTGTTGTAACTTAATTAGTTAGCTTACTAGTTAGTTCATTCAAGTGTTGTAATAATTAGTTAATTAGTTTAACTAGTTATTCATTTTGGTTTGTAATAATTAGCTTAATTAGCTTAGCTTTAATTAGTTGCTAGTTAGCTTAGTTATTTATTTGAACTCTCCTTCGTGAGAGCAAAATGTAATAACGTGTATGTCTTCCAACCCTCGTCTTTCTTCCTTTTATTTAATCACTTTTGATGGTTAAATTAGAGTCATATTTCAATTAGTATACCTTATGCTTGTATATATTCATCTTGTCTTGCATATACCGAGGCTCGGCGCATCATTCAAACTGCATTGTCATTTCAATAATTCTTTGAATACGTCTTTAACCGTATGTTATTTAATTGAATCATATGTCATATTACTAGCCGAGCCTATTAGTTGCATTCTTTGTATGTGTTACATTAGTCATTTTGCATAAATAGGAATCATGCATATTTTTCTAAGTCATATCTTTTTGGCTTGGAGTACTAGATGAGTTTTTAATGCTTTAGCATACTTGCATGAGTGTGAGTGATTGCCATGACTAGCGTGCTTGCCATGAGGCTAAATGCTTATTCGATAAACTGTTTGAATGCTTGTGGATGAAGGCTTGTTGCTTGAATTGGAACGATTCTACGAATGTAAGTTTTAAGCCTACTTTGTTGAGTGGCAAATTAGTTTTAAGCCCACTTTGTTGACTGACAAATTCACAAACTTTAAGCCCACTTGAGGTGGCAAATTCAAACCATTTTTACAAAAACAAACATGAACTTGAATCGTTCCAATTTGGACAAACTAGTCTATACTTACTTGTACGCATCACATAGTAATGCTAGCTTAATAACTGGAATAAGAGCACATAATGTACATAAAAATCATATCATGATTAGTAGAGGCCGATCTTTGATCGGGCGAGTGGGGGTACTCAATTCACGACCTTCCCTTCTCGTACCCAAGTTCCCGAGCCGAGGCAACTTTGGTGATGATGGACACGTGGCCTCTGGCATGAGTCATGGGTTTCCTAAATTTTTTCAAAATAAAATATGTAGGTAGCGACTTTGTATCTGGCAAAGCAGTCCAATTTTGGCATTTTTTATTCAAAATCAATTTTCCAAACGATTTGCCGGATTTGGACTCTCTGGTGTTTATCAATTTTACATTACACTTGTGAGATTAGATTCACAACCGTGAGAGTCTGAACTGTAGGGCTTTCTTTCAACCTTCTGAAAGGGGCACGAAAAAGTTGAGTTACAATCATTCATTTTCATTTTTTTTTTGTGAAAAATGCGATAAATTGAATTAGTTACATTTATCAAATCAGCCTAATTTTTTTTGGATGAAATATACAAAATACTCGATAAAATGAATAATTTGAATTATCGAAATGGGACCTATGATAGGTCCTATGGGCTGGAACAACACCCTCTAATATAAATTTTGGACTGAAAGGATCCTCTCCTCATTTTTATTGCTAAATTGTGGAAAGTTAATTTAAACATAAGGGAGTTGATTCAACAGAACAGGTATAGTACAATGGCCTTCCAATCCAACCGAGTTACACACTAAGACATTGTTTTCCATGTAGTTTTTTATTTTTTTATTTTTATTTTTAATTTTTAAAGATATGTTTGATTAGAAAGTAAAATTGGTGGAAACTGAAAGAAAATAAAACATATTTTTTTACATGCATTTGATTGTGATGAAAATTTTAAAAGAAAAAGATTGAAAATTTTAAAATTGTAATTGTAGATAAACTCCTTATATAGACAATCATATTTTCATTTGTTTTTCATGTTTTTTTTTGCAAGAAATTATAAAATTAGTTACAATGTTAATGTCAGTTGTACAATTAAATTAATTTAGTTGTACTTTTTACCACTTTCATGCTAAATAAATTCGTAAAAAGTTTTAATTTTTTTTCTTTCTTTCTCTTACTTTTTACAATCTGCTAGCAGATGGCACACAGCCACGCTCAAATTTTTCACTCAACTAAAATATTTCAAGTAAATTAAAAACAAAATGACCATATAACCATGTGTTTGTTACTAACAATTTTTTTCTAAATAAATTGACTAAAAATAGTGAGTTGTTAGTGGTGGTCACCCCTCCTTCGCAAGAGGCCACAGTCTTCAATATCTAATTATTCAATCAATCTTAAGTTTTATTTTGATACTTTTGTTGGTTTTTTTAGCTTTCGAAGGTCAATAATGTAATTTTAAGCATGCCAGCAAGGATTAGTCAGTCCTTACAGAATATTAATTGCCAATCAATTATTAGACGATTGTATTTTAGTTCTTTCAGCCTCAATGAAGATGACTTTTATCGGTGACTTGTTTTAGGAAAATTTAGTAAATAACAACAAGTGAAGAATAATTTTAGAATCTGAATTTCATTAAGTAAAATGAAAAACTTACAATGATCTGACCTAGCCTCGTAGAGGTTTACAACAACAAGCTATTTGAAACTATTCCTAGGAATGAAGTGCAGTGCAAGAATTGAAGTTCAGAAATGTACAGAACTGTAAAAACTAGAAGCAAAAACAAAGTAAATAAAATGGTTTTTTGATCTGAGTCTGGATGCTTCATTCTGGGGCCTTCTCTGCTATTTATACTTTCCAATGATAACCGTCAAAGTGAGATTTCAACCGTCAAAATGTCCTCCCATGATTGCTGAACATACTCTCTCACAGTCAGTCCCACTACGTCACTCTTGCAGTTAGGCTTTCCTTCTGATTTTGAATTTGAACTTTGAGAGTAACCGTTAGTCTACATCACCTTGTATCCCACGATTGTTCCAGTGCTACGCTGATCCATTATTAGCAATACGGGCTGACATGTGTCTGACTTTGGTTGGCAACTTGTATTAATTCCCTAAATTGCCCTTTCATGCCACATGTTGAATTGTGATTGGCTTTTACAAATTATACAGCCAACATTACCCCCTGCACCAATATACCCAATACTTGGTGATATTAGTGGATCAAGACACTTTACCCACGTTCTAGGACATGCATGGGCTTTGCATCTTCTTAGAAATGCAACCGACATCCATCATTGCAGTGTTTGTATTGCATTAAATTCTCTTCTATGCCTCGAACATTTCCCTCTATCTGAGCATTCGAAATGGTTGATACAGTTCTCATGGCCAGACAAATTTTTTCTTACATAGATCAAGCATACGAAGAGTTGTTAGATAATGATGTTCGTCCTCGAAAGAACTTTCATGCATTTATTAGCCACACTTATCCACCTCCATTTATTCAAGTCACGGAAGCTTTTGCAAATCATCGACCTTTGGATCAAGAACCTATTATTCACAATTCTTTAGACCAAGACTTTGCAACAATGGATATTGGAAGCTTTTCTTCTGCCACAAAACCTTCTGCATGGGATAAGGCAGCTGCTTCATCTTCTTCTTCTAAAGCTTCTGGCTGGGGAGTTTGGCCTATTCCTACTCAACATCAGACGAGAGAGAGCATCTATCATCGATTTTCTAAATTCGATAACCCTCTTGCAGTCCATCTTTCCAAGCGCAGCTCTGTAGTGTATACATACGTGCCTTTTAACGGTCTACGCAGCCTTGAGGACAACTTGCTTTCAGCATGGTACACTTCTACTTTACCGTCTTGAATTGTGCGAAAGGCTCCACACCTTGATGAAGCCTTAGGAATCAGTCCTGCACTCCTAGCCAAAAAAACAAAACTTTGCTCCTCTGATTGGCTTGAGTGTGTGAACAAACCTGAATTTCCATCTTTATTCAGAGAGGCTCCCACTGCTTCTTTGCTGCCCTCCAACCCAAATTGGATTAAGGAATTGAGGCTCACCCTCTTTGAGAGTCAACACTTTGCTCTTTATCAAGCTCCAGTTTCTCCAATTACTTACCAACAATATAGGGCTCAGACCCTGCTTGCCGTTTTTTCCCATTTGTCCTTTGAAGTCTTGCGAGATGATATTCCTTACAAGAACCTATTATGGGCTTGTGACATTATTTCGCGCAACCATCTTCTCAACCCTGTAGCCCATGCAGAGCTCTATGCTTTCCTGGACCAACTTCTCCTCCTACTCAATTGACACATCAGTGCTTCTATTACCAATGAAATATTGAATGAAACTGTTGCTGCTCAAATCCAAATTCAATACGAGGCAGAGAATCTCCTCGAAGAATATGAGAACTTTAAAAACCCAGACTTAGAGTATGGAGAAGATATCATTATGGGCGAAGCACATGAGGAAAATAAGATGGATGAGATAGAAAAGGCTCTTAAGCAAATAGAATTTGAAATGAATACCCAACAACTTTTCTTCCAATTAAGGGCTCATCAATTAGATAAACCAAATTTGGATAGGATAGAAGATAAATTAATAAAAGAGTATATGTTTATTGAGTTTTGCTGGACTAAGTTTCATGATCTTGTAACTTCCATCCCTTATTTTTACGAAATTGAAAATGTAGCCAAATAAGTCTTCCGAAGGTAAATATTACTTATCAATAAAATTAGGCTTCTCAAATTTCATCTATCATGATCTGATTTTATACTATAATTGTATGCTTAATTGTATGGTTGTTGTGATCTAACTCCTTATTATGTTCAAAGAAGCTTTGAATCAACCAATTTTGTTCTGAAGTCTAACTCAAAAACTTCCAAAGTGTGGAATTTTCTCTTAAAAAGGGAAACCTTTGCTTTGCGTTCTGATTATATGGTTAACATAGTCTGTTCTTGTTTAACTAACAGCTTCAAATTAACCAACTTTGCTTCGAAACACAATCTATGTGCTTCGAAGTATAGAACTTCCCTTAGGAATTATACTGCTTACTTCTTAAAGAATGAGCCAGTAACAACCCTGATCTCTGATTAACGTTAATCCATGATCAATTATGCCTAATCAATAATTAAGGAGAAATTTTGAATTAAATTGCATATGTGTGTTACATTATTTGTGTCTATATCTGTTTAACGTGGAGAAGATCTATTCATGTTTTCTTTTGGTTGCGAATTGAAGGCCTTATCGGTATCCGATTCAGAAATTGACTTGATTTATATGTTAATTAGGATTTATAGGATTTTATGGTAGGTTTAATTAAAATTCAATTTGGAACGATTAAATTAGATTAATTAATAATACTTAGCTTAATTTAGATCAATTACTTAAATGCCACTAAGTGGGCTTATGCAAGACCACTTCTACACCTTATTACATGTTTTGACACTCTTGTTTTTCCTCATTCTTGAACCAAACGTGAGGGAGAGGGAGAGGAGAGAGATTGAACTCAAACCAAGAGAATTGCTTGAGATCTAGAGGAAATTGAAGAGGGTTTGGAGGATTAAGCCACCACACTTGAGAATTCAAGACTTAATCCACCCTTTTAATTGTGAAATAGGTGAATTCATGAGGGTTTTCGGCTAGAATTTAAGGAAGATAAGTCAATTCATGCATGCATGTCCATATCATGAAGTTTGAGGTTGATTTCATGAGAATTCTCACATGCATGTTCATTTCTTCACAAATTGAGCATGATTTCAAAGGATTCTTTCATGCATGTGCTCATTTCACTTATATTTTGGGAATTCATCATGTTTTCTATCAATTTGCCAAATTTGATCATGTTTTAAAGTGAGTGAGTACAAGAGAATTCATGCATGTTATGTTCTTGAACATTCATAAAGTTTAAGTTGAAATTTTGTACAATCGGCATGCCTTTGGGTCATGATTTCACGAAATGATCTTCAAGTCATGATGTTTTGTGAGTTTCTAAATGTTTTCTAGAATTTTGGCCCAAAATATTGAGTTTTGAAGTGTTTGGTTTGGTTTTGAAGCTTGGTGATCAAATTTGGAAATTCTAGATTTTGCATTCACGCTCGAGCGTGGTAGTTCACGCTTGAGCGAGTACTCTAAGTGTGTGCACTTCCGCTCGAGCGACCTGAGGTACGCTCAAGCGTAAAATGCATGTACCCAGAAGTTCATGTGTTTTGCAGCACGCTTGAGCGACAGAAGTCATGCTCGAGCGAGGATCTGAGTCTCACGCTCGAGCAGAGATCGAGTGTTTGTCAAGTGTGAAATTAAAGCAACTAGTACTTTTTCAAAGTTTGCAGTCCGCTCGAGCGAGGGGAGTCACGCTTGAGCGAAGCCTCACTTTTTGCATGTCCGTTCGAGCAAGGAAAGCCACGTTCGAGCGTGAACCCTGTTTTCAGTAAATTTTGGAAAATGTTTTCAAATATATTTTTGCATCCTTATTCCATCCTAGGCATTCCTAGGTCATGAGTAAGACACCATAATGGGGTTAAAGGCTAGAAACACACAATTGAGCTATGTACAATCGAGCGTGTGATTCAATGTTTGAGTTTGCCATGTTATGTAGGTCACGTGCCTCAGGAAAGGTGAATTGCCCACTTTGCCATCTAATTGGAGCTACCAATTATCTGTGAGTAATAACTCTGTAAAGTTATGTTTAAGTTTAATTACTTTCTGATTATATGAAATGATCAGTTTTCTGAAATGTTATGTTTTGTATGAATGAACGATTGTCCAATTTTGTTTGAAACATATTTGTGGTATCCTTAGCAGAGGCCCTCGCCCAGGGGACATAATACTGTGGCTTATGGTCATGAGGCCCTAGCCTGGGGGATAATACCGTGGCCCAGGCCCTTGCCCGAGGGAAACAATACCGTGGCCCAGTCCCTCGTCCGGGGGAAACAATACCGTGGCCTATGTATGAGATGTGTCACCCGGTACCGGAGGTTCCTTTATGGAACTTGATATGCTTGACCAAAGAGACATGATTACGCTAATGGATGTACCACACATGATTTGAATATGGATAAGGTCATGATTTTGTTTCTGTCATTTGAATATGATTCTGATTTGCTATGAGGTTTGAAATATGTTATGGGCATCATTCATTAAAGTCTTTACTCTGTTATTATTCACTGGGCTTTGGCTCACTATTTATATTATGTATGTAGGTGAGTAGACACATGACCAGGCCCAGAGTTGACAACTTATGTTCAGTTTTTGTTAGCCAACCTTTGTGCCTCCCGAGGAGGTTCTAAACGAAGTTGAGATTTGTGGCTGTTTTTGTAATCATGTTAGAGTTGGTTTGTTTGTTAAGTTTTGAACAAGGTTTCTGACATTATGCTACTAGGGGTGATATGTAATGGTTGTCTCTCAACATCACTCATAAGTTTATAAAAGTTTTAAATTATGCGTCTCATGTATGTCTTCAAAGCTTAATGGACTGCGTATAGTATGTATATTTGTTTCCGTAGCCCCTGACTTTATGTTAATCCTTCAAGAGGCCTTTGGTAATCTAAGGATTACTGACCGGTTATGATACTAAACCCATAGGGGCGGGTTTGGGTTGTGACAGAGCCCTTTTGGGTTTCTTCACTATTTAACCAAATATTGGTTTTGCAACTTTGAAGTCTAAAACAAACAAATTCTAGCTGCAGAGCACTTCAAAGTTCATTTCGAATGATTTTATCTTTACAAGAAACCTAATAGCAAGTCACCAATCCCTTTGAAGCAGACAAAACCTAAGCGTTCTTGCATTCTTAAGCATGAAATGTGCTTCGAAATCAATTACCTTCTCTCAAAGCCTTAGTTGATCATTTGACATCTGGCTTTGGAGCCAAATCTTAACTTTCGAAGAAAAATACTTGTTTTCGAAGCCTATTTGATTGTTTGAGATATATCTCCCGCCCAAACAATCAACCTTGAGAGAGACTTTTCACATTGCACTTTCAGGACCCTCACAAATTTTAGGACAAAGTCTTAAACTTATACGGGTTCCAATATCAGCCAAACAATCTATCTCGGGTCTTTTTACCCATTTAGATAGATGGGGCATCTTTCGAATAGAAAGGTTTAAAACCCTTTGCCTTCGCGCTTTTATCTTAGTCATTTGTCGAAAACACAAACCCTTTCATTTCTACTGCTCTCTTCTCTTCTTTACTCTTTTCTCAGCTTCATCCTCCGAAAACTCTTGCTAATGGCTTCTTCCTCCCTAAAAGTACCAGTTGTGGAGCGCGTGAATCCATCCTTAGCTTTAAAGAGGTGTATCGACGAAGTGATATCCAAGCTCAGAGCCGGTGAACCGATAATGAATAACAGAAATACGTCTTGGGACCCATCTTCAGAGAAGTCCCAGCTCAACTTCCTGCTTTGTATCCTCGTTGAGAGGATCACTGCCTGCTCTACGAAAGGGGTTTTGATTGGGGAAGCTGGAGGTTAAACCGTCCCCATCGCTGCTGGCCCACATCGAGGGTTGAATGAGAGAAGTGGTATGACAGAGTTGTGCCAGCCAGAGAATTGGATCTTTAAGAGCTCTGTATCCTTGATGGCCTTCACCTTTCCAGGTTCATTATTCTTAAGGATCCTTTTTTGATTCTTGCAGCTCTTTGTTTCTGGAATTCGGCTTTTAATTTTTTTCAGTTTCGGTGTGGTATGATGGCCCCACCGTTCTTGATATTTGCCATCTCTTAAAGCTCTCACCACTTGGTGCTTCTTTTTCGCCTAGTTACCCAGACACTCCGGTCAACTTCACCATCCCATCCTTGAACTCTTCCTTCAGTGATTTTGTAAAAATTGAGAACAAGAAAGTAGGTCCTATAAGCGATCGAGAATTCTTTTCCTTCATTCTGTACTGGTTATGAAAATTTCTCTTTTGCACTTCATCTTAGCGGATTATGCCTGAGTTTGCCCCACTTGCCAAGGCTCTTGCCTCGAAGAAGAGGATAGCGTTGGCTCCCTATGGTTTAGGCCATGTTTATAGAGCTTGCTCCCAATTTTACGAGAAATCTCTGGATGTTAACCAAGGAGGCCCTCTATGGGTATTACAACTCTGGCTCTTTGCATATTTCATTGGTCTGTATTCCAAGTGCTTGAGATTTTTAGTGCAAGAACCCACTATTTATGGAGATAAATTTTCCAAGATTTCTTTATATCCCTCCAGCTTTGCCTACTATTTTATTTTTTTTCATCAGCTCCCAATTTCTCCACTTCCTTCCTTCTTTTGCCCTTTCGAAACTAATACAGGACCAGCCTGGCTCAAGGCATTTTTGACTGATAGGGAGTGCTCTAATTCATTACACAAGGATATGTGGGCTTCTATCCTATTGCCACGGGAGCTCTTTATTGGTACTTTGAATTTTCAAGCTTACAAATGTATATCTAAACTTTACTGTCCTTTCCAATTTGCCAAACAATTTGGGCTTACTCAAGGAATCCCTATCCCTCTTTGTAGCCTCTCTAATACCAATCTCACAGTCAGAGACTTGAAGGTACCCAAAAACAAATTGGAAGAAGCAACATTCAAATTGCTACAAGAGTTGAGCGAGTTTCAATTCATCCCCTTTAACCCATATGGCACAGCTTTGAAAAGATTTCAAAATTGGTGGACAGCCAATATGGAGGTGCTCCTGGCAATACCTCTCAAAGATCTGCTAGTGGGACTAGATGTGCCCACTCAAGCCAAACCCAAAAAGACTGGGACCACTATTACAGTCTCTACTGCCCCTGCTATCCTAGCTCTTGCTTCTGCTATCACAAAGACTACTTTTGCTGCCTCTCCTCATTCTCCTAGAGTCATCAGGGTTGCTTCGAACAGAGGCACATATTTTTGTTTTTTCCCTTTTCTTCTCTCTATGATGTTTATAATGCCTTGTTCATCTACTTTCTACTTTTCTTTTTTTTAATGTAGAAGCTTCACAAGTAGAATCTTCTCAGAGAGTTTAGGCTTTGAATGTCCTCAAAGGTAAGCAACAATAACAGAGGAAAGAAGACTTTTGCTTGATCCTGAGAATGAGACACCTGAAACTCACTTGGAAGATGAAGAAACAGAAAAAGAGAAAGAGATACCATTGAAAAGAAGAAAGAAAATGATAGTTTCTCCCTCTGATCTTATTGGGGACTCTATTCATAAAGCAGCTGCCAAAGCAATGAGAGATGAGCACTCTAAAGAAATCATTGTATTTCAGAGGTCTGAAAAAAGGAGATAGCAGCAAGTACTAAGGGATGAAGCTGCTGCTGCTGATGCACTCCAAAGAGAAGCTGCAATGAGGCAACAAACTGCTGAACATTATGCCCTTCACAGTTCTCCAACCATTGCTACCACTTCTGAAACTTGTAATTTCCTTTTATATCTCTAGTAACTTCCTTTCCCAAGTTTTCAGTAATGAAACTGAACATTGCTTCATATTTTTTATTTTGCAGCAACAGCTATTCTACCTCCTCATTCAATAAGGATTTCTTCAGTTTTATCTGAAGTTGAAAGACCATTAGAAGCACCCTCGAAAAGGAGGAAGAAAATCGACACTAAAGTGCCTTTAAGTGTAGAGTTAATCTAGACAATACTTCTACTTCCTAGTTCTATATTTTTCATACCTTTTTTGAGGCAAAGCATTCCTATATCTTTATCATTTGGCTTAACTCCATATCTTCCTCATCTAACCTTTACCTCAGCTCAACTTACTCTCCCTACAATCCTGACTGCTCTTTCCCCACCTAAGGAGATCTTAGTTATCACTTCGTCTTCAATGATAGTTGATACTTCCAGAGAAGATACTGGTAGCTCACCAATTCTTTGTCCACCATCACAACCCAGCTCTAGTCCTTCTTCTCTTGACTTACTGGTAGCCAGGATTATAGACACTGCTAGGGACACTTCATCCTCCTCTCCTATCCGTATGCAGCCATCTCTTCCTTTCACTAGAAACCTTTCTGCACCTCCAATGTCAATGGAAAAGATTGCGCACAATCATTCTCTGCATCAACTTTGGGTGGAGATTGCGCACAATCATCTGGATTTGGTCCTTATCCGTGGGCCTTAGAGTCATCATTGACGCCTTTGCCTTATAGTCAAAAACAGATATCATGAGTTCGAGTCAAGTTCTCTAAGTCCCCAGCAGAGTCGCCAGAAACTGTAGACGTCCCCGAACGCCCCGGGAGGAACGAGCTCCCGTTCCGTTCATTTTGGGGTCACTACAGCTCAGGACTCTCAAATTTGTCACGGTTCTAAGTCTGAACCAAAGAGTCCAAATCCGGCAAATCGTTTTGAGAAAACAGATTTTGAAAGAAGTGCCAAACATGGACTGCTTTGCCAAATACAGAGTCGCCACCTAAATGTTTTTTAATGGAAAATTTAGGAAACCCTGACTCGGTGCCAAAGGCCACGTGTCCGTCATCACCAAAGTTGCCTCGGCTCGGGAACTTGGGTACGATTGGGGAAGGTCACTTCGTGAGCACCCCCGCTCGCCCGATCAAAGATCGGCCTCTACTAACCATGATATCTATTTTTGAAAACATTGTGTATCCTTATTCCGGTTATTTAGCCTAGGTTACTATGTGATGTACACAGCATATAAGTATAGACCAGGTCGCCTGAATTGGAACAAAACATTTCATGTTTATTTTTGAAAGATGGTTTGCTACTCGCAAGTAGGCTTAAAATGCAGATTTTGCCACCCGCAGGTGGGCTTAGAAAAGATGGTTTTGCCACTATCTAGTGGGCTTAAAACATTTGATGATTTATTCCAATCCAACTAACCCAACCTTCACCCACAGGCATTCAGGCAGTTATATCACATAAGCATATAGCCTCATGGTAAGCATGCTATCATGGCATTCACTCACACGCATGCAAGGATGCTAAAGCATAAAGCTCACCGGGTACTCCAAGCCAAAACAAAAACTCATTAGAAATCATGCATGAATCCTAAGTATACAGAAATGCCTAATGCAACACATGCAAAAATGCAAATATCGCAGGCTCGGCTATTCTAAACATGGCATATGGAATGCTACAGCTAACATGTATTCAACTTGGAATTGAAATACAAATGCAGTTAGTATGATGCGCCGAGCTCGGTGCATGCAAAACAGATGAATGAATGCAAACATGCTATCATACTGTATGCTAATTGAAATATGCCCTAATCTAACCATCATAAGCGGATAAATAAAAGGGAGAAAGACGTGGGGTTGGAAGACATACAACACACACACGCACACTTATTACAGTTATGCCCTCGCGCAGAGGGTCCGAATAAATATACAGTCCCGAATAAAAGAATATTACAGTCCAAATATTACAGTCCGAATAATATACAAATTCCTAATTAATTAACAAATTAACTAAGAAAAACTGTAAAACTGGCGTGCAAGCCAGGGACTGCCTTGCTTCTGATGAATGATGCATGTCTGGGTTGCCTTGCGCGGAAATCCACCGGGATGCCCCAATTAGCCTCTGTTTAGCAGTTATTCTTGGAAAGCGTGCCAGACTCCGAAAAGTTGCTGATTCTTCATTTTGCTGCAACAGAGAGCAGGAAAGGGGCATAATAATGTATTTTCACAAATATATGCATACCTCGATCCTCGTGCCACCAATCACGCATATCGAGGCGTGATGGCCGAGGAGTCGAATTGCACAATTTAATATGGGATGAATGCACATGAAAACACAACAAGACCTAACTCCATCATGGATGATCCGGAGTGTCGGTGACTGGGGAATTGAGATACGTTCCGTCACTCGGAGTACGGAACGCACCTCGTTTCCCGTGCCCGGGCTAACTCCTATCCCGAACACGATGCAATATGCATGATATGCATGAATGCAACTAAGATACAGCCCAGCATGCACAATGCTATGAAAATGAGATGCCTCGAAGTGCGTGCACACGGGCATGCAAACCGAGAAAATGACATACGCAATGCAAATGACATGGAAATATGATATGGGCTTACACTAACATGAGAGAGTCTCAGCCACGCTCACATAAGAGGCCGATGGATGAAAATGAAGTGCCTCGAAACGCGTGCACACGGGCACGCAAATCGAGACAATGGCATATGCAATGCAATATTGCTAAAATGGCATATAGAATGCAACATGGACTTATACTAACATGAGAGAGCCTCAGCCACACTCACATAAGAGGCCGATGGATGAAAATGAAGTGCCTCGAAACGCGTGCACACGGGCACGCAAATCGAGGCAATGGCATATGTAATGCAATAGCATGGAAAATGATATGCAAACATGATAATGGAATTTCAGCACTGAAATGTGGGGAAAACAGCCCCGAAATAAGGCGAAAACACACCCGATGCATGGAATCTCTCCCGAAATGCAAAATTAGGCACGTAGAATGAACTACAGCTATACAAAGCATGCATAATTGGTACATGGAATGAAAAGAAATAAGCAAGGCAGCCCCAAGATAAGCATTTTTACAGTTCAAAGCATGGCCAAACAGCAAACATAAATAGGGCAAAACTTAGCATGCAAAAATGGCCCCAAACATGAGGTAAAGAAGCAACTCACAGTTGCTGACCCCAAACAGGTTAGGGCCCTTCAACAACATTGAAGAGGGGCCCAAAATATGATATTTTTCAGAACTGTAAAAACCCCAAAAACAAACATAGGTATGGCTAAGCTCTTATGCAAGAAAATGGGCCAAAAGGTGGCCAAAGAAGCAAGTAGTATATGCAAAGCCTAAACTGAAAAATTACCTTCTACAACACTGAAGAGGGACTAAACATATGCACATTTACAGTTTATGACAGCCCCAAAATCAGTATACAAACATGCTAGAAATGCAATGCAAAATGAGGCTCAAAAGTGGCTATAACACAAAGTATACAAAATATTCATCAAGAAGCCAAAGACCCTTAATGAAACATGAAGAATGGGCCAAAATAAGACTATTTTTAGTTCTGTAAAACGCCCAAAAATGGAAGCATAATGGGCTGCCAAAGCATGCAAGAATGGGACCCAAAAGAGAATATAAAGGCAAGTATAGCATGGAGGTCCCAAACAGTGTTGAGCCCTTCTTCAATGTTGAAGAGGGGCTCAAAATAAGCCTATTTTTAGTTCTATAAAATGCCCAAAAATGGAAGGATAATAGGCTGCCAAAGCATGCAAGAAAATAGCATTCAAGGAAGATATTGAAGCAAGTGCAAGGTGGGGGGCTCAAACAGGGTTGAGCCCTTAATAAAAAGTGAAAAAGAGCTCAAAATAAGGCCACTTTCAGTTAGGGACGGAGCTCAAAACAGTAAGCATATATGGCTAAGAAATGTTGCAAAAATAAGCTCAAAAAGGGGGAAATGGCAACTCACCCTTGTAGACCAATCTTTGGTTGCTTCTTGGACCAAGTTGCAGCACCTTTAGCCTCTGAGAAGCCCTCCTTGCTGCTGGAAATGGAGTGGTGGTGGTGGTGCTTGGTGGTGATGAAGGAATGGGGTAGAACTTAGGAGTTTTTGAGAAAATGAGAGAGATAGAGGGAGATTTGGATGCCTATGCTTGAAGTAATTTTTTCTAACCCCTAATACAAGTGTTGGAGGCTGGTTATAAGGACCAAGGAGAGGGGGAGCATGGAGAGAAAGGGTGGGGGAAAAGGACCAAGGCTTTCCCCCAAAAGGTGTCCCCCGGATTTAGATATTTCTGGGGGACAACAGCTATACAGCTGTAAAGTTCATATTGCATGGATCAAGGCCGGCCACCTTTTGGAGTTGCAGGTGGCCGGCCGGCCACCCCCCCTAGCCGGCCGGCTAGGGGTCAAAAAGGTCAAGTTCATTTAGTGGCCGGCCACCACATAAAGATGTCCTCCCAGGTCCCCTCATCACAACCCTGTGGTTCGAATTTGGAAATTGTAAAACAGGAGAGAGAATAGGCCATTTTTAGGAGGGGTTCAAAAGGGTCAGGTGAAATTTCTGGCCGGCCATATGATATTAGGATCCTCCCATGTGTGTACAACACAAATATGTGGTTTGGGGTTGAAGAAAGTGGTCCCAAGGTGTTCAACATTGGCTCGGAAGTGAGAAAAACGGGCGCCGGAGGGCGAAAATAGAATATAACTGGTTGCCAAGATAAATGCTGGCCTTCCACCCTCCAGTGACCTTCCTGGTGATAAAACAGAGGTACCTGCCGAAAATGAACGAAAATCGATGCAAAACGAATGCTCGGGGGCCAAAACACGCAGTTCGGGGTCCCGAGAAATGGGCTATTAAGCACCGAAAGTGGCGTTCGGCCACGAAGTGGGTCTCTCAGACCTCAGTGTCCCTCAAAAGGGAGTAAATAAGATGTATGCCAAAATTTAGAGCAAACGGAGATGGTTAAGCGGTCCCGAACCGAGGCACACGGCCAACGGTCCCGAAAAATCGGAAATCGGGCTCCGAAATGGGCAAAATGGCCTACGGCCACCAAATGTAGCCCACGGCCACTGAGAGATGGTCTACGGGACCTCTCCCTCCCCTCAGGAAAAGAAACAGAGAAAACCGAGCCTGGTTCGCAAACCGAGGCAAAGCACAAAAGAGGGTTCGGAAGTCCGGAGGCAGGGTTCACAGCCGAGACTCTGAGACTTCTGAACGAGCATAATATGCAGTATCACCGAGCGCTCAACTAGTGATGTCTAAGTCTTAAGGTCGGTCAAAAATGGGGTGTCTACAATTGCCCCTCTTTGACAGAACTCGAAAGTCATAAGTGACGGGAGTGAATGTCAAAGCCCAGAGACGACCCATTTTTGACAAGGCCGAAGACTTAGACAAACATATAAAATAACACAGATGTGCCCGCAGGCATGCCCGCGGGCAGGGATAAAATGCAACCGAAAATGCACAGAGTCGGAGGTAACACAATGATCATGCAAATGCAGCAAGCTATAATGAAGCAAGTATTCGCAAATAGATGCAACAGTTTTAAGCAAGAATGCAAAGCAACAACTACATTTCATGCAGTTAAGAATGCGGAGAATTGTTCAATTCTCGTCGCGTCTCACACGGAGAAGATACGATACCTGCGCGATTCGTCTGGTCGCACCAGCCTCAAATGAACCGTACATACAATATCGTGCCTGCAAAAGAGAGAAATTCAACAAGCACAATACGCTAACAACATATATTCAATGTGATTCTGAAGGTTTGACACACACAGTGCCGGCGAGTGAATGCATCGTGATGCGAGAAAGGAAAGTGCGTGACAACGCATGCTCAAGCATAGAGGTATGGCAATATCAAGAAATGTGCATAATAATGCAAGTATGCTCATGAGAATGCAAGTTATGTGTATGATAGTGCAAAACGAGCATAAATCATGGTGCCCGTTTGTTACGAAATGACGAGCAAGGAAACGCGTGTTTCGGCGAAGGCGACTTCGATGACGGCCTTCGATTCAATTTCCTGGAAAGACTACAACATATTCAAAAGGATACATCTTGACTTTGATGAATAATGATGAGACACATGTCAGAACTTGAAGCTGAAGTTCCGGCGGAGCAATTTCGCGACCGGAAGTGTACTTTTCTTGAACTTTTTCAGGTCCCGGGAACTCCAATCTTCCTCAAAATTTGCAGGGAGCTAGGTGAGCCTGTGGGGGACATGGCCGGCTAGTTTTATGGAGGGTGGGAGGTGGCCGACTAGGTTTCCAAAAAGAGAATGGCTGGCCGGCCGGAAAAGGTGGCCGGCCGGCCATTTGCCCAAATCCGAGGACAAATTGGTCTTTTCACCTCCCTTTCTTTGTGCTCTCTCACCCAAACACTTTGAGCCTATAAATGCAGCCACGAAATCTTCTTCTCTTGCTTCCTACACCATTTTCTCCCTCAGATCAGAGTTCTATACGCGTTTTTCAAGGCCCCACGCAAGTTGTTTTCGCGAAAATATCCAGTTTCAAGCACTTTGATCTGATTAAATTTTGGTTTCGGGGCTTCTTTTCTCATTTTCGCCACTTGAGGTGAGTTTGTCTCAATATTTGGAAGATTTTCTCGGGAGTTGACTTTTGTTGACTTTTTTCATTTCCCGAGAGTTGACTTTTGTTGACTTTTTCCAATTTTGGCTCATTTTTGCTCCTTTTGCAGATTTTCTGAAAATGGCGGGTAACTCTCCTCATGGTGGAGGTTTTCCAGGTGCTGGGGATGATTTTGATGCCATGACTTTGCCCCCGAGGGTCCGCCCCTTTATTCCCGGGAGGTATGCTCCGCCAGCACATGTCCTTCCTCGGGCCGTTTTTCGTCATTTCACTGATTTTGATGAGCGAGCACCTGGAGATCTACTCCTGCGGGAGCCAGAGCATCACCTCTCCTACGAGGCACGAGAGGTATTTACTTCATTTTCTGCATTTTTCGTGAATTTCGTGTTTTTGCCATGCTTGAACACACAGTTTAGCTTATGACATAGTACTTTGTTTGCATCCTGAATATGTAGCTTAAGCACTTGAATTTCTGAACACTCGGCTCATTAATTGATTACGAGCGCACAACACACATTAGTTAAGAAATGAACACACGGCTCACACACTGATTTGTCGAACACACAGCCCGAATTAAATGGTGAACATATAGCACTCACTGACTTAGAGTAGAACACACAGCCCAAACTCCGATTTTCTGAACACGCAGCCTAGATTGATAGTGAACACGCAGCCCACATTAATTGAGAGTTGAACACGCAGCCCAAACTTTAATTTCCTGAACACGCAGCCCAGATTGATAGTGAACACGCAGCCCACACTAGTTGAAAGTTGAACACGCAGCCCAAACTAATTTCCTGAACACGCAACCCAGATTGATAGTGAACACGCAGCCCACACTAGTTGAAAGTTGAACACGCAGCCCAAACTTTAATTTCCTGAACACGTAGCCCAGATTGATAGTGAACACGCAGCCCACACTGGTTGAAAGTTGAACACGCAGCCCAAACTTTTAATTTCCTGAACACGCAGCCCAGATTGATAGTGAACACGCAGCCCACACTGATTGAAAGTTGAACACGCAGCCCAAACTTTAATTTCCTGAACACGCAGCCCAGATTGATAGTGAACATGCAGCCCACACTGATTGAAAGTTGAACACGCAGCCCAAACTTTAATTTCCTGAACACGCAGCCCAGATTGATAGTGAACATGCAGCCCACACTGGTTGAAAGTTGAACACGCAGCCCAAACTTTTAATTTCCTGAACACGCAGTCCAGATTGATAGTGAACACGCAGCCCACACTGGTTGAAAGTTGAACACGCAGCCCAAACTTTTAATTTCCTGAACACGCAGCCTAGATTGATAGTGAACACGCAGCCCAAACTTTAATTTCCTGAACACGCAGCCCACACTGGTTGAAAGTTGAACACGCAGCCCAAACTTTAATTTCCTGAACACGCAGCCCAGATTGATAGTGAACACGCAGCCCACACTCTTTATTTACACGTAGCTTATTTACTTGCACACAGCTTATTCATTTCATTGGCACACAGCTCATTCATTTTATACTGACACATGTATTCATTCTGAATGCAGGTTGGTTCTCGCAGTGTACGGGGGTATGGCTCCACCGCCGCGCGGGATTGGTATGTCGAGCTCCCGGAGATTGTCCGGGATTTAGTAGATCTGGCAGGGTTCGGGGCCTTCTGCATTGGATTGTCACGTTGTCCTGCCAGAAGGACACTGATGGCGGCCTTGGTGGAGAGATGGTGGGACACCACCAACTCCTTTCATTTCTCTGCCACTGGGGACATGACTATGACCCCTCTGGATTTTGCTGTGTTGACCGGCCTGAACATAGGAGGTTGGTCCATTCCCTATGACGAGGACATGGGCGAGTGGGAGGCCGCCTGGATATATCTACTGGGAGCCCGCCCGCCTGTCGACAGAGCTTCCGGGAGAGTTCGATATACTTGGTTCTCTTCTCACTTCCGGCGGGCGGAGATGGAGCCCGAGACTCCTGAGGAGACAGAGCAGTATGCCCACGGTTTTCTGATGTTCCTCTTCGGGACTACTCTGTTCGCCGATAGAGGGAACACTGTTGGGCTCTATCTGTTGAGCGCTCTAGTTGACCTATCACAGGTCAGTCGATACGACTGGGGTGGCGCCGGCCTGGCTACCCTTTACTGCTATATGAGTGCTACCTCCCGCGGGAAGGGAGATTTACTTGGCGACTACTGGAGAGCCTGGGAGGTACTTTCTGTCTTCTTGATTTACATTTTTGCTCCTCATTACTTGTATATTGCACACACAGCGCACTTTACAGTCTGTATTTTGCCCTCAGCACTTTGTACTTATATTCTGCACTGCTTTTCTCAGTTATGGGTTTACGTATACTTCCCAGTATTAGCCCCAGAGTTGGAGGTGGCAGGGCTCCCCATGACCCCATATTCACTGGTGTTCGAGGGCCCGCACCGGCCGAGACCCCGAGAGACTCTCCTTTATCTACGGCAGTACTTTGACACTGTGCGGCCATTGGAGGTACTTCAGAACTCTCAGTCCCTTCCATTTTCATCTTTGATTTGCTACGCATATTCCCGATTTCTGATTGGTTTATGAACTTGTTATCGCAGATTACATGGCAGCCCTGGGCGCTCTTGGGTGATGGTCTCCGATTTCAGTATCCTGGAGGATCGGGCACCTCCCAGTACAGGTTCCTGCTCGAAGGACCTGTTGGTAGAGCATGGTTTCTGGGGGAACGCTTTCTGCATCAGGTATGGGGGTATACTTCTCAGGATCCTCCCGCAGCACCCCCAGTCAGTATGCGGACTGCTGATAGGCTCTCTCACCAGGAGGTAGTCGGCGCTATGCTGGGTAGTGATGCCCTGTTGCACCTCGAGGAGGGGGACTACGCCACTTACCGTCATACATATTTGATGCCTCCACTGACGGGGGTTCGCACCCGATGACGAGGTCTGCTGGTACGTCATCTTCGGGCCAGGCCCGGGCTCGGGCTGCAGACGCCCCTTCTAGTAGTAGGGCTGGTACATCGAGAGGTGGGGTAAGATCGATTCCCCCTACTCCTCCGACTCCTCCGACTTATCCTCATCCCGGATGGCCGGACATGTCGTCCGAGTTGACGGGATGGCGTTTTGGGACTCCTTACCCGATTCCGCTAGAGCCTCCACTTCCTGACCATAGATATGTCAGGGATCCTGATTCACCACCGGTATGATTTATAGCTTTGATTTATCAGTCGGGTACTTGGACATTCATTCCTTTACTGATAGTTTTGCATTTGTATCTGCAGCCTCCGGTTGAGTATGTGGACGAGATGCTCGGGGTGATGGCCGCACTTGAGGGCATGGTCCTTCGGAGAGAGACACACCTATCCGTTATGGGTGTGCAGGTACCGTTCATCTTTCTGGTATTTATCACACTTCTGATGACACACTGGTTTTGAACATTCTTCTGCATTGTAGAGCACATCCGACACACACCCCACTCACATACTGTACTCGTATCTGATTTTCATATTTGAACTAATGTATTGAACTTTTCATTTTCAGATGCCTCCTGTGTATGCTCAGCCGCGGGCCGGGCCACCTGGGCCTCCTTGGGGAGCTGGGCCATCTGGGCCTTCTCAGAGAGCTGGGCCATCCAGGCCTTTTCACGGAGCTGGGCCATCCAGGCCTTCCAGAGGAGCTCGAGGAGGGTCCTCTCGCAGACGCAGGGCACACGTTGTAGAGGCGGAGTCCGAGGAAGAGGAGGAGGAGGTTACCGACCACCAGTCAGAGACATCTGCTGAGGAGGGGGGCTCTGGTCTTGGTTCGGGGAACAGAGGCGAGGCTGAGGAGGATCCTGAGGATGACAGCTCCGACCCGGATGATGATGATGGTGCAGAGGTTGTCCCGCAGAAGAGGATGAGGAGTGCTTCTCATTCCCGCTCCCGAGGGCATTGATGCTGCTGTTTCCTGCTTTATTTTTCTTTTTGCTAGTAGTTTGTAGCACTTTGCACATTGTTAGGCAGTTTTATTTTTTGAAAAACTTGTACCTTTGTTCGTTGTAAAACATGATGGAATGAAACAGCTTTTGAAAAGGTGTTTGTATTTTAAACTTTTAGCATCGTATCGCATCATTTTATTTTGCACAAAAATGAAATTGAATGGGAATGTGCATTGTGTAATCACCAAGTCAGGTAGTGAACCGACGCAACAAACTAAGCAACTCAACTTACTAAGATATAACAGAACCTTAGGAAGTTTACAACTCGATAAACAAAATGCAATAGCGTTGACAACGCAAATAAACAAAACTTAAACAAAAGTTGCTTAAACAGAGAGCAATGACTCGAAAACACGAAACACGTCCGCTCGACAAACAACTCGATAAGCAAAACAACAACTCGATAATCAAAACAACAACTCGATAAACAAAACTCAACAACACAAAGCGTACTTCGGATGATCTGGGCACCGGAACGCATCCGAAACAGAGGGAAATGAAGGCCTTTGACTCTCCCGTTGCATGGAAATGCTTGAAACTTTCCCTCGAAGGGTAAAACAAGGCCAAGGAGATACACTGGAGCATTGCCGGCCACCTTTGGGAGCCGGCCGGCCAATTTTATGGAGAGGGGGAGCCGGCCGGCCAGTTTTGTAAAAAGCAAATGGCCGGCTTGCCATAAAAGGTGGCCGGTCGGCCACTTATCCCTGCAGTCGCCCAATTTTTGACACGTGTCCTCCTGAATAGTGTTTTTCCCTCTATAAAAGCCTCAACTTCGGGAACATTCATTTCATCTTAGTTTTACACAAAGATGGAGGCGTTTCTCGCAGAAAATCTCACATCTTGGATCTCTTCTTTAGATGGCTCGGAAAAGCTGAACTTCCGGGGTTTTGGTTTGAATGCATTATTCACGCTGAGCCATACTCCGCTACATCTCCCTTTTCTCCATGCCGCGGCAAGGTTTTGGAACCCAGTGACGCACGTTTTTAGCTTCGGAGGCCAAGAGGTATGTCCCACTTTTGAAGATTTTCAGGTTTTGATGGAGTCTGAATGCTCTGAAGTGATCTTGCCTCAGCTCCGTTTTGGCCATGCCCAGGCTTTAGGGCGGATGTGTGGGCTCACGGCGCATGATGCTCGATCTCTGATCTGCAGTGGGGAACTGGATATTCTCGGCTTGATCCATCGCTTTTCCAACGCCGGTGACCGCAGCAACCATTATTGGCAGGGTTTCCGACAACACGCCCTCTGCTTGTGTTTGTTGTCTCACTTTCTGCTTTCCTCGGGCTTCGGCGGAGCTAGCATCTGTCTGATTGAAGTTGCCCAAGGCTTGAGAGAAGGAAAGAGCTGTATCGCCATGACCTTGGCTGAGACGCTGATGGGCTTGGATTCTGTCTATCGCCGGGAGACGACTAGGTTTGCTGGGAGTCCACTGCTACTGTAGGTAATGTTTCCCACCCAACCTTACATATATATTTGCTCACATCACTCGACCCTCAGGCTTGTTTTTTCTCACAAAACCTTTGTCTTACTTTTCTCTCATCGTACACCTCTCTATTCTTTATTCTCTCATTTTTCATCCCTCCCCAGGTATGGTTAATGGACAAGTTACAGGTCGTGGACTCTTGCCCGGCCTATTCAGCTCGAGGCTACTTCTTTCGGCAGCGCCTAGTCAATGCTCTTGATGAAAGATGGTGGTTTGACTGGATGTGCAATCTGTCCGCAGATCGTATTGCTTGGCGTTGCCCTTGGCTCAACCTCCTGGCAATGAGCTATAGTATGTCCCGGCTGATTGGGATCCAGTTGATTGGTCTAACCCACTGCGTATTCTATTTTCCGTTCCGGTTCCTGCGCCAGTTTGGTCACGATCAGATCTGCCCACCGGAGGGGATTGAGTACCCAGCTACTTTCCAGGTCCGAGGTGCACAGCTTGCCCGATATGCCACAGCATGGAGGACTAGAGAGCTCCTGGCTACTGCTCTCACTTTCAGTTGCACTTTGTCTGACGAGTGCTTGGATTGGCTCAACGAGGAGGCACAGGTTGGGCCTAGCTTGGCATAAGATGCTTCGACCAGCTCTGGGAGGGGGCGCAGAGATACTTGACTCGACTATGCCCCAAATTTATTGCTTTATTAGTATTTTCAAGTTTTCTTTATGAATGTAATAAAAAAGCAACCTCGATTGTAATGCAAGAGCAGGAGAACTTTGTTTTGAAATCAATGAAATTGAAGGTTGTGGTACTGAAAATTTTCCGCTTTGGTCCAAAAATGGTCTTAGTCGTAAAAAGATTAATTTGAACAAAGTCGACTTTTATTAAAACTTTTCAAAACTATTTTCGATGTGGATCAGAACTGGACACGCCGAAGATCTGTCACTGAGATGCACAACCCCAGATCCCTGCAACTGGAAAGTTGCCCCTAGTCTGAAGAACGATGCGGCACTTCATGGCAACGGAAAGTTGCCCCTAGTCTGAGTAACTTTGCACCGTCGCAGCAACGGAAAGTTGCCCCTAGTCTGAATAGCACTGTACCGGAGATCGCGATAAATGCTGATGGATAAAGATGACTGAGATGATCAAAATGGACAAAGTTGATCGAGGAAGAGTTTATGGCTGAACTTCAATGTGAAGCTGCCTACGTATCCCAAAGATGGGAATCAAGCCTTACGTAGTTCAGGCTCAGGTTCACTCGAGTATTTTCACTCTCCTTTTGCGCTCTAACTTTTGCCAAGGCCGCCCTTTGCGTGTTTTCAACCTTGCGAGCTCAGTTTTTATATTTTCTAATTTTTTGTGCTCTAACTTTTGCCTAGGTCGCCCTTTCGGGTTTTCGGCCTAGCGAGCCTCTCAAGGATAATATTTCTTCAACTTGTCCATGTTGATCGATTGTGAAAACTCTAGGCCATCTAGATCCATCAGAACCACAACTCCACCTGACCAGATAGCTTTGATGATGTAAGGACCAGTCCAATTGGGTTTGAACTTGACCCTTGGGTCGTGGATGGGAGCTCGGTTGTCCTTGAGCACCAAATCTCCTTTTTTCAGATTCCTGGACTTAACCTTCTTGTTGAAAGCCCGGGCAATTCTGCGTTGATAGCCTTGAATGTGGTACAGTGCTTTCAGTCTTCTTTCATCAAAGAGCATGAGTTCCTTAAATCTGCTCTACTGCCAATCTGCTTCGGCTATTTGGCACTCAGCCAATACTCGTAACGACGGAACCTCAATCTCGATGAGTAGAACAACCTCCATTCCATAGACCAATGAATACGGAGTCGCTCCAGTAGAAGTTCTGATTGAAGTCCTGTAGCCCCACAGAGCAAATGGCAGCTTATCTGGCCAATCCCGGTAGGTTTCCACCATCTTCTGCAGTATATGTTTGATATTCTTGTTGGCGGCCTCGACCGCTCCGTTGGTTTGCGGCCAGTATGTAGATGACTTATGGAAAGCCACGTTGTATTTTTCCAACAAGTCTATCACTTCTTTCTTGAAGTGGGAACCATTATCTGAAATTATCTCGTTTGGCACCCCGTAGCGACAGATGATGTTGTTTCTGATGAACTTTGCGACGTGCGACGCCTTCAACACCGCGTATGATTGGGCCTTGACCTACTTTGTGAAATAATCTATCGCTACCAGGATAAACTCATGCCCGTTTGACCCCTTCGAGGTAACAGCTCCGATCACATCAATTCCCCAAACTGAAAAAGGCCATGGCGAAGTCATGTTGTACAGCTTTGACGGCGGGATGTTCATGCGGTTTGCATGAATTTGACACTTGTGGCATCGCCGAACAAAACTAATACAATCCTCCTCCATGGTTGACCAGTAATAGCCCTGTCTGAGGATCTTTCTGGCCAGCATTACTCCATTCATGTGTGCACCGCACTCCCCTCCATGGATGGCCTCCATCAGGCGCTTCGACTCTTCAGCTTCTACACAGAGCTTATGCATTCCCAGATGACCCCTTTTGTACAGCTTACCCCCGCAGATGATGAATTGAACAGCCATTCTTCTGATGGCCCTCTTATCCTTGGCATTTGCCCCTAGTGGATACGTCTCCCTTTCCAAGAAGTTCCAAATGTCGTAATACCAGGGGTTGCCGTCTTGAGCCTCATCTATGGCGGAAATCGACTCGTATGCTGGCGCAAACTTTTGATCAATAATGACTGGACGCATCCGGACTCCGGACGGGATGTCTATCATGGAAGATAGAGTTGCTAGTGAATCTGCGAACCTGTTGTTCTCTCTTACGAGGTGGGTGAAATTTAGCTTCTCAAACCGAGGAATTAACAAATCCAAGGTTTGGTGGTAAATTATCATCCTTTCCTCCTTGACTTTCCAATCTCCTTTTGCTTGAGACACAACAAGGTTTGAGTCCCCAATGACGTCCAACCGTTTTGCCCCTAGTTCTAGGGCTGCTTCCAGGCCAGCAATACACGCCTCATACTCTGCTTCATTGTTCGAGACTTTGAACCGGAGTTTGAATGCTAAAGGGATACGGGAATCGTCGGGCGCTATCAGTAACACCCCCATCCCATACCCATACTGGTTTGACGCTCCGTCAAAGTACATCGTCCAAGTTTTATCTTCGATGTGCAGAATGGCTTCATCTGGGAATAGGTACTCAACCGCTTCATCTCCCTCAACCGGGTGGTCGGCAAGGAACTCTGCTACCGCTCTTCCTTTTACTGACTTGCGCGTTACATACTTCAAATCAAATTCGGAGAGCAACAGCAGCCAACGAGCTAGCCTACCCGTAAGTGCTGGTTTCTCAAAAAGATATTTGATGGGATCCAAACGTGAAACCAACATTACAGAGTGAGCTAAAAGGTAGTGCCGCAGCTTCCTGGTAGCCCATACCAAGGCCAAACAAGCCTTCTCCAGCGGTGTATAACGGGTCTCGTAATCCAGCATCTTTTTGCTCAGATAGTAGATGGCCCTTTCCACTTTGTCTTCTGACTCCTGTGCGAGCATGCAGCCCATGGTAGTCTCAGTTACCGAAAGGTACAATATCAACGGTCTCCCCGGCTCTGGTGGTGACAACACGGGCGGGTTCTGTAGATACTCTTTGATCTGTTCAAAAGCTGCTTGACATCGGCCGTCCCATTGGAACTTCTTTCCTTTCTTCAGGAGACCAAAAAGTGGTTCACAAGTCAAGGTTAATTTAGAAATAAACCGTCTTATGAATTGCACTTTACCCAGAAAGCCTCGCACCTCCTTTTCAGTCCTTGGTGGTGGCATTTCTAAGATGGCCTTGATTTTGGAAGGGTCGACCTCGATGCCCCTTTGAGTAATCAGAAACCCAAGCATTTTTCCCGTTGTAACACCAAACGTGCACTTCTGGGGATTCAATCGCAGCCGAAACTCTCTGATCCTTTGAAAGAATTTTTGTAAGGCGGTGTAGTGGCCTTCTCTTTCTTTGGACTTGACAATCATGTCGTCCACATACACCTCGACCTCTTTATGGATCATATCATACAATATTGTAGTTGCTGCCCGTTGATAGGTAGCTCCAGCGTTTTTCAACCCGAATGGCATCACTCTGTAACAATATGTACCCCGCGGGGTAGTGAATGCAGTCTTCTCCCGGTCTTCGAGTGCCATTACTATCTGATTATAGCCTGAAAAGCCATCCATAAATGAAAGCAAGGCGTGTCCTGCCGTGAAATCTACCAATTCATTAATGTGCGGCAAGGGGAAGTCGTCCTTCGGACTGGCCCTGTTCAAATCTCTGAAGTCTACACAGACCCGAATTCTGCCATCCTTCTTTGGCACCGGAACAATGTTGGCCAACCAAGTTGGGTATTCGGATACCAGCAGGAAACCTGCGTCAATTTGCTTGGTGACTTCTTCCTTAATCTTGAGGGCCTAGTCCGGGCGGATCCTTCTGAGTTTTTGTTTGACAGGTCGGGCCTCGGGGTCAAGAGGGATCCGGTGCTGTACAATCTCAGGATCGATTCTAGGCATGTCTTCGTAGGACCACGCGAAAACATCTTTGAAATCTTTTAATAAAGTGACTAAGCGCTCGCGTTCCTCCGAAGACAACGTGGACCCGATCTGGACCAGCCGCGGGTCCTTCTCAGTACCAACATTCACGGTAGTGATTTCATCCATTAAGGGTTTAACAAATCTTTCCTGCTCTTGATCAATTAACCGTTGCAAAACTGGAGGAATTTCTCCCTCGTTGTTTTCATCAAAATTTTGAAAATCCTAATTTAAGCAATAAATCAAAGGCACAGAAAAATACTCAGAAACCACATCCACATCGTTCTCATTAAATACTTCCAAGCCGTCGGATTCCTCTGTTACAACAGACTCAAAAGAAAATGAAAATGACGACCTAGACAGGACTGTGGCATCCGGGTTATCACCCCTAGGAATACCGGACTCAGACTCAGTCGAGCTGGAACCTGATTCCGACGCACAAGATTCGGTGGAATCAGATTCCAGCTCACTACCTGACCCGGTGCTGCTAGATAAAAAGCCTTCTTCATATTGCCAGATGAGAGAAGGTGCGATGGACGCATCCAAAATAGCTGATGGTAGGCTCGCAGCCGCTTCATTCCTGATCACACATACCGAGGAGCTATCCCCCAAGCATTTCTGTTCGATTGGAGGATCTGAAAGCAGACACGCCAGTGCTACCCCCATTTCAAGGTCGGTGCTCTCAAAATCTACTGCTTTACACTGCTCAACCTCAGTTGGTGGGTCTGTCTGTGCTTCGGCAACGTCATCCCCAGGTAATTGTAAGTCGAAGAAGATTTCGAAACCAGGCACGCGCTTCCTCTCCGCGTTCAACCATGGTTCTGGGAAGCCGCAGAATGGAAAGTCTTCCCCTTCCCGGACGAAGCGTCCGTTTAGGGTACCCCAGATGGGCCTATGCATTTACTCAAATGGCTTCCTAGCCTTCTTTGCTCTGGCTCTTCCGGCCATTTCTTTCCCCTTCCTCACCCAGTCCTCTTTGGTGGGCAGATAACCCAATCCAAAGGTGTGAGGGTTGTGTGGCACTTCGGCCAATGCCACGACGCCTTTCCGGCCGCTTCTTCCTAATCCCATTCCGGGGATATGTTGTAGCTTGTTCATGAGGTAGACAGATTGAGCACTGACGTACATACCCTCATTCACAGCCATGACATTCTGCACCACTCGAGCCTCGGCCAAAGTGAACCCCAATAAAAATACATCCTCCGTGCCGTGCTCGATCTCCAAGACAGGTGTGGACACTTCCGGCGGCGGATGGATTGATGAATTCCCAAAAACGATCGCTACCCCTTTCCCGTGATGGTACTTTAGCATCTGATGTAGAGTGGAAGAGACTGCCTTGGCCTAGTGCAACCACGGTCGCCCTAAAAGTAGGTTAAAGGTTGCGGGAACGTCCAAGATATGAAATTCAATGCTGTGTTGTCCTGGACCAACCTTGGTTTGAATTTTAACAATCCCCATCACTTCTCTGCTGGTATTGTCGTATGCTCTGATCACTTGAGTAGTTGGGATGAAGTCCACGGGCTTCAACCCGATTGCATATGCCATTCTGGTCGGGCAGACATTAATCGCAGACCCGGTATCAACAAGTACCACCGGTATCCACTTATCTCTACATTCCACGGAAATATAGAGAGGCTTGTTATGATTTGTGCCCTCAGGCGGTAGTTCTTTGTCCGAAAAGGTTAATGCCGGGGAACCTCCTCCCGGAAAAACCAGCCCAACCAGCTGTTTAGGCGTGGTATCTATGGAGAGTTTGGACTTGTCCATAGCAGACAGGACAGCTTGCCTATGTACCCGCGATGCCATTAGCAGCCCCCAGATGGAGATGTCTGCTTGTATCTTCTTTAACTGTTTCAGCACAGCTTCCTCTTCAATCTGCTTCTCCTTCTGCTTCTCCGCTTCTCTATCTTTCCCGGATGCCTCGGGTTGGTCTAGGTGTGGGGGTTTAAAGTACCGTCCGCTTCTCGTCATATGGTCAACCTCATCGAGGTACCAAGTGTCATCCGGTTGATTATTTCCCCAATCTTCATCCGTGTGGGCAAGACATAAGTCATCGTCTTCCCACCACATTCCGTCGGCAGCCAACAAACACCTGTCTGGCTCCGATTCAGTTGCACTCGCAGTACTCTCTGTCCACATGCTCGCAGCATTCTCTATCTTCGTGCACACAGCACTTTCAGTCCCCTCAGGGCCCTTAGCTTTCCTAATTCTCTCGGCATCCTCAAACCTTTCTCGTTCCAGCTGCATCAGTACAGCAGGTTGTTCAACAATTCCCGTATCCATAATGCCCATGTCTCGAGCGGAATTCTTAGCACCGGCGCTCTCCGGCGATACAACTTGACTTCCGGCCATTCCGGCCACAACTGATACTCCTGCCTCTGCCGGGCTCTGTTCTGGTTGGGATTCCCCCACTTCATCTGGTTGATCCTCGAGCCATCCAGTGGCCTCCGCCGATTCCTCATAGTTGAACCAGTTGATTGACGCATCTCCCGGTTCCTGGTCATCGAAAAATTGCAGGTTGGCAAAGTTCTCCTCTACGGCTGTCAGATTATCTGCCCCTAGCCCAGATCCATCCCCCCGGATCATGCACAGCTCTCCTGTCTCTGGAAATTCTATACCTGGCCCAATCCGGCTCATTGATAGGATGTACTCGCTTGGATCATAGGCTCCCCCAGCAAAACTCTGTCCAGTCCCAGATTCAACAATCTCATTTTCTCCCGAAATCTGGCCTGCCCCATCTTCGACGGTCACCACCGTCGGTTCTGGTTGGGTTTTGGAGATGTCCACCATGCACAAGAAGTTAGTGCAATCGGGGAGGAACACCTCCGGCTTGGGTAGGTGGGATGGGTGTAGACACCCCATTTTTGACCGACCTTAAGACTCAGACGTCACCGATTGAGCGCTTGGTGATGTTGCATGATGTGCTCGTTCAGAAGTCTCGGAGTCGCGGCCGTGAGCCCTGCCTCCGGACTTCCGAACCCTCTTCTGTGCCCTGTCTCGGTTTGCGAACCAGACTCGGTTTTCTCTGCTTCTTTTCCTGAGGGGAGGGAGAGGTCCAGCAGACCATCTCTCAATGTCCGTAGGCTACATTTGGTGGCCGTAGGCCATTTTTCCCATTTCGGAGTCCGGTTTCCGGTTTTCAAAGCCGTCAGGCCGTGTGCCTCGGTTCGGGACCGCCTAACCATCTCCGTTTGCCCCGGTTTTTGGCATACTTCTTATTTTCTCCCTTTTGAGGGACACTGGGGTCTGAGAAACCCACTTCGTGGCCGAACGCCACTTTCGGTGTTTAACGGGCAGTTCCCGGGGCCCCGAACTGCGTGTTTTGGCCCCCGAACATTCGTTTTGCATCGGTTTTCGTTCATTTTTGGAAGGTACCTCTGTTTTATCACCAGGAAGGTCACTGAAGGGTGGGAGGCTAGTAATTGTTGCAGCAACCAGTTATCTCTCCTCCGGAGCCTCCCGGCGCCCGTTTTTCGCACTTCCGGGCTAATGTTGAACACCCTAGGCTTAGTGTTGCCAACTTTCAACCACATATTTGTGATCTACACACATGGGAGGCCACTAAAAAGTGGTGGCCGGCCATTAATTCCTTTTGACCCTTTTGAACCCCTCCTTCCGGGCTAATGTTGAACACCTTGGAGCCATTTTCTTCAAACCCCAACCACATATTTGTGATGTACACACATGGGAGGCCACTAAAAAGTGGTGGCCGGCCATTAATTCAACTTGACCCTTTTGACCCCTAGCTGGCCGGCTAGGGGGGGTGGCTGGCCGGCTAGGGGGTGTGGCTGGCCGGCCACCTGCAGAAAAAGTGATAGGCCGGCCGTGTTCCTTGCACTGTGCACTTTACAGCTGTGGGGCAATATCCCCCAGATATTTTCTGTGTCCGGGGGATATTTTGTGGGGGAGTTTTACCCTCCTTTTTGCCCCACCTTTACACCCTCTTTTTGTCCATATAACCAGCTGGTGGCCTCACTTCTAAGGGTTAGAAAATTTACTCTTCAAGCTTCCATAGCCAACTCCATCTTCTTCCTTCTCAATTCTTCAAAAAACCCTAAGTCACTAACCATCATTCCTTCTACACCACCAAGCTCTACCACCATCATCTCATTTCCAGAAACAAGGAAGCATTCTTGAAGGCTAAAGAAGCTGCAAATCCATCCAAGAAGCAACAAAAGTTCGAATCTTCAAGGGTAAGTTACACTTTTACCCTTTTGAACCTTTTTCTTGATATATTTCTAAGCCCCACTTCCTTTTTGATTCAAGCTCCGGCCCTAACTGAAAAGGGCCATCTTTTGAGCTCATCTTCACTTCTCATTAAGGGCTCAACTCTGTTTGAGCACTCCATGACACACTTGCTTCATTGACCTTCTTGTATGTCATGATTTTGCATGCTATTTTTGGCCCATGAGCAATTTATTTTCGAGCATGTTGTAAACTGATACAAGGCTTATTTTGAGCCCCTCTTCAACATTGGAGAAGGGCTCAACATTGTTTGGTGTCTCCATGTGTCACTTGTAGTTATATCCCTTATTTGGCCCCGTTTTTGCATAAATTGGTAGCCCTCTTTGCTTCTGTTTTTGGACCTTGGTCCGAACTGAAAGTGGTCTTATTTTGGCCTATAATTCATGTTTCATTCACACTTTTTTTCTGTTTGGTGATTATTTGGTAGACTTCATGTTTTAGCTCCTTTTGAGCCTTATTTTGCATCACATTTTTAGCATATTTGTATACTGATTTGAGGTCTTCCATATACTGTAAATATTCATATTTTTGGTCCCTCTTCAATGTTGTAGAAGGAAACTTTTCAGTTTGGGTTTTTCTTATACCACTTGCTTCATTACCCTTCTTTTGGCCCCTATTCTTGCATGCTATTTTTCCCCTACCTATACTTGCTGTTTGGCCATGTTTATAACTGTGAAAGTGCATATTTTGGGACTGTCTAGCTTCTGTCTTTGCATTGCATGTCCATATTGTGCATATTTAGCATAGCTATAGGCCATTTCGGGTGCCTAATGTCGCATTTCGGGACATTTCCTTGCATTTCATGTCATTTCGCTTCATTTCGGGACTGTTTTCCCCCATATTTTGTTGCTGAAATTCCATTAGCATGCTTGCATATCATTTTTGTCATATTTCATTGCATTTTATCATTGCCTCGGTTTGCGTGCCCGTGTGCACGCATTTCGAGGCACTCCATTTTTATCCGCCGGCATCCTATGTGAGTGTGGCTGAGGCTCACTCATGTTGGTATAAGCCCATTTGTCATCTCCATGCCATTTCATTGCATTTTATCATTGCCTCGATTTGCGTGCCCGTGTGCACGCATTTCGAGGCACTCCATTTTTATCCGACGGCATCCTATGTGAGTGTGGTTGAGGCTCACTCATGTTGGTATAAGCCCATTTGTCATCTCCATGCCATTTCATTGCATTTTATCATTACCTCGGTTTGCGTGCCCGTGTGCACGCATTTCGAGGCACTTCATTTTCTGCAATCGGCATCTTATGTGAGTGTGGCTGAGGCACTCTCATGTTAGTATAAGTCCATGTTGCATTTTCCATGTCATTCGCATCGCTTTTGCATCGCCTCGGTTTACGTGCCCGCGTGCACGCATTTCGAGGCACTTCATTTTTATCCGATCGGCATCCCATGTGAGTGTGGCTGAGGCTCACTCATGTTGGTATAAGCCCATTTGTCATTTCCATATCATTTCATCATATTCTGTTATCGCCTCGGTTTGTGTGCCCGCATGCACGCATTTCGAGACACATATCATCGCCTCGGTTTGCGTGCCCGCGTGCCCGTATTTCGAGACACATATCATCGCCTCGGTTTGCGTGCCCGCGTGCACGCATTTCGAGACACATAGCATTGCCTCGGTTTGCGTGCCCGCGTGCACGTATTTCGAGACACATATCATCGCCTCAGTTTGCGTGCCCGCGTGCACGTATTTCGAGACACATAGCATTGCCTCGGTTTGCGTGCCCGTGTGCACGCATGTTGAGACACTTCATTTGCACAGCATTTTACCATTGTCTCGGTTTGCGTGCCCGTGTGCACGCATTTCGAGGCACCTCATTTTCATAGTATTTACCATTGTCTCGGTTTGCGTGCCTGTGTGCACACATTTTGAGGCACCTCATTTTTATAGCATTTACCATTGCCTCGGTTTGCGTGCCTGTGTGCACGCATTTCGAGGCATCTCGTTTTCATTGCACCTATCATCGCCTCGGTTTGCGTGCCCGCATGTACGTATTTCGAGACACCTATCATCGCCTCGGTTTGCGTGCCCGCGTGCACGTATTTCGAGGCACCTCACTTTCAGTGCATTCTGTCATTTTCTCAGTTTGCGTGCCCGTGTGCACGCATTTCGAGACATCTCATTTTCATAGCGTTGTGTATGTTAGGATTGCATCTTAGTTGCATTTCATCCATATCATGCATATTGCATCGTGTCCGGAATAGGAGTTAGCCCGGGCACGGGAAACGAGGTACATTTCGTACTCCGAGTAACGGAATGTGTCTCAATTCCCCCAGTCACCGACACTCCGGATTATCCATGATGGAGTTAGGTTTTAGCTGTAGTTTCATGTGCATTCATCCTATATTGAGTTGTGCATTTCGACTCCTCGGCCATCATGCCTCGGTATGCGTGATTGGTGGCACGAGGGTCGAGACATGCATATATCTGTGCAAATACATTGCTATGCCCCTTTCCTGCTCTCTGTTGCAGCAAAATCAAGAATCAGCATTTTTTTGGGGCTTGGCACGCATTTCAAGAACAGATGTAAACAGAGGCTAATTGGGGCATTCCGGTGGATTTCCGCGCAAGACAACCCGGACATGCATCATCCACCAGAAGCAAGACAGTCCCTGGCTTGCACGCCAGTTTATTTGCTTTCTAGTTAATTCATTAATTAATTAGAATTCTGTAATATTTTGGACTGTAATATTCTTTTATTTTGGGGACTGTAATATTTGGACTGTATTATTTATTCGGACCCTTCGAGTGAGGGCACAACTGTAATAAGTGTGCGTGAGTGTGATGTATGTCTTCCAACCCCACGTCTTTCTCCCTTTTATTTATCCGCTTACGATGGTTAGATTAGGGCATATTTAAATTGGCATACAGTATGACAACATGTTTGCATTCATTCATCTGTATTGCATGCACCGGGCTCGGCGCATCATACTAACTGCATTGTACTTTCAATTTCAAAGTTGAATACATGTTAGTTGTAGCATTTCATATGCCATCTTAGAATAGCCGAGCCTACTATAGTTGCATTTTGCATGTGTTGCATTAAGCATTTTTGTATACTTAGGATCATGCATGATTTCTAATGTAGTTTCTGTTTTTGGCTTGGAGTACTCGGTAAGCTTTATGCTTTAGCATCCTTGCATGCGTGTGAGTGAATGCCATGATAGCATGCTTACCATGAGGCTATGTGCTTATCTGATATATCTGCCTGAATGCCTGTGGGTGAAGGTTGGGTTATCTGAATTGGAATGAATCATCAAAATGTTTCAAGCCTACCTGCGGGTAGCAAACCATTTTCAAAAACAAGCATGAAATGTTTTAATTCGGGCGACCCGGTCTATACTTATATGCTGTGCGCATCACATAGTAACCTAGGCTAATAACCGGTATAAGAACTCACAATGTTTTCAAAAATTGATATCATGGTTAGTAGAGGCCGGTCTATGACTGGGCGAGCGGGGGTGCTCACGAAGTGACCTTCCCCAATCGTACCCAAGTTCCCGAGCCGAGGCAACTTTGGTGATGACGGACACGTGGCCTTTTGGCACCGAGTCAGGGTTTCCTAAATTTCCCAAAATAAAATATTTAGGTGGCGACTCTGTATCTGGCAAAGCAGTCCATGTTTGGCACTTCTTTCAAAAATCTGTTTTTCTCAAAAACGATTTGCCGGATTTGGACTCTTTGGTTCAGACTTAGAACCGTGACTACGAAAGTCGAGTCCGAGCTGTAGCGAGGTCCCCCGCGGGCTTGTTACAATGGGGTGATATAGATACTGGGATCGTAAGATGCGACCCCAGTTTGGATAAAATTGATTCTGTTGGGAGGGGGAGCTTGGTTATGTGGTGGGAGAGGGTTGGTTGTGACATTGGGTTTATCGGGAGGCGCGATCACTTGTTTGTCGATAAGATCTTGGATCTCATGACACAATCTGAAACAACGGCCGGTGTCGTGACCGTGTTGTTGGTGATACGCGCAGTACTTTGCTGGATCATGAGAAGGAGGGAGTGGATTCGGTAGTGGCTTCGGCTCCAGGGGTTTCAAATGCTTTTTCCTGATCAATACCCCTAGAGCTTTGGACAGGGGCATATATAATAGGGTGAAGGTTCTTTGGCCTCGAGGTTGGAATCTGGTGGTTTGTGTGTTGCTTCCGGACGCGCCGGAGAAGGGTGTGGCAGCCATGGGCCTTGGAGGGGGAGGGGGAATGGTGGTGACCATACTGACTTCCGAGGCTCTTGTATTTGCAGCGCCACTCGGGCCCGCATTGTTGTTACGGTTGAAAGTCCTCCTCGGTTGTTCCCTATCGTGGTCAAACAGACCTTGTTTCATTGCATCTTCGATTTGCACCCCCATCTCGTGTAAACCTGAGAAAGTAGGAAAGGGGATTACAATCATTCTCTGCATCAACTTTGGGTGGAGATTGCGCACAATCATCTGGATTTGGTCCTTATCCGTGGGCCTTAGAGTCATCATTGACGCCTTTGCCTTATAGTCAAAAACAGATATCATGAGTTCGAGTCAAGTTCTCTAAGTCCCCAGCAGAGTCGCCAGAAATTGTAGACGTCCCCGAACGCCCCGGGAGGAACGAGCTCCCGTTCCGTTCATTTTGGGATCACTACAGCTCAGGACTCTCAAATTTGTCACGGTTCTAAGTCTGAACCAAAGAGTCCAAATCCGGCAAATCGTTTTGATAAAACAGATTTTGAAAGAAGTGCCAAACATGGACTGCTTTGCCAGATACAGAGTCGCCACCTAAATGTTTTTTAATGGAAAATTTAGGAAACCCTGACTCGGTGCCAAAGGCCACGTGTCCGTCATCACCAAAGTTGCCTCGGCTCGGGAACTTGGGTACGATTGGGGAAGGTCACTTCGTGAGCACCCCCGCTCGCCCGATCAAAGATCGGCCTCTACTAACCATGATATCTATTTTTGAAAACATTGTGTATCCTTATTCCGGTTATTTAGCCTAGGTTACTATGTGATGTACACAGCATATAAGTATAGACCAGGTCGCCTGAATTGGAACAAAACATTTCATGTTTATTTTTGAAAGATGGTTTGCTACTCGCAAGTAGGCTTAAAATGCAGATTTTGCCACCCGCAGGTGGGCTTAGAAAAGATGGTTTTGCCATTATCTAGTGGGCTTAAAACATTTGATGATTTATTCCAATCCAACTAACCCAACCTTCACCCACAGGCATTCAGGCAGTTATATCACATAAGCATATAGCCTCATGGTAAGCATGCTATCATGGCATTCACTCACACGCATGCAAGGATGCTAAAGCATAAAGCTCACCGGGTACTCCAAGCCAAAACAAAAACTCATTAGAAATCATGCATGAATCCTAAGTATACAGAAATGCCTAATGCAACACATGCAAAAATGCAAATATCGCAGGCTCGGCTATTCTAAACATGGCATATGGAATGCTACAGCTAACATGTATTCAACTTGGAATTGAAATACAAATGCAGTTAGTATGATGCGCCGAGCTCGGTGCATGCAAAACAGATGAATGAATGCAAACATGCTATCATACTGTATGCTAATTGAAATATGCCCTAATCTAACCATCATAAGCGGATAAATAAAAGGGAGAAAGACGTGGGGTTGGAAGACATACAACACACACACGCACACTTATTACAGTTATGCCCTCGCGCAGAGGGTCCGAATAAATATACAGTCCCGAATAAAAGAATATTACAGTCCAAATATTACAGTCCGAATAATATACAAATTCCTAATTAATTAACAAATTAACTAAGAAAAACTGTAAAACTGGCGTGCAAGCCAAGGACTGCCTTGCTTCTGATGAATGATGCATGTCTGGGTTGCCTTGCGCGGAAATCCACCGGGATGCCCCAATTAGCCTCTGTTTAGCAGTTATTCTTGGAAAGCGTGCCAGACTCCGAAAAGTTGCTGATTCTTCATTTTGCTGCAACAGAGAGCAGGAAAGGGGCATAATAATGTATTTTCACAAATATATGCATACCTCGATCCTCGTGCCACCAATCACGCATATCGAGGCGTGATGGCCGAGGAGTCGAATTGCACAATTTAATATGGGATGAATGCACATGAAAACACAACAAGACCTAACTCCATCATGGATGATCCGGAGTGTCGGTGACTGGGGAATTGAGATACGTTCCGTCACTCGGAGTACGGAACGCACCTCGTTTCCCGTGCCCGGGCTAACTCCTATCCCGAACACGATGCAATATGCATGATATGCATGAATGCAACTAAGATACAGCCCAGCATGCACAATGCTATGAAAATGAGATGCCTCGAAGTGCGTGCACACGGGCATGCAAACCGAGAAAATGACATACGCAATGCAAATGACATGGAAATATGATATGGGCTTACACTAACATGAGAGAGTCTCAGCCACGCTCACATAAGAGGCCGATGGATGAAAATGAAGTGCCTCGAAACGCGTGCACACGGGCACGCAAATCGAGACAATGGCATATGCAATGCAATATTGCTAAAATGGCATATAGAATGCAACATGGACTTATACTAACATGAGAGAGCCTCAGCCACACTCACATAAGAGGCCGATGGATGAAAATGAAGTGCCTCGAAACGCGTGCACACGGGCACGCAAATCGAGGCAATGGCATATGTAATGCAATAGCATGGAAAATGATATGCAAACATGATAATGGAATTTCAGCACTGAAATGTGGGGAAAACAGCCCCGAAATAAGGCGAAAACACACCCGATGCATGGAATCTCTCCCGAAATGCAAAATTAGGCACGTAGAATGAACTACAGCTATACAAAGCATGCATAATTGGTACATGGAATGAAAAGAAATAAGCAAGGCAGCCCCAAGATAAGCATTTTTACAGTTCAAAGCATGGCCAAACAGCAAACATAAATAGGGCAAAACTTAGCATGCAAAAATGGCCCCAAACATGAGGTAAAGAAGCAACTCACAGTTGCTGACCCCAAACAGGTTAGGGCCCTTCAACAACATTGAAGAGGGGCCCAAAATATGATATTTTTCAGAACTGTAAAAACCCCAAAAACAAACATAGGTATGGCTAAGCTCTTATGCAAGAAAATGGGCCAAAAGGTGGCCAAAGAAGCAAGTAGTATATGCAAAGCCTAAACTGAAAAATTCCCTTCTACAACACTGAAGAGGGACTAAAAATATGCACATTTACAGTTTATGACAGCCCCAAAATCAGTATACAAACATGCTAGAAATGCAATGCAAAATGAGGCTCAAAAGTGGCTATAACACAAAGTATACAAAATATTCATCAAGAAGCCAAAGACCCTTAATGAAACATGAAGAATGGGCCAAAATAAGACTATTTTTAGTTCTATAAAACGCCCAAAAATGGAAGCATAATGGGCTGCCAAAGCATGCAAGAATGGGACCCAAAAGAGAATATAAAGGCAAGTATAGCATGGAGGTCCCAAACAGTGTTGAGCCCTTCTTCAATGTTGAAGAGGGGCTCAAAATAAGCCTATTTTTAGTTCTATAAAACGCCCAAAAATGGAAGCATAATAGGCTGCCAAAGCATGCAAGAAAATAGCATTCAAGGAAGATATTGAAGCAAGTGCAAGGTGGGGGGCTCAAACAGGGTTGAGCCCTTAAGAAAAAGTGAAAAAGAGCTCAAAATAAGGCCACTTTCAGTTAGGGCCGGAGCTCAAAACAGTAAGCATATATGGCTAAGAAATGTTGCAAAAATAAGCTCAAAAAGGGGGAAATAGCAACTCACCCTTGTAGACCAATCTTTGGTTGCTTCTTGGACCACGTTGCAGCACCTTTAGCCTCTGAGAAGCCCTCCTTGCTGCTGGAAATGGAGTGGTGGTGGTGGTGCTTGGTGGTGATGAAGGAATGGGGTAGAACTTAGGAGTTTTTGAGAAAATGAGAGAGATAGAGGGAGATTTGGATGCCTATGCTTGAAGTAATTTTTTCTAACCCCTAATACAAGTGTTGGAGGCTGGTTATAAGGACCAAGGAGAGGGGGAGCATGGAGAGAAAGGGTGGGGGAAAAGGACCAAGGCTTTCCCCCAAAAGGTGTCCCCCGGATTTAGATATTTCTGGGGGACAACAGCTATACAGCTGTAAAGTTCATATTGCATGGATCAAGGCCGGCCACCTTTTGGAGTTGCAGGTGGCCGGCCGGCCACCCCCCCTAGCTGGCCGGCTAGGGGTCAAAAAGGTCAAGTTCATTTAGTGGCCGGCCACCACATAAAGATGTCCTCCCAGGTCCCCTCATCACAACCCTGTGGTTCGAATTTGGAAATTGTAAAACAGGAGAGAGAATAGGCCATTTTTAGGAGGGGTTCAAAAGGGTCAGGTGAAATTTCTGGCCGGCCATATGATATTAGGATCCTCCCATGTGTGTACAACACAAATATGTGGTTTGGGGTTGAAGAAAGTGGCCCCAAGGTGTTCAACATTGGCTCGGAAGTGAGAAAAACGGGCGCCGGAGGGCGAAAATGGAATATAACTGGTTGCCAAGATAAATGCTGGCCTTCCACCCTCCAGTGACCTTCCTGGTGATAAAACAGAGGTACCTGCCGAAAATGAACGAAAATCGATGCAAAACGAATGCTCGGAGGCCAAAACACGCAGTTCGGGGTCCCGAGAAATGGGCTGTTAAGCACCGAAAGTGGCGTTCGGCCACGAAGTGGGTCTCTCAGACCTCAGTGTCCCTCAAAAGGGAGTAAATAATATGTATGCCAAAATTTAGAGCAAACGGAGATGGTTAAGCGGTCCTGAACCGAGGCACACGGCCAACGGTCCCGAAAAATCGGAAACCGGGCTTCGAAATGGGCAAAATGGCCTACGGCCACCAAATGTAGCCCACGGCCACTGAGAGATGGTCTACGGGACCTCTCCCTCCCCTCAGGAAAAGAAACAGAGAAAACCGAGCCTGGTTCGCAAACCGAGGCAAAGCACAAAAGAGGGTTCGGAAGTCCGGAGGCAGGGTTCACAGCCGAGACTCTGAGACTTCTGAACGAGCATAATATGCAGTATCACCGAGCGCTCAACTGGTGATGTCTAAGTCTTAAGGTCGGTCAAAAATGGGGTGTCTACACCAAGTCAGAAAGTAAAGTAAACAGCATTCGCAAATGCTCAAAATAGTATATGCCATCCCCACAGCTGGAGTGAACTGAGTGCCATCCGCAGGTGGTTCATCCCCCGATCACATAATCACATTATCCCCCAAGTTCACTGATCCAGTGCCGATAGACTTTCCAGGACCCGGTGAGACGATGACCTTGTTATCAATCAGATCTTGTATTTCGTGGCTTAGATGAAAACACATGTCAGTGTCATGGTCAGCTTGTTGATGGAAGGCAAAGAACTTAGCCGAGTTGTGGGAGGGAACATTCCTGGTACGATGACCCTTCTCCCGGCTTGCGCCTTGATTCAAATTGCCCCCAACTTGAGTGGCGAAAGTGTCCTCCACAGTTTTTGCAACAACTGCGAGCACCTGCTGTTTGTTCGGTCCTTCGGTTTTCAAAACCTCAACAGCCCATTGGAGGTGTTTATGGGGACCAATGTCTACCCCAACCTTATTTTTATCACTGGCCTCCATTTTGCTAAGAGATTGGCTTTCTTCCAATGTAGCCCGTCCCAAGATGGGGGAGCCTTTTGGCGTGAAATCCCTGATAGGCGATGTGGTTGATGATGGAGCCAAAACTCCAAAGGCTAAATCCGCCACTGTTCTCTGAAGATCTTCAATCATTCTCATCAACTCAGAAGTAGTGAGTTCATGGGTTTCAGATGATTGGGGTTCCGAGACCGGATGTGTGGTAGATGCCCCAGATGGGCGTTGTGTCTCGGCGGTTTAATGCTGCTATCACAACCACAACTTCTTCTAAACTATGCGCCATCACAGTCTGCTGAGTTTGAACAAAGGTGATGTGACTGGTGACTGTCGGACAGATGAACCAGTGAGCCCTGACTAGCCTTTCTTTGCCTTGCCTCAGCGAAGGAACACTAGTTGCCCTTGAACTGAATCTCTAACCTGACAAAGTCTATCAATACAAGTTCGGTGTACTCGGGGGATATTGGAGCCTTCTGAAGCTATGGTTCCAAGACTACCATTGAAAAAAAGAAAACAGGCAGCATCTCAGCCTGATTTCACCAGAACAGATATGCGCGTAGCTGAATCACTGTGCTCTTTACTGAATTCTGCCCAAAATTCTGCTTATAAACTGATACCCTCAGGTAAAACTGATTCCAAAATACTGATGCCCGCAGGTCTGATACCCAAACTTGCAAACTGATATATGCATTCCTTGTAGAGACACACTCTAAAAGTACATAGCAAACAAGCGAGAGCCAAAACACCCCTATGGAGGGTTAGGGTTTTCCTGTCCTATTTTGTCAGGAGCTAGGGTTTCGCTACGCACTCAGCGGTTTCAAACAACCTACAATCGGGTAAGCAACCTGTCCTAGCTTGGAATGGTCACTATGGATTCCAATATGCACTAGGTCGAATGGTCAAAAAGGGTGCCCCGGTAACAACCGAGGTTTGTGTTCCCGTCGTGCCAGAGCCCGCAACCGGTCAGCCTTATGGCATGCTTCTCAAAGCGAGCCTCCGACAAACCGTTCAGGAATAGCATACGACAAACACGGTGTCCTAGGCGCACCAATGCAAATGCAATGTAAAGAAACACATAAGTGTAGTCAAAACAAGATATCATGAGTTCGAGTTAAGTTCTCTAAATCCCCAGCAGAGTCGCCAAAAACTGTAGACGCGCCCTCGTGGGCCTCATGCTACTACAGTTCAGACTCAAATGTGTCGGTTCTGAATCTAATCTTGCAAAGTGCAATGCAAGACCGATAAATCACCAAAGAGTCCAAATCAGACAAATCGTTTTGGAAAACTAATTTTTAAGAAAGAAGTGCCAAACATGGACTGCTTTGCTAGACACAGAGTCGCCACTTAAATATTTTGTTTTGAGAGAATTTAGGAAACCCTAACTCGTTGCCTAAGGCCACGTGTTCGTCATCACCAAAGTTGTCTCGGCTCGGGAACCTGGGTACGATTGAAGAAGGCCATCTATGAGCACCCCCGCTCGCCCAATCTGAAGATCAGCCTGTACTAAGCATGATATTTTATTTTTGAAAACAAATGCGTTCTTACCCCGGTTTATTAGCTAGAATTTACTATGTGATGCGCACAACACACAAGCATAGACTAGATCGCCTAAATTTGAACAAAACATTTCATGTTGGTTTATTTGAAAATGGTTTGAAAATGCTACTCGCAAGTAGGTTAAGACGTGGATTTGCCACCCTCAAGTGGGCTTAGAAAACACGATTTTGCCACTCTCAAGTGGGCTTAAAACTCGCATTTTAATGAATTATTCCAATTCAAGTAATCCAACCTTCACCCACAGGCATTCAGGCAGTTATATCATTTAAGCAAATAGCCTCATAGCAAGCATGCTATCATGGCAACATTTAGACTCATGCAAGATACTAAAGCATAAACACTTACCTAGAACTCCGAGCCAAAATAATAGCTAGTTAGAAATCAATGCATGATCCTAGCTATGTTAAGATGGCTAATGCAACACATGCAAAATGCAACTAGAAATAGGCTCGGCTATTCTAAGATGACATATGAGATGCAACTTAATAATCATGTATTCAAATCGGAATTAAAATACAATGTAGTTAATATGATGCGCCGAGCCCGGTGCATGCAATACAGATGAATGAATACAAACATGCATAGCATAGGAATGCTAATTGAAACATGACCTAAAACTAACCACTGAAAACAGGTAAGTAAAAGGGAGAAAGACGTGGGGTTGGAAGACATTCACACACTCACGCACACTTATAACATAATTTGCCCTCTCGACGGAGGGTCCGAAAGAATAATACAAATTAACTAATTAACTAACTAACTAGCTAATTAATTATTACACAACACTTAACTAATTAAACAAATTAATTAAACTACTAAAGCGATAAAAAGGCCTTGGAAAGAGGGACAAATGCATGCGTGCTCGACTCCGCTCGGAAATCTATCGCCATGCTCATGCTGCCTCTGTTTACACTGTTTCGCACCTCTGAAAACTATGCAAGTCTCAAGGATGCTTCTGAATCACCTTCTAGGTGCTTTGAGAGGCTATCGGCCAAGTGGAAAGGCCATCGGCCAAGGGGAACTAGTCATCGACCAATAATGGAGCTCTCGGCCATAAATTGGTAGCTGATCGGCACTGAAGATGGCCGACCGGCCATCTCTCCCTGTAGAATGTCGTTTGCTGCAGCAGAGGACAAACATAGCATGACAATGCATTTTCAAGGCAATGTGTGCACAAACACCCTCCCTATCATGTCATGAACTCAAGGGAGTATGGTTCTTGACCCTCGAGCCATCAATCACGCATTTCAATGCATGATGGCCAAAGGAGCCAAGTGTACAAATGAATATGGAATGAATGCACAAAACACATGAAGGCCTCACACTCTATCATGTTGGATCAAGAGCGTCGCCGACTAAAGATTGAGGCACGTTTCGTCACTTCAAGTACGAACGTTCCTCACTTCTCGTGTTTGGTTTGACACCCCAAACCAAACACAATGCAATGCATGCAACCAAGTACAATGCAACATGGAAATGTGTAACATGAGCATGACAAATGCCATGCAATGCAACCTAACATGTAAACAACATGGTATGCAGTAAATATGTAATACTACTATGCATCCTAGATATGAAAACATACAATGTGATAAGCATGCAACAATGATACCAACAATAAGTATGCAACAACATGCAATGCGATAGGCATACAACAATACACAAACCGTATGATCCATGGACTTACACTGAAGATGGATAGGCCTCAGTCATACCAAAACAGTGGCCAAAATGGTGAAGTGATAGAATGAAACGCACAATGAGCATGCACACGCAATGGTCCAAGAGTTAAGGTATAAGGTCACAACACCCAAACATGAGCAAGGGGTGACAATCATGGTAGTATGGTGACACCATAAGCTCTGAAATTATGTTAAGAGTGATGCCAAATCAAACACCTAACACAAGCAAGGCATGCTAATGGACTTCAAGTTCAAAGCTAGCCAAGGTACTTGAACCATGGCCATATCAACCAAGCCCCAAAGGACCAAGGTGACCCAAAACAGTCCCAAGGCAGTCCAAAACAAGGCTAGAACATGCATGAGATGAGGCTAAAACATGCTAGAAAGGTGAGCACAAAACAAGACGCATATAAGGCCAAAAGGGGCAATTGCACTACACCTATTACAAACAAACATGGCATGACTTAGGCCAATAAAATCAGAGTTATGGCATGTTAGAATGAGCCCAAAAACCCCCTTAGATGGCATCCCAAAGGCCTAAGTATGATGGCATGCACAATGACCTATACTTAAGGCATGAAACACAAACTATCCAAAGCATGGAATAGGTGATAAATGCAAGTGTGTGACCATGAAACATGGGCTGAAATTACATTTCACATGATGCCAAATCATGAAAATACTTCAAGTAACACATGCTAATGAACTCAAGGCACAAAGCTTACAAGCTAGAATGAACCAAGGCTATGCAAAACAATGCATGCATGACCAAGACAACACTGAACAGAGTTTAATCATGGTAAAACATGAGGGAAAACTCCTTGGAGTCGAGCCAAAACATGCAAGAATAGTGGTCCAAACACAAGATGCATGTTATGCAAACATGCAAGATTACTCTACAAGTATGTGAAGCATGCAAGATGCCGTCAAACCAACACGGAATAGAGTTAAGGCAGGTCCTAAAAGCCACTAAAAAGTGCTGAAATAGAACCAAGACATGCTAAGTAAATATGCTACTCTTATAAGCTAACAACACAAGCATATGAGACATAAGGAGAGAGGGGTGTCCCCCTCCTATACAAGACTCCAAAACCACTTCTCCACAACTGAAAATCCTCTGGATTTCAGAGGTGGGGAGGTCAAAATAAGACGATCCCAAAGCTCAAAAGTAAAGGCACAAAACAAGGCCAAACAAGGGGTAAACAACCCCCAACCAGAAAGTGACCTTAAGCAACCATAACAAACATACAAATTCAGAACTTTTTCTAGTTTAGAGTCAAGCTTGAAACAATATAGAAGTATGTGTAAAAGCCTATGCAAGAATGGGGTATCTAAAGTTTAGAATCTCACATTTGAAGAACAACTTCAAGAACACAAGACCAGCAACTCTCTCTGATCAAAACCAGCTCAAGAACCTTAAAACCAACCTCTTAGTACCTCAGCACAGAAGGATGGTGTAACTCTAGGTGTTCTAGTGCAAAAGTATGGACAAAATGCACTTTAGAACACAAATGCACACACAAATGTAGAGAGAGGGAGATATAGAGATAGATAGCTATATAACTTCTCCTTAGATTTTTTCTAACCCCTGAGAAGGGAGGAGGAGGAGTTCCCTTCTTATAGGAATCCAATTCCAAGGCTTCTTGAAGAAGCTAACACAAGGTGCAAATCCCTCCATACACGTGTATGGAGGGAATGAAATGTGCATGCCAGCTGTCACAGCTGGCATAAAATATTTGCCAAAAGTAGATGGAAAGGGGTCGGCCGGAAAATATGGCCGATTGACCAACAAAGGTGGCCGGTCGACCAAAAACAGTGCCGATCAGCCAGCACCTTTGGTCGATGGCAAGAAAAAGGGGCCGATGGCTTCATGCCTTGGCCGATGGGTTGAGGAAATGGCCAACAAGCCACCCTCTTCCCTTAAAAGTAAAAACGCAAGTGCTTGGTCCACAACCAAGCACAAAACAGTTAAGTTGAGAGATCTTGAGGCAAGGCGCATGGCCGAGACCTCCGGGAACTCAAAACGAACACGAGCATAGATGATCATCGAGTGTTCAAACGATGACGTCCAAGTCTTGAGGATGGTCAAAAATGGGATGTCTACAGTAGTATATGCACCATATTTACTGACACTAGAGAAAATGAGCCAAATTGAATTGTTGGCTGCACTTGTTTCTTTTCCAGACTAACTTGTTCAGTTATTTTAGAAGCATCTTCCATACTGCACTCTGGTACTTCAGTACTAGTAACTTCCTTCGAATGGTCTGTTCTTACTAGTTTTTCATCCAAAAATGTATGTTCAGCCATGAAGGCTTCAAACATCTCATCTTCAGCCATTTCTTTCCTTTGGCCTAGTTCAACTTCTGTCTCATTGTTGCTTTCTATCAAGGCCTTTTCAAGACATGATAAGTTGGATCTTTCCTTGGCTTTCAGTTCAGTGTGAACTTTAGCCAACTGCTCTTTGCTGAAACTTCTTTTGTTCTGAGGAGCCAATTTTGGACGAGGATCCAATTTTGGACTTTCTCTTTCTTCTGTCTGGCCTTTTGACTGGGCTAATGAAGAACTCTCTCCACTTTCCTTCAGATCCTTTTGGTACTTAGTGTACCTTCGTTGGATCTTCTTTATTTGAGACCTAGAAATTACTGGAACCATATTTGGTTTCTTTGCTTTTGGGTGCTTTAGTAATACCCAATTATTTAGAGCCACTAAGGGAGGTTTAATCATTCTACTCTAGTCTCCAAAAACACTTCTCTGGGCAGGCATTTCTTTAGGCTTGTTCTGCATGACAAACCAATCTGGAACCCCAGGTACCCATAAACTTACTAGTTCAGTTGCTAAACTAGTTTTTTTTACCTTCGAAGCCAACTTCGAAGCTGCTTGTAGAGGCTACTGCTTGACTCTAATCCCCTGTCTTAAGCCTAATTCAGGCCTTCTGTCAAGGTGATTACCTTCCATCTTGTTTGAAGCTGATCTTGGAGGCCAATCTTTGGCTCTGATTCCATAACTTGAGCCCACTCCAGGCCTCCTTTCAGGATAATTGTCTTCCATCCTATAGCAATTGGGTGGTCTGAACTCATGCAGAGGTCTCTTACCCTTGGGATGCACTCTAGCAGCTAGTGGTCCAACCAAGAATGGTTGCTATCTGGGACCAGTTGGGTATGGCCTCTTATTGTAGGTACTAGTTGGTTTAGGGCGTCTCTGTACATCCTTGTAATACTGCTTTCCATTAATTGGGAGACCTTTCAACCATTTGGTAACTTAACCTGCATCTGGGACACATCCTTTGCATGATAGCTGCCTCTAGAGAGTCATCATCCAGTGCCTCCTCACTAGAGTTCTCCTTTTGGTCCGCAAAGCTCTATCCATCTGCTGGTGAACTTTTGATATCTTTCTTGAAACAGTTTGGTTGGCAATATGCATCTGTACATTAACCTCCTTCAATTCCTTCAAGGATAGATTTTGGAAGTCTGGTACACCAACATTGGCTGTAGCTTCCCCAATCTTTGGGAATGGGTTAGTGTCAATCCCTATAGCTTTTTCTGCTTTGGTTGGGAACTTTAAACTCCCCTTTCGAATCTGTTCTTGGATCCTGTCCTGAAAAATAATACAGTTTTTAGTTGAATGAGATCAAAAATTGTGCCATTTACAGTACATTTTCCTTTTAAGTTCTTTTGGAAAAGGAATTTTAACTCCCTTTGGTAACTTTAGGAAATTTGTTGCAAGCAAATGATCAAAAATGTCATCTGCCTTTGTTAAATCAAAAGAGTATTTCCTATGATGGTGTTTCTTTTTAAACTGCTGGTCTATTGTAGTATCCTTATGAATTAATGCCTCACAGGTCATAGGCTCTTTCCCTACGATCTCTGTTGCATCAATCTCATAATTAAGATCTCTATAATAAGTCTTGTATGAAGTATTACTTTGATCTTGTTCTTCCTCAAGTAATGATTCATATCTAGACACCTTATAGGTTAATTCCACTAAGTCTCGAAACGCAGTTGAGTCGAATTTCTTTCAAAGCCTAAACTCTAAACCATTTTGAGCCAATCTCACAAATTCAGGCTCTGGTAGAATGACCTTACACTTTTTTGTGCTCTTTTGAATCTGGCAATAAATTGAACAGCCTTCTCATCAAGCCTTTGACTAAACCTTGCCAAGTCTTCCATGGAAACTTCTAGCTCTGTTTGGAAGAATTGGGTATGAAATGCCTCCTCCATTTGCTACCAAGTTTGGATAAAGCCAGGTGTAAGGTTAATATACCATACAAAAGCTTCCCCAGTTAAAGAATTTGGAAAAAGTCTTAACTTCATGTAATCTTTATTAGTAAATTTACCACATTGGGCTGCGAACCTAGCAATGTGTTCTCCTGCGAACCTAGCAAGTCTGGTATTCTAAATCCCCTTGGGTATTCATGCACCCTATCTACCCATTCTGGGTATGGCTTCCTATACACAAGAGTTTGAATCCCCCGAGCCATAGGTCCACACATTTCTCTGACAATATCATCAATTTGATTCTTAGGAACCATATTTTGTGCTTGTTGGACTACCACTGGAGGAACAAACACAGGATTTGGTGGAAACCCTTGTGCTTGAGGTCCTATTGGTCCATAGGGAGGTATATTTGGGACTGGTTGTCCCCGTGATACTGGCTGATGTTGAGGGTATGGTTGACCTCTCTAAGCCTGTCCTGCGAAAGGTGCTGCAATAGGAGGAACAGGTGTTGTTTCTCTCCTAGCCGTAAGAAACCCTTTCAATCCCCTGGGTGTGAATTTGAATGAGGGATTAGTGAACTCCATTGCGCCAGGTATGGCTTCAAACATGGGATTTGGAAACACTCTCATGCCATTTTCTTGTGTTGGCCCAAATCTACCAATTTGTATGGCTTCGCTGTTAGGTAATGAGGCATTTTGATTTACCACAGGCCTCGAAAGAGGCTCATACCATGACTGAGGTACAAGTGATGGCCTTTCATAATTTTGATTGCTAGTCTAACCATTAGTATGTCCATTACTTTGCATAGGCTGTTTATCTCTAACTAATCTTTGTTGAGGAGCATTTGAATTTTCCTCCATATGCCTTGTGCTAGTTGGTTGATGGGAATTCATTTGATCCATAAAGGATATTGCCCATATTTCCATTATGTTCATTAACTGCTATCCCATGGCATCTACCAAGCCTTCCTATGGATTAATTGGCTGAGTAGATGGAACAATGGATGGTCCAATTCCATGGCCTCGTCCAATATTTTGAACATGTGGTACATGTTCTGAATTGCTGGTCTGTTCGACCATAGGTTCTAATGAGATAAGTGCGTCCATAGGATGTGTTATCACATTTTTCTCTAGATCAGGTACTTCTACCTCTCCCTCCATACCTTCTTCCAGGTGTTCATTTTCTCATCGTCTCCTACGTCTAGCCATTTCAATTAGTCCCACTAGGCGTGCCAAAAATTTATGGTGGCTTTTTTGGTTTTCGAAGGTTAATAATGTAATTTTAAGCGTGCCAGCAAGGATCAGTCAGTCTTACAGAATATTAATTGCTAACCAATTATCAGACGATTGTGTTTTAGTTCTCTCAACCTCAATAAAGAGGGCTTTTACTGGTGACTTGTTGTAGGAGAATTTAGTAAATAACAACAAGTGAAGAATAATTTCAAAATCTGAATTTCGTTAAGTAAAATGAAAAACTTACAATGATCTGACTCAGCCTTGTAAAGATTTACAGCAACAAGCTATGTGAAACTCCTCCTAAGAATGAAGTGCAAAACAGGAATTGAAGTGCAGAAATATAAAGAACTGTAAAAACTAGAAGGAAAAATGAAGTAAATAAATTGGTTTTTTTATCTGAGTTTGGATGCTTCATTCTAGGGCCTTCTCTGCTAGTTATACTTTTCAATGATAACCGTCGAAGTGGGCTTTTAACTGTCGAAATGTCCTCCCATGATTGCTGAACATACTCTCTTACAATCAGTCCCACTACGCCACGCTTGTAGTTAGGTTTTCCTTATAATTTTGAATTTGAACTTTGTGAGTAACCGTTACCGTTAGGCTACATCACCTTGTATCCCTCGATTGTTCCAATGCTACGCAGATCCATTATTAGCAATACGGGCTGACATGTGTCTAACTTTAATTGACAACTTGTATTAATTCCCTAAATTACCCCCTTTATGCTACGTGCTGAATTGTGATTGGTTTTTATAAATTATACAGCCAACAACTTTAAATCAATGATTTAATAATTTTTTTCCGTAGAACAAATTGACTCACCCTTGTTAAATAGTTAAAAAACAAATGATAATCCACCAAATATATATTGTAATTTTTCATTAATAAAAAAATATTATATAAATAATATACATGATATTTTAAAAGTATGCAATAATGTTTCCTCTCATGTATTGCCTCCCTGATTTGGTGGCATATCAGAAACATGTATGGTCCTTTTGCCCTTAAGTTGAAGTCATTGCAACACGCACACACACATGGTTATAATTATTGAGGAAGTCAACAATGTGCAATGAAATAATCTCATTAAAGATGAAGGAAGAAATACAAATTTTTTAAAGATTTTAAATGAATTATTAAATATTTATATGAGTGTAGGACTTATATGAGTCTCATAATCTCCGCATTCATGTGAGTATTTAATAATTTTTTAAGATTCCTCAATATTATTCAAAAAAATATAATGTAAGAGTTAACATGATCTCAGATTTTTTAAGAATTAATCAAATATCGTCAACCAAAGTGACACGGCATGGTAAGATTTTGACATGCCTCCGTTTGGAAAGTGGGTTGGTTTTTTGGCTTTTTTTAGTCTGGGCTAAAAAGCTTGGTTGGGGAAGGACTTTTTGACTTTTTGACTTTTTTGACTTTTTTTGTGAGAGAAGAGTGTAATGATTATGGGTTGGATGTGATGTTTTATTTTTTGTTGCTAAAATAGCCTATTTTGTCTTTTGTAGCTAAAATAGCCAAAAAAATCCAAAAAAACCCTTCCCAAACGGACCCATGAAGGTTCACATCACTCATCCTCATGCCAGATATTGCATCACCAATTTAGTGAGATTTTTTATTTTTTCAATACAAATTTCAACTTACCTACAAAGGGAAGTTCTTAAAATTATTCATTTGCGACATTGCCTTGATGTATGAATATTTTTTGCTAGATGAGAAAGGAACATCCTTAATATCTTTTCAATAGGTTTGAATGTTTCAAAGAATGACGTGCTCCATATTGAAGTGGTCATCGAAGATACTATCATTTTTAGGAGAAGGATCTCCGGTCCAAAATTTGAATTGAAGGATACTATTCTGGTTCTTGAGGTTCATTACAAATTTCGTTTCAATAATTTAGATTATTTATTTTGTCGAATACCTTGTGTATTTCATCCACAAAAAAATTAGATTGATTTGATAATTATAACTAGTTTTATTTATTGCGTTTGTTATAAAAAAAATATATGATTTTTTTTTTGTTGTCCATTTTTTTGTGCGAAAAATACGGTAAATTGAGCTAGTTATAGTTATCAGATTAATCTAACTTTTTTTAGATAAAATACACGAAATACTCGATAAAATAAACAATTTGAATTATCAAAACGAGACCTGTAATTGATTATACGGACTAGAACAACGCCCTCTCATCCACATTTTGGACTGAAGGGATCTTCTCCTAATTTTTATTGCTAAATTGCGGAAAGATAATTTAAACATAAGGGAGTTGATCCAACAGAACAGGTATGGTATAATTAGGGGTGTGCGCGGTGCGGGTCGGTGCGGTTTGAGAGAAAAATAGAAACCGTATGGCGGGTGGCGGATTGATAAAAGTGTCACTAGAATTTGCCATTTTCCTTATTAAAAACCGACGGTTCGGTTGGCAAATAATGACGGATTTGCCTTGGCGGTTCGGGCGGATTGGCGGTTTATAAAAAATATAATTCAAATTACAAAACTTAAATCAAAGAGTAAAAAAAAGACGAGAGATACCGTGATGTTAAGCATCTTGAAAAGTGAATTGGAATCCAACTTTATTTTGGATTACTGACATCTTGAATTCCCCTCGAGCAGTAATGTAATACTATATTCTAAGGTATAGAACAACAAGCAAACTTAAGTAAAAAAGAATTTTTAGAATCTTATAAAACATGATTTAATAGCGGTGCGGGTCGGTGCGGTTTGGAAGAAAAATAGAAACCGGCGGATTGATAAAAGTGTCACTAGAATTTGCCATTTTTCTTACCAAAAACCGGCGGTTCGATTGACAAATAATAACGAATTTGCCTTGGCGATGCGGTTCGGTGCGGTTTTGGCGGTTTCGGCGGTCTCGGCGGTATTATGCACACCCCTAGGTATAATGGCCCTCCAATCCAACCAAGTTACACACTAGGACGTTGTTTGTAATTGCTTTTTTTTTTTTTTTTTTTTGATTAGAAAGTAAAATTGGTGGAAAGTAAAAGTGAAATATATATATATATATATATTTTGTAAGCATTTGATTGTGATGAAAATTTTACAAGAAAAAGATAAAAATATTTAAAATTTTAATTGTACATAAACTCCCTATGTAGACAAAATTATATTTTCGCTCGCTTTTAATGTTTTTTGCAAGAAATTATAAAGTTAGTTACAATGCTAATGTCAGTTGTATAATTAAATTAATTTACTTATACTTTTCACCACTTTCATATTAAATAAACTTTAATTTTTTTTTTTTCTTCTTTCCCTCTCTTACTTTTTATCACTTGACAATCTGCTAGCAGATGGTACGCAGCCACACTCAAATTTTTTACTCAACTAATAATATTTCAAGTAAATTAAAAACAAAATGACCATATAGCCATGTGTTCAACAATTTTTTCTAATTAAATTGACTCAAAAGAGTGAGTTGTTAGTGGTGGTGACCCCTCCTCCCAAGAGGCCACTGTCTCCAATATCTAATTATTTAATAATCCTCAACCATTATATGATATTTATTTGATACTTTAAATCATTGATTTAATGATATTGTTTAGTAGTACAAACTACTCACCTTTATTAAGTAATTAAAAAAAAATGATAATCCATTAAATATATATTGTAATTTTTCATTGATAAAAAAATATTATATAAATAATATACATGATATTTTAAAAGTATGTAATAATGTTTCCTCTCAAGTATTGCCTCCCTAATTTGGTGGGATATCAGAAGCATGTGTGGTCCTTTTGCCCTAAAGCTGAAGTCATTGCAACACACACACACACACACACACACACACCAGCACCACATGCCTTCACTTTCAAGTATAGAGTGTGTGTGTAATCAATTAATTGACTTTATTATGAAAACAAATAAACTATTATTGAAGCATTCAATACAAGAAAAATTATCTTTGGCGATTAAATTTTTAGTCACCAAAAGTCCATTTTTAGTCGCCAATAACTATACATTTGGCTACTAAATTGTTTTAGCCGCCAAAAGTCTTCACTTTTGGCTACTAATTCCATTTTAGTCGTCGAAAATGGCACTTTCAACGACAAAAATAATTTTTTTAATCGCTATTTCTGCATTTTCTTGTAGTGATTAATAAGACAATTAGAGGCAAACCAACAAGTGAAAAAAGGTTGATTTTGCAGTTGTATCTAACACACACCTAGCTAACCTCTCTCACCACCCACAAAATTCACACTCATTGGGCAATGCACACCTAGAGTGTGAACGAGATTAGTGTGCTGATCACCTATAAGTTGCTACCAAATCACTTTATATTATCTGATGTCATTAGCATTTTATTTTATTTAGCTATTGATAAATTACACTGAACGTGTTTGAAATTTGAAAAAAATTCATGCAGTTTCATAATCTTAGCATAATTACGCTAACTTTTTTTTTTTAGTACAGTTAAAAGGACCAAAACTAATGTAATATTATGTAGACACAAAGATAATCAAGAAAAAAAATATTTTAGTCAATTTTTCATTCATATGACAAACGAATTATTAATGAAACGAGGACTAAGTGTTATTTAAATAACAACATAGGGGAGACCAATATATTTATATCAATATTGTGAGGTTTATTGTATTTTTTTTTTTTAAATCTCATGGAAAAGTTCCAATAAATTAATACGACTCAATGAAAATTTTATGAGATTCAAAAAATTTCATTTAGTTCTATTAACATGTGAATCAACTACCTTGGCATAAAGTTAATAGAACTCAATAATTTTTCTATTACAAAGTAAAAATTTATTTAATATTTTCCATTTTTTGAGGTGATGAGACATTTTTTGAGGTGATGAGATTAATCCTAATTATTACATTTAGCCAATGCACAAGAATGGGCCAGCCATGGGAAAGCAAACCCTAATCTTCTCCTAATAATAATGATAATAAATTTATTTTTCCATTTGGAGGTGGTCATTGCAGAAATTTCTTCTTTCATTAATTTTTTTCTTAGTTTGTCACCAAAACAGTTTACTTGGTAATAATGTCTACTTCACCTTAAATTAAACACTTCATTGTTAGCATACTCTAGTAGGTTTCATATATTGTTGAACTAGCATTCGATCTATGCTATGCATGGTTAAATATATATGATAATGATATATATTAATATTTTATAAATTATAAATTTATTTTTATTTTTAAATTTTGACATATGTGATAAGGATATTTATTAACATTGCATAAATTTTTAGATCATAAAATTTAGAGCCCCATCTATATTACCCTATGACCTAGCCGAGGTGCAATTTGGGTTCGCCCAACTTAAGTAATTTAAGTTCGTAAAATTTTAGAGCCTTATGTAATATAAATTTTAAAATTTTACAGCATTAAGATCACTTTAAATTTTGCCAGTACATATAGTGAAACTTTAAAAAAAAATAGTTTAGAAAAATTGATAATTATATGTTATTAAGAATGGAAGAGGGGTCACTGCTGTGGTTAAGGCACAGCAGTGACTGTTGTACTTTAATTTGAGATGTATTATAAACATATTTTTATGATCCGAACTGTTCATTTTTTAGAATTTATTGAGTACTTCATGTCTACCAAAAATCATATTAATCGAATATCAATAACTATATGATCGATAATCAAAAAAATAAATAATAAGTTTTTCTTTTGAGAAATAGCATAAAAAATATACTATTTGATCATATATTTATTGATATCCGATTAATATGATTTTTGGTAGGAATGAAGTACTCAACAAACCCTATAAAATGAACGGTTTAGATCATAAAAATATATTTATAATACATCTCAAATTAAAGTACAACAGTTACTGATGTGCCTTAACCACAGCAGTGACCCCTCTTCCAGACTGCTGTGCCTTAACCACAGCAGTAACCACTCTTCCGTTAAGAATTTTGTGATTAGGGACAATTATAGGGTAGTTATGTAAATCTAAAACTCATTTCAATCCAATCCCAATAAAGTCGGTGATCAGTTAATGTGAGTTTTTTTTTTTTTTTTTTGGGTCATATTTATTAATGAATGATCAATATTCTTAATTATTGTTTTTTTTCTTCTAAAATTAAAAAAAATATAATAAGTTTTCATAAAATTTATTTTACCATTGAAGAATGATTATCTCATTGACATAATTTTATTTTTTTAAATAATATTTCAAGATGTTAATTTTAATGAAAACTTAAAACAAACTTTTGAGAATCGATATTTTTAATAATTTTTTGACTTTTTATGAAGAGGACGTATAAAGAATAAAGAGAAAATAACTTATTTTGTAGTGATTTTTTTGACTTGTTTTTACTAAAAAAACAACTTCCCAAAATTAGCCATCTTTGTTTGGTATTCAATTAAAAAAGTCACATTTTCTTTTAAACTCTTTTATCTTTTGTAATTTTTTAAAATATATTTTTTTATTTTTTATTTCTTCCTATTCGTGTAGAAGAATTAAAAATAAAAAAATGTTCATTAAAAACAATTTAAAAAAGCCAACTGTTTTATTTTTTATTTTTTTAGCTTTAACAGATTTTTTTCTTTTTCGATTTGCCTAGTCAAGTATAACCTAAACATTTAAAAAAAAAATTTAAAAATTTTAAAAAAAACTCACCAAAGATGAAAAAAAGTCAATAAAAAAACTATTAAAAAAGCTAATCCCAAACACTTAGTTAGTAGATAAAAATATGAGCCAAAATTAATAAGATTTTTAAGATCAAAATTATGAGAAAAATTATTGAAAGTTTTAACATTAAACACCCAACAAAGTTTTAGTTTATAAAATAGTTAAATTATAAATAATTGATGGTCTATATAAAATAATTAGTTCTATTTCTTTTTTTTTCATTCTCCAATAATAATAACATCTATTTTTTTTATTAGACCGGTTAGGTAATATAATTGATCAGACCATCTACATGATTGTATATTTCAACTTAATCTATTATTATATTTGAACATTTTAGAGGAGGGAGAAGAACTGTCGAAAAAATTATAAGAAATTTAAGATTCTGAGTATAATAGTGGTATTTGAAAGAAAAAAAAAATTATTTTCTAGACATGGTAGTCCAATTTAGAAAAAAAAAAAAAACAATGTCATAAGCAATAGAAACTTGAAATAAATTATATTTTGTATAAATATTTTTAGAAGGATTTAGAAATTAAAAAATGAATTTAATTTTTGTGTAAGCATTTTAAAAAAGATTATATTGTAAGAAACTTTGAAAACATTTCTTTATTAATTAATAAACAATAATGACATATTTTTTTACATTTTAAAATTTACTTTAATTTAGATTCTATTAATTAAATTTCTAAGAGATATTACCATAGTATTATGAAACCCAATAATTTCATAACATGTGTATTTTTATAATTTATAAATTCAATAATTTGAAAAAATTATATTGACACTTTTCTTAAAGACCCAACAACGTTTTTACTTAGAGTAATGCTAGAGACCCCAAATATTCTACCAAAAGTTTTACCAAATGTCTCACATGAGTGTGGGACCCACACAAGGTGGGTCCCACAAGGTGGGTCCCACACCAATGTGAGACATTTGGTAAAACTTTTAGTAGAATTTTTGAGGTCTCTAGCATTTTTGTTTTACTTATAATATATAATTATTGCTTTCTAAAACATATCATTGAATGCCGGTCTTAGTTTAACATGGATATAATTTATTTAGTTCTTTTGAATATCTTGACATTGATTAAGCCAAGAACCATGTGGTTTAGTGTTGGATTATTTTAATATTAAATCATTAAGACATGTTATATATATATATATATATATCTCAGTGCTGAGATTTCATACCTGTTTGTTATAGAATTTCACATTGTAATTTTAATATATTATTCTGATATTTTGTTCTCTCCCTCTCTCATGGTTTTAGGTCAGCATGTGAGAAAAAAAGCAAAGGTATATTCCTTGACCAGATAATAGCAAGTTGCAGTACTGTAGTATCTATATTTCTTATTTATTTTTTAATTAGTTTACATATTTATTTATTTATTTATTTATTCACTATTTAGATCAATAATGTTACATGTTATGTCACATGAGCTCGTCACATGGAAATTGGACATGTAGCGTTGTCAATACATTAATTTAATAACCATATCAAATGTTAATATCCTACAAACATTTATATCTAACTTAATTGAAAGCCTTGTACCCCCCAAAAAGAAAAAAAAAAAAAAAAAAAAATTGTAAACATACCAAAAACCCATGCCGACCAACTTGGCAATTTAAGATTGTTTGCCGCAACTTATATGAGTTGCACTTATAATTTTTTTTTCTTTATTTTAAGAGTTTTTACCAGATTTTTTTTTTTTTTTTTAACTTAAATTTAATATCACAAAAAAAAAACACCATAACTAAACAAGCAAGGGGCATACCCCAGCAGCTTATATCTTAAATTTAATATCACAATAAAACACCCTAACGAAACAAGCAAGGGGCATACCCCAGCACCTCAAAACAAAAAAAAAAACCGAGCAACTAAACCATATCAGGCAACAAACTAAAAACATAACTACAGAACCGGAACAAAAAAGCAAGGACTATGGCATTATTTGGAAATAGATTATTTTAATAATTTTTTAATTTTTTTTGAAAGGATATATAAAAAAATAAAGAGAATAATTTGACAATTTATAATAACTTTTTAACTTTCTGACTAAAATATCTAGTCTCCAAACGAGACTCAAGTTTTATGATTGCAAAGTAGAGGTATCCTTAGACCATCTCCAACGGTGAACCAAATTCACCATCAAATTTGAATTTGGTGAAAAATTATCATTTTTATGGTTTCAACGATTTCATCAAATGCATATTAAACACCAAAAGTTTCACTAAAATGAGAATGTGCTGGGTCTTTCACCAAAACACTATTCATTACCGTTGTATTTTCACTACTGAATGACCTACCGGATGACCCATCGGAGAGCCGATTTTTGCAAAATTTTATACAGATTTTACATTGGGAGGTCGACCACCTGGTCGACCCCTCAAATGACCCTCAAGCTTAAAACAGAATTGTACAGATTTTGCTCTTTCTGGTCGACCGGCCGGTCGTCCCCCCGGACGTCCAGTGCGTTTTGATGAAAGGTACAGTACTGTTGGAGTGATTGATATCAGATTGAGCCAAACGTCTTTTTTTTTACTCAAATTTGATAAAAAATTGGTTCAATCGTTGGAGATGCTCTTAATTATTATAAATTGACGTTTGTGCTAGATTGTCTCATGAAGTTTTTACTTATAGCATGTTATGTAGAAATAATTTAAATAATTAAAAAAAATTAATTATTTGGAAGATGGAAAAGGTATGCTTTTGATTTTTTGCTTTTTTATTAGGGTAAACTATTAATAGGTCCTAATAATTAGACTTAATTCTCATCAAATTTTATTAAAAATAAATCATAGTAAAATCGTTGTTAAAAATAATTTTTTTTAACGATTTTTTATATATCTCTAAAAATTGACAATTAATGACTTTTTTGTCATGATTTTTATAAATTGTCGCTAAAACTTACAATTAATGATATTTTCTGTGACGAATTTTTCAAACTATTGCTAAAATTTAAAAATTAGTGACTTTTTTGTAATGATTTTTTCAAATTATCGCTAAAACTTATAATTAGTGACAATTTTTTGCGACAATTTTTAAATTATCGTTAAAAATTAACAATTATTTTTTTATTAGTATTTAATAAAAAATATCATTAATTATTATATTACTTATTAAATAATAAATCTACCTGTTAAAATTTACATGTAAGTCTCCTTTATTATTATTAGTTTTTAATCTATATTAATAAGTTGCACTCAACAGGTCATAAATTCGGTTTTCCAGTTAGGTTATATCATGGTTTGATGAAGCTATCAGCCTGGCCCGATTCTGAAAAACTATAAGATTGACTTTAAAAGCCCAAGCCCAAGTCAAGGCTGAGGTTGAACAGTAGTATCCAAGTCCAACTAAAACTGTTGATGGACTCAGGTTGGACTTGAGTCTACCTAGATTGCAGCCCTGAGGCGCCCAAAATTACTAACCATAGCCCAACGAGGAACTCCCTAGCTTGTGGAGAAGTTATTTGGCGTTTTTATGTTCTATTTGGAATGAGATGGAATGGAAGGTTGACTTCTTAAGTTGCGTCGGTTGAAAGATTTGAGAAGAAATTTACAAATAGAAAGAGAAAATATATGTGAAATTAAAACATATTTTATTTAAATTTCACATACTTTTTCTTTTTCCTTTTCAAATTCCTTCTAAATCCCCAACCAAACACAATATTAAAGTCTATTTGATAAAGTTTTTGTTCATATATACAAAAATTTAAAGATTATCATATAAACTTGTTTGGTAACTTTTTGAGTTTATAAATAAGTTCCCTCAAATTAAAAATTAAGGCAAAAACCATATATTCAAAAAAGCCGTTTACATTTATTTATAAACCAAAATGAACATGGAAAAGAAGCAGAAGAAAGCGTGGAAGAGAGGTAGAAGGAAGGGATGGGCACAAGAAGGTTAGGAGATCAAACCCCAGTTTCTTTATTTTGAAGAAAAAGCAAAAGGACACAATTTTTTTTTTTTTTTTTTTTTTTTTTTGGGGTTCAAATCAAACGTGTTTACAATTTTTATTTTTTTTTAAAAATAAACAAAAATTAGTTTATAATTTTTTTATAAATAAAAATGAAAAATATAAGATTTTACCATGAAATGGCCATTCTCTTGACATAATGAAAGATGATTTCATTTATAATATATTTGTTATTATATTTTTAGTTTAACCAAACATAAGAATAAATACTTTAATAAAATGAACATTCCATTATATTTCATTTTAATAAACCAAACACTACCTTAGAGTAAGATCACATGGTGCTCTTGCACCAATGGAATGGCGTATATTAATGGGATTGACTTTGGTGGAGTTCGAAAATTTATCTAGGATAAACAAAGCGTGTAAATTTATTCACACAAATATAAACAAAAACAATAATATAGGGTTTTAATTTTAGAATTCTAAAAAGAGTTCTAATGATGTGGTAAGAGGAAAAAAATATATATATATAGGCACACATATCATATCACATGTGGACTCCACTCCTTACCACATTACTAAAACTCTCTTTAGAACTCCAAAATTAAAATTCTCAACCTTTATTCTATAAACAATGCACAATTTTCTATTAGTTGAATTAATGAGTGATCCCATTAAAAATTTAAAACCAATCAATCAAATGTTATGTATCTTTAACATTGCGTGAACACATTGATTGTTTTGTTTTCGTGATAAAGACATAATTAAATTGTTTGGTGAGAATGACAAATTATTGTTTTAAAGGATTTAGCCCACTTTTGGTGGAAGCCGGAAAAGTCGGTTGAGGTGGCTGGCGACGGCTAGTGATAATGATATACACAAATAAGTAGATGGCATGTGGACAAATATGTGACACGTAGACAGATAGATACAAATAGATGACACATGAATAGATAGGTGGACAATGAATAGATACACAAATATGTAGTGGTAATATGATTTTTTAAATTGTTATTATTCTTATGGTCCTAAAAATTAGTGTCTGGAGTTACTATCCCAAAATTTCAAAATTGAATTTATGGCCCAAGTGTCCAAGAAAAAAAACAGTCACAAAACAACTTGAAATAGAACAAGCTGTTTCATTTAGAACATCGTGTGTTATGCTGAGATCTCCCTGACAAACAGTTCATATAGTACTTTGAATTTGAGCCAAGCTCAAATACAAGCAACAAATTTTAACAACAGTATGGAATTGATTGATATAGAAGATAACAAAATCAGACTCTAGAATAATAAACATGCACAAATCAAGGGAAAAAAAATAGGCATCAACAATACCTTCTTCCGATACATAGATGATCACATCTGACAACTTTCACAGCTCAAAGCAAATACTATATTGTTTTGAGCACTTCTGAAATCTTTAAGGTTGTATTCACCATATACAAATTAGAAACAAAAAACTCATATTTTGTCCTCAAATCACAGAACAAAATCACAAACATGGAAAAATACAAACAGCTCATCAAATGAAAAGCCTACCTTCACTCACCGCGCATCAGCAGAAGTGAAGGACTCCGCGAATCCAGCTGGCCTTGCCGGTATACTTCCCTTGCTGTCCTCAAGACTCGTGCTGCTGAAATTCTTGGTTTCTGCTTCTTGCCATCCTTTCAACATCTCAGGAAGAGGTAGATTGTAATCAATTCCAGAATATTCCTCTGTTTCTCCATTGAATGGTTTCCATTTCTCAACCAGTGGAGCTAACATGTTGACTGCGTGTCCCATATCGGGCCTATGGTTTGGATCTCTAGCAGTGCAATGCCCGGCCAGTTCAGCTATGGCGTAGATGCTATCGAAAATCTCCTCTTTGGCTTCAAGAGATGGGTCGATGGCTGAAATTAGCTTTTCTCGGTTTGCCTTTATTTGCCAGAACCACTCAGCCAAGTATCGGTTCTCCTCAGAACGCTGCTCATCAAGTGCCACTAGTCCTGTCAAAAGTTCCATCAGCACCACTCCATAGCTGAACACATCGGCTTTGGTTGTAATTTTTCCTGTCACTGAAACAAACAAAAATTCGGGTAGATAATTAGGAAGTTTGATGGATAGATAACTTGTTTCCCACCAATAAATCTTTTTAACGAATTCCTGCTAGGAATATTTTTTTTAGTATATCCAAAGAGTACAACCAAGGATTTTTGTGCGAGACATTGTGTTCTTGTTGAATGTGAGATTCTAAATGCATGCTCGTACTTAATGTTTTTTGGCTGAAATTCAAGAGAAGTATGTTATGTGGACTTGCGCTTAATATGAAACTAAACAACTTCATATCAATCAACACAGTTGAACAAAAATAAATAGAACACAATTGCAAAAAATGCAGTTTATTGCTTTCTCAATCTGGAAGTTCCACATCAAAAAACATGACAATCCATAACCATTCTGAATGCAGAGGAAAAGTAGGAAAGTGTTGCTTTATAATTAGTCCACCGCATAGATGCACAAGTTTTAATTTTGGCAGTGCAAGAGGTCATGCTTATCAATGTTTACATTGAAATATGATTTTGTTGTGTGAAGCACAATTATGTCAGCAATAAATTAATTTTTACTTCTAAAATTTAGAAGGAAAATAGTTTTGAGGTTTCTTGACAGGTGGCATCATGTGTTAATTACAGATATCATGTTCTCCGAAAACTGGACACCAAATGTTGCAACATATATTGCTATAAGCATTACAAAGTGTTTTAGTGAAAACAGAGCCAGAGAAAAATATAGGCTCTGAGTAGCAACATGAGAGGAAATTTTATCACCGTTGAAAGTATGAAAATCATATATATCTGAATAACCGTAATAATATTTATGTTTAGTCATATGCTTAAAGATACAAGACTATATCGTAAAAGTGACAGATTTGCAAAGGATTCCCAAAAAAAAAGAAGAGGGTTTTCTTACCAGCATATTCAGGTGCAAGGTATCCAAATGTTCCAGCAAGCCTTGTTGCAACAGACTTCTCTCTATCAGGAGCAAGTTTCACTAACCCAAAATCAGAAACTTTTGCTCTAAAGTCATCACCCAGAAGAATATTCGAAGATTTGAGATCACGGTGAATGAAACTTTGGTGTGCCAGAGTGTGAAGATACTCCATCCCTCTAGCAACATCTAAAGCAATATTAAGCCTCCTAGTCCAAGACAGAGGCTCCAAATTCAAGCTTTCCCAACGAAAAAGATGCCTACTTAGAGCCCCCTGAGGCATATATTCATAAACCAAAAGCCTCTCATTGCCTTGAATGGAGTAGCCCAAAAGAGACACCAAATGACGGTGTCGGACCATAGACAGAACCGCAATTTCAGCCCGAAATTCATCCAAACCTTGGCTACTAATCACCCCGGCTTCCATTCTCTTAACTGCAATTTTAGTCCCATCTTCGAGCTCACCCTTGTAAACCGCACCAAAACCACCACGGCCAAGCTCATTTTCTGGTGCAAAATTGTTAGTAACCTTTCGAAGAACCTGAACTGAAATGATCAAGTTTCCAGTCTCGATCACATGAGCATTTTCCACTCTGGTACCAATTGGACATTCGGATTCTAAGCTTCTTGAGGTGTTATTAGAGACTGCAATCTTAACTACGTTATCAGGATCAGACGGGTCTCTAGGGTGGACCACAATTGCACTTGGAGTAGTTGCTACATTGTTTTTCCTTTTCTTGACGTTGTACAGAGAAAAAATAACCAACAGAAGAAACATAATTGTAGAACCTGAGGCTGCAGCCACAATGGCAATTACTTTGGATCTTTTATAGTTTCCTGGTTTGGGTTTAGATGAGGAAGGTGGGCCATTTGAAGATGGTGATTGAGAAGTTCTAGGCAATGAGTTGTTTGATGGTGATTGTGAGTGAGGGGATGGGATGCTAATTGGTGAGGGAGGTCCCTCTGCCCGATTAGCAACCAATAGAGGATTGCCATCTGTGATGACCTTAACACTGTCAGTGAAATTGGGTAATGGAGGCTGAAAATTGTTCCCACTTAAATCCAACAATCTCAATGATCTCAATTCAGTTAAATTTGTGGGGACTTGACCACTTATATTGTTTCCTCCAAGATGAACTTCGATCAGCGAACTTAGGTTTGCAAGTGAAGGACTCAGAGTACCATTAAGCCTTTGCTTCTGCAAATTTACAATAGAAACCACACCCTCTGGATTGCAACTCAACCCCAACCATGGTCCTTTACATGGGTCATTACCAGACCACTGTGAAGCAAGATTTGATGGGTAATTCAAAGCATGGAGGAAATCTAAAAGCGCGTTAACTTGAGGAGCACATTGCAACCCAGGACTAGTTTGGCAAAATGAATTTGAAGAGAATGTTACATTACCGGATCTGAACTTTGGGATTGGACCCATTAGCATATTATTGTTTAAATTCAACAACTGAAGATCCATAGTGACCATGCTTTGTGGAATCAGACCCACTAGTAGGTTTCTATTAAGGTTGAGTTCTTTCAAAGAAGTCAGAGCTCCAATGTCATCTGGAATGGATCCAGTGAATTGATTTCCGTGAAGCCATACCTGTGTGAGAGACACCATCGATGCAATTACATCAATTGAACCAGTCATTCCACCGCCATCTTGATCATTCAACCACAAAATCTGCAACATTGAGTCATGGAAACTCGCGGGAATGACACCGGATAATCTGTTATAGGAAAGTCTCAAAGAACTGAGAGACGAAAACTTCCCAAAAAAGTCCGGTAAGGGTCCAACGATATTGCAACTTGAACATGAAAAATTTGTCAATTGAACTGAATTCTGCAACTCATCGGGTATAGACCACCCAGTCGTGGCATTAAACGGGTTAAAATCCAAAGCGAGGACACGAACACTACTAAGCCCATGGAAGAAATCCGTGGGGATGGAATCGAATTCATTGAAATCGACGTAAGCGAATTGGAGTTCAGACAATCCACTGAAAGTGGGCAAATTTCCAGTAAAATTGTTCTTTTGAAGCCCCAAATTGTAGAGCTTTGTGAGCTGGTTGAAGTTCTGAGGAAGGGTACCATTTAGACCCAAATTAGCAACCTGAATTTGTGTGACTCTGCCATTAGAGCAGAACACATGAGGCCATGCGGGAGGGCCACAAGGGTCATTTCCATTGTTTGGCCATTTCAGGAGCTCTGGGTTTTGCAACCCTTTTCTGAAATCACTCAGAACTTTAGCATCATTAGGGTCTGTGGTACTAAAAGCCACACTGATGAGATACAAAACAATTGCAATGCACAGTAGTCCTTCACTACCATCCATGATTTTAGCTCACAAAAACCTCTTGACATCAAAATATCACTATTCAAAGCCTATTTTTGGCATGTAACACAGACCCAGATGTCAAAAACTTGGAAACACATGATCACAGATCAAAACAATGTAATGAAAAGCAAAATTGAACCAACCTTAGATGAGGAAAGAGAAGATTCAGCATTGAAGACACTAAACAATGCCATTGATTAGGAGGCTTTTGAAAGGAAATGTTGAAGACCCAGAAGAGAAAAATGTGGAGATTTCAAGCAGAGACAAAAGAGAGAAGTGAACCCAATTCTCTTTTACTTTAGGGTTTTCTGTTAAAGTTGGATCAAACCCTAAAGATGACTGAGCACACCTCCATAACTCTCTCTCTCTCTCTCTCTCTCTCTCTCTCTCTGCTCACTCTGTTTCTCTCATTGTCTTCTCTTTTTTTTTTCCACAATATTTTAGTAATTTTTCAGATTTCATTGGTGAAATTGACTATATTGCCCTTTCTTTCGGCCTAAGCTACGATGACGTGTCTATGTAATTTACATTTATGAAATTTACTTAAATTGAGATCTCGTTTGGAAACAGGCTAATTTAGTAATTTTTTAATTATTTAATTAAAAAAATAGGTAAAAAAAATTTATGTGTTTGGGATGATTTTTTAGCTAATTACGAAAAGATGTGCAAAAAGTAGAGAGAAAAGAGAATCTTTGACTTTTTGACATGAGTTATTAGCTTTTTCGCTAAAAAGGTAACTTTTTGACTTTTTGACTAAAAAGGTAAGTCCCCAAACGGGGAGAATTTAGTAATGATTTGAAACTTCAAATATTGAGCTCTAAATCCACCATTAGTGAGATAGAAATAAAAAAAAAAAAAAAAACAGCACATACTGTGGCAGTGGACATCACTATTGGTAGCACTAATTAGAGGTCTCAAGCTTTATTCTTGAGAATTATTCCTCTGTTTTTTATTTTTATATAATATAATTTATTTAAAAAATAAAATTTTTAATTATTTTTTATATAACAATAAAATTATTTAAATTATTAATTAAAATATATTTATAAAAATATTAAAAAAAATAATTAATTTTATAATTTATTAATGAAAAAAATAATTTATTGTAAAATTCAAAATTTCAAGAGATAAGATTTTAATTTTTAAAATAATAATATATTAAATAAAATTTAAAAATATATATGTAATTTAATCCGATTATTTATAAGTCATGCTGGGGAGACAATGTGTGGGACCTACTTTAGTAGTAGTTGGGTAGGCAGGCTTATTTATTAATAATTTAAGAGGACCAAAATGGCTCCAAAGTTCTCGGGCCCTTGGTCTGATAGGATATTTCGTTCTCAGCCACAGTCCTTGTCACGTGAGTTTCATGCAAAAGTAAAACCGGGTCGGACCCACACCATATGGTTTGGTTTTGAATATAGTAATTTTGAGGACAAATTATATTTTCTCCATTATATCATTTTTGTTCTTATATTTTTAATTAACTGAATTTTGATGTTTAGTTTTAAAGATTGTATTAATTTAATTCAATTATAATATCATCGTCAAAATTGATTGAGGTTAACTTATTAATTTAAATAAATTTATAATTTAATTCTAAGAGGCATAACATATGCTATTTATGTGCATATTTTTTATTAAAAAAAATCAATTGATGACAATTCTTCATTAAAAAATAATTTTTTATGATAATTTTTTGCATATATCGCTAAAAATTGATAATTAGTGACTTTTTTGTCACGATTTTTACAAATTGTCTCTAAAATTTACAATTAGTGACATTTTTCTTTGACGAATTTTTTAAATTGTTACTGAAAGTTAGTGAACTTTTTTTTTAGAAACTTTTTTTTTGTGATAAATTTTTTAAATTGTCGCTAAAATTTATAATTAGTAATATTTTTTTTTATAAAATTTTCAAACTATCATTGAAAATTAACAATTAATGACGTTTTTAATAATGTTTGATAAAAAATAGGGTAAATTACAAATACACCTCTTGAGATTTGATTAAAATACAAATCACCCCATGTGGTTCTGGAAATCACATTCCACCCTCTGAGATTTCTAATTTCATAACAAATCATCCATTTTATTAATAAATTATCTAGTCAGTCAACAATTTTAATGATGTTATAAATATGTTTTAATTAATAATTTAGGTAATTTTATTACTGTATAGGCAAGCAATTATGATTTTTTTTTTAGTTAATTCTGTTAAATAAATTTTTTTAATAAGGGGATATTTGTAAATTTTCAAACTACATGGGACAATCTGTATTTTAAGCAAATCTTAAGAGGTGTATTTGTAATTTATCCTCAAAAATATTATTAATTATCATAAAATCTATTAGATAATAAATCTACTTATTAAAATTTACACGTAACCCTCCCTTACTATTTTTCTAAGATGGTCTGTTTTCAATTTATCATATAATGAAATAAAGTCAAAATAGTTAGGTGTTGTTTGATAAAGCTGAAAATTGAAAATTGAAGATTGCAAATTAAGTATTGAAAACTAAATACTATTTTTTTTTTTAGTTGAAAAATTATTTGATAAAAATTTAAGTATTGAATTACAAATAAGTTGCTTAATATGTATAAAATTAAATTTAAAATTTATTATTTTTAAATAACATATTTTAATTTTTATATTGTGATGGTGGTGGTGACAGTGGTGTAGTGGTGGTGGTGGTGGTAATCATAGTAAATGATGGTGGTGTTTATGACAATAATGATAATGATGATGAAAGTAATGGTATTAGTGGCGATGGCGGTGATGGCGTAGTGGTAGTGGTAGTGGTGGTGGTTGTAGTAGTGGTGGCAGTGGTGGCGGTGGCAGCGGTGGCGATGGCGATGGCATGGTGGTAGTGGTGGTGGTGGTAGTGGTGGTGGAAATAGTGGTGGTGGCAGTGATAGTTGTAACGCCCCAATTTCTGGGCCGCTAAAAAAATCAAATCAACCTCGAATTTATAATTTGTAGATAACTCATAATCTCAAATATACAAATTATCTCCATAAATAATTAACTCAAATGTCTCTAAAACATAAATTATACAAATCTCCAAAATAATATATAGTTGTGGACTAAAAAAAAAAAAAAACTCAAACTCAAATAATCTCTTTAGATGCTTCAACTCCAATGGCCACTAAATTTTTGCTCCACGCCTGAAAAATAAATTAATTCGGGAAGTATACAATACAACAAGAATAACAAGGCTCAGACAGAAAATAAATCAACAGAAATCCAACAATTACACAACCGATTAGATTCAATAATCAAGCAATTTACCAAATTGCACAAACAAGTCAACTTGACATATGATAATTTATTCAGAACCAAATACCCAGTCCTACTCGGCATATGACCAGTGACTGGCCTCACCCTCCTCACCCAAGTACAACCGCTTATCCGGGCTATTGGTACAGAGCATATTGGCAAGGTCTACTCGATCCATGTACGGAGTATTTTCACGTCATTTAGCCAGACAAATCAACATTTTCAACACAGAATAACTACACAGAGTTCATCAAATGACTAGAGTAATCAAATGAATCAACAACGAATAATTCCACAGAATTTATCAAACGATTAGAATAATTAAGAGGAGTACAACTTTATGGGAATTAAAAATAAACTCTTTACAAAGAGAATTTAGGAAGCATATTGTATACCATCGAATTACCTCAAATCAATCTCCTCCGTCTCCAACACTCGAATCTCGATCTTTCTCCATGAATCTCCAAAGTGGCATAAGGTATGTAAGATTCTACAACTCTCTTCCTTTACAAAAATGCTTACACTCACTCTATACACTCTTAATCTAAACTGAAAATTTCTATAATTTAAGAAAGAACAAAATGAGAGATATAGAGATATGAATGGATCAAGAAGAAGAATGATAGAAATGGTTGAGAGGTGAGCTCAATTTATAGGTAAGGACACTTGGGACAAAAGAAAAGGAAAAATAATAAAATAAAGTTTACTTGGTGGGAAAGAAAGGGGTGTACTTGGTACTTTTGCTTCTAGAATGCCATGATTACAAGCCTTGAGAATTGATCCATCACGCTCTCCTAGGTTGGCCGGCTATGGGGAAGGAAAATGAAGAATATTTTATTCAATATATGTGTACTATGGACATATTCCCAATGTATATATATAGAATTGGTACCAAGGTCATCATTGCTCCAAGATTTCAAGGGATTTGTTTGTACTAAAGTACAATGATTATGGCCTAGGAGTTATGATGGCTAGCCATGTGCTCAAGATTTGGGGAGATTTTCCTATTTATTATGTATACAAATTTCATAGATATTGTGTACAAAAAAATTTGATGAATAAGAGGTACAAATATATATATATATACAATGGTACTAACATGGGGTCAAAGAAATGAAATTTACTTGGTGCCCAAGAATAATAAAAAAAAATATATTAGAAAACAAAGGAGATGAATAATAATGACGTGGAGAGAAAAAGAGATAAAATAAATGGAGAAAATAAGTTAGATTCTCATCTAAATATCTCACCACCAAATTACCACCAATACCTCCCACTAAAATATTAATACCTCAAAGATACGGGGTTTCACAATAGTAGTGGTGGTGGTGAGTTTATAATAGTTTATGTTGATACTTATGTTTAGTCTTTATAAATTTAGTTAGAATTAAGCAAATTTATATGATTTAAAATTTACTTAAAGTTTAGCTTATATTTTAAAAGGCAGTTAACTTTTTAAGTAATATCAATTATCGTTATCAAACAGACTTAATTGATTATCACTTAATTAATTTAATTTTAAGTACTGAATCATGTTATCAAATATCCCCTTATGTGGTGTTTGATAAAACTAAAACTGAATATTGAATACTGAAAATTAAGGCCAAATTTGACAAGTCAAATATAATCCAAAAAACCAAAAAATTATACAAAAAGCAAAAAATGTATTATTATTCACAAATAAAAAATATTTTATATATTTTTATAACATAAATCCACTGACAACGTCGCAGCCGTTAAGCAGGCTATCATACACTTCTCTTGGGGCAAAAAAAAAGTTGCCTCCTTCGGGGCAAATAACTTTTGGACAGTGATGGTCGGTCTGTAAGGGCCACCATGGGTCCCATTTTAATAATCTGAACTGTGCAATATATAGAACTTGTCGAGTAATTTATATTTATAAAAAATCACGTTGATCGGATATCGTTAACTATATGATCAAATCAGTTTTGTATAAACAAAACGGATGATGTGATAGTTAACTGTTGAACAAAACTAATCCGATCATATAGATATCGATATTCGATCAATGCGATTTTTTACAGGCATATAATACTCGACGAATTGTACATATTGCACGGTTCAGATTATTAAAATGGGACCCATGATGGCTCCCACGGACCAACCATCACTGTCCAAAAGTTATTTGCCTCGAAGGAGGCAATTATTTCTGTGGAGACATGCTACGCAGCCGCAGGGGAGCCGTACAATCAATTAATTTTCTTTCACTATACACTTTATTTATATAATTTTTTTATTACATATTTTTTGTAAAAAGACAAAAAGTTAACCCAAACATCCATATTTTTTTTTCCTTAACTTTGTAGTTTAAAAAGATAAAAAGTGCACTTATTTAGGATACCTCAAACAACCCCTAAGTATTGAAAATTGAATGCTAAATTTTTTAAGTTGAAAAACTGTTTGCTAAAAATTTAAGTGTTGAATTAAAAATAAGTTATTTGATATGTGTAAGATAAAATTTGAAATTTATTATTTTGAAATTGTATATTTTAATTTTTATATTGTGATGATGATAATGGTAGTGGTGGTAGAGTTTCATAGTGGTTGTGGTGGTGGTAGTAGTGGCGGTGGCAGTGGTTATGGTGGTAGAGAAAAAAGTTTTGAAAAGAGTTTTTAAATTTCAAAAACAGTTTTGAGTTGTGAAAAGAGTTTTGAGTTGTATTTTGAGTATTGTGTTTTTGAATTTTAAGTTGTATTTCGAATTTTTTTGGATTTATCTTTTGAAAA